>NW_027669825.1:0-582967 GCF_964146895.1 Miniopterus schreibersii | reverse complement strand
CACATCTCCCTGACTGGTGTGTTCGTTTCACTACCTGGATTTTGGTTTCCTCTTCCTTCTTTAAAATGACAAGCCTTCTTTCTGCACGCTACACACACCTTGTAGCAGTTTCAGTTTGAAGCATGTTGGTGCTCTCAAAACGCTGTGTAACCTAGGTAGAGTGTGTCACTCTCCAGCACTGAATACACAACGTAGACCTCCTTTCACCACAGACACGCAAACACATCATTTTTGAAAGTCCTACTTCAGATCACTTGGAAATGTAAGGGTTTCATCGAGAACTTGAAGTCAATCATGCTTTTGCACTCTGCAACCAACAGAAATGTACTTTTGTACATACCCGTCTGAATTTCACCGCAAAATGCCCTTCTTTTCTGGTTTGTTGAAAGTTCTCAAAACATTACGAGAAAGAGCGTGTTTGAGCAAGAGTGATGCAATGTGCGTTTTCCTGGATTTCAAGTGATTTGGGAAACATACTCCTTATTTTTCCAATTGTGTAAGAAACAACATGAGGCTTGCAAGAGATTGAAACAATGCATCCCAAAACGTATTCCAGCAGCGAAAACACACGTTTCTACAAAGACTTTGAAGGAGCAAGCAAAAGCCTAGTGGCTGAGTGTTCTTTCAGAGAGAAACACATGCTTTTCATCCTTATGGAGTGAGTTTTGTGCCAGGAATTCATATGCATTTTGTACTGTGCAGAATGTAGCTACCTGCTCGGGAGTTGTGTCATAGAGGCACCTTTCCTTCAGGAGCTTATTGCAACATTCATTGTTTGGCTAAGTTGTTTAGGGGTGGTTTTGGAAGGTCTTTCAACTTTGGCAAAATCCCGCTTCATACGAAATTTTTTCACAGCGCTCTTTCCAAGTGTCCACAAAGAGCTGCTGCTTGAAACTGTCCACATGCACATCTCCCATACTGGTGTGTTCGTTTCACTACCTGGATTTTGGTTTCCTCTTCTTTCTTTGAAATGACAAGCCTTCTTTCTGCACGCTACACACACCTTTTAGCAGTTTCAGTTTGAAGCATGTTGGTGCTCTCAAAACGCTCTGTAACCTAGGTAGAGTGTGTCCCTCTCCAGCACTGAATACAAAACAGAGCTCCTTACACCACAGACACGCAAACACATCTTTTTGTGAAAGTCCTACTTCAGGTCACTTGTAAATGTTAGTGTTTCATCGAGAACATGAAGTCAATCATGCTTTTGCACTCTGCAACCAATAGAAATGTACTTTTGTACATACCCGTCTGAATTTCACAGCAAAATGCCCTTCTTTCCTGGTTTGTTGAAAGTTCTCAACACATTAGGAGAAAGAGCGTGTTTGAGCAAGATTGATGCAGTGTGCGTTTTCCTGGATTTCAAGTGATTTGGGAAACACAGTCCCTATTTTTCCACATTGTGTAAGAAACAACATGAGGCTTGCAAGAGATTGAAACAGTGCATCCCAAAACGTATTACAGCAGCAAAAACACACGTTTCTACAAAGACTTTGAAGGAGCAAGCAAAAGCCTAGTGGCTGAGTGTTCTTTCAGAGAGAAACACATGCTTTTCATCCTTATGGAGTGAGTTTTGTGCCAGGAATTCATATGCATTTTGTACTGTGCAGAATGTAGCTACCTGCTCGGGAGTTGTGTCATAGAGGCACCTTTCCTTCAGGAGCTTATTGCAACATTCATTGTTTGGCTAAGTTGTTTAGGGGTGGTTTTGGAAGGTCTTTCAACTTTGGCAAAATCCCGCTTCATACGAAATTTTTTCACAGCGCTCTTTCCAAGTGTCCACAAAGAGCTGCTGCTTGAAACTGTCCACATGCACATCTCCCATACTGGTGTGTTCGTTTCACTACCTGGATTTTGGTTTCCTCTTCTTTCTTTGAAATGACAAGCCTTCTTTCTGCACGCTACACACACCTTTTAGCAGTTTCAGTTTGAAGCATGTTGGTGCTCTCAAAACGCTCTGTAACCTAGGTAGAGTGTGTCCCTCTCCAGCACTGAATACACAACGTAGAGCTCCTTTCACCACAGACAAGCAAACACATCTTTTTGTGAAAGTCCTACTTCAAGTCACTTGCAAATGTAAGGGTTTCATCGAGAACTTGAAGTCAATCATGCTTTTGCACTCTGCAACCAACAGAAATGTACTTTTGTACATACCTGTCTGAATTTCACCGCAAAATGCCCTTCTTTTCTGGTTTGTTGAAAGTTCTCAAAACATTACGAGAAAGAGCGTGTTTGAGCAAGAGTGATGCAGTGTGCGTTTTCCTGGATTTCAAGTGATTTGGGAAACATACTCCTTATTTTTCCAATTGTGTAAGAAACAACATGAGGCTTGCAAGAGATTGAAACAATGCATCCCAAAACGTATTCCAGCAGCGAAAACACACGTTTCTACAAAGACTTTGAAGGAGCAAGCAAAAGCCTAGTGGCTGAGTGTTCTTTCAGAGAGAAACACATGCTTTTCATCCTTATGGAGTGAGTTTTGTGCCAGGAATTCATATGCATTTTGTACTGTGCAGAATGTAGCTACCTGCTCGGGAGTTGTGTCATAGAAGCACCTTTCCTGCAGGAGCTTTTTGCAACATTCATTGTTTGTCTAAGTTCTTTAGGGGTGGTTTTGGAAGGTCTTTCAACTTTGGCCAAATCCCGCTTCGCACGAACTTTTTTCACAGCGCTCTTTCCAAGTGTCCACAAAGAGCTGCTGCTTGAAACTGTCCACATGCACATCTCCCTGACTGGTGTGTTCGTTTCACTACCTGGATTTTGGTTTCCTCTTCCTTCTTTAAAATGACAAGCCTTCTTTCTGCACGCTACACACACCTTGTAGCAGTTTCAGTTTGAAGCATGTTGGTGCTCTCAAAACGCTGTGTAACCTAGGTAGAGTGTGTCACTCTCCAGCACTGAATACACAACGTAGACCTCCTTTCACCACAGACACGCAAACACATCATTTTTGAAAGTCCTACTTCAGATCACTTGGAAATGTAAGGGTTTCATCGAGAACTTGAAGTCAATCATGCTTTTGCACTCTGCAACCAACAGAAATGTACTTTTGTACATACCCGTCTGAATTTCACCGCAAAATGCCCTTCTTTTCTGGTTTGTTGAAAGTTCTCAAAACATTACGAGAAAGAGCGTGTTTGAGCAAGAGTGATGCAATGTGCGTTTTCCTGGATTTCAAGTGATTTGGGAAACATACTCCTTATTTTTCCAATTGTGTAAGAAACAACATGAGGCTTGCAAGAGATTGAAACAATGCATCCCAAAACGTATTCCAGCAGCGAAAACACACGTTTCTACAAAGACTTTGAAGGAGCAAGCAAAAGCCTAGTGGCTGAGTGTTCTTTCAGAGAGAAACACATGCTTTTCATCCTTATGGAGTGAGTTTTGTGCCAGGAATTCATATGCATTTTGTACTGTGCAGAATGTAGCTACCTGCTCGGGAGTTGTGTCATAGAGGCACCTTTCCTTCAGGAGCTTATTGCAACATTCATTGTTTGGCTAAGTTGTTTAGGGGTGGTTTTGGAAGGTCTTTCAACTTTGGCAAAATCCCGCTTCATACGAAATTTTTTCACAGCGCTCTTTCCAAGTGTCCACAAAGAGCTGCTGCTTGAAACTGTCCACATGCACATCTCCCATACTGGTGTGTTCGTTTCACTACCTGGATTTTGGTTTCCTCTTCTTTCTTTGAAATGACAAGCCTTCTTTCTGCACGCTACACACACCTTTTAGCAGTTTCAGTTTGAAGCATGTTGGTGCTCTCAAAACGCTCTGTAACCTAGGTAGAGTGTGTCCCTCTCCAGCACTGAATACAAAACAGAGCTCCTTACACCACAGACACGCAAACACATCTTTTTGTGAAAGTCCTACTTCAGGTCACTTGTAAATGTTAGTGTTTCATCGAGAACATGAAGTCAATCATGCTTTTGCACTCTGCAACCAATAGAAATGTACTTTTGTACATACCCGTCTGAATTTCACAGCAAAATGCCCTTCTTTCCTGGTTTGTTGAAAGTTCTCAACACATTAGGAGAAAGAGCGTGTTTGAGCAAGATTGATGCAGTGTGCGTTTTCCTGGATTTCAAGTGATTTGGGAAACACAGTCCCTATTTTTCCACATTGTGTAAGAAACAACATGAGGCTTGCAAGAGATTGAAACAGTGCATCCCAAAACGTATTACAGCAGCAAAAACACACGTTTCTACAAAGACTTTGAAGGAGCAAGCAAAAGCCTAGTGGCTGAGTGTTCTTTCAGAGAGAAACACATGCTTTTCATCCTTATGGAGTGAGTTTTGTGCCAGGAATTCATATGCATTTTGTACTGTGCAGAATGTAGCTACCTGCTCGGGAGTTGTGTCATAGAGGCACCTTTCCTTCAGGAGCTTATTGCAACATTCATTGTTTGGCTAAGTTGTTTAGGGGTGGTTTTGGAAGGTCTTTCAACTTTGGCAAAATCCCGCTTCATACGAAATTTTTTCACAGCGCTCTTTCCAAGTGTCCACAAAGAGCTGCTGCTTGAAACTGTCCACATGCACATCTCCCATACTGGTGTGTTCGTTTCACTACCTGGATTTTGGTTTCCTCTTCTTTCTTTGAAATGACAAGCCTTCTTTCTGCACGCTACACACACCTTTTAGCAGTTTCAGTTTGAAGCATGTTGGTGCTCTCAAAACGCTCTGTAACCTAGGTAGAGTGTGTCCCTCTCCAGCACTGAATACACAACGTAGAGCTCCTTTCACCACAGACAAGCAAACACATCTTTTTGTGAAAGTCCTACTTCAAGTCACTTGCAAATGTAAGGGTTTCATCGAGAACTTGAAGTCAATCATGCTTTTGCACTCTGCAACCAACAGAAATGTACTTTTGTACATACCTGTCTGAATTTCACCGCAAAATGCCCTTCTTTTCTGGTTTGTTGAAAGTTCTCAAAACATTACGAGAAAGAGCGTGTTTGAGCAAGAGTGATGCAGTGTGCGTTTTCCTGGATTTCAAGTGATTTGGGAAACATACTCCTTATTTTTCCAATTGTGTAAGAAACAACATGAGGCTTGCAAGAGATTGAAACAATGCATCCCAAAACGTATTCCAGCAGCGAAAACACACGTTTCTACAAAGACTTTGAAGGAGCAAGCAAAAGCCTAGTGGCTGAGTGTTCTTTCAGAGAGAAACACATGCTTTTCATCCTTATGGAGTGAGTTTTGTGCCAGGAATTCATATGCATTTTGTACTGTGCAGAATGTAGCTACCTGCTCGGGAGTTGTGTCATAGAAGCACCTTTCCTGCAGGAGCTTTTTGCAACATTCATTGTTTGTCTAAGTTCTTTAGGGGTGGTTTTGGAAGGTCTTTCAACTTTGGCCAAATCCCGCTTCGCACGAACTTTTTTCACAGCGCTCTTTCCAAGTGTCCACAAAGAGCTGCTGCTTGAAACTGTCCACATGCACATCTCCCTGACTGGTGTGTTCGTTTCACTACCTGGATTTTGGTTTCCTCTTCCTTCTTTAAAATGACAAGCCTTCTTTCTGCACGCTACACACACCTTGTAGCAGTTTCAGTTTGAAGCATGTTGGTGCTCTCAAAACGCTGTGTAACCTAGGTAGAGTGTGTCACTCTCCAGCACTGAATACACAACGTAGACCTCCTTTCACCACAGACACGCAAACACATCATTTTTGAAAGTCCTACTTCAGATCACTTGGAAATGTAAGGGTTTCATCGAGAACTTGAAGTCAATCATGCTTTTGCACTCTGCAACCAACAGAAATGTACTTTTGTACATACCCGTCTGAATTTCACCGCAAAATGCCCTTCTTTTCTGGTTTGTTGAAAGTTCTCAAAACATTACGAGAAAGAGCGTGTTTGAGCAAGAGTGATGCAATGTGCGTTTTCCTGGATTTCAAGTGATTTGGGAAACATACTCCTTATTTTTCCAATTGTGTAAGAAACAACATGAGGCTTGCAAGAGATTGAAACAATGCATCCCAAAACGTATTCCAGCAGCGAAAACACACGTTTCTACAAAGACTTTGAAGGAGCAAGCAAAAGCCTAGTGGCTGAGTGTTCTTTCAGAGAGAAACACATGCTTTTCATCCTTATGGAGTGAGTTTTGTGCCAGGAATTCATATGCATTTTGTACTGTGCAGAATGTAGCTACCTGCTCGGGAGTTGTGTCATAGAGGCACCTTTCCTTCAGGAGCTTATTGCAACATTCATTGTTTGGCTAAGTTGTTTAGGGGTGGTTTTGGAAGGTCTTTCAACTTTGGCAAAATCCCGCTTCATACGAAATTTTTTCACAGCGCTCTTTCCAAGTGTCCACAAAGAGCTGCTGCTTGAAACTGTCCACATGCACATCTCCCATACTGGTGTGTTCGTTTCACTACCTGGATTTTGGTTTCCTCTTCTTTCTTTGAAATGACAAGCCTTCTTTCTGCACGCTACACACACCTTTTAGCAGTTTCAGTTTGAAGCATGTTGGTGCTCTCAAAACGCTCTGTAACCTAGGTAGAGTGTGTCCCTCTCCAGCACTGAATACAAAACAGAGCTCCTTACACCACAGACACGCAAACACATCTTTTTGTGAAAGTCCTACTTCAGGTCACTTGTAAATGTTAGTGTTTCATCGAGAACATGAAGTCAATCATGCTTTTGCACTCTGCAACCAATAGAAATGTACTTTTGTACATACCCGTCTGAATTTCACAGCAAAATGCCCTTCTTTCCTGGTTTGTTGAAAGTTCTCAACACATTAGGAGAAAGAGCGTGTTTGAGCAAGATTGATGCAGTGTGCGTTTTCCTGGATTTCAAGTGATTTGGGAAACACAGTCCCTATTTTTCCACATTGTGTAAGAAACAACATGAGGCTTGCAAGAGATTGAAACAGTGCATCCCAAAACGTATTACAGCAGCAAAAACACACGTTTCTACAAAGACTTTGAAGGAGCAAGCAAAAGCCTAGTGGCTGAGTGTTCTTTCAGAGAGAAACACATGCTTTTCATCCTTATGGAGTGAGTTTTGTGCCAGGAATTCATATGCATTTTGTACTGTGCAGAATGTAGCTACCTGCTCGGGAGTTGTGTCATAGAGGCACCTTTCCTGCAGGAGCTTATTGCAACATTCATTGTTTGGCTAAGTTGTTTAGGGGTGGTTTTGGAAGGTCTTTCAACTTTGGCAAAATCCCGCTTCATACGAAATTTTTTCACAGCGCTCTTTCCAAGTGTCCACAAAGAGCTGCTGCTTGAAACTGTCCACATGCACATCTCCCATACTGGTGTGTTCGTTTCACTACCTGGATTTTGGTTTCCTCTTCTTTCTTTGAAATGACAAGCCTTCTTTCTGCACGCTACACACACCTTTTAGCAGTTTCAGTTTGAAGCATGTTGGTGCTCTCAAAACGCTCTGTAACCTAGGTAGAGTGTGTCCCTCTCCAGCACTGAATACACAACGTAGAGCTCCTTTCACCACAGACAAGCAAACACATCTTTTTGTGAAAGTCCTACTTCAAGTCACTTGCAAATGTAAGGGTTTCATCGAGAACTTGAAGTCAATCATGCTTTTGCACTCTGCAACCAACAGAAATGTACTTTTGTACATACCTGTCTGAATTTCACCGCAAAATGCCCTTCTTTTCTGGTTTGTTGAAAGTTCTCAAAACATTACGAGAAAGAGCGTGTTTGAGCAAGAGTGATGCAGTGTGCGTTTTCCTGGATTTCAAGTGATTTGGGAAACATACTCCTTATTTTTCCAATTGTGTAAGAAACAACATGAGGCTTGCAAGAGATTGAAACAATGCATCCCAAAACGTATTCCAGCAGCGAAAACACACGTTTCTACAAAGACTTTGAAGGAGCAAGCAAAAGCCTAGTGGCTGAGTGTTCTTTCAGAGAGAAACACATGCTTTTCATCCTTATGGAGTGAGTTTTGTGCCAGGAATTCATATGCATTTTGTACTGTGCAGAATGTAGCTACCTGCTCGGGAGTTGTGTCATAGAAGCACCTTTCCTGCAGGAGCTTTTTGCAACATTCATTGTTTGTCTAAGTTCTTTAGGGGTGGTTTTGGAAGGTCTTTCAACTTTGGCCAAATCCCGCTTCGCACGAACTTTTTTCACAGCGCTCTTTCCAAGTGTCCACAAAGAGCTGCTGCTTGAAACTGTCCACATGCACATCTCCCTGACTGGTGTGTTCGTTTCACTACCTGGATTTTGGTTTCCTCTTCCTTCTTTAAAATGACAAGCCTTCTTTCTGCACGCTACACACACCTTGTAGCAGTTTCAGTTTGAAGCATGTTGGTGCTCTCAAAACGCTGTGTAACCTAGGTAGAGTGTGTCACTCTCCAGCACTGAATACACAACGTAGACCTCCTTTCACCACAGACACGCAAACACATCATTTTTGAAAGTCCTACTTCAGATCACTTGGAAATGTAAGGGTTTCATCGAGAACTTGAAGTCAATCATGCTTTTGCACTCTGCAACCAACAGAAATGTACTTTTGTACATACCCGTCTGAATTTCACCGCAAAATGCCCTTCTTTTCTGGTTTGTTGAAAGTTCTCAAAACATTACGAGAAAGAGCGTGTTTGAGCAAGAGTGATGCAATGTGCGTTTTCCTGGATTTCAAGTGATTTGGGAAACATACTCCTTATTTTTCCAATTGTGTAAGAAACAACATGAGGCTTGCAAGAGATTGAAACAATGCATCCCAAAACGTATTCCAGCAGCGAAAACACACGTTTCTACAAAGACTTTGAAGGAGCAAGCAAAAGCCTAGTGGCTGAGTGTTCTTTCAGAGAGAAACACATGCTTTTCATCCTTATGGAGTGAGTTTTGTGCCAGGAATTCATATGCATTTTGTACTGTGCAGAATGTAGCTACCTGCTCGGGAGTTGTGTCATAGAGGCACCTTTCCTTCAGGAGCTTATTGCAACATTCATTGTTTGGCTAAGTTGTTTAGGGGTGGTTTTGGAAGGTCTTTCAACTTTGGCAAAATCCCGCTTCATACGAAATTTTTTCACAGCGCTCTTTCCAAGTGTCCACAAAGAGCTGCTGCTTGAAACTGTCCACATGCACATCTCCCATACTGGTGTGTTCGTTTCACTACCTGGATTTTGGTTTCCTCTTCTTTCTTTGAAATGACAAGCCTTCTTTCTGCACGCTACACACACCTTTTAGCAGTTTCAGTTTGAAGCATGTTGGTGCTCTCAAAACGCTCTGTAACCTAGGTAGAGTGTGTCCCTCTCCAGCACTGAATACAAAACAGAGCTCCTTACACCACAGACACGCAAACACATCTTTTTGTGAAAGTCCTACTTCAGGTCACTTGTAAATGTTAGTGTTTCATCGAGAACATGAAGTCAATCATGCTTTTGCACTCTGCAACCAATAGAAATGTACTTTTGTACATACCCGTCTGAATTTCACAGCAAAATGCCCTTCTTTCCTGGTTTGTTGAAAGTTCTCAACACATTAGGAGAAAGAGCGTGTTTGAGCAAGATTGATGCAGTGTGCGTTTTCCTGGATTTCAAGTGATTTGGGAAACACAGTCCCTATTTTTCCACATTGTGTAAGAAACAACATGAGGCTTGCAAGAGATTGAAACAGTGCATCCCAAAACGTATTACAGCAGCAAAAACACACGTTTCTACAAAGACTTTGAAGGAGCAAGCAAAAGCCTAGTGGCTGAGTGTTCTTTCAGAGAGAAACACATGCTTTTCATCCTTATGGAGTGAGTTTTGTGCCAGGAATTCATATGCATTTTGTACTGTGCAGAATGTAGCTACCTGCTCGGGAGTTGTGTCATAGAGGCACCTTTCCTTCAGGAGCTTATTGCAACATTCATTGTTTGGCTAAGTTGTTTAGGGGTGGTTTTGGAAGGTCTTTCAACTTTGGCAAAATCCCGCTTCATACGAAATTTTTTCACAGCGCTCTTTCCAAGTGTCCACAAAGAGCTGCTGCTTGAAACTGTCCACATGCACATCTCCCATACTGGTGTGTTCGTTTCACTACCTGGATTTTGGTTTCCTCTTCTTTCTTTGAAATGACAAGCCTTCTTTCTGCACGCTACACACACCTTTTAGCAGTTTCAGTTTGAAGCATGTTGGTGCTCTCAAAACGCTCTGTAACCTAGGTAGAGTGTGTCCCTCTCCAGCACTGAATACACAACGTAGAGCTCCTTTCACCACAGACAAGCAAACACATCTTTTTGTGAAAGTCCTACTTCAAGTCACTTGCAAATGTAAGGGTTTCATCGAGAACTTGAAGTCAATCATGCTTTTGCACTCTGCAACCAACAGAAATGTACTTTTGTACATACCTGTCTGAATTTCACCGCAAAATGCCCTTCTTTTCTGGTTTGTTGAAAGTTCTCAAAACATTACGAGAAAGAGCGTGTTTGAGCAAGAGTGATGCAGTGTGCGTTTTCCTGGATTTCAAGTGATTTGGGAAACATACTCCTTATTTTTCCAATTGTGTAAGAAACAACATGAGGCTTGCAAGAGATTGAAACAATGCATCCCAAAACGTATTCCAGCAGCGAAAACACACGTTTCTACAAAGACTTTGAAGGAGCAAGCAAAAGCCTAGTGGCTGAGTGTTCTTTCAGAGAGAAACACATGCTTTTCATCCTTATGGAGTGAGTTTTGTGCCAGGAATTCATATGCATTTTGTACTGTGCAGAATGTAGCTACCTGCTCGGGAGTTGTGTCATAGAAGCACCTTTCCTGCAGGAGCTTTTTGCAACATTCATTGTTTGTCTAAGTTCTTTAGGGGTGGTTTTGGAAGGTCTTTCAACTTTGGCCAAATCCCGCTTCGCACGAACTTTTTTCACAGCGCTCTTTCCAAGTGTCCACAAAGAGCTGCTGCTTGAAACTGTCCACATGCACATCTCCCTGACTGGTGTGTTCGTTTCACTACCTGGATTTTGGTTTCCTCTTCCTTCTTTAAAATGACAAGCCTTCTTTCTGCACGCTACACACACCTTGTAGCAGTTTCAGTTTGAAGCATGTTGGTGCTCTCAAAACGCTGTGTAACCTAGGTAGAGTGTGTCACTCTCCAGCACTGAATACACAACGTAGACCTCCTTTCACCACAGACACGCAAACACATCATTTTTGAAAGTCCTACTTCAGATCACTTGGAAATGTAAGGGTTTCATCGAGAACTTGAAGTCAATCATGCTTTTGCACTCTGCAACCAACAGAAATGTACTTTTGTACATACCCGTCTGAATTTCACCGCAAAATGCCCTTCTTTTCTGGTTTGTTGAAAGTTCTCAAAACATTACGAGAAAGAGCGTGTTTGAGCAAGAGTGATGCAATGTGCGTTTTCCTGGATTTCAAGTGATTTGGGAAACATACTCCTTATTTTTCCAATTGTGTAAGAAACAACATGAGGCTTGCAAGAGATTGAAACAATGCATCCCAAAACGTATTCCAGCAGCGAAAACACACGTTTCTACAAAGACTTTGAAGGAGCAAGCAAAAGCCTAGTGGCTGAGTGTTCTTTCAGAGAGAAACACATGCTTTTCATCCTTATGGAGTGAGTTTTGTGCCAGGAATTCATATGCATTTTGTACTGTGCAGAATGTAGCTACCTGCTCGGGAGTTGTGTCATAGAGGCACCTTTCCTTCAGGAGCTTATTGCAACATTCATTGTTTGGCTAAGTTGTTTAGGGGTGGTTTTGGAAGGTCTTTCAACTTTGGCCAAATCCCGCTTCATACGAAATTTTTTCACAGCGCTCTTTCCAAGTGTCCACAAAGAGCTGCTGCTTGAAACTGTCCACATGCACATCTCCCATACTGGTGTGTTCGTTTCACTACCTGGATTTTGGTTTCCTCTTCTTTCTTTGAAATGACAAGCCTTCTTTCTGCACGCTACACACACCTTTTAGCAGTTTCAGTTTGAAGCATGTTGGTGCTCTCAAAACGCTCTGTAACCTAGGTAGAGTGTGTCCCTCTCCAGCACTGAATACAAAACAGAGCTCCTTACACCACAGACACGCAAACACATCTTTTTGTGAAAGTCCTACTTCAGGTCACTTGTAAATGTTAGTGTTTCATCGAGAACATGAAGTCAATCATGCTTTTGCACTCTGCAACCAATAGAAATGTACTTTTGTACATACCCGTCTGAATTTCACAGCAAAATGCCCTTCTTTCCTGGTTTGTTGAAAGTTCTCAACACATTAGGAGAAAGAGCGTGTTTGAGCAAGATTGATGCAGTGTGCGTTTTCCTGGATTTCAAGTGATTTGGGAAACACAGTCCCTATTTTTCCACATTGTGTAAGAAACAACATGAGGCTTGCAAGAGATTGAAACAGTGCATCCCAAAACGTATTACAGCAGCAAAAACACACGTTTCTACAAAGACTTTGAAGGAGCAAGCAAAAGCCTAGTGGCTGAGTGTTCTTTCAGAGAGAAACACATGCTTTTCATCCTTATGGAGTGAGTTTTGTGCCAGGAATTCATATGCATTTTGTACTGTGCAGAATGTAGCTACCTGCTCGGGAGTTGTGTCATAGAGGCACCTTTCCTTCAGGAGCTTATTGCAACATTCATTGTTTGGCTAAGTTGTTTAGGGGTGGTTTTGGAAGGTCTTTCAACTTTGGCAAAATCCCGCTTCATACGAAATTTTTTCACAGCGCTCTTTCCAAGTGTCCACAAAGAGCTGCTGCTTGAAACTGTCCACATGCACATCTCCCATACTGGTGTGTTCGTTTCACTACCTGGATTTTGGTTTCCTCTTCTTTCTTTGAAATGACAAGCCTTCTTTCTGCACGCTACACACACCTTTTAGCAGTTTCAGTTTGAAGCATGTTGGTGCTCTCAAAACGCTCTGTAACCTAGGTAGAGTGTGTCCCTCTCCAGCACTGAATACACAACGTAGAGCTCCTTTCACCACAGACAAGCAAACACATCTTTTTGTGAAAGTCCTACTTCAAGTCACTTGCAAATGTAAGGGTTTCATCGAGAACTTGAAGTCAATCATGCTTTTGCACTCTGCAACCAACAGAAATGTACTTTTGTACATACCTGTCTGAATTTCACCGCAAAATGCCCTTCTTTTCTGGTTTGTTGAAAGTTCTCAAAACATTACGAGAAAGAGCGTGTTTGAGCAAGAGTGATGCAGTGTGCGTTTTCCTGGATTTCAAGTGATTTGGGAAACATACTCCTTATTTTTCCAATTGTGTAAGAAACAACATGAGGCTTGCAAGAGATTGAAACAATGCATCCCAAAACGTATTCCAGCAGCGAAAACACACGTTTCTACAAAGACTTTGAAGGAGCAAGCAAAAGCCTAGTGGCTGAGTGTTCTTTCAGAGAGAAACACATGCTTTTC
Organism: Miniopterus schreibersii; assembly: GCF_964146895.1. Lineage (NCBI taxonomy): Eukaryota > Metazoa > Chordata > Mammalia > Chiroptera > Miniopteridae > Miniopterus > Miniopterus schreibersii. The sequence goes on along the minus strand of NW_027669825.1, from coordinate 569,645 downwards.
ATCCTTATGGAGTGAGTTTTGTGCCAGGAATTCATATGCATTTTGTACTGTGCAGAATGTAGCTACCTGCTCGGGAGTTGTGTCATAGAAGCACCTTTCCTGCAGGAGCTTTTTGCAACATTCATTGTTTGTCTAAGTTCTTTAGGGGTGGTTTTGGAAGGTCTTTCAACTTTGGCCAAATCCCGCTTCGCACGAACTTTTTTCACAGCGCTCTTTCCAAGTGTCCACAAAGAGCTGCTGCTTGAAACTGTCCACATGCACATCTCCCTGACTGGTGTGTTCGTTTCACTACCTGGATTTTGGTTTCCTCTTCCTTCTTTAAAATGACAAGCCTTCTTTCTGCACGCTACACACACCTTGTAGCAGTTTCAGTTTGAAGCATGTTGGTGCTCTCAAAACGCTGTGTAACCTAGGTAGAGTGTGTCACTCTCCAGCACTGAATACACAACGTAGACCTCCTTTCACCACAGACACGCAAACACATCATTTTTGAAAGTCCTACTTCAGATCACTTGGAAATGTAAGGGTTTCATCGAGAACTTGAAGTCAATCATGCTTTTGCACTCTGCAACCAACAGAAATGTACTTTTGTACATACCCGTCTGAATTTCACCGCAAAATGCCCTTCTTTTCTGGTTTGTTGAAAGTTCTCAAAACATTACGAGAAAGAGCGTGTTTGAGCAAGAGTGATGCAATGTGCGTTTTCCTGGATTTCAAGTGATTTGGGAAACATACTCCTTATTTTTCCAATTGTGTAAGAAACAACATGAGGCTTGCAAGAGATTGAAACAATGCATCCCAAAACGTATTCCAGCAGCGAAAACACACGTTTCTACAAAGACTTTGAAGGAGCAAGCAAAAGCCTAGTGGCTGAGTGTTCTTTCAGAGAGAAACACATGCTTTTCATCCTTATGGAGTGAGTTTTGTGCCAGGAATTCATATGCATTTTGTACTGTGCAGAATGTAGCTACCTGCTCGGGAGTTGTGTCATAGAGGCACCTTTCCTTCAGGAGCTTATTGCAACATTCATTGTTTGGCTAAGTTGTTTAGGGGTGGTTTTGGAAGGTCTTTCAACTTTGGCAAAATCCCGCTTCATACGAAATTTTTTCACAGCGCTCTTTCCAAGTGTCCACAAAGAGCTGCTGCTTGAAACTGTCCACATGCACATCTCCCATACTGGTGTGTTCGTTTCACTACCTGGATTTTGGTTTCCTCTTCTTTCTTTGAAATGACAAGCCTTCTTTCTGCACGCTACACACACCTTTTAGCAGTTTCAGTTTGAAGCATGTTGGTGCTCTCAAAACGCTCTGTAACCTAGGTAGAGTGTGTCCCTCTCCAGCACTGAATACAAAACAGAGCTCCTTACACCACAGACACGCAAACACATCTTTTTGTGAAAGTCCTACTTCAGGTCACTTGTAAATGTTAGTGTTTCATCGAGAACATGAAGTCAATCATGCTTTTGCACTCTGCAACCAATAGAAATGTACTTTTGTACATACCCGTCTGAATTTCACAGCAAAATGCCCTTCTTTCCTGGTTTGTTGAAAGTTCTCAACACATTAGGAGAAAGAGCGTGTTTGAGCAAGATTGATGCAGTGTGCGTTTTCCTGGATTTCAAGTGATTTGGGAAACACAGTCCCTATTTTTCCACATTGTGTAAGAAACAACATGAGGCTTGCAAGAGATTGAAACAGTGCATCCCAAAACGTATTACAGCAGCAAAAACACACGTTTCTACAAAGACTTTGAAGGAGCAAGCAAAAGCCTAGTGGCTGAGTGTTCTTTCAGAGAGAAACACATGCTTTTCATCCTTATGGAGTGAGTTTTGTGTCAGGAATTCATATGCATTTTGTACTGTGCAGAATGTAGCTACCTGCTCGGGAGTTGTGTCATAGAAGCACCTTTCCTGCAGGAGCTTATTGCAACATTCATTGTTTGGCTAAGTTCTTTAAGGGTGGTTTTGGAAGGTCTTTCAACTTTGGCCAAATCCCGCTTCGCACGAAGTTTTTTAACAATGTTCTTTCCAAGTGTCCACAAAGAGCTGCTGCTTGAAACTGTCCACATGCACATCTCCCTGACTGGTGTGTTCGTTTCACTACCTGGATTTTGGTTTCCTCTTCCTTCTTTAAAATGACAAGCCTTCTTTCTGCACGCTACACACACCTTGTAGCAGTTTCAGTTTGAAGCATGTTGGTGCTCTCAAAACGCTGTGTAACCTAGGTAGAGTGTGTCACTCTCCAGCACTGAATACACAACGTAGACCTCCTTTCACCACAGACACGCAAACACATCATTTTTGAAAGTCCTACTTCAGATCACTTGGAAATGTAAGGGTTTCATCGAGAACTTGAAGTCAATCATGCTTTTGCACTCTGCAACCAACAGAAATGTACTTTTGTACATACCCGTCTGAATTTCACCGCAAAATGCCCTTCTTGTCTGGTTTGTTGAAAGTTCTCAAAACATTACGAGAAAGAGCGTGTTTGAGCAAGAGTGATGCAATGTGCGTTTTCCTGGATTTCAAGTGATTTGGGAAACATACTCCTTATTTTTCCAATTGTGTAAGAAACAACATGAGGCTTGCAAGAGATTGAAACAATGCATCCCAAAACGTATTCCAGCAGCGAAAACACACGTTTCTACAAAGACTTTGAAGGAGCAAGCAAAAGCCTAGTGGCTGAGTGTTCTTTCAGAGAGAAACACATGCTTTTCATCCTTATGGAGTGAGTTTTGTGCCAGGAATTCATATGCATTTTGTACTGTGCAGAATGTAGCTACCTGCTCGGGAGTTGTGTCATAGAGGCACCTTTCCTTCAGGAGCTTATTGCAACATTCATTGTTTGGCTAAGTTGTTTAGGGGTGGTTTTGGAAGGTCTTTCAACTTTGGCAAAATCCCGCTTCATACGAAATTTTTTCACAGCGCTCTTTCCAAGTGTCCACAAAGAGCTGCTGCTTGAAACTGTCCACATGCACATCTCCCATACTGGTGTGTTCGTTTCACTACCTGGATTTTGGTTTCCTCTTCTTTCTTTGAAATGACAAGCCTTCTTTCTGCACGCTACACACACCTTTTAGCAGTTTCAGTTTGAAGCATGTTGGTGCTCTCAAAACGCTCTGTAACCTAGGTAGAGTGTGTCCCTCTCCAGCACTGAATACACAACGTAGAGCTCCTTTCACCACAGACAAGCAAACACATCTTTTTGTGAAAGTCCTACTTCAACTCACTTGCAAATGTAAGGGTTTCATCGAGAACTTGAAGTCAATCATGCTTTTGCACTCTGCAACCAACAGAAATGTACTTTTGTACATACCTGTCTGAATTTCACCGCAAAATGCCCTTCTTTTCTGGTTTGTTGAAAGTTCTCAAAACATTACGAGAAAGAGCGTGTTTGAGCAAGAGTGATGCAGTGTGCGTTTTCCTGGATTTCAAGTGATTTGGGAAACATACTCCTTATTTTTCCAATTGTGTAAGAAACAACATGAGGCTTGCAAGAGATTGAAACAATGCGTCCCAAAACGTATTCCAGCAGCGAAAACACACGTTTCTACAAAGACTTTGAAGGAGCAAGCAAAAGCCTAGTGGCTGAGTGTTCTTTCAGAGAGAAACACATGCTTTTCATCCTTATGGAGTGAGTTTTGTGCCAGGAATTCATATGCATTTTGTACTGTGCAGAATGTAGCTACCTGCTCGGGGGTTGTGTCATAGAGGCACCTATCCTGCAGGAGCTTATTGCAACATTCATTGTTTGGCTAAGTTGTTTAGGGGTGGTTTTGGAAGGTCTTTCAACTTTGGCCAAATCCCGCTTCGTACGAAATTTTTTCACAGCGCTCTTTCCAAGTGTCCACAAAGAGCTGCTGCTTGAAACTGTCCACATGCACATCTCCCATACTGGTGTGTTCGTTTCACTACCTGGATTTTGGTTTCCTCTTCTTTCTTTGAAATGACAAGCCTTCTTTCTGCACGCTACACACACCTTGTAGCAGTTTCAGTTTGAAGCATGTTGGTGCTATCAAAACGCTGTGTAACCTAGGTAGAGTGTGTCACTCTCCAGCACTGAATACACAACATAGAGGTCCTTTCACCACAGACACGCAAACACATCTTTTTTGAAAGTCCTACTTCAGGTCACTTGTAAATGTAAGGGCTTCATCGAGAACATGAAGTCAATCATGCTTTTGGACTCTGCAACCTATAGAAATGTACTTTTCTACAAACCCGTCTGAATTTCACTGCAAAATGCCCTTCTTTTCTGGTTTGTTGAAAGTTCTCAACACATTAGGAGAAAGAGCGTGTTTGAGCAAGAGGGATGCAGTGTGCGTTTTCCTGGATTTCAAGCGATTTGGGAAACATACTCCCTATTTTTCCACATTGTGTAAGAAGCAACATGAGGCTTGCACGAGATTGAAACAATGCATCCCAAAACGTATTCCAGCAGCGAAAACACACGTTTCTACAAAGACTTTGAAGGAGCAAGCAAAAGCCTAGTGGCTGAGTGTTCTTTCAGAGAGAAACACATGCTTTTCATCCTTATGGAGTGAGTTTTGTGCCAGGAATTCATATGCATTTTGTACTGTGCAGAATGTAGCTACCTGCTCGGGAGTTGTGTCATAGAAGCACCTTTCCTGCAGGAGCTTTTTGCAACATTCATTGTTTGTCTAAGTTCTTTAGGGGTGGTTTTGGAAGGTCTTTCAACTTTGGCCAAATCCCGCTTCGCACGAAATTTTTTCACAGCGCTCTTTCCAAGTGTCCACAAAGAGCTGCTGCTTGAAACTGTCCACATGCACATCTCCCTTACTGGTGTGTTCGTTTCACTACCTGGATTTTGGTTTCCTCTTCCTTCTTTAAAATGACAAGCCTTCTTTCTGCACGCTACACACACCTTGTAGCAGTTTCAGTTTGAAGCATGTTGGTGCTCTCAAAACGCTGTGTAACCTAGGTAGAGTGTGTCACTCTCCAGCACTGAATACACAACGTAGACCTCCTTTCACCACAGACACGCAAACACATCATTTTTGAAAGTCCTACTTCAGATCACTTGGAAATGTAAGGGTTTCATCGAGAACTTGAAGTCAATCATGCTTTTGCACTCTGCAACCAACAGAAATGTACTTTTGTACATACCCGTCTGAATTTCACCGCAAAATGCCCTTCTTTTCTGGTTTGTTGAAAGTTCTCAAAACATTAGGAGAAAGAGCGTGTTTGAGCAAGAGTGATGCAGTGTGCGTTTTCCTGGATTTCAAGTGATTTGGGAAACATACTCCTTATTTTTCCAATTGTGTAAGAAACAACATGAGGCTTGCAAGAGATTGAAACAATGCGTCCCAAAACGTATTCCAGCAGCGAAAACACACGTTTCTACAAAGACTTTGAAGGAGCAAGCAAAAGCCTAGTGGCTGAGTGTTCTTTCAGAGAGAAACACATGCTTTTCATCCTTATGGAGTGAGTTTTGTGCCAGGAATTCATATGCATTTTGTACTGTGCAGAATGTAGCTACCTGCTCGGGGGTTGTGTCATAGAGGCACCTTTCCTGCAGGAGCTTATTGCAACATTCATTGTTTGGCTAAGTTGTGTAGGGGTGGTTTTGGAAGGTCTTTCAACTTTGGCCAAATCCCGCTTCGTACGAAATTTTTTCACAGCGCTCTTTCCAAGTGTCCACAAAGAGCTGCTGCTTGAAACTGTCCACATGCACATCTCCCATACTGGTGTGTTCGTTTCACTACCTGGATTTTGGTTTCCTCTTCTTTCTTTGAAATGACAAGCCTTCTTTCTGCACGCTACACACACCTTGTAGCAGTTTCAGTTTGAAGCATGTTGGTGCTATCAAAACGCTGTGTAACCTAGGTAGAGTGTGTCACTCTCCAGCACTGAATACAAAACTTAGAGCTCCTTACACCACAGACACGCAAACACATCTTTTTGTGAAAGTCCTACTTCAGGTCACTTGTAAATGTAAGTGTTTCATCGAGAACATGAAGTCAATCATGCTTTTGCACTCTGCAACCAATAGAAATGTACTTTTGTACATACCCGTCTGAATTTCACAGCAAAATGCCCTTCTTTCCTGGTTTGTTGAAAGTTCTCAACACATTAGGAGAAAGAGCGTGTTTGAGCAAGATTGATGCAGTGTGCGTTTTCCTGGATTTCAAGTGATTTGGGAAACACAGTCCCTATTTTTCCACATTGTGTAAGAAACAACATGAGGCTTGCAAGAGATTGAAACAGTGCATCCCAAAACGTATTACAGCAGCAAAAACACACGTTTCTACAAAGACTTTGAAGGAGCAAGCAAAAGCCTAGTGGCTGAGTGTTCTTTCAGAGAGAAACACATGCTTTTCATCCTTATGGAGTGAGTTTTGTGCCAGGAATTCATATGCATTTTGTACTGTGCAGAATGTAGCGACCTGCTCGGGAGTTGTGTCATAGAGGCACCTCTGCTGCAGGAGCTTATTTCAACATTCATTGTTTGGCTAAGTTCTTTAGGGGTGGTTTTGGAAGGTCTTTCAACTTTGGCCAAATCCCGTTTCGCACGAAGTTTTTTAACAGCGCTCTTTCCAAGTGTCCACAAAGAGCTGCTGCTTGAAACTGTCCACATGCACATCTCCCATACTGGTTTGTTCATTTCACTACCTGGATTTTGGTTTCCTCTTCCTTCTTTAAAATGACAAGCCTTCTTTCTGCACGCTACACACACCTTGTAGCAGTTTCAGTTTGAAGCATTTTGGTGTTATCAAAACGCTGTGTAACCTAGGTAGAGTGTGTCACTCTCCAGCACTGAATACAGAACTTAGAGCTCCTTTCACCACAGACACGCAAACACATCTTTTTGTGAAACTCCTACATCAGGTCACTTGGAAATGTAAGGGTTTCATCGAGAACATGAAGTCAATTATGCTTTTGCACTCTGCAACCAATAGAAATGTACTTTTGTACATACCCGTCTGAATTTCACCGCAAAATGACCTTCTTTTCTGGTTTGTTGAAAGTTCTCAAAACATTACGAGAAAGAGCGTCTTTGAGCAAGAGTGATGCAGTGTTCGTTTTCCTGGATTTCAAGTGATTTGGGAAACATACTCCTTATTTTTCCACATTCTGTAAGAAGCAACATGAGGCTTGCAAGAGATTGAAACAATGCATCCCAAAACGTATTCCAGCACTGAAAACACACGTTTCTACAAAGACTTTGAAGGAGCAAGCAAAAGCCTAGTGGCTGAGTGTTCTTTCAGAGAGAAACACATGCTTTTCATCCTTATGGAGTGAGTTTTGTGTCAGGAATTCATATGCATTTTGTACTGTGCAGAATGTAGCTACCTGCTCGGGAGTTGTGTCATAGAAGCACCTTTCCTGCAGGAGCTTATTGCAACATTCATTGTTTGGCTAAGTTGTTTAGGGGTGGTTTTGGAAGGTCTTTCAACTTTGGCCAAATCCCGCTTCGCATGAAGTTTTTTAACAACGTTCTTTCCAAGTGTCCACAAAGAGCTGCTGCTTGAAACTGTCCACATGCACATCTCCCTTACTGGTGTGTTCGTTTCACTACCTGGATTTTGGTTTCCTCTTCCTTCTTTAAAATGACAAGCCTTCTTTCTGCACGCTACACACACCTTGTAGCAGTTTCAGTTTGAAGCATGTTGGTGCTCTCAAAACGCTGTGTAACCTAGGTAGAGTGTGTCACTCTCCAGCACTGAATACACAACGTAGAGCTCCTTTCACCACAGACACGCAAAGACATCTTTTTTGAAAGTCCTACTTCAGGTCACTTGGAAATGTGAGGGTTTCATCGAGAACATGAAGTCAATCATGCTTTTGCACTCTGCAACCAATAGAAATGTACTTTTGTACATACCCGTCTGAATTTCACCGCAAAATGCCCTTCTTTTCTGGTTTGTTGAAAGTTCTCAACACATTAGGAGAAAGAGCGTGTTTGAGCAAGAGTGATGCAGTGTGCGTTTTCCTCGATTTCAAGTGATTTGGGAAACATACTCCTTATTTTTCCAATTGTGTAAGAAACAACATGAGGCTTACAAGAGATTGAAACAATGCATCCCAAAACGTATTCCAGCAGCGAAAACACACCTTTCTACAAAGACTTTGAAGGAGCAAGCAAAAGCCTAGTGGCTGAGTGTTCTTTCAGAGAGAAACACATGCTTTTAATCCTTATGGAGTGAGTTTTGTGCCAGGAATTCATATGCATTTTGTACTGTGCAGAATGTAGCTACCTGCTCGGGAGTTGTGTCATAGAGGCACCTTTCCTGCAGGAGCTTTTTGCAACATTCATTGTTTGGCTAAGTTCTTTAGGGGTGGTTTTGGAAGGTCTTTCAAGTTTGGCCAAATCCAGCTTCGTACGAAGTTTTTTCACAGCGCTCTTTCCAAGTGTCCACAAAGAGCTGCTGCTTGAAACTGTCCACATGCACATCTCCCATACTGGTGTGTTCGTTTCACTACCTGGATTTTGGTTTCCTCTTCTTTCTTTGAAATGACAAGCCTTCTTTCTGCACGCTACACACACCTTTTAGCAGTTTCAGTTTGAAGCATGTTGGTGCTCTCAAAACGCTCTGTAACCTAGGTAGAGTGTGTCACTCTCCAGCACTGAATACAAAACTTAGAGCTCCTTTCACCACAGACACGCAAACACATCTTTTTGTGAAAGTCCTACTTCAAGTCACTTGCAAATGTAAGGGTTTCATCGAGAACTTGAAGTCAATCATGCTTTTGCACTCTGCAACCAACAGAAATGTACTTTTCTACAAACCCGTCTGAATTTCACCGCAAAATGCCCTTCTTTTCTGGTTTGTTGAAAGTTCTCAACACATTAGGAGAAAGAGCGTGTTTGAGCAAGAGGGATGCAGTGTGCGTTTTCCTGGATTTCAAGCGATTTGGGAAACATACTCCCTATTTTTCCACATTGTGTAAGAAGCAACATGAGGCTTGCACGAGATTGAAACAATGCATCCCAAAACGTATTCCAGCAGCGAAAACACACGTTTCTACAAAGACTTTGAAGGAGCAAGCAAAAGCCTAGTGGCTGAGTGTTCTTTCAGAGAGAAACACATGCTTTTCATCCTTATGGAGTGAGTTTTGTGCCAGGAATTCATATGCATTTTGTACTGTGCAGAATGTAGCTACCTGCTCGGGAGTTGTGTCATAGAAGCACCTTTCCTGCAGGAGCTTTTTGCAACATTCATTGTTTGTCTAAGTTCTTTAGGGGTGGTTTTGGAAGGTCTTTCAACTTTGGCCAAATCCCGCTTCGCACGAACTTTTTTCACAGCGCTCTTTCCAAGTGTCCACAAAGAGCTGCTGCTTGAAACTGTCCACATGCACATCTCCCTGACTGGTGTGTTCGTTTCACTACCTGGATTTTGGTTTCCTCTTCCTTCTTTAAAATGACAAGCCTTCTTTCTGCACGCTACACACACCTTGTAGCAGTTTCAGTTTGAAGCATGTTGGTGCTCTCAAAACGCTGTGTAACCTAGGTAGAGTGTGTCACTCTCCAGCACTGAATACACAACGTAGACCTCCTTTCACCACAGACACGCAAACACATCATTTTTGAAAGTCCTACTTCAGATCACTTGGAAATGTAAGGGTTTCATCGAGAACTTGAAGTCAATCATGCTTTTGCACTCTGCAACCAACAGAAATGTACTTTTGTACATACCCGTCTGAATTTCACCGCAAAATGCCCTTCTTGTCTGGTTTGTTGAAAGTTCTCAAAACATTACGAGAAAGAGCGTGTTTGAGCAAGAGTGATGCAATGTGCGTTTTCCTGGATTTCAAGTGATTTGGGAAACATACTCCTTATTTTTCCAATTGTGTAAGAAACAACATGAGGCTTGCAAGAGATTGAAACAATGCATCCCAAAACGTATTCCAGCAGCGAAAACACACGTTTCTACAAAGACTTTGAAGGAGCAAGCAAAAGCCTAGTGGCTGAGTGTTCTTTCAGAGAGAAACACATGCTTTTCATCCTTATGGAGTGAGTTTTGTGCCAGGAATTCATATGCATTTTGTACTGTGCAGAATGTAGCTACCTGCTCGGGAGTTGTGTCATAGAGGCACCTTTCCTTCAGGAGCTTATTGCAACATTCATTGTTTGGCTAAGTTGTTTAGGGGTGGTTTTGGAAGGTCTTTCAACTTTGGCAAAATCCCGCTTCATACGAAATTTTTTCACAGCGCTCTTTCCAAGTGTCCACAAAGAGCTGCTGCTTGAAACTGTCCACATGCACATCTCCCATACTGGTGTGTTCGTTTCACTACCTGGATTTTGGTTTCCTCTTCTTTCTTTGAAATGACAAGCCTTCTTTCTGCACGCTACACACACCTTTTAGCAGTTTCAGTTTGAAGCATGTTGGTGCTCTCAAAACGCTCTGTAACCTAGGTAGAGTGTGTCCCTCTCCAGCACTGAATACACAACGTAGAGCTCCTTTCACCACAGACAAGCAAACACATCTTTTTGTGAAAGTCCTACTTCAAGTCACTTGCAAATGTAAGGGTTTCATCGAGAACTTGAAGTCAATCATGCTTTTGCACTCTGCAACCAACAGAAATGTACTTTTGTACATACCTGTCTGAATTTCACCGCAAAATGCCCTTCTTTTCTGGTTTGTTGAAAGTTCTCAAAACATTACGAGAAAGAGCGTGTTTGAGCAAGAGTGATGCAGTGTGCGTTTTCCTGGATTTCAAGTGATTTGGGAAACATACTCCTTATTTTTCCAATTGTGTAAGAAACAACATGAGGCTTGCAAGAGATTGAAACAATGCATCCCAAAACGTATTCCAGCAGCGAAAACACACGTTTCTACAAAGACTTTGAAGGAGCAAGCAAAAGCCTAGTGGCTGAGTGTTCTTTCAGAGAGAAACACATGCTTTTCATCCTTATGGAGTGAGTTTTGTGCCAGGAATTCATATGCATTTTGTACTGTGCAGAATGTAGCTACCTGCTCGGGAGTTGTGTCATAGAAGCACCTTTCCTGCAGGAGCTTTTTGCAACATTCATTGTTTGTCTAAGTTCTTTAGGGGTGGTTTTGGAAGGTCTTTCAACTTTGGCCAAATCCCGCTTCGCACGAACTTTTTTCACAGCGCTCTTTCCAAGTGTCCACAAAGAGCTGCTGCTTGAAACTGTCCACATGCACATCTCCCTGACTGGTGTGTTCGTTTCACTACCTGGATTTTGGTTTCCTCTTCCTTCTTTAAAATGACAAGCCTTCTTTCTGCACGCTACACACACCTTGTAGCAGTTTCAGTTTGAAGCATGTTGGTGCTCTCAAAACGCTGTGTAACCTAGGTAGAGTGTGTCACTCTCCAGCACTGAATACACAACGTAGACCTCCTTTCACCACAGACACGCAAACACATCATTTTTGAAAGTCCTACTTCAGATCACTTGGAAATGTAAGGGTTTCATCGAGAACTTGAAGTCAATCATGCTTTTGCACTCTGCAACCAACAGAAATGTACTTTTGTACATACCCGTCTGAATTTCACCGCAAAATGCCCTTCTTTTCTGGTTTGTTGAAAGTTCTCAAAACATTACGAGAAAGAGCGTGTTTGAGCAAGAGTGATGCAATGTGCGTTTTCCTGGATTTCAAGTGATTTGGGAAACATACTCCTTATTTTTCCAATTGTGTAAGAAACAACATGAGGCTTGCAAGAGATTGAAACAATGCATCCCAAAACGTATTCCAGCAGCGAAAACACACGTTTCTACAAAGACTTTGAAGGAGCAAGCAAAAGCCTAGTGGCTGAGTGTTCTTTCAGAGAGAAACACATGCTTTTCATCCTTATGGAGTGAGTTTTGTGCCAGGAATTCATATGCATTTTGTACTGTGCAGAATGTAGCTACCTGCTCGGGAGTTGTGTCATAGAGGCACCTTTCCTTCAGGAGCTTATTGCAACATTCATTGTTTGGCTAAGTTGTTTAGGGGTGGTTTTGGAAGGTCTTTCAACTTTGGCAAAATCCCGCTTCATACGAAATTTTTTCACAGCGCTCTTTCCAAGTGTCCACAAAGAGCTGCTGCTTGAAACTGTCCACATGCACATCTCCCATACTGGTGTGTTCGTTTCACTACCTGGATTTTGGTTTCCTCTTCTTTCTTTGAAATGACAAGCCTTCTTTCTGCACGCTACACACACCTTTTAGCAGTTTCAGTTTGAAGCATGTTGGTGCTCTCAAAACGCTCTGTAACCTAGGTAGAGTGTGTCCCTCTCCAGCACTGAATACAAAACAGAGCTCCTTACACCACAGACACGCAAACACATCTTTTTGTGAAAGTCCTACTTCAGGTCACTTGTAAATGTTAGTGTTTCATCGAGAACATGAAGTCAATCATGCTTTTGCACTCTGCAACCAATAGAAATGTACTTTTGTACATACCCGTCTGAATTTCACAGCAAAATGCCCTTCTTTCCTGGTTTGTTGAAAGTTCTCAACACATTAGGAGAAAGAGCGTGTTTGAGCAAGATTGATGCAGTGTGCGTTTTCCTGGATTTCAAGTGATTTGGGAAACACAGTCCCTATTTTTCCACATTGTGTAAGAAACAACATGAGGCTTGCAAGAGATTGAAACAGTGCATCCCAAAACGTATTACAGCAGCAAAAACACACGTTTCTACAAAGACTTTGAAGGAGCAAGCAAAAGCCTAGTGGCTGAGTGTTCTTTCAGAGAGAAACACATGCTTTTCATCCTTATGGAGTGAGTTTTGTGCCAGGAATTCATATGCATTTTGTACTGTGCAGAATGTAGCTACCTGCTCGGGAGTTGTGTCATAGAGGCACCTTTCCTTCAGGAGCTTATTGCAACATTCATTGTTTGGCTAAGTTGTTTAGGGGTGGTTTTGGAAGGTCTTTCAACTTTGGCAAAATCCCGCTTCATACGAAATTTTTTCACAGCGCTCTTTCCAAGTGTCCACAAAGAGCTGCTGCTTGAAACTGTCCACATGCACATCTCCCATACTGGTGTGTTCGTTTCACTACCTGGATTTTGGTTTCCTCTTCTTTCTTTGAAATGACAAGCCTTCTTTCTGCACGCTACACACACCTTTTAGCAGTTTCAGTTTGAAGCATGTTGGTGCTCTCAAAACGCTCTGTAACCTAGGTAGAGTGTGTCCCTCTCCAGCACTGAATACACAACGTAGAGCTCCTTTCACCACAGACAAGCAAACACATCTTTTTGTGAAAGTCCTACTTCAAGTCACTTGCAAATGTAAGGGTTTCATCGAGAACTTGAAGTCAATCATGCTTTTGCACTCTGCAACCAACAGAAATGTACTTTTGTACATACCTGTCTGAATTTCACCGCAAAATGCCCTTCTTTTCTGGTTTGTTGAAAGTTCTCAAAACATTACGAGAAAGAGCGTGTTTGAGCAAGAGTGATGCAGTGTGCGTTTTCCTGGATTTCAAGTGATTTGGGAAACATACTCCTTATTTTTCCAATTGTGTAAGAAACAACATGAGGCTTGCAAGAGATTGAAACAATGCATCCCAAAACGTATTCCAGCAGCGAAAACACACGTTTCTACAAAGACTTTGAAGGAGCAAGCAAAAGCCTAGTGGCTGAGTGTTCTTTCAGAGAGAAACACATGCTTTTCATCCTTATGGAGTGAGTTTTGTGCCAGGAATTCATATGCATTTTGTACTGTGCAGAATGTAGCTACCTGCTCGGGAGTTGTGTCATAGAAGCACCTTTCCTGCAGGAGCTTTTTGCAACATTCATTGTTTGTCTAAGTTCTTTAGGGGTGGTTTTGGAAGGTCTTTCAACTTTGGCCAAATCCCGCTTCGCACGAACTTTTTTCACAGCGCTCTTTCCAAGTGTCCACAAAGAGCTGCTGCTTGAAACTGTCCACATGCACATCTCCCTGACTGGTGTGTTCGTTTCACTACCTGGATTTTGGTTTCCTCTTCCTTCTTTAAAATGACAAGCCTTCTTTCTGCACGCTACACACACCTTGTAGCAGTTTCAGTTTGAAGCATGTTGGTGCTCTCAAAACGCTGTGTAACCTAGGTAGAGTGTGTCACTCTCCAGCACTGAATACACAACGTAGACCTCCTTTCACCACAGACACGCAAACACATCATTTTTGAAAGTCCTACTTCAGATCACTTGGAAATGTAAGGGTTTCATCGAGAACTTGAAATCAATCATGCTTTTGCACTCTGCAACCAACAGAAATGTACTTTTGTACATACCCGTCTGAATTTCACCGCAAAATGCCCTTCTTTTCTGGTTTGTTGAAAGTTCTCAAAACATTACGAGAAAGAGCGTGTTTGAGCAAGAGTGATGCAATGTGCGTTTTCCTGGATTTCAAGTGATTTGGGAAACATACTCCTTATTTTTCCAATTGTGTAAGAAACAACATGAGGCTTGCAAGAGATTGAAACAATGCATCCCAAAACGTATTCCAGCAGCGAAAACACACGTTTCTACAAAGACTTTGAAGGAGCAAGCAAAAGCCTAGTGGCTGAGTGTTCTTTCAGAGAGAAACACATGCTTTTCATCCTTATGGAGTGAGTTTTGTGCCAGGAATTCATATGCATTTTGTACTGTGCAGAATGTAGCTACCTGCTCGGGAGTTGTGTCATAGAGGCACCTTTCCTTCAGGAGCTTATTGCAACATTCATTGTTTGGCTAAGTTGTTTAGGGGTGGTTTTGGAAGGTCTTTCAACTTTGGCAAAATCCCGCTTCATACGAAATTTTTTCACAGCGCTCTTTCCAAGTGTCCACAAAGAGCTGCTGCTTGAAACTGTCCACATGCACATCTCCCATACTGGTGTGTTCGTTTCACTACCTGGATTTTGGTTTCCTCTTCTTTCTTTGAAATGACAAGCCTTCTTTCTGCACGCTACACACACCTTTTAGCAGTTTCAGTTTGAAGCATGTTGGTGCTCTCAAAACGCTCTGTAACCTAGGTAGAGTGTGTCCCTCTCCAGCACTGAATACAAAACAGAGCTCCTTACACCACAGACACGCAAACACATCTTTTTGTGAAAGTCCTACTTCAGGTCACTTGTAAATGTTAGTGTTTCATCGAGAACATGAAGTCAATCATGCTTTTGCACTCTGCAACCAATAGAAATGTACTTTTGTACATACCCGTCTGAATTTCACAGCAAAATGCCCTTCTTTCCTGGTTTGTTGAAAGTTCTCAACACATTAGGAGAAAGAGCGTGTTTGAGCAAGATTGATGCAGTGTGCGTTTTCCTGGATTTCAAGTGATTTGGGAAACACAGTCCCTATTTTTCCACATTGTGTAAGAAACAACATGAGGCTTGCAAGAGATTGAAACAGTGCATCCCAAAACGTATTACAGCAGCAAAAACACACGTTTCTACAAAGACTTTGAAGGAGCAAGCAAAAGCCTAGTGGCTGAGTGTTCTTTCAGAGAGAAACACATGCTTTTCATCCTTATGGAGTGAGTTTTGTGCCAGGAATTCATATGCATTTTGTACTGTGCAGAATGTAGCTACCTGCTCGGGAGTTGTGTCATAGAGGCACCTTTCCTTCAGGAGCTTATTGCAACATTCATTGTTTGGCTAAGTTGTTTAGGGGTGGTTTTGGAAGGTCTTTCAACTTTGGCAAAATCACGCTTCATACGAAATTTTTTCACAGCGCTCTTTCCAAGTGTCCACAAAGAGCTGCTGCTTGAAACTGTCCACATGCACATCTCCCATACTGGTGTGTTCGTTTCACTACCTGGATTTTGGTTTCCTCTTCTTTCTTTGAAATGACAAGCCTTCTTTCTGCACGCTACACACACCTTTTAGCAGTTTCAGTTTGAAGCATGTTGGTGCTCTCAAAACGCTCTGTAACCTAGGTAGAGTGTGTCCCTCTCCAGCACTGAATACACAACGTAGAGCTCCTTTCACCACAGACACGCAAAGACATCTTTTTTGAAAGTCCTACTTCAGGTCACTTGGAAATGTGAGGGTTTCATCGAGAACATGAAGTCAATCATGCTTTTGCACTCTGCAACCAATAGAAATGTACTTTTGTACATACCCGTCTGAATTTCACCGCAAAATGCCCTTCTTTTCTGGTTTGTTGAAAGTTCTCAACACATTAGGAGAAAGAGCGTGTTTGAGCAAGAGTGATGCAGTGTGCGTTTTCCTCGATTTCAAGTGATTTGGGAAACATACTCCTTATTTTTCCAATTGTGTAAGAAACAACATGAGGCTTACAAGAGATTGAAACAATGCATCCCAAAACGTATTCCAGCAGCGAAAACACACCTTTCTACAAAGACTTTGAAGGAGCAAGCAAAAGCCTAGTGGCTGAGTGTTCTTTCAGAGAGAAACACATGCTTTTCATCCTTATGGAGTGAGTTTTGTGCCAGGAATTCATATGCATTTTGTACTGTGCAGAATGTAGCTACCTGCTCGGGAGTTGTGTCATAGAGGCACCTTTCCTGCAGGAGCTTTTTGCAACATTCATTGTTTGGCTAAGTTCTTTAGGGGTGGTTTTGGAAGGTCTTTCAAGTTTGGCCAAATCCAGCTTCGTACGAAGTTTTTTCACAGCGCTCTTTCCAAGTGTCCACAAAGAGCTGCTGCTTGAAACTGTCCACATGCACATCTCCCATACTGGTGTGTTCGTTTCACTACCTGGATTTTGGTTTCCTCTTCTTTCTTTGAAATGACAAGCCTTCTTTCTGCACGCTACACACACCTTTTAGCAGTTTCAGTTTGAAGCATGTTGGTGCTCTCAAAACGCTCTGTAACCTAGGTAGAGTGTGTCACTCTCCAGCACTGAATACAAAACTTAGAGCTCCTTTCACCACAGACACGCAAACACATCTTTTTGTGAAAGTCCTACTTCAAGTCACTTGCAAATGTAAGGGTTTCATCGAGAACTTGAAGTCAATCATGCTTTTGCACTCTGCAACCAACAGAAATGTACTTTTCTACAAACCCGTCTGAATTTCACCGCAAAATGCCCTTCTTTTCTGGTTTGTTGAAAGTTCTCAACACATTAGGAGAAAGAGCGTGTTTGAGCAAGAGGGATGCAGTGTGCGTTTTCCTGGATTTCAAGCGATTTGGGAAACATACTCCCTATTTTTCCACATTGTGTAAGAAGCAACATGAGGCTTGCACGAGATTGAAACAATGCATCCCAAAACGTATTCCAGCAGCGAAAACACACGTTTCTACAAAGACTTTGAAGGAGCAAGCAAAAGCCTAGTGGCTGAGTGTTCTTTCAGAGAGAAACACATGCTTTTCATCCTTATGGAGTGAGTTTTGTGCCAGGAATTCATATGCATTTTGTACTGTGCAGAATGTAGCTACCTGCTCGGGAGTTGTGTCATAGAAGCACCTTTCCTGCAGGAGCTTTTTGCAACATTCATTGTTTGTCTAAGTTCTTTAGGGGTGGTTTTGGAAGGTCTTTCAACTTTGGCCAAATCCCGCTTCGCACGAACTTTTTTCACAGCGCTCTTTCCAAGTGTCCACAAAGAGCTGCTGCTTGAAACTGTCCACATGCACATCTCCCTGACTGGTGTGTTCGTTTCACTACCTGGATTTTGGTTTCCTCTTCCTTCTTTAAAATGACAAGCCTTCTTTCTGCACGCTACACACACCTTGTAGCAGTTTCAGTTTGAAGCATGTTGGTGCTCTCAAAACGCTGTGTAACCTAGGTAGAGTGTGTCACTCTCCAGCACTGAATACACAACGTAGACCTCCTTTCACCACAGACACGCAAACACATCATTTTTGAAAGTCCTACTTCAGATCACTTGGAAATGTAAGGGTTTCATCGAGAACTTGAAGTCAATCATGCTTTTGCACTCTGCAACCAACAGAAATGTACTTTTGTACATACCCGTCTGAATTTCACCGCAAAATGCCCTTCTTGTCTGGTTTGTTGAAAGTTCTCAAAACATTACGAGAAAGAGCGTGTTTGAGCAAGAGTGATGCAATGTGCGTTTTCCTGGATTTCAAGTGATTTGGGAAACATACTCCTTATTTTTCCAATTGTGTAAGAAACAACATGAGGCTTGCAAGAGATTGAAACAATGCATCCCAAAACGTATTCCAGCAGCGAAAACACACGTTTCTACAAAGACTTTGAAGGAGCAAGCAAAAGCCTAGTGGCTGAGTGTTCTTTCAGAGAGAAACACATGCTTTTCATCCTTATGGAGTGAGTTTTGTGCCAGGAATTCATATGCATTTTGTACTGTGCAGAATGTAGCTACCTGCTCGGGAGTTGTGTCATAGAGGCACCTTTCCTTCAGGAGCTTATTGCAACATTCATTGTTTGGCTAAGTTGTTTAGGGGTGGTTTTGGAAGGTCTTTCAACTTTGGCAAAATCCCGCTTCATACGAAATTTTTTCACAGCGCTCTTTCCAAGTGTCCACAAAGAGCTGCTGCTTGAAACTGTCCACATGCACATCTCCCATACTGGTGTGTTCGTTTCACTACCTGGATTTTGGTTTCCTCTTCTTTCTTTGAAATGACAAGCCTTCTTTCTGCACGCTACACACACCTTTTAGCAGTTTCAGTTTGAAGCATGTTGGTGCTCTCAAAACGCTCTGTAACCTAGGTAGAGTGTGTCCCTCTCCAGCACTGAATACACAACGTAGAGCTCCTTTCACCACAGACAAGCAAACACATCTTTTTGTGAAAGTCCTACTTCAAGTCACTTGCAAATGTAAGGGTTTCATCGAGAACTTGAAGTCAATCATGCTTTTGCACTCTGCAACCAACAGAAATGTACTTTTGTACATACCTGTCTGAATTTCACCGCAAAATGCCCTTCTTTTCTGGTTTGTTGAAAGTTCTCAAAACATTACGAGAAAGAGCGTGTTTGAGCAAGAGTGATGCAGTGTGCGTTTTCCTGGATTTCAAGTGATTTGGGAAACATACTCCTTATTTTTCCAATTGTGTAAGAAACAACATGAGGCTTGCAAGAGATTGAAACAATGCATCCCAAAACGTATTCCAGCAGCGAAAACACACGTTTCTACAAAGACTTTGAAGGAGCAAGCAAAAGCCTAGTGGCTGAGTGTTCTTTCAGAGAGAAACACATGCTTTTCATCCTTATGGAGTGAGTTTTGTGCCAGGAATTCATATGCATTTTGTACTGTGCAGAATGTAGCTACCTGCTCGGGAGTTGTGTCATAGAAGCACCTTTCCTGCAGGAGCTTTTTGCAACATTCATTGTTTGTCTAAGTTCTTTAGGGGTGGTTTTGGAAGGTCTTTCAACTTTGGCCAAATCCCGCTTCGCACGAACTTTTTTCACAGCGCTCTTTCCAAGTGTCCACAAAGAGCTGCTGCTTGAAACTGTCCACATGCACATCTCCCTGACTGGTGTGTTCGTTTCACTACCTGGATTTTGGTTTCCTCTTCCTTCTTTAAAATGACAAGCCTTCTTTCTGCACGCTACACACACCTTGTAGCAGTTTCAGTTTGAAGCATGTTGGTGCTCTCAAAACGCTGTGTAACCTAGGTAGAGTGTGTCACTCTCCAGCACTGAATACACAACGTAGACCTCCTTTCACCACAGACACGCAAACACATCATTTTTGAAAGTCCTACTTCAGATCACTTGGAAATGTAAGGGTTTCATCGAGAACTTGAAGTCAATCATGCTTTTGCACTCTGCAACCAACAGAAATGTACTTTTGTACATACCCGTCTGAATTTCACCGCAAAATGACCTTCTTTTCTGGTTTGTTGAAAGTTCTCAAAACATTACGAGAAAGAGCGTGTTTGAGCAAGAGTGATGCAATGTGCGTTTTCCTGGATTTCAAGTGATTTGGGAAACATACTCCTTATTTTTCCAATTGTGTAAGAAACAACATGAGGCTTGCAAGAGATTGAAACAATGCATCCCAAAACGTATTCCAGCAGCGAAAACACACGTTTCTACAAAGACTTTGAAGGAGCAAGCAAAAGCCTAGTGGCTGAGTGTTCTTTCAGAGAGAAACACATGCTTTTCATCCTTATGGAGTGAGTTTTGTGCCAGGAATTCATATGCATTTTGTACTGTGCAGAATGTAGCTACCTGCTCGGGAGTTGTGTCATAGAGGCACCTTTCCTTCAGGAGCTTATTGCAACATTCATTGTTTGGCTAAGTTGTTTAGGGGTGGTTTTGGAAGGTCTTTCAACTTTGGCAAAATCCCGCTTCATACGAAATTTTTTCACAGCGCTCTTTCCAAGTGTCCACAAAGAGCTGCTGCTTGAAACTGTCCACATGCACATCTCCCATACTGGTGTGTTCGTTTCACTACCTGGATTTTGGTTTCCTCTTCTTTCTTTGAAATGACAAGCCTTCTTTCTGCACGCTACACACACCTTTTAGCAGTTTCAGTTTGAAGCATGTTGGTGCTCTCAAAACGCTCTGTAACCTAGGTAGAGTGTGTCCCTCTCCAGCACTGAATACAAAACAGAGCTCCTTACACCACAGACACGCAAACACATCTTTTTGTGAAAGTCCTACTTCAGGTCACTTGTAAATGTTAGTGTTTCATCGAGAACATGAAGTCAATCATGCTTTTGCACTCTGCAACCAATAGAAATGTACTTTTGTACATACCCGTCTGAATTTCACAGCAAAATGCCCTTCTTTCCTGGTTTGTTGAAAGTTCTCAACACATTAGGAGAAAGAGCGTGTTTGAGCAAGATTGATGCAGTGTGCGTTTTCCTGGATTTCAAGTGATTTGGGAAACACAGTCCCTATTTTTCCACATTGTGTAAGAAACAACATGAGGCTTGCAAGAGATTGAAACAGTGCATCCCAAAACGTATTACAGCAGCAAAAACACACGTTTCTACAAAGACTTTGAAGGAGCAAGCAAAAGCCTAGTGGCTGAGTGTTCTTTCAGAGAGAAACACATGCTTTTCATCCTTATGGAGTGAGTTTTGTGCCAGGAATTCATATGCATTTTGTACTGTGCAGAATGTAGCTACCTGCTCGGGAGTTGTGTCATAGAGGCACCTTTCCTTCAGGAGCTTATTGCAACATTCATTGTTTGGCTAAGTTGTTTAGGGGTGGTTTTGGAAGGTCTTTCAACTTTGGCAAAATCCCGCTTCATACGAAATTTTTTCACAGCGCTCTTTCCAAGTGTCCACAAAGAGCTGCTGCTTGAAACTGTCCACATGCACATCTCCCATACTGGTGTGTTCGTTTCACTACCTGGATTTTGGTTTCCTCTTCTTTCTTTGAAATGACAAGCCTTCTTTCTGCACGCTACACACACCTTTTAGCAGTTTCAGTTTGAAGCATGTTGGTGCTCTCAAAACGCTCTGTAACCTAGGTAGAGTGTGTCCCTCTCCAGCACTGAATACACAACGTAGAGCTCCTTTCACCACAGACAAGCAAACACATCTTTTTGTGAAAGTCCTACTTCAAGTCACTTGCAAATGTAAGGGTTTCATCGAGAACTTGAAGTCAATCATGCTTTTGCACTCTGCAACCAACAGAAATGTACTTTTGTACATACCTGTCTGAATTTCACCGCAAAATGCCCTTCTTTTCTGGTTTGTTGAAAGTTCTCAAAACATTACGAGAAAGAGCGTGTTTGAGCAAGAGTGATGCAGTGTGCGTTTTCCTGGATTTCAAGTGATTTGGGAAACATACTCCTTATTTTTCCAATTGTGTAAGAAACAACATGAGGCTTGCAAGAGATTGAAACAATGCATCCCAAAACGTATTCCAGCAGCGAAAACACACGTTTCTACAAAGACTTTGAAGGAGCAAGCAAAAGCCTAGTGGCTGAGTGTTCTTTCAGAGAGAAACACATGCTTTTCATCCTTATGGAGTGAGTTTTGTGCCAGGAATTCATATGCATTTTGTACTGTGCAGAATGTAGCTACCTGCTCGGGAGTTGTGTCATAGAAGCACCTTTCCTGCAGGAGCTTTTTGCAACATTCATTGTTTGTCTAAGTTCTTTAGGGGTGGTTTTGGAAGGTCTTTCAACTTTGGCCAAATCCCGCTTCGCACGAACTTTTTTCACAGCGCTCTTTCCAAGTGTCCACAAAGAGCTGCTGCTTGAAACTGTCCACATGCACATCTCCCTGACTGGTGTGTTCGTTTCACTACCTGGATTTTGGTTTCCTCTTCCTTCTTTAAAATGACAAGCCTTCTTTCTGCACGCTACACACACCTTGTAGCAGTTTCAGTTTGAAGCATGTTGGTGCTCTCAAAACGCTGTGTAACCTAGGTAGAGTGTGTCACTCTCCAGCACTGAATACACAACGTAGACCTCCTTTCACCACAGACACGCAAACACATCATTTTTGAAAGTCCTACTTCAGATCACTTGGAAATGTAAGGGTTTCATCGAGAACTTGAAATCAATCATGCTTTTGCACTCTGCAACCAACAGAAATGTACTTTTGTACATACCCGTCTGAATTTCACCGCAAAATGCCCTTCTTTTCTGGTTTGTTGAAAGTTCTCAAAACATTACGAGAAAGAGCGTGTTTGAGCAAGAGTGATGCAATGTGCGTTTTCCTGGATTTCAAGTGATTTGGGAAACATACTCCTTATTTTTCCAATTGTGTAAGAAACAACATGAGGCTTGCAAGAGATTGAAACAATGCATCCCAAAACGTATTCCAGCAGCGAAAACACACGTTTCTACAAAGACTTTGAAGGAGCAAGCAAAAGCCTAGTGGCTGAGTGTTCTTTCAGAGAGAAACACATGCTTTTCATCCTTATGGAGTGAGTTTTGTGCCAGGAATTCATATGCATTTTGTACTGTGCAGAATGTAGCTACCTGCTCGGGAGTTGTGTCATAGAGGCACCTTTCCTTCAGGAGCTTATTGCAACATTCATTGTTTGGCTAAGTTGTTTAGGGGTGGTTTTGGAAGGTCTTTCAACTTTGGCAAAATCCCGCTTCATACGAAATTTTTTCACAGCGCTCTTTCCAAGTGTCCACAAAGAGCTGCTGCTTGAAACTGTCCACATGCACATCTCCCATACTGGTGTGTTCGTTTCACTACCTGGATTTTGGTTTCCTCTTCTTTCTTTGAAATGACAAGCCTTCTTTCTGCACGCTACACACACCTTTTAGCAGTTTCAGTTTGAAGCATGTTGGTGCTCTCAAAACGCTCTGTAACCTAGGTAGAGTGTGTCCCTCTCCAGCACTGAATACAAAACAGAGCTCCTTACACCACAGACACGCAAACACATCTTTTTGTGAAAGTCCTACTTCAGGTCACTTGTAAATGTTAGTGTTTCATCGAGAACATGAAGTCAATCATGCTTTTGCACTCTGCAACCAATAGAAATGTACTTTTGTACATACCCGTCTGAATTTCACAGCAAAATGCCCTTCTTTCCTGGTTTGTTGAAAGTTCTCAACACATTAGGAGAAAGAGCGTGTTTGAGCAAGATTGATGCAGTGTGCGTTTTCCTGGATTTCAAGTGATTTGGGAAACACAGTCCCTATTTTTCCACATTGTGTAAGAAACAACATGAGGCTTGCAAGAGATTGAAACAGTGCATCCCAAAACGTATTACAGCAGCAAAAACACACGTTTCTACAAAGACTTTGAAGGAGCAAGCAAAAGCCTAGTGGCTGAGTGTTCTTTCAGAGAGAAACACATGCTTTTCATCCTTATGGAGTGAGTTTTGTGCCAGGAATTCATATGCATTTTGTACTGTGCAGAATGTAGCTACCTGCTCGGGAGTTGTGTCATAGAGGCACCTTTCCTTCAGGAGCTTATTGCAACATTCATTGTTTGGCTAAGTTGTTTAGGGGTGGTTTTGGAAGGTCTTTCAACTTTGGCAAAATCCCGCTTCATACGAAATTTTTTCACAGCGCTCTTTCCAAGTGTCCACAAAGAGCTGCTGCTTGAAACTGTCCACATGCACATCTCCCATACTGGTGTGTTCGTTTCACTACCTGGATTTTGGTTTCCTCTTCTTTCTTTGAAATGACAAGCCTTCTTTCTGCACGCTACACACACCTTTTAGCAGTTTCAGTTTGAAGCATGTTGGTGCTCTCAAAACGCTCTGTAACCTAGGTAGAGTGTGTCCCTCTCCAGCACTGAATACACAACGTAGAGCTCCTTTCACCACAGACAAGCAAACACATCTTTTTGTGAAAGTCCTACTTCAAGTCACTTGCAAATGTAAGGGTTTCATCGAGAACTTGAAGTCAATCATGCTTTTGCACTCTGCAACCAACAGAAATGTACTTTTGTACATACCTGTCTGAATTTCACCGCAAAATGCCCTTCTTTTCTGGTTTGTTGAAAGTTCTCAAAACATTACGAGAAAGAGCGTGTTTGAGCAAGAGTGATGCAGTGTGCGTTTTCCTGGATTTCAAGTGATTTGGGAAACATACTCCTTATTTTTCCAATTGTGTAAGAAACAACATGAGGCTTGCAAGAGATTGAAACAATGCATCCCAAAACGTATTCCAGCAGCGAAAACACACGTTTCTACAAAGACTTTGAAGGAGCAAGCAAAAGCCTAGTGGCTGAGTGTTCTTTCAGAGAGAAACACATGCTTTTCATCCTTATGGAGTGAGTTTTGTGCCAGGAATTCATATGCATTTTGTACTGTGCAGAATGTAGCTACCTGCTCGGGAGTTGTGTCATAGAAGCACCTTTCCTGCAGGAGCTTTTTGCAACATTCATTGTTTGTCTAAGTTCTTTAGGGGTGGTTTTGGAAGGTCTTTCAACTTTGGCCAAATCCCGCTTCGCACGAACTTTTTTCACAGCGCTCTTTCCAAGTGTCCACAAAGAGCTGCTGCTTGAAACTGTCCACATGCACATCTCCCTGACTGGTGTGTTCGTTTCACTACCTGGATTTTGGTTTCCTCTTCCTTCTTTAAAATGACAAGCCTTCTTTCTGCACGCTACACACACCTTTTAGCAGTTTCAGTTTGAAGCATGTTGGTGCTCTCAAAACGCTGTGTAACCTAGGTAGAGTGTGTCACTCTCCAGCACTGAATACACAACGTAGACCTCCTTTCACCACAGACACGCAAACACATCATTTTTGAAAGTCCTACTTCAGATCACTTGGAAATGTAAGGGTTTCATCGAGAACTTGAAGTCAATCATGCTTTTGCACTCTGCAACCAACAGAAATGTACTTTTGTACATACCCGTCTGAATTTCACCGCAAAATGCCCTTCTTTTCTGGTTTGTTGAAAGTTCTCAAAACATTACGAGAAAGAGCGTGTTTGAGCAAGAGTGATGCAATGTGCGTTTTCCTGGATTTCAAGTGATTTGGGAAACATACTCCTTATTTTTCCAATTGTGTAAGAAACAACATGAGGCTTGCAAGATATTGAAACAATGCATCCCAAAACGTATTCCAGCAGCGAAAACACACGTTTCTACAAAGACTTTGAAGGAGCAAGCAAAAGCCTAGTGGCTGAGTGTTCTTTCAGAGAGAAACACATGCTTTTCATCCTTATGGAGTGAGTTTTGTGCCAGGAATTCATATGCATTTTGTACTGTGCAGAATGTAGCTACCTGCTCGGGAGTTGTGTCATAGAGGCACCTTTCCTTCAGGAGCTTATTGCAACATTCATTGTTTGGCTAAGTTGTTTAGGGGTGGTTTTGGAAGGTCTTTCAACTTTGGCAAAATCCCGCTTCATACGAAATTTTTTCACAGCGCACTTTCCAAGTGTCCACAAAGAGCTGCTGCTTGAAACTGTCCACATGCACATCTCCCATACTGGTGTGTTCGTTTCACTACCTGGATTTTGGTTTCCTCTTCTTTCTTTGAAATGACAAGCCTTCTTTCTGCACGCTACACACACCTTTTAGCAGTTTCAGTTTGAAGCATGTTGGTGCTCTCAAAACGCTCTGTAACCTAGGTAGAGTGTGTCCCTCTCCAGCACTGAATACAAAACAGAGCTCCTTACACCACAGACACGCAAACACATCTTTTTGTGAAAGTCCTACTTCAGGTCACTTGTAAATGTTAGTGTTTCATCGAGAACATGAAGTCAATCATGCTTTTGCACTCTGCAACCAATAGAAATATACTTTTGTACATACCCGTCTGAATTTCACAGCAAAATGCCCTTCTTTCCTGGTTTGTTGAAAGTTCTCAACACATTAGGAGAAAGAGCGTGTTTGAGCAAGATTGATGCAGTGTGCGTTTTCCTGGATTTCAAGTGATTTGGGAAACACAGTCCCTATTTTTCCACATTGTGTAAGAAACAACATGAGGCTTGCAAGAGATTGAAACAGTGCATCCCAAAACGTATTACAGCAGCAAAAACACACGTTTCTACAAAGACTTTGAAGGAGCAAGCAAAAGCCTAGTGGCTGAGTGTTCTTTCAGAGAGAAACACATGCTTTTCATCCTTATGGAGTGAGTTTTGTGTCAGGAATTCATATGCATTTTGTACTGTGCAGAATGTAGCTACCTGCTCGGGAGTTGTGTCATAGAAGCACCTTTCCTGCAGGAGCTTATTGCAACATTCATTGTTTGGCTAAGTTCTTTAAGGGTGGTTTTGGAAGGTCTTTCAACTTTGGCCAAATCCCGCTTCGCACGAAGTTTTTTAACAACGTTCTTTCCAAGTGTCCACAAAGAGCTGCTGCTTGAAACTGTCCACATGCACATCTCCCTGACTGGTGTGTTCGTTTCACTACCTGGATTTTGGTTTCCTCTTCCTTCTTTAAAATGACAAGCCTTCTTTCTGCACGCTACACACACCTTGTAGCAGTTTCAGTTTGAAGCATGTTGGTGCTCTCAAAACGCTGTGTAACCTAGGTAGAGTGTGTCACTCTCCAGCACTGAATACACAACGTAGACCTCCTTTCACCACAGACACGCAAACACATCATTTTTGAAAGTCCTACTTCAGATCACTTGGAAATGTAAGGGTTTCATCGAGAACTTGAAGTCAATCATGCTTTTGCACTCTGCAACCAACAGAAATGTACTTTTGTACATACCCGTCTGAATTTCACCGCAAAATGCCCTTCTTGTCTGGTTTGTTGAAAGTTCTCAAAACATTACGAGAAAGAGCGTGTTTGAGCAAGAGTGATGCAATGTGCGTTTTCCTGGATTTCAAGTGATTTGGGAAACATACTCCTTATTTTTCCAATTGTGTAAGAAACAACATGAGGCTTGCAAGAGATTGAAACAATGCATCCCAAAACGTATTCCAGCAGCGAAAACACACGTTTCTACAAAGACTTTGAAGGAGCAAGCAAAAGCCTAGTGGCTGAGTGTTCTTTCAGAGAGAAACACATGCTTTTCATCCTTATGGAGTGAGTTTTGTGCCAGGAATTCATATGCATTTTGTACTGTGCAGAATGTAGCTACCTGCTCGGGAGTTGTGTCATAGAGGCACCTTTCCTTCAGGAGCTTATTGCAACATTCATTGTTTGGCTAAGTTGTTTAGGGGTGGTTTTGGAAGGTCTTTCAACTTTGGCAAAATCCCGCTTCATACGAAATTTTTTCACAGCGCTCTTTCCAAGTGTCCACAAAGAGCTGCTGCTTGAAACTGTCCACATGCACATCTCCCATACTGGTGTGTTCGTTTCACTACCTGGATTTTGGTTTCCTCTTCTTTCTTTGAAATGACAAGCCTTCTTTCTGCACGCTACACACACCTTTTAGCAGTTTCAGTTTGAAGCATGTTGGTGCTCTCAAAACGCTCTGTAACCTAGGTAGAGTGTGTCCCTCTCCAGCACTGAATACACAACGTAGAGCTCCTTTCACCACAGACAAGCAAACACATCTTTTTGTGAAAGTCCTACTTCAAGTCACTTGCAAATGTAAGGGTTTCATCGAGAACTTGAAGTCAATCATGCTTTTGCACTCTGCAACCAACAGAAATGTACTTTTGTACATACCTGTCTGAATTTCACCGCAAAATGCCCTTCTTTTCTGGTTTGTTGAAAGTTCTCAAAACATTACGAGAAAGAGCGTGTTTGAGCAAGAGTGATGCAGTGTGCGTTTTCCTGGATTTCAAGTGATTTGGGAAACATACTCCTTATTTTTCCAATTGTGTAAGAAACAACATGAGGCTTGCAAGAGATTGAAACAATGCATCCCAAAACGTATTCCAGCAGCGAAAACACACGTTTCTACAAAGACTTTGAAGGAGCAAGCAAAAGCCTAGTGGCTGAGTGTTCTTTCAGAGAGAAACACATGCTTTTCATCCTTATGGAGTGAGTTTTGTGCCAGGAATTCATATGCATTTTGTACTGTGCAGAATGTAGCTACCTGCTCGGGAGTTGTGTCATAGAAGCACCTTTCCTGCAGGAGCTTTTTGCAACATTCATTGTTTGTCTAAGTTCTTTAGGGGTGGTTTTGGAAGGTCTTTCAACTTTGGCCAAATCCCGCTTCGCACGAACTTTTTTCACAGCGCTCTTTCCAAGTGTCCACAAAGAGCTGCTGCTTGAAACTGTCCACATGCACATCTCCCTGACTGGTGTGTTCGTTTCACTACCTGGATTTTGGTTTCCTCTTCCTTCTTTAAAATGACAAGCCTTCTTTCTGCACGCTACACACACCTTGTAGCAGTTTCAGTTTGAAGCATGTTGGTGCTCTCAAAACGCTGTGTAACCTAGGTAGAGTGTGTCACTCTCCAGCACTGAATACACAACGTAGACCTCCTTTCACCACAGACACGCAAACACATCATTTTTGAAAGTCCTACTTCAGATCACTTGGAAATGTAAGGGTTTCATCGAGAACTTGAAGTCAATCATGCTTTTGCACTCTGCAACCAACAGAAATGTACTTTTGTACATACCCGTCTGAATTTCACCGCAAAATGCCCTTCTTTTCTGGTTTGTTGAAAGTTCTCAAAACATTACGAGAAAGAGCGTGTTTGAGCAAGAGTGATGCAATGTGCGTTTTCCTGGATTTCAAGTGATTTGGGAAACATACTCCTTATTTTTCCAATTGTGTAAGAAACAACATGAGGCTTGCAAGAGATTGAAACAATGCATCCCAAAACGTATTCCAGCAGCGAAAACACACGTTTCTACAAAGACTTTGAAGGAGCAAGCAAAAGCCTAGTGGCTGAGTGTTCTTTCAGAGAGAAACACATGCTTTTCATCCTTATGGAGTGAGTTTTGTGCCAGGAATTCATATGCATTTTGTACTGTGCAGAATGTAGCTACCTGCTCGGGAGTTGTGTCATAGAGGCACCTTTCCTTCAGGAGCTTATTGCAACATTCATTGTTTGGCTAAGTTGTTTAGGGGTGGTTTTGGAAGGTCTTTCAACTTTGGCAAAATCCCGCTTCGTACGAAATTTTTTCACAGCGCTCTTTCCAAGTGTCCACAAAGAGCTGCTGCTTGAAACTGTCCACATGCACATCTCCCATACTGGTGTGTTCGTTTCACTACCTGGATTTTGGTTTCCTCTTCTTTCTTTGAAATGACAAGCCTTCTTTCTGCACGCTACACACACCTTTTAGCAGTTTCAGTTTGAAGCATGTTGGTGCTCTCAAAACGCTCTGTAACCTAGGTAGAGTGTGTCCCTCTCCAGCACTGAATACAAAACAGAGCTCCTTACACCACAGACACGCAAACACATCTTTTTGTGAAAGTCCTACTTCAGGTCACTTGTAAATGTTAGTGTTTCATCGAGAACATGAAGTCAATCATGCTTTTGCACTCTGCAACCAATAGAAATGT
Organism: Miniopterus schreibersii; assembly: GCF_964146895.1. NCBI lineage: Eukaryota > Metazoa > Chordata > Mammalia > Chiroptera > Miniopteridae > Miniopterus > Miniopterus schreibersii. The sequence goes on along the minus strand of NW_027669825.1, from coordinate 540,086 downwards.
ACTTTTGTACATACCCGTCTGAATTTCACAGCAAAATGCCCTTCTTTCCTGGTTTGTTGAAAGTTCTCAACACATTAGGAGAAAGAGCGTGTTTGAGCAAGATTGATGCAGTGTGCGTTTTCCTGGATTTCAAGTGATTTGGGAAACACAGTCCCTATTTTTCCACATTGTGTAAGAAACAACATGAGGCTTGCAAGAGATTGAAACAGTGCATCCCAAAACGTATTACAGCAGCAAAAACACACGTTTCTACAAAGACTTTGAAGGAGCAAGCAAAAGCCTAGTGGCTGAGTGTTCTTTCAGAGAGAAACACATGCTTTTCATCCTTATGGAGTGAGTTTTGTGTCAGGAATTCATATGCATTTTGTACTGTGCAGAATGTAGCTACCTGCTCGGGAGTTGTGTCATAGAAGCACCTTTCCTGCAGGAGCTTATTGCAACATTCATTGTTTGGCTAAGTTCTTTAAGGGTGGTTTTGGAAGGTCTTTCAACTTTGGCCAAATCCCGCTTCGCACGAAGTTTTTTAACAACGTTCTTTCCAAGTGTCCACAAAGAGCTGCTGCTTGAAACTGTCCACATGCACATCTCCCTTACTGGTGTGTTCGTTTCACTACCTGGATTTTGGTTTCCTCTTCCTTCTTTAAAATGACAAGCCTTCTTTCTGCACGGTACACACACCTTGTAGCAGTTTCAGTTTGAAGCATGTTGGTGCTCTCAAAACGCTCTGTAACCTAGGTAGAGTGTGTCACTCTCCAGCACTGAATACAAAACTTAGAGCTCCTTTCACCACAGACACGCAAACACATCTTTTTGTGAAAGTCCTACTTCAAGTCACTTGCAAATGTAAGGGTTTCATCGAGAACTTGAAGTCAATCATGCTTTTGCACTCTGCAACCAACAGAAATGTACTTTTGTACATACCTGTCTGAATTTCACCGCAAAATGCCCTTCTTTTCTGGTTTGTTGAAAGTTCTCAAAACATTACGAGAAAGAGCGTGTTTGAGCAAGAGTGATGCAGTGTGCGTTTTCCTGGATTTCAAGTGATTTGGGAAACATACTCCTTATTTTTCCAATTGTGTAAGAAACAACATGAGGCTTGCAAGAGATTGAAACAATGAGTCCCAAAACGTATTCCAGCAGCGAAAACACACGTTTCTACAAAGACTTTGAAGGAGCAAGCAAAAGCCTAGTGGCTGAGTGTTCTTTCAGAGAGAAACACATGCTTTTCATCCTTATGGAGTGAGTTTTGTGCCAGGAATTCATATGCATTTTGTACTGTGCAGAATGTAGCTACCTGCTCGGGAGTTGTGTCATAGAGGCACCTTTCCTGCAGGAGCTTATTGCAACATTCATTGTTTGGCTAAGTTGTTTAGGGGTGGTTTTGGAAGGTCTTTCAACTTTGGCCAAATCCCGCTTCGTACGAAATTTTTTCACAGCGCTCTTTCCAAGTGTCCACAAAGAGCTGCTGCTTGAAACTGTCCACATGCACATCTCCCATACTGGTGTGTTCGTTTCACTACCTGGATTTTGGTTTCCTCTTCTTTCTTTGAAATGACAAGCCTTCTTTCTGCACGCTACACACACCTTGTAGCAGTTTCAGTTTGAAGCATGTTGGTGCTATCAAAACGCTGTGTAACCTAGATAGAGTGTGTCACTCTCCAGCACTGAATACACAACGTAGAGGTCCTTTCACCACAGACACGCAAACACATCTTTTTTGAAAGTCCTACTTCAGATCACTTGGAAATGTAAGGGTTTCATCGAGAACTTGAAGTCAATCATGCTTTTGCACTCTGCAACCAACAGAAATGTACTTTTGTACATACCCGTCTGAATTTCACCGCAAAATGCCCTTCTTTTCTGATTTGTTGAAAGTTCTCAAAACATTACGAGAAAGAGCGTGTTTGAGCAAGAGTGATGCAATGTGCGTTTTCCTGGATTTCAAGTGATTTGGGAAACATAGTCCTTATTTTTCCAATTGTGTAAGAAACAACATGAGGCTTGCAAGAGATTGAAACAATGCATCCCAAAACGTATTCCAGCAGCGAAAACACACGTTTCTACAAAGACTTTGAAGGAGCAAGCAAAAGCCTAGTGGCTGAGTGTTCTTTCAGAGAGAAACACATGCTTTTCATCCTTATGGAGTGAGTTTTGTGCCAGGAATTCATATGCATTTTGTACTGTGCAGAATGTAGCTACCTGCTCGGGAGTTGTGTCATAGAGGCACCTTTCCTGCAGGAGCTTATTGCAACATTCATTGTTTGGCTAAGTTGTTTAGGGGTGGTTTTGGAAGGTCTTTCAACTTTGGCCAAACCCGCTTCGCACGAAATTTTTTCACAGCGCTCTTTCCAAGTGTCCACAAAGAGCTGCTGCTTGAAACTGTCCACATGCACATCTCCCTTACTGGTGTGTTCGTTTCACTACCTGGATTTTGGTGTCCTCTTCCTTCTTTAAAATGACAAGCCTTCTTTCTGCACGCTACACACACCTTGTAGCAGTTTCAGTTTGAAGCATGTTGGTGCTCTCAAAACGCTGTGTAACCTAGGTAGAGTGTGTCACTCTCCAGCACTGAATACACAACGTAGAGGTCCTTTCACCACAGACACGCAAACACATCTTTTTCTGAAAGTCCTACTTCAGGTCACTTGGAAATGTAAGGGTTTCATCGAGAACATGAAGTCAATCATGCTTTTGCACTCTGCAACCAATAGAAATGTACTTTTGTACATACCCGTCTGAATTTCACCGCAAAATGCCCTTCTTTTCTGGTTTGTTGAGAGTTCTCAACACATTAGGAGAAAGAGCGTGTTTGAGCAAGAGTGATGCAGTGTGCGTTTTCCTGGATTTCAAGCGATTTGGGAAACATACTCCCTATTTTTCCACATTGTGTAAGAAGCAACATGAGGCTTGCACGAGATTGAAACAATGCATCCCAAAACGTATTCCAGCAGCGAAAACACACGTTTCTACAAAGACTTTGAAGGAGCAAGCAAAAGCCTAGTGGCTGAGTGTTCTTTCAGAGAGAAACACATGCTTTTCATCCTTATGGAGTGAGTTTTGTGCCAGGAATTCATATGCATTTTGTACTGTGCAGAATGTAGCTACCTGCTCGGGAGTTGTGTCATAGAAGCACCTTTCCTGCAGGAGCTTTTTGCAACATTCATTGTTTGGCTAAGTTCTTTAGGGGTGGTTTTGGAAGGTCTTTCAACTTTGGCCAAATCCAGCTTCGTACGAAGTTTTTTCACAGCGCTCTTTCCAAGTGTCCACAAAGAGCTGCTGCTTGAAACTGTCCACATGCACATCTCCCATACTGGTGTGTTCGTTTCACTACCTGGATTTTGGTTTCCTCTTCTTTCTTTGAAATGACAAGCCTTCTTTCTGCACGCTACACACACCTTGTAGCAGTTTCAGTTTGAAGCATGTTGGTGCTATCAAAACGCTGTGTAACCTAGGTAGAGTGTGTCACTCTCCAGCACTGAATACAAAACTTAGAGCTCCTTACACCACAGACACGCAAACACATCTTTTTGTGAAAGTCCTACTTCAGGTCACTTGTAAATGTGTTTCATCGAGAACATGAAGTCAATCATGCTTTTGCACTCTGCAACCAATAGAAATGTACTTTTGTACATACCCGTCTGAATTTCACAGCAAAATGCCCTTCTTTCCTGGTTTGTTGAAAGTTCTCAACACATTAGGAGAAAGAGCGTGTTTGAGCCAGAGGGATGCAGTGTGCGTTTTCCTGGATTTCAAGTGATTTGGGAAACATGCTCCTTATTTTTCCACATTGTGTAAGAAACAACATGAGGCTTGCAAAAGATTGAAACAATGCATCCCAAAACGTATTCCAGCAGCGAAAACACACGTTTCTACAAAGACTTTGAAGGAGCAAGCAAAAGCCTAGTGGCTGAGTGTTCTTTCAGAGAGAAACACACGCTTTTCATCCTTATGGAGTGAGTTTTGTGCCAGGAATTCATATGCATTTTGTACTGTGCAGAATGTAGCTACCTGCTCGGGAGTTGTGTCATAGAAGCACCTTTCCTGCAGGAGCTTATTGCAACATTCATTGTTTGGCTAAGTTCTTTAGGGGTGGTTTTGGAAGGTCTTTCAACTTTGGCCAAATCCAGCTTCGTACGAAGTTTTTTAACAGCGGTATTTCCAAGTTTCCACAAAGAGCTGCTGCTTGAAACTGTCCACATGCACATCTCCCATACTGGTTTGTTCATTTCACTACCTGGATTTTGGTTTCCTCTTCCTTCTTTAAAATGACAAGCCTTCTTTCTGCACGCTACACACACCTTGTAGCAGTTTCAGTTTGAAGCATGTTGGTGCTCTCAAAACGCTGTGTAACCTAGGTAGAGTGTGTCACTCTCCAGCACTGAATACAGAACTTAGAGCTCCTTTCACCACAGACACGCAAACACATCTTTTTGTGAAACTCCTACATCAGGTCACTTGGAAATGTAAGGGTTTCATCGAGAACATGAAGTCAATTACGCTTTTGCACTCTGCAACCAATAGAAATGTACTTTTGTACATACCCGTCTGAATTTCACCGCAAAATGACCTTCTTTTCTGGTTTGTTGAAAGTTCTCAACACATTAGGAGAAAGAGGGTCTTTGAGCAAGAGTGATGCAGTGTTCGTTTTCCTGGATTTCAAGTGATTTGGGAAACATACTCCTTATTTTTCCACATTCTGTAAGAAGCAACATGAGGCTTGCAAGAGATTGAAACAATGCATCCCAAAACGTATTCCAGCACTGAAAACACACGTTTCTACAAAGACTTTGAAGGAGCAAGCAAAAGCCTAGTGGCTGAGTGTTCTTTCAGAGAGAAACACATGCTTTTCATCCTTATGGAGTGAGTTTTGTGCCAGGAATTCATATGCATTTTGTACTGTGCAGAATGTAGCTACCTGCTCAGGAGTTGTGTCATAGAGTCACCTTTCCTGCAGGAGCTTATTGCAACATTCATTGTTTGGCTAAGTTGTTTAGGGGTGGTTTTGGAAGGTCTTTCAACTTTGGCCAAATCCCGCTTCGTACGAAATTTTTTCACAGCGCTCTTTCCAAGTGTCCACAAAGAGCTGCTGCTTGAAACTGTCCACATGCACATCTCCCATACTGGTGTGTTCGTTTCACTACCTGGATTTTGGTTTCCTCTTCTTTCTTTGAAATGACAAGCCTTCTTTCTGCACGCTACACACACCTTGTAGCAGTTTCAGTTTGAAGCATGTTGGTGCTATCAAAACGCTGTGTAACCTAGGTAGAGTGTGTCACTCTCCAGCACTGAATACAAAACTTAGAGCTCCTTACACCACAGACACGCAAACACATCTTTTTGTGAAAGTCCTACTTCAGGTCACTTGTAAATGTAAGGGTTTCATCGAGAACATGAAGTCAATTATGCTTTTGCACTGTGCAACCAATAGAAATGTACTTTTGTACATACCCGTCTGAATTTCACCGCAAAATGCCCTTCTTTTCTGGTTTGTTGAAAGTTCTCAACACATTAGGAGAAAGAGCGTGTTTGAGCAAGAGTGATGCAGTGTGCGTTTTCCTGGATTTCAAGTGATTTGGGAAACATACTCCTTATTTTTCCACATTGTGTAAGAAGCAACATGAGGCTTGCAAGAGATTGAAACAATGCATCCCGAAACGTATTCCAGCAGTGAAAACACACATTTCTACAAAGACTTTGAAGGAGCAAGCAAAAGCCTAGTGGCTGAGTGTTCTTTCAGAGAGAAACACATGCTTTTCATCCTTATGGAGTGAGTTTTGTGTCAGGAATTCATTTGCATTTTGTACTGTGTAGAATGTAGCTACCTGCTCGGGAGTTGTGTCATAGAAGCACCTTTCCTGCAGGAGCTTATTGCAACATTCATTGTTTGGCTAAGTTGTTTAGGGGTGGTTTTGGAAGGTCTTTCACCTTTGGCCAAATCCCGCTTCGCACGAAGTCTTTTCACAGCGCTCTTTCCAAGTGTCCACAAAGAGCTGCTGCTTGAAACTGTCCACATGCACATCTCCCTTACTGGTGTGTTCGTTTCACTACCTGGATTTTGGTTTCCTCTTCCTTCTTTAAAATAACAAGCCTTCTTTCTGCACGCTACACACACCATGTAGCAGTTTCAGTTTGAAGCATGTTGGTGCTCTCAAAACGCTGTGTAACCTAGGTAGAGTGTGTCCCTCTCCAGCACTGAATACACAACGTAGAGCTCCTTTCACCACAGACACGCAAAGACATCTTTTTTGAAAGTCCTACTTCAGGTCACTTGGAAATGTAAGGGTTTCATCGAGAACATGAAGTCAATCATGCTTTTGCACTCTGCAACCAATAGAAATGTACTTTTGTACATACCCATCTGAATTTCACCGCAAAATGCCCTTCTTTTCTGGTTTGTTGAAAGTTCTCAACACATTAGGAGAAAGAGCGTGTTTCAGCAAGAGTGATGCACTGTGCGTTTTCCTGGATTTCAAGTGATTTGGGAAACATACGCCTTATTTTTCCACATTGTGTAAGAAACAACATGAGGCTTGCAAGAGATTGAAACAATGCATCCCAAAACGTATTCCAGCAGCGAAAACACACGTTTCTACAAAGACTTTGAAGGAGCAAGCAAAAGCCTAGTGGCTGAGTGTTCTTTCAGAGAGAAACACATGCTTTTCATCCTTATGGAGTGAGTTTTGTGCCAGGAATTCATATGCATTTTGTACTGTGCAGAATGTAGCTACGTGCTCGGGAGTTGTGTCATAGAAGCACCTTTGCTGCAGGAGCTTATTGCAACATTCATTGTTTGGCTAAGTTCTTTAGGGGTGGTTTTGGAAGGTCTTTCAACTTTGGCCAAATCCAGCTTCGTACAAAGTTTTTTAACAGCGCTATTTCCAAGTGTCCACAAAGACCTGCTGCTTGAAACTGTCCACATGCACATCTCCCTTACTGGTGTGTTCGTTTCACTACCTGGATTTTGGTTTCCTCTTCCTTCTTTAAAATGACAAGCCTTCTTTCTGCACGCTACACACACCTTGTAGCAGTTTCAGTTTGAAGCATGTTGGTGCTCTCAAAACGCTGTGTAACCTAGGTAGAGTGTGTCACTCTCCAGCACTGAATACACAACGTAGAGCTCCTTTCAACACAGACACGCAAACACAACTTTTTTGAAAGTCCTACTTCAGGTCACTTGGAAATGTAAGGGTTTCATCGAGAACATGAAGTCAATCATGCTTTTGCACTCTGCAACCAATAGAAATGTACTTTTGTACATACCCGTCTGAATTTCACCGCAAAATGCCCTTCTTTTCTGGTTTGTTGAAAGTTCTCAACACATTAGGAGAAAGAACGTGTTTGAGCAAGAGTGATGCAGTGTGCGTTTTCCTGGATTTCAAGTGATTTGGGAAACATAGTCCCTATTTTTCCACATTGTGTAAGAAACAACATGAGGCTTGCAAGAGATTGAAACAGTGCATCCCAAAACGTATTCCAGCAGCAAAAACACACGTTTCTACAAAGACTTTGAAGGAGCAAGCAAAAGCCTAGTGGCTGAGTGTTCTTTCAGAGAGAAACACATGCTTTTCATCCTTATGGAGTGAGTTTTGTGCCAGGAATTCATATGCATTTTGTACTGTGCAGAATGTAGCTACCTGCTCGGGAGTTGTGTCATAGAGGCACCTTTGCTGCAGGAGCTTATTGCATCATTCATTGTTTGGCTAAGTTCTTTAGGGGTGGTTTTGGAAGGTCTTTCAACTTTGGCCAAATCCCGCTTCGTACGAAATTTTTTAACAGCGCTCTTTCCAAGTGTCCACAAAGAGCTGCTGCTTGAAACTGTCCACATGCACATCTCCCTTACTGGTGTGTTCGTTTCACTACCTGGATTTTGGTTTCCTCTTCCTTCTTTGAAATGACAAGCCTTCTTTCTGCACGCTACACACACCTTGTAGCAGTTTCAGTTTGAAGCATGTTGGTGCTCTCAAAACGCTGTGTAACCTAGGTAGAGTGTGTCACTCTCCAGCACTGAATACACAACGTAGAGCTCCTTTCACCACAGACACGCAAAGACATCTTTTTTGAAAGTCATACTTCAGGTCACTTGTAAATGTAAGGGTTTCATCGAGAACATGAAGTCAATCATGCTTTTGCACTCTGCAACCAATAGAAATGTACTTTTGTACATACCCGTCTGAATTTCACCGCAAAATGCCCTTCTTTTCTGGTTTGTTGAAAGTTCTCAACACATTAGGAGAAAGAGCGTGTTTGAGCAAGAGTGATGCAGTGTGCGTTTTCCTCGATTTCAAGTGATTTGGGAAATATAATCCTCGTTTTTCCACATGGTCTAAGAAACAACATGAGACTTGCAAGAGATTGAAACAATGCATCCCAAAACGTATTCCAGCAGCGAAAACACTCGTTTCTACAAAGACTTTGAAGGAGCAAGAAAAAGCCTAGTGGCTGAGTGTTCCTTCAGAGAGAAACACATGCTTTTCATCCTTATGGAGTGAGTTTTGTGCCAGGAATTCATATGCATTTTGTACTGTGCAGAATGTAGCTACCTGCTCGGGAGTTGTGTCATAGAGGCACCTTTGCTGCAGGAGCTTATTGCAACATTCATTGTTTGGCTAAGTTCTTTAGGGGTGGTTTTGGAAGGTCTTTCAACTTTGGCCAAATCCAGCTTCGTACGAAGTTTTTTAACAGCGCTATTTCCAAGTGTCCACAAAGAGCTGCTGCTTGAAACTGTCCACATGCACATCTCCCTTACTGGTGTGTTCGTTTCACTACCTGGATTTTGGTTTCCTCTTCCTTCTTTAAAATGACAAGCCTTCTTTCTGCACGCTACACACACCTTTTAGCAGTTTCAGTTTGAAGCATGTTGGTGCTCTCAAAACGCTGTGTAACCTAGGTAGAGTGTGTCACTCTCCAGCACTGAATACACAACGTAGAGCTCCTTTCAACACAGACACGCAAACACATCTTTTTTGAAAGTCCTACTTCAGGTCACTTGGAAATGTAAGGGTTTCATCGAGAACATGAAGTCAATCATGCTTTTGCACTCTGCAACCAATAGAAATGTACTTTTGTACATACCCGTCTGAATTTCACCGCAAAATGCCCTTCTTTTCTGGTTTGTTGAAAGTTCTCAACACATTAGGAGAAAGAGCGTGTTTGAGCAAGAGTGATGCAGTGTGCGTTTTCCTGGATTTCAAGTGATTTGGGAAACATAGTCCCTATTTTTCCACATTGTGTAAGAAACAACATGAGGCTTGCAAGAGATTGAAACAGTGCATCCCAAAACGTATTCCAGCAGCAAAAACACACGTTTCTACAAAGACTTTGAAGGAGCAATCAAAAGCCTAGTGGCTGAGTGTTCTTTCAGAGAGAAACACATGCTTTTCATCCTTATGGAGTGAGTTTTGTGTCAGGAATTCATATGCATTTTGTACTGTGCAGAATGTAGCTACCTGCTCGGGAGTTGTGTCATAGAGGCACCTTTGCTGCAGGAGCTTATTGCATCATTCATTGTTTGGCTAAGTTCTTTAGGGGTGGTTTGGAAGGTCTTTCAACTTTGGCCAAATCCCGCTTCGTAGGAAATTTTTTAACAGCGCTCTTTCCAAGTGTCCACAGAGAGCTGCTGCTTGAAACTGTCCACATGCACATCTCCCATACTGGTGTGTTCGTTTCACTACCTGGATTTTGGTTTCCTCTTCCTTCTTTGAAATGACAAGCCTTCTTTCTGCACGCTACACACACCATGTAGCAGTTTCAGTTTGAAGCATGTTGGTGCTCTCAAAACGCTGTGTAACCTAGGTAGAGTGTGTCACTCTCCAGCACTGAATACACAACGTAGAGCTCCTTTCACCACAGACACGCAAAGACATCTTTTTTGAAAGTCCTACTTCAGGTCACTTGGAAATGTAAGGGTTTCATCGAGAACATGAAGTCAATCATGCTTTTGCACTCTGCAACCAATAGAAATGTACTTTTGTACATACCCGTCTGAATTTCACCGCAAAATGCCCTTCTTTTCTGGTTTGTTGAAAGTTCTCAACACATTAGGAGAAAGAGCGTGTTTGAGCAAGAGTGATGCAGTGTGCGTTTTCCTGGATTTCAAGTGATTTGGGAAACATACGCCTTATTTTTCCACATTGTGTAAGAAACAACATGAGGCTTGCAAGAGATTGAAACAATGCATCCCAAAACGTATTCCAGCAGCGAAAACACACGTTTCTACAAAGACTTTGAAGGAGCAAGCAAAAGCCTAGTGGCTGAGTGTTCTTTCAGAGAGAAACACATGCTTTTCATCCTTATGGAGTGAGTTTTGTGCCAGGAATTCATATGCATTTTGTACTGTGCAGAATGTAGCTACCTGCTCGGGAGTTGTGTCATAGAAGCACCTTTGCTGCAGGAGCTTATTGCAACATTCATTGTTTGGCTAAGTTCTTTAGGGGTGGTTTTGGAAGGTCTTTCAACTTTGGCCAAATCCAGCTTCGTACGAAGTTTTTTAACAGCGCTATTTCCAAGTGTCCACAAAGACCTGCTGCTTGAAACTGTCCACATGCACATCTCCCTTACTGGTGTGTTCGTTTCACTACCTGGATTTTGGTTTCCTCTTCCTTCTTTAAAATGACAAGCCTTCTTTCTGCACGCTACACACACCTTGTAGCAGTTTCAGTTTGAAGCATGTTGGTGCTCTCAAAACGCTGTGTAACCTAGGTAGAGTGTGTCACTCTCCAGCACTGAATACACAACGTAGAGCTCCTTTCAACACAGACACGCAAACACATCTTTTTTGAAAGTCCTACTTCAGGTCACTTGGAAATGTAAGGGTTTCATCGAGAACATGAAGTCAATCATGCTTTTGCACTCTGCAACCAATAGAAATGTACTTTTGTACATACCCGTCTGAAGTTCACCGCAAAATGCCCTTCTTTTCTGGTTTGTTGAAAGTTCTCAACACATTAGGAGAAAGAGCGTGTTTGAGCAAGAGTGATGCAGTGTGCGTTTTCCTGGATGTCAAGTGATTTGGGAAACATAGTCCCTATTTTTCCACATTGTGTAAGAAACAACATGAGGCTTGCAAGAGATTGAAACAGTGCATCCCAAAACGTATTCCAGCAGCAAAAACACACGTTTCTACAAAGACTTTGAAGGAGCAAGCAAAAGCCTAGTGGCTGAGTGTTCTTTCAGAGAGAAACACATGCTTTTCATCCTTATGGAGTGAGTTTTGTGCCAGGAATTCATATGCATTTTGTACTGTGCAGAATGTAGCTACCTGCTCGGGAGTTGTGTCATAGAGGCACCTTTGCTGCAGGAGCTTATTGGATCATTCATTGTTTGGCTAAGTTCTTTAGGGGTGGTTTTGGAAGGTCTTTCAACTTTGGCCAAATCCCGCTTCGTACGAAATTTTTTAACAGCGCTCTTTCCAAGTGTCCACAAAGAGCTGCTGCTTGAAACTGTCCACATGCACATCTCCCTTACTGGTGTGTTCGTTTCACTACCTGGATTTTGGTTTCCTCTTCCTTCTTTGAAATGACAAGCCTTCTTTCTGCACGCTACACACACCTTGTAGCAGTTTCAGTTTGAAGCATGTTGGTGCTCTCAAAACGCTGTGTAACCTAGGTAGAGTGTGTCACTCTCCAGCACTGAATACACAACGTAGAGCTCCTTTCACCACAGACACGCAAAGACATCTTTTTTGAAAGTCATACTTCAGGTCACTTGTAAATGTAAGGGTTTCATCGAGAACATGAAGTCAATCATGCTTTTGCACTCTGCAACCAATAGAAATGTACTTTTGTACATACCCGTCTGAATTTCACCGCAAAATGCCCTTCTTTTCTGGTTTGTTGAAAGTTCTCAACACATTAGGAGAAAGAGCGTGTTTGAGCAAGAGTGATGCAGTGTGCGTTTTCCTCGATTTCAAGTGATTTGGGAAATATAATCCTCGTTTTTCCACATGGTCTAAGAAACAACATGAGACTTGCAAGAGATTGAAACAATGCATCCCAAAACGTATTCCAGCAGCGAAAACACTCGTTTCTACAAAGACTTTGAAGGAGCAAGAAAAAGCCTAGTGGCTGAGTGTTCCTTCAGAGAGAAACACATGCTTTTCATCCTTATGGAGTGAGTTTTGTGCCAGGAATTCATATGCATTTTGTACTGTGCAGAATGTAGCTACCTGCTCGGGAGTTGTGTCATAGAGGCACCTTTGCTGCAGGAGCTTATTGCAACATTCATTGTTTGGCTAAGTTCTTTAGGGGTGGTTTTGGAAGGTCTTTCAACTTTGGCCAAATCCAGCTTCGTACGAAGTTTTTTAACAGCGCTATTTCCAAGTGTCCACAAAGAGCTGCTGCTTGAAACTGTCCACATGCACATCTCCCTTACTGGTGTGTTCGTTTCACTACCTGGATTTTGGTTTCCTCTTCCTTCTTTAAAATGACAAGCCTTCTTTCTGCACGCTACACACACCTTTTAGCAGTTTCAGTTTGAAGCATGTTGGTGCTCTCAAAACGCTGTGTAACCTAGGTAGAGTGTGTCACTCTCCAGCACTGAATACACAACGTAGAGCTCCTTTCAACACAGACACGCAAACACATCTTTTTTGAAAGTCCTACTTCAGGTCACTTGGAAATGTAAGGGTTTCATCGAGAACATGAAGTCAATCATGCTTTTGCACTCTGCAACCAATAGAAATGTACTTTTGTACATACCCGTCTGAATTTCACCGCAAAATGCCCTTCTTTTCTGGTTTGTTGAAAGTTCTCAACACATTAGGAGAAAGAGCGTGTTTGAGCAAGAGTGATGCAGTGTGCGTTTTCCTGGATTTCAAGTGATTTGGGAAACATAGTCCCTATTTTTCCACATTGTGTAAGAAACAACATGAGGCTTGCAAGAGATTGAAACAGTGCATCCCAAAACGTATTCCAGCAGCAAAAACACACGTTTCTACAAAGACTTTGAAGGAGCAATCAAAAGCCTAGTGGCTGAGTGTTCTTTCAGAGAGAAACACATGCTTTTCATCCTTATGGAGTGAGTTTTGTGTCAGGAATTCATATGCATTTTGTACTGTGCAGAATGTAGCTACCTGCTCGGGAGTTGTGTCATAGAGGCACCTTTGCTGCAGGAGCTTATTGCATCATTCATTGTTTGGCTAAGTTCTTTAGGGGTGGTTTGGAAGGTCTTTCAACTTTGGCCAAATCCCGCTTCGTAGGAAATTTTTTAACAGCGCTCTTTCCAAGTGTCCACAGAGAGCTGCTGCTTGAAACTGTCCACATGCACATCTCCCATACTGGTGTGTTCGTTTCACTACCTGGATTTTGGTTTCCTCTTCCTTCTTTGAAATGACAAGCCTTCTTTCTGCACGCTACACACACCATGTAGCAGTTTCAGTTTGAAGCATGTTGGTGCTCTCAAAACGCTGTGTAACCTAGGTAGAGTGTGTCACTCTCCAGCACTGAATACACAACGTAGAGCTCCTTTCACCACAGACACGCAAAGACATCTTTTTTGAAAGTCCTACTTCAGGTCACTTGGAAATGTAAGGGTTTCATCGAGAACATGAAGTCAATCATGCTTTTGCACTCTGCAACCAATAGAAATGTACTTTTGTACATACCCGTCTGAATTTCACCGCAAAATGCCCTTCTTTTCTGGTTTGTTGAAAGTTCTCAACACATTAGGAGAAAGAGCGTGTTTGAGCAAGAGTGATGCAGTGTGCGTTTTCCTGGATTTCAAGTGATTTGGGAAACATACGCCTTATTTTTCCACATTGTGTAAGAAACAACATGAGGCTTGCAAGAGATTGAAACAATGCATCCCAAAACGTATTCCAGCAGCGAAAACACACGTTTCTACAAAGACTTTGAAGGAGCAAGCAAAAGCCTAGTGGCTGAGTGTTCTTTCAGAGAGAAACACATGCTTTTCATCCTTATGGAGTGAGTTTTGTGCCAGGAATTCATATGCATTTTGTACTGTGCAGAATGTAGCTACCTGCTCGGGAGTTGTGTCATAGAAGCACCTTTGCTGCAGGAGCTTATTGCAACATTCATTGTTTGGCTAAGTTCTTTAGGGGTGGTTTTGGAAGGTCTTTCAACTTTGGCCAAATCCAGCTTCGTACGAAGTTTTTTAACAGCGCTATTTCCAAGTGTCCACAAAGACCTGCTGCTTGAAACTGTCCACATGCACATCTCCCTTACTGGTGTGTTCGTTTCACTACCTGGATTTTGGTTTCCTCTTCCTTCTTTAAAATGACAAGCCTTCTTTCTGCACGCTACACACACCTTGTAGCAGTTTCAGTTTGAAGCATGTTGGTGCTCTCAAAACGCTGTGTAACCTAGGTAGAGTGTGTCACTCTCCAGCACTGAATACACAACGTAGAGCTCCTTTCAACACAGACACGCAAACACATCTTTTTTGAAAGTCCTACTTCAGGTCACTTGGAAATGTAAGGGTTTCATCGAGAACATGAAGTCAATCATGCTTTTGCACTCTGCAACCAATAGAAATGTACTTTTGTACATACCCGTCTGAAGTTCACCGCAAAATGCCCTTCTTTTCTGGTTTGTTGAAAGTTCTCAACACATTAGGAGAAAGAGCGTGTTTGAGCAAGAGTGATGCAGTGTGCGTTTTCCTGGATGTCAAGTGATTTGGGAAACATAGTCCCTATTTTTCCACATTGTGTAAGAAACAACATGAGGCTTGCAAGAGATTGAAACAGTGCATCGCAAAACGTATTCCAGCAGCGAAAATACACGTTTCTACAAAGACTTTGAAGGAGCAAGCAAAAGCCTAGTGGCTGAGTGTTCTTTCAGAGAGAAACACATGCTTTTCATCCTTATGGAGTGAGTTTTGTGCCAGGAATTCATATGCATTTTGTACTGTGCAGAATGTAGCTACCTGCTCGGGAGTTGTGTCATAGAGGCACCTTTGCTGCAGGAGCTTATTGCATCATTCATTGTTTGGCTAAGTTCTTTAGGGGTGGTTTTGGAAGGTCTTTCAACTTTGGCCAAATCCCGCTTCGTACGAAATTTTTTAACAGCGCTCTTTCCAAGTGTCCACAAAGAGCTGCTGCTTGAAACTGTCCACATGCACATCTCCCTTACTGGTGTGTTCGTTTCACTACCTGGATTTTGGTTTCCTCTTCCTTCTTTGAAATGACAAGCCTTCTTTCTGCACGCTACACACACCTTGTAGCAGTTTCAGTTTGAAGCATGTTGGTGCTCTCAAAACGCTGTGTAACCTAGGTAGAGTGTGTCACTCTCCAGCACTGAATACACAACGTAGAGCTCCTTTCACCACAGACACGCAAAGACATCTTTTTTGAAAGTCATACTTCAGGTCACTTGTAAATGTAAGGGTTTCATCGAGAACATGAAGTCAATCATGCTTTTGCACTCTGCAACCAATAGAAATGTACTTTTGTATATACCCGTCTGAAATTCACCGCAAAATGCCCTTCTTTTCTGGTTTGTTGAAAGTTCTCAACACATTAGGAGAAAGAGCGTGTTTGAGCAAGAGTGATGCAGTGTGCGTTTTCCTCGATTTCATGTGATTTGGGAAATATAATCCTCGTTTTTCCATATGGTCTAAGAAACAACATGAGGCTTGCAAGAGATTGAAACAATGCATCCCAAAACGTATTCCAGCAGCGAAAACACACGTTTCTACAAAGACTTTGAAGGAGCAAGAAAAAGCCTAGTGGCTGAGTGTTCTTTCAGAGAAACACATGCTTTTCATCCTTATGGAGTGAGTTTTGTGCCAGGAATTCATATGCATTTTGTACTGTGCAGAATGTAGCTACCTGCTCGGGAGTTGTGTCATAGAAGCACCTTTTCTGCAGGAGCTTATTGCAACATTCATTGTTTGGCTAAGTTCTTTAGGGGTGGTTTTGGATGGTCTTTCAACTTTGGCCAAATCCCGCTTCGCACGAAGTTTTTTAACAGCGCTCTTTCCAAGTGTTCACAAAGAGCTGCTGCTTGAAACTGTCCACATGCACATCTCCCTTACTGGTGTGTTCGTTTCACTACCTGGATTTTGGTTTCCTCTTCCTTCTTTGAAATGACAAGCCTTCTTTCTGCACGCTACACACACCTTGTAGCAGTTTCAGTTTGAAGCATGTTGGTGCTATCAAAACGCTGTGTAACCTAGGTAGAGTGTGTCCCTCTCCAGCACTGAATACACAACGTAGAGCTCCTTTCACCACAGACACGCAAAGACATCTTTTTTGAAAGTCCTACTTCAGGTCACTTGGAAATGTAAGGGTTTCATCGAGAACATGAAGTCAATCATGCTTTTGCACTCTGCAACCAATAGAAATGTACTTTTGTACATACCCGTCTGAATTTCACCGCAAAATGCCCTTCTTTTCTGGTTTGTTGAAAGTTCTCAACACATTAGGAGAAAGAGCGTGTTTCAGCAAGAGTGATGCACTGTGCGTTTTCCTGGATTTCAAGTGATTTGGGAAACATAGTCCCTATATTTTCACATTGTGTAAGAAACAACATGAGGCTTGCAAGAGATTGAAACAGTGCATCCCAAAACGTATTCCAGCAGCAAAAACACACGTTTCTACAAAGACTTTGAAGGAGCAAGCAAAAGCCTAGTGGCTGAGTGTTCTTTCAGAGAGAAACACATGCTTTTCATCCTTATGGAGTGAGTTTTGTGCCAGGAATATATATGCATTTTTTACTGTGCAGAATGTAGCTACCTGCTCGGGAGTTGTGTCATAGAGGCACCTTTGCTGCAGGAGCTTATTGCATCATTCATTGTTTGGCTAAGTTCTTTAGGGGTGGTTTTGGAAGGTCTTTCAACTTTGGCCAAATCCCGCTTCGTACGAAATTTTTTAACAGCGCTCTTTCCAAGTGTCCACAAAGAGCTGCTGCTTGAAACTGTCCACATGCACATCTCCCTTACTGGTGTGTTCATTTCACTACCTGGATTTTGGTTTCCTCTTCCTTCTTTGAAATGACAAGCCTTCTTTCTGCACGCTACACACACCTTGTAGCAGTTTCAGTTTGAAGCATGTTGGTGCTCTCAAAACGCTGTGTAACCTAGGTAGAGTGTGTCACTCTCCAGCACTGAATACAAAACTTAGAGCTCCTTTCACCACAGACACGCAAAGACATCTTTTTTGAAAGTCATACTTCAGGTCACTTGTAAATGTAAGGGTTTCATCGAGAACATGAAGTCAATCATGCTTTTGCACTCTGCAACCAATAGAAATGTACTTTTGTACATACCCGTCTGAATTTCACCGCAAAATGCCCTTCTTTTCTGGTTTGTTGAAAGTTCTCAACACATTAGGAGAAAGAGCGTTTTTGAGCAAGAGTGATGCAGTGTGCGTTTTCCTCGATTTCAAGTGATTTGGGAAATATAATCCTCGTTTTTCCACATGGTCTAAGAAACAACATGAGGCTTGCAAGAGATTGAAACAATGCATCCCAAAACGTATTCCAGCAGCGAAAACACACCTTTCTACAAAGACTTTGAAGGAGCAAGAAAAAGCCTAGTGGCTGAGTGTTCCTTCAGAGAGAAACACATGCTTTTCATCCTTATGGAGTGAGTTTTGTGCCAGGAATTCATATGCATTTTGTACTGTGCAGAATGTAGCTACCTGCTCGGGAGTTGTGTCATAGAGGCACCTTTGCTGCAGGAGCTTATTGCAACATTCATTGTTTGGCTAAGTTCTTTAGGGGTGGTTTTGGAAGGTCTTTCAACTTTGGCCAAATCCAGCTTCGTACGAAGTTTTTTAACAGCGCTATTTCCAAGTGTCCACAAAGACCTGCTGCTTGAAACTGTCCACATGCACATCTCCCTTACTGGTGTGTTTGTTTCACTACCTGGATTTTGGTTTCCTCTTCCTTCTTTAAAATGACAAGCCTTCTTTCTGCACGCTACACACACCTTGTAGCAGTTTCAGTTTGAAGCATGTTGGTGCTCTCAAAACGCTGTGTAACCTAGGTAGAGTGTGTCACTCTCCAGCACTGAATACACAACGTAGAGCTCCTTTCAACACAGACACGCAAACACATCTTTTTTGAAAGTCCTACTTCAGGTCACTTGGAAATGTAAGGGTTTCATCGAGAACATGAAGTCAATCATGCTTTTGCACTCTGCAACCAATAGAAATGTACTTTTGTACATACCCGTCTGAATTTCACCGCAAAATGCCCTTCTTTTCTGGTTTGTTGAAAGTTCTCAACACATTAGGAGAAAGAGCGTGTTTGAGCAAGAGTGATGCAGTGTGCGTTTTCCTGGATTTCAAGTGATTTGGGAAACATAGTCCCTATTTTTCCACATTGTGTAAGAAACAACATGAGGCTTGCAAGAGATTGAAACAGTGCATCCCAAAACGTATTCCAGCAGCAAAAACACACGTTTCTACAAAGACTTTGAAGGAGCAAGCAAAAGCCTAGTGGCTGAGTGTTCTTTCAGAGAGAAACACATGCTTTTCATCCTTATGGAGTGAGTTTTGTGCCAGGAATTCATATGCATTTTGTACTGTGCAGAATGTAGCTACCTGCTCGGGAGTTGTGTCATAGAGGCACCTTTGCTGCAGGAGCTTATTGCATCATTCATTGTTTGGCTAAGTTCTTTAGGGGTGGTTTTGGAAGGTCCTTCAACTTTGGCCAAATCCCGCTTCGCACGAAATTTTTTAACAGCGCTCTTTCCAAGTGTCCACAAAGAGCTGCTGCTTGAAACTGTCCACATGCACATCTCCCTTACTGGTGTGTTCGTTTCACTACCTGGATTTTGGTTTCCTCTTCCTTCTTTGAAATGACAAGCCTTCTTTCTGCACGCTACACACACCTTGTAGCAGTTTCAGTTTGAAGCATGTTGGTGCTCTCAAAACGCTGTGTAACCTAGGTAGAGTGTGTCACTCTCCAGCACTGAATACACAACGTAGAGCTCCTTTCACCACAGACACGCAAAGACATCTTTTTTGAAAGTCATACTTCAGGTCACTTGTAAATGTAAGGGTTTCATCGAGAACATGAAGTCAATCATGCTTTTGCACTCTGCAACCAATAGAAATGTACTTTTGTACATACCCGTCTGAATTTCACCGCAAAATGCCCTTCTTTTCTGGTTTGTTGAAAGTTCTCAACACATTAGGAGAAAGAGCGTGTTTCAGCAAGAGTGATGCAGTGTGCGTTTTCCTCGATTTCAAGTGATTTGGGAAATATAATCCTCGTTTTTCCACATGGTCTAAGAAACAACATGAGGCTTGCAAGAGATTGAAACAATGCATCCCAAAACGTATTCCAGCAGCGAAAACACACGTTTCTACAAAGACGTTGAAGGAGCAAGAAAAAGCCTAGTGGCTGAGTGTTCCTTCAGAGAGAAACACATGCTTTTCATCCTTATGGAGTGAGTTTTGTGCCAGGAATTCATATGCATTTTGTACTGTGCAGAATGTAGCTACCTGCTCGGGAGTTGTGTCATAGAGGCACCTTTGCTGCAGGAGCTTATTGCAACATTCATTGTTTGGCTAAGTTCTTTAGGGGTGGTTTTGGAAGGTCTTTCAACTTTGGCCAAATCCAGCTTCGTACGAAGTTTTTTATCAGCGCTATTTCCAAGTGTCCACAAAGACCTGCTGCTTGAAACTGTCCACATGCACATCTCCCATACTGGTGTGTTCGTTTCACTACCTGGATTTTGGTTTCCTCTTCTTTCTTTGAAATGACAAGCCTTCTTTCTGCACGCTACACACACCTTTTAGCAGTTTCAGTTTGAAGCATGTTGGTGCTCTCAAAACGCTCTGTAACCTAGGTAGAGTGTGTCACTCTCCAGCACTGAATACACAACTTAGAGCTCCTTTCACCACAGACACGCAAACACATCTTTTCGTGAAAGTCCTACTTCAAGTCACTTGGAAATGTAAGGGTTTCATCGAGAACATGAAGTCAATCATGCTTTTGCACTCTGCAACCAATAGAAATGTACTTTTGTACATACCCGTCTGAATTTCACCGCAAAATGCCCTTTTTTTCTGGTTTGTTGAGAGTTCTGAACACATTAGTAGAAAGAGCGTGTTTGAGCAAGAGTGATGCAGTGTGCGTTTTCCTGGATTTCAAGCGATTTGGGAAACATACTCCCTATTTTTCCACATTGTGTAAGAAACAACATGAGGCTTGCAAGAGATTGAAACAAGGCATCCCAAAACGTATTCCAGCAGCGAAAACACACGTTTCTACAAAGACTTTGAAGGAGCAAGCAAAACCCTAGTGGCTGAGTGTTCTTTCAGAGAGAAACACATGCTTTTCATCCTTATCGAGTGAGTTTTGTGCCAGGAATTCATATGCATTTTGTACTGTGCAGAATGTAGCTACCTGCTCGGGAGTTGTGTCATAGAAGCACCTTTCCTGCAGGAGCTTTTTGCAACATTCATTGTTTAGCTAAGTTCTTTAGGGGTGGTTTTGGAAGGTCTTTCAACTTTGGCCAAATCCCGCTTCGCACGAAATTTTTTCACAGCGCTCTTTCCAAGTGTCCACAAAGAGCTGCGGCTTGAAACTGTCCACATGCACATCTCCCTTACTGGTGTGTTCGTTTCACTACCTGGATTTTGGTTTCCTCTTCCTTCTTTAAAATGACAAGCCTTCTTTCTGCACGCTACACACACCTTGTAGCAGTTTCAGTTTGAAGCATGTTGGTGCTCTCAAAACGCTGTGTAACCTAGGTAGAGTGTGTCACTCTCCAGCACTGAATACACAACGTAGAGGTCCTTTCACCACAGACACGCAAACACATCTTTTTTGAAAGTCCTACTTCAGGTCACTTGGAAATGTAAGGGTTTCATCGAGAACATGAAGTCAATCATGCTTTTGCACTCTGCAACCAATAGAAATGTACTTTTGTACATACCCGTCTGAATTTCACCGCAAAATGCCCTTCTTTTCTGGTTTGTTGAGAGTTCTCAACACATTAGGAGAAAGAGCGTGTTTGAGCAAGAGTGATGCAGTGTGCGTTTTCCTGGATTTCAAGCGATTTGGGAAACATACTCCTTATTTTTCCACATTGTGTAAGAAGCAACATGAGGCTTGCAAGAGATTGAAACAATGCATCCCAAAACGTATTCCATCAGCGAAAACACACGTTTCTACAAAGACTTTGAAGGAGCAAGCAAAAGCCTAGTGGCTGAGTGTTCTTTCAGAGAGAAACACATGCTTTTCATCCTTATGGAGTGAGTTTTGTGCCAGGAATTCATATGCATTTTGTACTGTGCAGAATGTAGCTACCTGCTCGGGAGTTGTGTCATAGAAGCACCTTTCCTGCAGGAGCTTATTGCAACATTCATTGTTTGGCTAAGATCTTTAGGGGTGGTTTTGGAAGGTCTTTCAACTTTGGCCAAATCCCGCTTCGTACGAAGTTTTTTAACAGCGCTCGTTCCAAGTGTCCACAAAGAGCTGCTGCTTGAAACTGTCCACATGCACATCTCCCATACTGGTGTGTTCGTTTCACTACCTGGATTTTGGTTTCCTCTTCTTTCTTTGAAATGACAAGCCTTCTTTCTGCACGCTACACACACCTTGTAGCAGTTTCAGTTTGAAGCATGTTGGTGCTATCAAAACGCTGTGTAACCTAGGTAGAGTGTGTCACTCTCCAGCACTGAATACAAAACTTAGAGCTCCTTAAACCACAGACACGCAAACACATCTTTTTGTGAAAGTCCTACTTCAAGTCATTTGGAAATGTAAGGGTTTCATCGAGAACATGAAGTCAATCATGCTTTTGCACTCTGCAACCAATAGAAATGTACTTTTGTACATATCCGTCTGAATTTCACCGCAAAATGCCCTTCTTTTCTGATTTGTTGAAAGTTCTCAACACATTAGGAGAAAGAGCGTGTTTGAGCAAGAGTGATGCACTGTGCGTTTTCCTGGATTTCAAGTGATTTGGGAAACATACGCCTCATTTTTCCACATTGTGTAAGAAACAACATGAGGCTTGCAAGAGATTGAAACAATGCATCCCAAAACGTATTCCAGCAGCGAAAACACTCGTTTCTACAAAGACTTTGAAGGAGCAAGCAAAAGCCTAGTGGCTGAGTGTTCTTTCAGAGAGAAACACATGCTTTTCATCCTTATGGAGTGAGTTTTGTGCCAGGAATTCATATGCATTTTGTACTGTGCAGAATGTAGCTACCTGCTCGGGAGTTGTGTCATAGAAGCACCTTTCCTGCAGGAGCTTATTGCAACATTCATTGTTTGGGTAAGTTCTTTAGGGGTGGTTTTGGAAGGTCTTTCAACTTTGGCCAAATCCAGCTTCGTACGAAGTTTTTTAACAGCGCTATTTCCAAGTGTCCACAAAGAGCTGCTGCTTGAAACTGTCCACATGCACATCTCCCATACTGGTGTGTTCGTTTCACTACCTGGATTTTGGTTTCCTCTTCTTTCTTTGAAATGACAAGCCTTCTTTCTGCACGCTACACACACCTTGTAGCAGTTTCAGTTTGAAGCATTTTGGGGTTATCAAAACGCTGTGTAACCTAGGTAGAGTGTGTCACTCTCCAGCACTGAATACACAACTTAGAGCTCCTTTCACCACAGACACGCAAACACATCTTTTTGTGAAACTCCTACATCAGGTCACTTGGAAATGTAAGGGTTTCATCGAGAACATGAAGTCAATTATGCTTTTGCACTCTGCAACCAATAGAAATGTACTTTTGTACATACCCGTCTGAATTTCACCGCAAAATGCCCTTCTTTTCTGGTTTGTTGAAAGTTCTCAACACATTAGGAGAAAGAGCGTGTTTGAGCAAGAGTGATGCAGTGTGCGTTTTCCTGGATTTCAAGTGATTTGGGAAACATACTCCTTATTTTTCCACATTGTGTAAGAAGCAACATGAGGCTTGCAAGAGATTGAAACAATGCATCCCAAAACGTATTCCAGCAGTGAAAACACACGTTTCTACAAAGACTTTGAAGGAGCAAGCAAAAGCCTAGTGGCTGAGTGTTCTTTCAGAGAGAAACACATGCTTTTCATCCTTATGGAGTGAGTTTTGTGTCAGGAATTCATATGCATTTTCTACTGTGCAGAATGTAGCTACCTGCTCGGGAGTTGTGTCATAGAAGCACCTTTCCTGCAGGAGCTTATTGCAACATTCATTGTTTGGCTAAGTTCTTTAAGGGTGGTTTTGGAAGGTGTTTCATCTTTGGTCAAATCCCGCTTCGCACGAAGTTTTTTAACAACACTCTTTACAAGTGTCCACAACGAGCCTCTGCTTGAAACTGTCCACATGCACATCTCCCTTACTGGTGTGTTTGTTTCACTACCTGGATTTTGGTTTCCTCTTCCTTCTTTAAAATGACAAGCCTTCTTTCTGCACGCTACACACACCTTGTAGCAGTTTCAGTTTGAAGCATGTTGGTGCTCTCAAAACGCTGTGTAACCTAGGTAGAGTGTGTCACTCTCCAGCACTGAATACACAACGTAGAGGTCCTTTCACCACAGACACGGAAACACATCTTTTTCTGAAAGTCCTACTTCAGGTCACTTGGAAATGTAAGGGTTTCATCGAGAACATGAAGTCAATCATGCTTTTGCACTCTGCAACCAATAGAAATGTACTTTTGTACATACCCGTCTGAATTTCACCGCAAAATGCCCTTCTTTTCTGGTTTGTTGAGAGTTCTCAACACATTAGGAGAAAGAGCGTGTTTGAGCAAGAGTGATGCAGTGTGCGTTTTCCTGGATTTCAAGCGATTTGGGAAACATACTCCCTATTTTTCCACATTGTGTAAGAAGCAACATGAGGCTTGCACGAGATTGAAACAATGCATCCCAAAACGTATTCCAGCAGCGAAAACACACGTTTCTACAAAGACTTTGAAGGAGCAAGCAAAAGCCTAGTGGCTGAGTGTTCTTTCAGAGAGAAACACATGCTTTTCATCCTTATGGAGTGAGTTTTGTGCCAGGAATTCATATGCATTTTGTACTGTGCAGAATGTAGCTACCTGCTCGGGAGTTGTGTCATAGAAGCACCTTTCCTGCAGGAGCTTTTTGCAACATTCATTGTTTGGCTAAGTTCTTTAGGGGTGGTTTTGGAAGGTCTTTCAACTTTGGCCAAATCCAGCTTCGTACGAAGTTTTCTCACAGCGCTCTTTCCAAGTGTCCACAAAGAGCTGCTGCTTGAAACTGTCCACATGCACATCTCCCATACTGGTGTGTTCGTTTCACTACCTGGATTTTGGTTTCCTCTTCTTTCTTTGAAATGACAAGCCTTCTTTCTGCACGCTACACACACCTTTTAGCAGTTTCAGTTTGAAGCATGTTGGTGCTCTCAAAACGCTCTGTAACCTAGGTAGAGTGTGTCACTCTCCAGCACTGAATACAAAACTTAGAGCTCCTTTCACCACAGACACGCAAACACATCTTTTTGTGAAAGTCCTACTTCAAGTCACTTGGAAATGTAAGGGTTTCATCGAGAACTTGAAGTCAATCATGCTTTTGCACTCTGCAACCAACAGAAATGTACTTTTGTATATACCTCTCTGAATTTCACAGCAAAATGCCCTTCTTTCCTGGTTTGTTGAAAGTTCTCAACACATTAGGAGAAAGAGCGTGTTTGAGCAAGATTGATGCAGTGTGCGTTTTCCTGGATTTCAAGTGATTTGGGAAACACAGTCCCTATTTTTCCACATTGTGTAAGAAACAACATGAGGCTTGCAAGAGATTGAAACAGTGCATCCCAAAACGTATTACAGCAGCAAAAACACACGTTTCTACAAAGACTTTGAAGGAGCAAGCAAAAGCCTAGTGGCTGAGTGTTCTTTCAGAGAGAAACACATGCTTTTCATCCTTATGGAGTGAGTTTTGTGCCAGGAATTCATATGCATTTTGTACTGTGCAGAATGTAGCTACCTGCTCGGGAGTTGTGTCATAGAAGCACCTTTCCTGCAGGAGCTTTTTGCAACATTCATTGTTTGGCTAAGTTCTTTAGGGGTGGTTTTGGAAGGTCTTTCAACTTTGGCCAAACCCGCTTCGCACGAAATTTTTTCACAGCGCTCTTTCCAAGTGTCCACAAAGAGCTGCTGCTTGAAACTGTCCACATGCACATCTCCCTTACTGGTGTGTTTGTTTCACTACCTGGATTTTGGTTTCCTCTTCCTTCTTTAAAATGACAAGCCTTCTTTCTGCACGCTACACACACCTTGTAGCAGTTTCAGTTTGAAGCATGTTGGTGCTCTCAAAACGCTGTGTAACCTAGGTAGAGTGTGTCACTCTCCAGCACTGAATACACAACGTAGAGGTCCTTTCACCACAGACACGCAAACACATCTTTTTCTGAAAGTCCTACTTCAGGTCACTTGGAAATGTAAGGGCTTCATCGAGAACATGAAGTCAATCATGCTTTTGCACTCTGCAACCAATAGAAATGTACTTTTGTACATACCCGTCTGAATTTCACCGCAAAATGCCCTTCTTTTCTGGTTTGTTGAGAGTTCTCAACACATTAGGAGAAAGAGCGTGTTTGAGCAAGAGTGATGCAGTGTGCGTTTTCCTGGATTTCAAGCGATTTGGGAAACATACTCCCTATTTTTCCACATTGTGTAAGAAGCAACATGAGGCTTGCACGAGATTGAAACAATGCATCCCAAAACGTATTCCAGCAGCGAAAACACACGTTTCTACAAAGACTTTGAAGGAGCAAGCAAAAGCCTAGTGGCTGAGTGTTCTTTCAGAGAGAAACACATGCTTTTCATCCTTATGGAGTGAGTTTTGTGCCAGGAATTCATATGCATTTTGTACTGTGCAGAATGTAGCTACCTGCTCGGGAGTTGTGTCATAGAAGCACCTTTCCTGCAGGAGCTTTTTGCAACATTCATTGTTTGGCTAAGTTCTTTAGGGGTGGTTTTGGAAGGTCTTTCAACTTTGGCCAAATCCAGCTTCGTACGAAGTTTTTTCACAGCGCTCTTTCCAAGTGTCCACAAAGAGCTGCTGCTTGAAACTGTCCACATGCACATCTCCCATACTGGTGTGTTCGTTTCACTACCTGGATTTTGGTTTCCTCTTCTTTCTTTGAAATGACAAGCCTTCTTTCTGCATGCTACACACACCTTGTAGCAGTTTCAGTTTGAAGCATGTTGGTGCTATCAAAACGCTGTGTAACCTAGGTAGAGTGTGTCACTCTCCAGCACTGAATACAAAACTTAGAGCTCCTTACACCACAGACACGCAAACACATCTTTTTGTGAAAGTCCTACTTCAGGTCACTTGTAAATGTGTTTCATCGAGAACATGAAGTCAATCATGCTTTTGCACTCTGCAACCAATAGAAACGTACTTTTGTACATACCCGTCTGAATTTCACAGCAAAATGCCCTTCTTTCCTGGTTTGTTGAAAGTTCTCAACACATTAGGAGAAAGAGCGTGTTTGAGCCAGAGGGATGCAGTGTGCGTTTTCCTGGATTTCAAGTGATTTGGGAAACATGCTCCTTATTTTTCCACATTGTGTAAGAAACAACATGAGGCTTGCAAAAGATTGAAACAATGCATCCCAAAACGTATTCCAGCAGCGAAAACACACGTTTCTACAAAGACTTTGAAGGAGCAAGCAAAAGCCTAGTGGCTGAGTGTTCTTTCAGAGAGAAACACACGCTTTTCATCCTTATGGAGTGAGTTTTGTGCCAGGTATTCATATGCATTTTGTACTGTGCAGAATGTAGCTACCTGCTCGGGAGTTGTGTCATAGAAGCACCTTTCCTGCAGGAGCTTTTTGCAACATTCATTGTTTGGCTAAGTTCTTTAGGGGTGGTTTTGGAAGGTCTTTCAACTTTGGCCAAATCCAGCTTCGTACGAATTTTTTTAACAGCGCTATTTCCAAGTTTCCACAAAGAGCTGCTGCTTGAAACTGTCCACATGCACATCTCCCATACTGGTTTGTTCATTTCACTACCTGGATTTTGGTTTCCTCTTCCTTCTTTAAAATGACAAGCCTTCTTTCTGCACACTACACACACCTTGTAGCAGTTTCAGTTTGAAGCATTTTGGTGTTATCAAAACGCTGTGTAACCTAGGTAGAGTGTGTCACTCTCCAGCACTGAATACAGAACTTAGAGCTCCTTTCACCACAGACACGCAAACACATCTTTTTGTGAAACTCCTACATCAGGTCACTTGGAAATGTAAGGGTTTCATCGAGAACATGAAGTCAATTACGCTTTTGCACTCTGCAACCAATAGAAATGTACTTTTGTACATACCCGTCTGAATTTCACCGCAAAATGACCTTCTTTTCTGGTTTGTTGAAAGTTCTCAACACATTAGGAGAAAGAGCGTCTTTGAGCAAGAGTGATGCAGTGTTCGTTTTCCTGGATTTCAAGTGATTTGGGAAACATACTCCTTATTTTTCCACATTCTGTAAGAAGCAACATGAGGCTTGCAAGAGATTGAAACAATGCATCCCAAAACGTATTCCAGCACTGAAAACACACGTTTCTACAAAGACTTTGAAGGAGCAAGCAAAAGCCTAGTGGCTGAGTGTTCTTTCAGAGAGAAACACATGCTTTTCATCCTTATGGAGTGAGTTTTGTGCCAGGAATTCATATGCATTTTGTACTGTGCAGAATGTAGCTACCTGCTCGGGAGTTGTGTCATAGAGGCACCTTTCCTGCAGGAGCTTTTTGCAACATTCATTGTTTGGCTAAGTTCTTTAGGGGTGGTTTTGGAAGGTCTTTCAACTTTGGCCAAACCCGCTTTGCACGAAATTTTTTCACAGCGCTCTTTCCAAGTGTCCACAAAGAGCTGCTGCTTGAAACTGTCCACATGCACATCTCCCTTACTGGTGTGTTCGTTTCACTACCTGGATTTTGGTTTCCTCCTCTTTCTTTGAAATGACAAGCCTTCTTTCTGCATGCTACACACACCTTGTAGCAGTTTCAGTTTGAAGCATGTTGGTGCTATCAAAACGCTGTGTAACCTAGGTAGAGTGTGTCACTCTCCAGCACTGAATACAAAACTTAGAGCTCCTTACACCACAGACACGCAAACACATCTTTTTGTGAAAGTCCTACTTCAGGTCACTTGTAAATGTGTTTCATCGAGAACATGAAGTCAATCATGCTTTTGCACTCTGCAACCAATAGAAATGTACTTTTGTACATACCCGTCTGAATTTCACAGCAAAATGCCCTTCTTTCCTGGTTTGTTGAAAGTTCTCAACACATTAGGAGAAAGAGCGTGTTTGAGCCAGAGGGATGCAGTGTGCGTTTTCCTGGATTTCAAGTGATTTGGGAAACATGCTCCTTATTTTTCCACATTGTGTAAGAAACAACATGAGGCTTGCAAAAGATTGAAACAATGCATCCCAAAACGTATTCCAGCAGCGAAAACACACGTTTCTACAAAGACTTTGAAGGAGCAATCAAAAGCCTAGTGGCTGAGTGTTCTTTCAGAGAGAAACACACGCTTTTCATCCTTATGGAGTGAGTTTTGTGCCAGGTATTCATATGCATTTTGTACTGTGCAGAATGTAGCTACCTGCTCGGGAGTTGTGTCATAGAAGCACCTTTCCTGCAGGAGCTTATTGCAACATTCATTGTTTGGCTAAGTTCTTTAGGGGTGGTTTTGGAAGGTCTTTCAACTTTGGCCAAATCCAGCTTCTTACGAAGTTTTTTAACAGCGCTATTTCCAAGTTTCCACAAAGAGCTGCTGCTTGAAACTGTCCACATGCACATCTCCCATACTGGTTTGTTCATTTCACAACCTGGATTTTGGTTTCCTCTTCCTTCTTTAAAATGACAAGCCTTCTTTCTGCACGCTACACACACCTTGTAGCAGTTTCAGTTTGAAGCATTTTGGTGTTATCAAAACGCTGTGTAACCTAGGTAGAGTGTGTCACTCTCCAGCACTGAATACAGAACTTAGAGCTCCTTTCACCACAGACACGCAAACACATCTTTTTGTGAAACTCCTACATCAGGTCACTTGGAAATGTAAGGGTTTCATCGAGAACATGAAGTCAATTACGCTTTTGCACTCTGCAACCAATAGAAATGTACTTTTGTACATACCCGTCTGAATTTCACCGCAAAATGACCTTCTTTTCTGGTTTGTTGAAAGTTCTCAACACATTAGGAGAAAGAGCGTCTTTGAGCAAGAGTGATGCAGTGTTCGTTTTCCTGGATTTCAAGTGATTTGGGAAACATACTCCTTATTTTTCCACATTCTGTAAGAAGCAACATGAGGCTTGCAAGAGATTGAAACAATGCATCCCAAAACGTATTCCAGCACTGAAAACACACGTTTCTACAAAGACTTTGAAGGAGCAAGCAAAAGCCTAGTGGCTGAGTGTTCTTTCAGAGAGAAACACATGCTTTTCATCCTTATGGAGTGAGTTTTGTGCCAGGAATTCATATGCATTTTGTACTGTGCAGAATGTAGCTACCTGCTCGGGAGTTGTGTCATAGAGGCACCTTTCCTGCAGGAGCTTTTTGCAACATTCATTGTTTGGCTAAGTTCTTTAGGGGTGGTTTTGGAAGGTCTTTCAACTTTGGCCAAACCCGCTTCGCACGAAATTTTTTCACAGCGCTCTTTCCAAGTGTCCACAAAGAGCTGCTGCTTGAAACTGTCCACATGCACATCTCCCTTACTGGTGTGTTCGTTTCACTACCTGGATTTTGGTTTCCTCTTCCTTCTTTAAAATGACAAGCCTTCTTTCTGCACGCTACACACACCTTGTAGCAGTTTCAGTTTGAAGCATGTTGGTGCTATCAAAACGCTGTGTAACCTAGGTAGAGTGTGTCACTCTCCAGCACTGAATACACAACGTAGAGGTCCTTTCACCACAGACACGCAAACACATCTTTTTCTGAAAGTCCTACTTCAGGTCACTTGGAAATGTAAGGGTTTCATCGAGAACATGAAGTCAATCATGCTTTTGCACTCTGCAACCAATAGAAATGTACTTTTGTACATACCCGTCTGAATTTCACCGCAAAATGCCCTTCTTTTCTGGTTTGTTGAAAGTTCTCAACACATTAGGAGAAAGAGCGTGTTTGAGCAAGAGTGATGCAGTGTGCGTTTTCCTCGATTTCAAGTGATTTGGGAAATATAATCCTCGTTTTTCCACATGGTCTAAGAAACAACATGAGACTTGCAAGAGATTGAAACAATGCATCCCAAAACGTATTCCAGCAGCGAAAACACTCGTTTCTACAAAGACTTTGAAGGAGCAAGAAAAAGCCTAGTGGCTGAGTGTTCCTTCAGAGAGAAACACATGCTTTTCATCCTTATGGAGTGAGTTTTGTGCCAGGAATTCATATGCATTTTGTACTGTGCAGAATGTAGCTACCTGCTCGGGAGTTGTGTCATAGAGGCACCTTTGCTGCAGGAGCTTATTGCAACATTCATTGTTTGGCTAAGTTCTTTAGGGGTGGTTTTGGAAGGTCTTTCAACTTTGGCCAAATCCAGCTTCGTACGAAGTTTTTTAACAGCGCTATTTCCAAGTGTCCACAAAGAGCTGCTGCTTGAAACTGTCCACATGCACATCTCCCTTACTGGTGTGTTCGTTTCACTACCTGGATTTTGGTTTCCTCTTCCTTCTTTAAAATGACAAGCCTTCTTTCTGCACGCTACACACACCTTTTAGCAGTTTCAGTTTGAAGCATGTTGGTGCTCTCAAAACGCTGTGTAACCTAGGTAGAGTGTGTCACTCTCCAGCACTGAATACACAACGTAGAGCTCCTTTCACCACAGACACGCAAAGACATCTTTTTTGAAAGTCCTACTTCAGGTCACTTGGAAATGTAAGGGTTTCATCGAGAACATGAAGTCAATCATGCTTTTGCACTCTGCAACCAATAGAAATGTACTTTTGTACATACCCGTCTGAATTTCACCGCAAAATGCCCTTCTTTTCTGGTTTGTTGAAAGTTCTCAACACATTAGGAGAAAGAGCGTGTTTGAGCAAGAGTGATGCAGTGTGCGTTTTCCTGGATTTCAAGTGATTTGGGAAACATAGTCCCTATTTTTCCACATTGTGTAAGAAACAACATGAGGCTTGCAAGAGATTGAAACAGTGCATCCCAAAACGTATTCCAGCAGCAAAAACACACGTTTCTACAAAGACTTTGAAGGAGCAATCAAAAGCCTAGTGGCTGAGTGTTCTTTCAGAGAGAAACACATGCTTTTCATCCTTATGGAGTGAGTTTTGTGTCAGGAATTCATATGCATTTTGTACTGTGCAGAATGTAGCTACCTGCTCGGGAGTTGTGTCATAGAGGCACCTTTGCTGCAGGAGCTTATTGCATCATTCATTGTTTGGCTAAGTTCTTTAGGGGTGGTTTTGGAAGGTCTTTCAACTTTGGCCAAATCCCGCTTCGTACGAAATTTTTTAACAGCGCTCTTTCCAAGTGTCCACAAAGAGCTGCTGCTTGAAACTGTCCACATGCACATCTCCCATACTGGTGTGTTCGTTTCACTACCTGGATTTTGGTTTCCTCTTCCTTCTTTGAAATGACAAGCCTTCTTTCTGCACGCTACACACACCATGTAGCAGTTTCAGTTTGAAGCATGTTGGTGCTCTCAAAACGCTGTGTAACCTAGGTAGAGTGTGTCACTCTCCAGCACTGAATACACAACGTAGAGCTCCTTTCACCACAGACACGCAAAGACATCTTTTTTGAAAGTCCTACTTCAGGTCACTTGGAAATGTAAGGGTTTCATCGAGAACATGAAGTCAATCATGCTTTTGCACTCTGCAACCAATAGAAATGTACTTTTGTACATACCCGTCTGAATTTCACCGCAAAATGCCCTTCTTTTCTGGTTTGTTGAAAGTTCTCAACACATTAGGAGAAAGAGCGTGTTTCAGCAAGAGTGATGCACTGTGCGTTTTCCTGGATTTCAAGTGATTTGGGAAACATACGCCTTATTTTTCCACATTGTGTAAGAAACAACATGAGGCTTGCAAGAGATTGAAACAATGCATCCCAAAACGTATTCCAGCAGCGAAAACACACGTTTCTACAAAGACTTTGAAGGAGCAAGCAAAAGCCTAGTGGCTGAGTGTTCTTTCAGAGAGAAACACATGCTTTTCATCCTTATGGAGTGAGTTTTGTGCCAGGAATTCATATGCATTTTGTACTGTGCAGAATGTAGCTACGTGCTCGGGAGTTGTGTCATAGAAGCACCTTTGCTGCAGGAGCTTATTGCAACATTCATTGTTTGGCTAAGTTCTTTAGGGGTGGTTTTGGAAGGTCTTTCAACTTTGGCCAAATCCAGCTTCGTACGAAGTTTTTTAACAGCGCTATTTCCAAGTGTCCACAAAGACCTGCTGCTTGAAACTGTCCACATGCACATCTCCCTTACTGGTGTGTTCGTTTCACTACCTGGATTTTGGTTTCCTCTTCCTTCTTTAAAATGACAAGCCTTCTTTCTGCACGCTACACACACCTTGTAGCAGTTTCAGTTTGAAGCATGTTGGTGCTCTCAAAACGCTGTGTAACCTAGGTAGAGTGTGTCACTCTCCAGCACTGAATACACAACGTAGAGCTCCTTTCAACACAGACACGCAAACACATCTTTTTTGAAAGTCCTACTTCAGGTCACTTGGAAATGTAAGGGTTTCATCGAGAACATGAAGTCAATCATGCTTTTGCACTCTGCAACCAATAGAAATGTACTTTTGTACATACCCGTCTGAAGTTCACCGCAAAATGCCCTTCTTTTCTGGTTTGTTGAAAGTTCTCAACACATTAGGAGAAAGAGCGTGTTTGAGCAAGAGTGATGCAGTGTGCGTTTTCCTGGATGTCAAGTGATTTGGGAAACATAGTCCCTATTTTTCCACATTGTGTAAGAAACAACATGAGGCTTGCAAGAGATTGAAACAGTGCATCGCAAAACGTATTCCAGCAGCGAAAATACACGTTTCTACAAAGACTTTGAAGGAGCAAGCAAAAGCCTAGTGGCTGAGTGTTCTTTCAGAGAGAAACACATGCTTTTCATCCTTATGGAGTGAGTTTTGTGCCAGGAATTCATATGCATTTTGTACTGTGCAGAATGTAGCTACCTGCTCGGGAGTTGTGTCATAGAGGCACCTTTGCTGCAGGAGCTTATTGCATCATTCATTGTTTGGCTAAGTTCTTTAGGGGTGGTTTTGGAAGGTCTTTCAACTTTGGCCAAATCCCGCTTCGTACGAAATTTTTTAACAGCGCTCTTTCCAAGTGTCCACAAAGAGCTGCTGCTTGAAACTGTCCACATGCACATCTCCCTTACTGGTGTGTTCGTTTCACTACCTGGATTTTGGTTTCCTCTTCCTTCTTTGAAATGACAAGCCTTCTTTCTGCACGCTACACACACCTTGTAGCAGTTTCAGTTTGAAGCATGTTGGTGCTCTCAAAACGCTGTGTAACCTAGGTAGAGTGTGTCACTCTCCAGCACTGAATACACAACGTAGAGCTCCTTTCACCACAGACACGCAAAGACATCTTTTTTGAAAGTCATACTTCAGGTCACTTGTAAATGTAAGGGTTTCATCGAGAACATGAAGTCAATCATGCTTTTGCACTCTGCAACCAATAGAAATGTACTTTTGTATATACCCGTCTGAAATTCACCGCAAAATGCCCTTCTTTTCTGGTTTGTTGAAAGTTCTCAACACATTAGGAGAAAGAGCGTGTTTGAGCAAGAGTGATGCAGTGTGCGTTTTCCTCGATTTCAAGTGATTTGGGAAATATAATCCTCGTTTTTCCATATGGTCTAAGAAACAACATGAGGCTTGCAAGAGATTGAAACAATGCATCCCAAAACGTATTCCAGCAGCGAAAACACACGTTTCTACAAAGACTTTGAAGGAGCAAGAAAAAGCCTAGTGGCTGAGTGTTCTTTCAGAGAAACACATGCTTTTCATCCTTATGGAGTGAGTTTTGTGCCAGGAATTCATATGCATTTTGTACTGTGCAGAATGTAGCTACCTGCTCGGGAGTTGTGTCATAGAAGCACCTTTTCTGCAGGAGCTTATTGCAACATTCATTGTTTGGCTAAGTTCTTTAGGGGTGGTTTTGGATGGTCTTTCAACTTTGGCCAAATCCCGCTTCGCACGAAGTTTTTTAACAGCGCTCTTTCCAAGTGTCCACAAAGAGCTGCTGCTTGAAACTCTCCACATGCACATCTCCCTTACTGGTGTGTTCGTTTCACTACCTGGATTTTGGTTTCCTCTTCCTTCTTTGAAATGACAAGCCTTCTTTCTGCACGCTACACACACCTTGTAGCAGTTTCAGTTTGAAGCATGTTGGTGCTATCAAAACGCTGTGTAACCTAGGTAGAGTGTGTCCCTCTCCAGCACTGAATACACAACGTAGAGCTCCTTTCACCACAGACACGCAAAGACATCTTTTTTGAAAGTCCTACTTCAGGTCACTTGGAAATGTAAGGGTTTCATCGAGAACATGAAGTCAATCATGCTTTTGCACTCTGCAACCAATAGAAATGTACTTTTGTACATACCCGTCTGAATTTCACCGCAAAATGCCCTTCTTTTCTGGTTTGTTGAAAGTTCTCAACACATTAGGAGAAAGAGCGTGTTTCAGCAAGAGTGATGCACTGTGCGTTTTCCTGGATTTCAAGTGATTTGGGAAACATAGTCCCTATTTTTTCACATTGTGTAAGAAACAACATGAGGCTTGCAAGAGATTGAAACAGTGCATCCCAAAACGTATTCCAGCAGCAAAAACACACGTTTCTACAAAGACTTTGAAGGAGCAAGCAAAAGCCTAGTGGCTGAGTGTTCTTTCAGAGAGAAACACATGCTTTTCATCCTTATGGAGTGAGTTTTGTGCCAGGAATATATATGCATTTTTTACTGTGCAGAATGTAGCTACCTGCTCGGGAGTTGTGTCATAGAGGCACCTTTGCTGCAGGAGCTTATTGCATCATTCATTGTTTGGCTAAGTTCTTTAGGGGTGGTTTTGGAAGGTCTTTCAACTTTGGCCAAATCCCGCTTCGTACGAAATTTTTTAACAGCGCTCTTTCCAAGTGTCCACAAAGAGCTGCTGCTTGAAACTGTCCACATGCACATCTCCCTTACTGGTGTGTTCGTTTCACTACCTGGATTTTGGTTTCCTCTTCCTTCTTTGAAATGACAAGCCTTCTTTCTGCACGCTACACACACCTTGTAGCAGTTTCAGTTTGAAGCATGTTGGTGCTCTCAAAACGCTGTGTAACCTAGGTAGAGTGTGTCACTCTCCAGCACTGAATACAAAACTTAGAGCTCCTTTCACCACAGACACGCAAAGACATCTTTTTTGAAAGTCATACTTCAGGTCACTTGTAAATGTAAGGGTTTCATCGAGAACATGAAGTCAATCATGCTTTTGCACTCTGCAACCAATAGAAATGTACTTTTGTACATACCCGTCTGAATTTCACCGCAAAATGCCCTTCTTTTCTGGTTTGTTGAAAGTTCTCAACACATTAGGAGAAAGAGCGTTTTTGAGCAAGAGTGATGCAGTGTGCGTTTTCCTCGATTTCAAGTGATTTGGGAAATATAATCCTCGTTTTTCCACATGGTCTAAGAAACAACATGAGGCTTGCAAGAGATTGAAACAATGCATCCCAAAACGTATTCCAGCAGCGAAAACACACCTTTCTACAAAGACTTTGAAGGAGCAAGAAAAAGCCTAGTGGCTGAGTGTTCCTTCAGAGAGAAACACATGCTTTTCATCCTTATGGAGTGAGTTTTGTGCCAGGAATTCATATGCATTTTGTACTGTGCAGAATGTAGCTACCTGCTCGGGAGTTGTGTCATAGAGGCACCTTTGCTGCAGGAGCTTATTGCAACATTCATTGTTTGGCTAAGTTCTTTAGGGGTGGTTTTGGAAGGTCTTTCAACTTTGGCCAAATCCAGCTTCGTACGAAGTTTTTTAACAGCGCTATTTCCAAGTGTCCACAAAGACCTGCTGCTTGAAACTGTCCACATGCACATCTCCCTTACTGGTGTGTTTGTTTCACTACCTGGATTTTGGTTTCCTCTTCCTTCTTTAAAATGACAAGCCTTCTTTCTGCACGCTACACACACCTTGTAGCAGTTTCAGTTTGAAGCATGTTGGTGCTCTCAAAACGCTGTGTAACCTAGGTAGAGTGTGTCACTCTCCAGCACTGAATACACAACGTAGAGCTCCTTTCAACACAGACACGCAAACACATCTTTTTTGAAAGTCCTACTTCAGGTCACTTGGAAATGTAAGGGTTTCATCGAGAACATGAAGTCAATCATGCTTTTGCACTCTGCAACCAATAGAAATGTACTTTTGTACATACCCGTCTGAATTTCACCGCAAAATGCCCTTCTTTTCTGGTTTGTTGAAAGTTCTCAACACATTAGGAGAAAGAGCGTGTTTGAGCAAGAGTGATGCAGTGTGCGTTTTCCTGGATTTCAAGTGATTTGGGAAACATAGTCCCTATTTTTCCACATTGTGTAAGAAACAACATGAGGCTTGCAAGAGATTGAAACAGTGCATCCCAAAACGTATTCCAGCAGCAAAAACACACGTTTCTACAAAGACTTTGAAGGAGCAAGCAAAAGCCTAGTGGCTGAGTGTTCTTTCAGAGAGAAACACATGCTTTTCATCCTTATGGAGTGAGTTTTGTGCCAGGAATATATATGCATTTTGTACTGTGCAGAATGTAGCTACCTGCTCGGGAGTTGTGTCATAGAGGCACCTTTGCTGCAGGAGCTTATTGCAACATTCATTGTTTGGCTAAGTTCTTTAGGGGTGGTTTTGGAAGGTCTTTCAACTTTGGCCAAATCCCGCTTCGTACGAAATTTTTTAACAGCGCTCTTTCCAAGTGTCCACAAAGAGCTGCTGCTTGAAACTGTCCACATGCACATCTCCCTTACTGGTGTGTTCGTTTCACTACCTGGATTTTGGTTTCCTCTTCCTTCTTTGAAATGACAAGCCTTCTTTCTGCACGCTACACACACCTTGTAGCAGTTTCAGTTTGAAGCATGTTGGTGCTCTCAAAACGCTGTGTAACCTAGGTAGAGTGTGTCACTCTCCAGCACTGAATACAAAACTTAGAGCTCCTTTCACCACAGACACGCAAAGACATCTTTTTTGAAAGTCATACTTCAGGTCACTTGTAAATGTAAGGGTTTCATCGAGAACATGAAGTCAATCATGCTTTTGCACTCTGCAACCAATAGAAATGTACTTTTGTACATACCCGTCTGAATTTCACCGCAAAATGCCCTTCTTTTCTGGTTTGTTGAAAGTTCTCAACACATTAGGAGAAAGAGCGTTTTTGAGCAAGAGTGATGCAGTGTGCGTTTTCCTCGATTTCAAGTGATTTGGGAAATATAATCCTCGTTTTTCCACATGGTCTAAGAAACAACATGAGGCTTGCAAGAGATTGAAACAATGCATCCCAAAACGTATTCCAGCAGCGAAAACACACCTTTCTACAAAGACTTTGAAGGAGCAAGAAAAAGCCTAGTGGCTGAGTGTTCCTTCAGAGAGAAACACATGCTTTTCATCCTTATGGAGTGAGTTTTGTGCCAGGAATTCATATGCATTTTGTACTGTGCAGAATGTAGCTACCTGCTCGGGAGTTGTGTCATAGAGGCACCTTTGCTGCAGGAGCTTATTGCAACATTCATTGTTTGGCTAAGTTCTTTAGGGGTGGTTTTGGAAGGTCTTTCAACTTTGGCCAAATCCAGCTTCGTACGAAGTTTTTTAACAGCGCTATTTCCAAGTGTCCACAAAGACCTGCTGCTTGAAACTGTCCACATGCACATCTCCCTTACTGGTGTGTTTGTTTCACTACCTGGATTTTGGTTTCCTCTTCCTTCTTTAAAATGACAAGCCTTCTTTCTGCACGCTACACACACCTTGTAGCAGTTTCAGTTTGAAGCATGTTGGTGCTCTCAAAACGCTGTGTAACCTAGGTAGAGTGTGTCACTCTCCAGCACTGAATACACAACGTAGAGCTCCTTTCAACACAGACACGCAAACACATCTTTTTTGAAAGTCCTACTTCAGGTCACTTGGAAATGTAAGGGTTTCATCGAGAACATGAAGTCAATCATGCTTTTGCACTCTGCAACCAATAGAAATGTACTTTTGTACATACCCGTCTGAATTTCACCGCAAAATGCCCTTCTTTTCTGGTTTGTTGAAAGTTCTCAACACATTAGGAGAAAGAGCGTGTTTGAGCAAGAGTGATGCAGTGTGCGTTTTCCTGGATTTCAAGTGATTTGGGAAACATAGTCCCTATTTTTCCACATTGTGTAAGAAACAACATGAGGCTTGCAAGAGATTGAAACAGTGCATCCCAAAACGTATTCCAGCAGCAAAAACACACGTTTCTACAAAGACTTTGAAGGAGCAAGCAAAAGCCTAGTGGCTGAGTGTTCTTTCAGAGAGAAACACATGCTTTTCATCCTTATGGAGTGAGTTTTGTGCCAGGAATTCATATGCATTTTGTACTGTGCAGAATGTAGCTACCTGCTCGGGAGTTGTGTCATAGAGGCACCTTTGCTGCAGGAGCTTATTGCATCATTCATTGTTTGGCTAAGTTCTTTAGGGGTGGTTTTGGAAGGTCCTTCAACTTTGGCCAAATCCCGCTTCGCACGAAATTTTTTAACAGCGCTCTTTCCAAGTGTCCACAAAGAGCTGCTGCTTGAAACTGTCCACATGCACATCTCCCTTACTGGTTTGTTCGTTTCACTACCTGGATTTTGGTTTCCTCTTCCTTCTTTGAAATGACAAGCCTTCTTTCTGCACGCTACACACACCTTGTAGCAGTTTCAGTTTGAAGCATGTTGGTGCTCTCAAAACGCTGTGTAACCTAGGTAGAGTGTGTCACTCTCCAGCACTGAATACACAACGTAGAGCTCCTTTCACCACAGACACGCAAAGACATCTTTTTTGAAAGTCATACTTCAGGTCACTTGTAAATGTAAGGGTTTCATCGAGAACATGAAGTCAATCATGCTTTTGCACTCTGCAACCAATAGAAATGTACTTTTGTACATACCCGTCTGAATTTCACCGCAAAATGCCCTTCTTTTCTGGTTTGTTGAAAGTTCTCAACACATTAGGAGAAAGAGCGTGTTTCAGCAAGAGTGATGCAGTGTGCGTTTTCCTC
This sequence comes from Miniopterus schreibersii, assembly GCF_964146895.1. Classification (NCBI taxonomy): domain Eukaryota; kingdom Metazoa; phylum Chordata; class Mammalia; order Chiroptera; family Miniopteridae; genus Miniopterus; species Miniopterus schreibersii. The sequence continues at coordinate 501,011 of NW_027669825.1, read as the reverse complement.
GATTTCAAGTGATTTGGGAAATATAATCCTCGTTTTTCCACATGGTCTAAGAAACAACATGAGGCTTGCAAGAGATTGAAACAATGCATCCCAAAACGTATTCCAGCAGCGAAAACACACGTTTCTACAAAGACGTTGAAGGAGCAAGAAAAAGCCTAGTGGCTGAGTGTTCCTTCAGAGAGAAACACATGCTTTTCATCCTTATGGAGTGAGTTTTGTGCCAGGAATTCATATGCATTTTGTACTGTGCAGAATGTAGCTACCTGCTCGGGAGTTGTGTCATAGAGGCACCTTTGCTGCAGGAGCTTATTGCAACATTCATTGTTTGGCTAAGTTCTTTAGGGGTGGTTTTGGAAGGTCTTTCAACTTTGGCCAAATCCAGCTTCGTACGAAGTTTTTTATCAGCGCTATTTCCAAGTGTCCACAAAGACCTGCTGCTTGAAACTGTCCACATGCACATCTCCCATACTGGTGTGTTCGTTTCACTACCTGGATTTTGGTTTCCTCTTCTTTCTTTGAAATGACAAGCCTTCTTTCTGCACGCTACACACACCTTTTAGCAGTTTCAGTTTGAAGCATGTTGGTGCTCTCAAAACGCTCTGTAACCTAGGTAGAGTGTGTCACTCTCCAGCACTGAATACACAACTTAGAGCTCCTTTCACCACAGACACGCAAACACATCTATTCGTGAAAGTCCTACTTCAAGTCACTTGGAAATGTAAGGGTTTCATCGAGAACATGAAGTCAATCATGCTTTTGCACTCTGCAACCAATAGAAATGTACTTTTGTACATACCCGTCTGAATTTCACCGCAAAATGCCCTTTTTTTCTGGTTTGTTGAGAGTTCTGAACACATTAGTAGAAAGAGCGTGTTTGAGCAAGAGTGATGCAGTGTGCGTTTTCCTGGATTTCAAGCGATTTGGGAAACATACTCCCTATTTTTCCACATTGTGTAAGAAACAACATGAGGCTTGCAAGAGATTGAAACAAGGCATCCCAAAACGTATTCCAGCAGCGAAAACACACGTTTCTACAAAGACTTTGAAAGAGCAAGCAAAAGCCTAGTGGCTGAGTGTTCTTTCAGAGAGAAACACATGCTTTTCATCCTTATGGAGTGAGTTTTGTGCCAGGAATTCATATGCATTTTGTACTGTGCAGAATGTAGCTACCTGCTCGGGAGTTGTGTCATAGAAGCACCTTTCCTGCAGGAGCTTTTTGCAACATTCATTGTTTAGCTAAGTTCTTTAGGGGTGGTTTTGGAAGGTCTTTCAACTTTGGCCAAATCCCGCTTCGCACGAAATTTTTTCACAGCGCTCTTTCCAAGTGTCCACAAAGAGCTGCTGCTTGAAACTGTCCACATGCACATCTCCCTTACTGGTGTGTTCGTTTCACTACCTGGATTTTGGTTTCCTCTTCCTTCTTTAAAATGACAAGCCTTCTTTCTGCACGCTACACACACCTTGTAGCAGTTTCAGTTTGAAGCATGTTGGTGCTCTCAAAACGCTGTGTAACCTAGGTAGAGTGTGTCACTCTCCAGCACTGAATACACAACGTAGAGGTCCTTTCACCACAGACACGCAAACACATCTTTTTTGAAAGTCCTACTTCAGGTCACTTGGAAATGTAAGGGTTTCATCGAGAACATGAAGTCAATCATGCTTTTGCACTCTGCAACCAATAGAAATGTACTTTTGTACATACCCGTCTGAATTTCACCGCAAAATGCCCTTCTTTTCTGGTTTGTTGAGAGTTCTCAACACATTAGGAGAAAGAGCGTGTTTGAGCAAGAGTGATGCAGTGTGCGTTTTCCTGGATTTCAAGCGATTTGGGAAACATACTCCCTATTTTTCCACATTGTGTAAGAAGCAACATGAGGCTTGCACGAGATTGAAACAATGCATCCCAAAACGTATTCCAGCAGCGAAAACACACGTTTCTACAAAGACTTTGAAGGAGCAAGCAAAAGCCTAGTGGCTGAGTGTTCTTTCAAAGAGAAACACATGCTTTTCATCCTTATGGAGTGAGTTTTGTGCCAGGAATTCATATGCATTTTGTACTGTGCAGAATGTAGCTACCTGCTCGGGAGTTGTGTCATAGAAGCACCTTTCCTGCAGGAGCTTTTTGCAGCATTCATTGTTTGGCTAAGTTCTTTAGGGGTGGTTTTGGAAGGTCTTTCAACTTTGGCCAAATCCCGCTTCGTACGAAGTTTTTTAACAGCGCTCTTTCCAAGTGTCCACAAAGAGCTGCTGCTTGAAACTGTCCACATGCACATCTCCCATACTGGTGTGTTCGTTTCGCTACCTGGATTTTGGTTTCCTCTTCTTTCTTTGAAATGACAAGCCTTCTTTCTGCACGCTACACACACCTTTTAGCAGTTTCAGTTTGAAGCATGTTGGTGCTCTCAAAACGCTCTGTAACCTAGGTAGAGTGTGTCACTCTCCAGCACTGAATACAAAACTTAGAGCTCCTTTCACCACAGACACGCAAACACATCTTTTTGTGAAAGTCCTACTTCAGGTCAATTGGAAATGTAAGGGATTCATCGAGAACATGAAGTCAATCATGCTTTTGCACTCTGCAACCAATAGAAATGTACTTTTGTACATACCCGTCTGAATTTCACCGCAAAATGCCCTTCTTTTCTGGTTTGTTGAAAGTTCTCAACACATTAGGAGAAAGAGCGTGTTTGAGCAAGAGTGATGCAGTGTGCGTTTTCCTGGATTTCAAGCGATTTGGGAAACATACTCCTTATTTTTCCACATTGTGTAAGAAGCAACATGAGGCTTGCAAGAGATTGAAACAATGCATCCCAAAACGTATTCCATCAGCGAAAACACACGTTTCTACAAAGACTTTGAAGGAGCAAGCAAAAGCCTAGTGGCTGAGTGTTCTTTCAGAGAGAAACACATGCTTTTCATCCTTATGGAGTGAGTTTTGTGCCAGGAATTCATATGCATTTTGTACTGTGCAGAATGTAGCTACCTGCTCGGGAGTTGTGTCATAGAAGCACCTTTCCTGCAGGAGCTTATTGCAACATTCATTGTTTGGCTAAGTTCTTTAGGGGTGGTTTTGGAAGGTCTTTCAACTTTGGCCAAATCCCGCTTCGTACGAAGTTTTTTAACAGCGCTCGTTCCAAGTGTCCACAAAGAGCTGCTGCTTGAAACTGTCCACATGCACATCTCCCATACTGGTGTGTTCGTTTCACTACCTGGATTTTGGTTTCCTCTTCTTTCTTTGAAATGACAAGCCTTCTTTCTGCACGCTACACACACCTTGTAGCAGTTTCAGTTTGAAGCATGTTGGTGCTATCAAAACGCTGTGTAACCTAGGTAGAGTGTGTCACTCTCCAGCACTGAATACAAAACTTAGAGCTCCTTACACCACAGACACGCAAACACATCTTTTTGTGAAAGTCCTACTTCAAGTCACTTGGAAATGTAAGGGTTTCATCGAGAACATGAAGTCAATCATGCTTTTGCACTCTGCAACCAATAGAAATGTACTTTTGTACATATCCGTCTGAATTTCACTGCAAAATGCCCTTCTTTTCTGATTTGTTGAAAGTTCTCAACACATTACGAGAAAGAGCATGTTTGAGCAAGAGTGATGCACTGTGCGTTTTCCTGGATTTCAAGTGATTTGGGAAACATACGCCTTATTTTTCCACATTGTGTAAGAAACAACATGAGGCTTGCAAGAGATTGAAACAATGCATCCCAAAACGTATTCCAGCAGCGAAAACACTCGTTTCTACAAAGACTTTGAAGGAGCAAGCAAAAGCCTAGTGGCTGAGTGTTCTTTCAGAGAGAAACACATGCTTTTCATCCTTATGGAGTGAGTTTTGTGCCAGGAATTCATATGCATTTTGTACTGTGCAGAATGTAGCTACCTGCTCGGGAGTTGTGTCATAGAAGCACCTTTCCTGCAGGAGCTTATTGCAACATTCATTGTTTGGCTAAGTTCTTTAGGGGTGGTTTTGGAAGGTCTTTCAACTTTGGCCAAATCCAGCTTCGTACGAAGTTTTTTAACAGCGCTATTTCCAAGTGTCCACAAAGAGCTGCTGCTTGAAACTGTCCACATGCACATCTCCCATACTGGTGTGTTCGTTCCACTACCTGGATTTTGGTTTCCTCTTCTTTCTTTGAAATGACAAGCCTTCTTTCTGCACGCTACACACACCTTGTAGCAGTTTCAGTTTGAAGCATTTTGGTGTTATCAAAACGCTGTGTAACCTAGGTAGAGTGTGTCACTCTCCAGCACTGAATACACAACTTAGAGCTCCTTTCACCACAGACACGCAAACACATCTTTTTGTGAAACTCCTACATCAGGTCACTTGGAAATGTAAGGGTTTCATCGAGAACATGAAGTCAATTATGCTTTTGCACTCTGCAACCAATAGAAATGTACTTTTGTACATACCCGTCTGAATTTCACCGCAAAATGCCCTTCTTTTCTGGTTTGTTGAAAGTTCTCAACACATTAGGAGAAAGAGCGTGTTTGAGCAAGAGTGATGCAGTGTGCGTTTTCCTGGATTTCAAGTGATTTGGGAAACATACTCCTTATTTTTCCACATTGTGTAAGAAGCAACATGAGGCTTGCAAGAGATTGAAACAATGCATCCCAAAACGTATTCCAGCAGTGAAAACACACGTTTCTACAAAGACTTTGAAGGAGCAAGCAAAAGCCTAGTGGCTGAGTGTTCTTTCAGAGAGAAACACATGCTTTTCATCCTTATGGAGTGAGTTTTGTGTCAGGAATTCATATGCATTTTCTACTGTGCAGAATGTAGCTACCTGCTCGGGAGTTGTGTCATAGAAGCACCTTTCCTGCAGGAGCTTATTGCAACATTCATTGTTTGGCTAAGTTCTTTAAGGGTGGTTTTGGAAGGTGTTTCATCTTTGGTCAAATCCCGCTTCGCACGAAGTTTTTTAACAACACTCTTTACAAGTGTCCACAAAGAGCCTCTGCTTGAAACTGTCCACATGCACATCTCCCTTACTGGTGTGTTTGTTTCACTACCTGGATTTTGGTTTCCTCTTCCTTCTTTAAAATGACAAGCCTTCTTTCTGCACGCTACACACACCTTGTAGCAGTTTCAGTTTGAAGCATGTTGGTGCTCTCAAAACGCTGTGTAACCTAGGTAGAGTGTGTCACTCTCCAGCACTGAATACACAACGTAGAGGTCCTTTCACCACAGACACGCAAACACATCTTTTTCTGAAAGTCCTACTTCAGGTCACTTGGAAATGTAAGGGTTTCATCGAGAACATGAAGTCAATCATGCTTTTGCACTCTGCAACCAATAGAAATGTACTTTTGTACATACCCGTCTGAATTTCACCGCAAAATGCCCTTCTTTTCTGGTTTGTTGAGAGTTCTCAACACATTAGGAGAAAGAGCGTGTTTGAGCAAGAGTGATGCAGTGTGCGTTTTCCTGGATTTCAAGCGATTTGGGAAACATACTCCCTATTTTTCCACATTGTGTAAGAAGCAACATGAGGCTTGCACGAGATTGAAACAATGCATCCCAAAACGTATTCCAGCAGCGAAAACACACGTTTCTACAAAGACTTTGAAGGAGCAAGCAAAAGCCTAGTGGCTGAGTGTTCTTTCAGAGAGAAACACATGCTTTTCATCCTTATGGAGTGAGTTTTGTGCCAGGAATTCATATGCATTTTGTACTGTGCAGAATGTAGCTACCTGCTCGGGAGTTGTGTCATAGAAGCACCTTTCCTGCAGGAGCTTTTTGCAACATTCATTGTTTGGCTAAGTTCTTTAGGGGTGGTTTTGGAAGGTCTTTCAACTTTGGCCAAATCCAGCTTCGTACGAAGTTTTCTCACAGCGCTCTTTCCAAGTGTCCACAAAGAGCTGCTGCTTGAAACTGTCCACATGCACATCTCCCATACTGGTGTGTTCGTTTCACTACCTGGATTTTGGTTTCCTCTTCTTTCTTTGAAATGACAAGCCTTCTTTCTGCACGCTACACACACCTTGTAGCAGTTTCAGTTTGAAGCATTTTGGTGTTATCAAAACGCTGTGTAACCTAGGTAGAGTGTGTCACTCTCCAGCACTGAATACACAACTTAGAGCTCCTTTCACCACAGACACGCAAACACATCTTTTTGTGAAACTCCTACATCAGGTCACTTGGAAATGTAAGGGTTTCATCGAGAACATGAAGTCAATTATGCTTTTGCACTCTGCAACCAATAGAAATGTACTTTTGTACATACCCGTCTGAATTTCACCGCAAAATGCCCTTCTTTTCTGGTTTGTTGAAAGTTCTCAACACATTAGGAGAAAGAGCGTGTTTGAGCAAGAGTGATGCAGTGTGCGTTTTCCTGGATTTCAAGTGATTTGGGAAACATACTCCTTATTTTTCCACATTGTGTAAGAAGCAACATGAGGCTTGCAAGAGATTGAAACAATGCATCCCAAAACGTATTCCAGCAGTGAAAACACACGTTTCTACAAAGACTTTGAAGGAGCAAGCAAAAGCCTAGTGGCTGAGTGTTCTTTCAGAGAGAAACACATGCTTTTCATCCTTATGGAGTGAGTTTTGTGTCAGGAATTCATATGCATTTTCTACTGTGCAGAATGTAGCTACCTGCTCGGGAGTTGTGTCATAGAAGCACCTTTCCTGCAGGAGCTTATTGCAACATTCATTGTTTGGCTAAGTTCTTTAAGGGTGGTTTTGGAAGGTGTTTCATCTTTGGTCAAATCCCGCTTCGCACGAAGTTTTTTAACAACACTCTTTACAAGTGTCCACAAAGAGCCTCTGCTTGAAACTGTCCACATGCACATCTCCCTTACTGGTGTGTTTGTTTCACTACCTGGATTTTGGTTTCCTCTTCCTTCTTTAAAATGACAAGCCTTCTTTCTGCACGCTACACACACCTTGTAGCAGTTTCAGTTTGAAGCATGTTGGTGCTCTCAAAACGCTGTGTAACCTAGGTAGAGTGTGTCACTCTCCAGCACTGAATACACAACGTAGAGGTCCTTTCACCACAGACACGCAAACACATCTTTTTCTGAAAGTCCTACTTCAGGTCACTTGGAAATGTAAGGGTTTCATCGAGAACATGAAGTCAATCATGCTTTTGCACTCTGCAACCAATAGAAATGTACTTTTGTACATACCCGTCTGAATTTCACCGCAAAATGCCCTTCTTTTCTGGTTTGTTGAGAGTTCTCAACACATTAGGAGAAAGAGCGTGTTTGAGCAAGAGTGATGCAGTGTGCGTTTTCCTGGATTTCAAGCGATTTGGGAAACATACTCCCTATTTTTCCACATTGTGTAAGAAGCAACATGAGGCTTGCACGAGATTGAAACAATGCATCCCAAAACGTATTCCAGCAGCGAAAACACACGTTTCTACAAAGACTTTGAAGGAGCAAGCAAAAGCCTAGTGGCTGAGTGTTCTTTCAGAGAGAAACACATGCTTTTCATCCTTATGGAGTGAGTTTTGTGCCAGGAATTCATATGCATTTTGTACTGTGCAGAATGTAGCTACCTGCTCGGGAGTTGTGTCATAGAAGCACCTTTCCTGCAGGAGCTTTTTGCAACATTCATTGTTTGGCTAAGTTCTTTAGGGGTGGTTTTGGAAGGTCTTTCAACTTTGGCCAAATCCAGCTTCGTACGAAGTTTTCTCACAGCGCTCTTTCCAAGTGTCCACAAAGAGCTGCTGCTTGAAACTGTCCACATGCACATCTCCCATACTGGTGTGTTCGTTTCACTACCTGGATTTTGGTTTCCTCTTCTTTCTTTGAAATGACAAGCCTTCTTTCTGCACGCTACACACACCTTTTAGCAGTTTCAGTTTGAAGCATGTTGGTGCTCTCAAAACGCTCTGTAACCTAGGTAGAGTGTGTCACTCTCCAGCACTGAATACAAAACTTAGAGCTCCTTTCACCACAGACACGCAAACACATCTTTTTGTGAAAGTCCTACTTCAAGTCACTTGGAAATGTAAGGGTTTCATCGAGAACTTGAAGTCAATCATGCTTTTGCACTCTGCAACCAACAGAAATGTACTTTTGTATATACCTCTCTGAATTTCACAGCAAAATGCCCTTCTTTCCTGGTTTGTTGAAAGTTCTCAACACATTAGGAGAAAGAGCGTGTTTGAGCAAGATTGATGCAGTGTGCGTTTTCCTGGATTTCAAGTGATTTGGGAAACACAGTCCCTATTTTTCCACATTGTGTAAGAAACAACATGAGGCTTGCAAGAGATTGAAACAGTGCATCCCAAAACGTATTACAGCAGCAAAAACACACGTTTCTACAAAGACTTTGAAGGAGCAAGCAAAAGCCTAGTGGCTGAGTGTTCTTTCAGAGAGAAACACATGCTTTTCATCCTTATGGAGTGAGTTTTGTGCCAGGAATTCATATGCATTTTGTACTGTGCAGAATGTAGCTACCTGCTCGGGAGTTGTGTCATAGAAGCACCTTTCCTGCAGGAGCTTTTTGCAACATTCATTGTTTGGCTAAGTTCTTTAGGGGTGGTTTTGGAAGGTCTTTCAACTTTGGCCAAACCCGCTTCGCACGAAATTTTTTCACAGCGCTCTTTCCAAGTGTCCACAAAGAGCTGCTGCTTGAAACTGTCCACATGCACATCTCCCTTACTGGTGTGTTTGTTTCACTACCTGGATTTTGGTTTCCTCTTCCTTCTTTAAAATGACAAGCCTTCTTTCTGCACGCTACACACACCTTGTAGCAGTTTCAGTTTGAAGCATGTTGGTGCTCTCAAAACGCTGTGTAACCTAGGTAGAGTGTGTCACTCTCCAGCACTGAATACACAACGTAGAGGTCCTTTCACCACAGACACGCAAACACATCTTTTTCTGAAAGTCCTACTTCAGGTCACTTGGAAATGTAAGGGTTTCATCGAGAACATGAAGTCAATCATGCTTTTGCACTCTGCAACCAATAGAAATGTACTTTTGTACATACCCGTCTGAATTTCACCGCAAAATGCCCTTCTTTTCTGGTTTGTTGAGAGTTCTCAACACATTAGGAGAAAGAGCGTGTTTGAGCAAGAGTGATGCAGTGTGCGTTTTCCTGGATTTCAAGCGATTTGGGAAACATACTCCCTATTTTTCCACATTGTGTAAGAAGCAACATGAGGCTTGCACGAGATTGAAACAATGCATCCCAAAACGTATTCCAGCAGCGAAAACACACGTTTCTACAAAGACTTTGAAGGAGCAAGCAAAAGCCTAGTGGCTGAGTGTTCTTTCAGAGAGAAACACATGCTTTTCATCCTTATGGAGTGAGTTTTGTGCCAGGAATTCATATGCATTTTGTACTGTGCAGAATGTAGCTACCTGCTCGGGAGTTGTGTCATAGAAGCACCTTTCCTGCAGGAGCTTTTTGCAACATTCATTGTTTGGCTAAGTTCTTTAGGGGTGGTTTTGGAAGGTCTTTCAACTTTGGCCAAATCCAGCTTCGTACGAAGTTTTTTCACAGCGCTCTTTCCAAGTGTCCACAAAGAGCTGCTGCTTGAAACTGTCCACATGCACATCTCCCATACTGGTGTGTTCGTTTCACTACCTGGATTTTGGTTTCCTCTTCTTTCTTTGAAATGACAAGCCTTCTTTCTGCATGCTACACACACCTTGTAGCAGTTTCAGTTTGAAGCATGTTGGTGCTATCAAAACGCTGTGTAACCTAGGTAGAGTGTGTCACTCTCCAGCACTGAATACAAAACTTAGAGCTCCTTACACCACAGACACGCAAACACATCTTTTTGTGAAAGTCCTACTTCAGGTCACTTGTAAATGTGTTTCATCGAGAACATGAAGTCAATCATGCTTTTGCACTCTGCAACCAATAGAAATGTACTTTTGTACATACCCGTCTGAATTTCACAGCAAAATGCCCTTCTTTCCTGGTTTGTTGAAAGTTCTCAACACATTAGGAGAAAGAGCGTGTTTGAGCCAGAGGGATGCAGTGTGCGTTTTCCTGGATTTCAAGTGATTTGGGAAACATGCTCCTTATTTTTCCACATTGTGTAAGAAACAACATGAGGCTTGCAAAAGATTGAAACAATGCATCCCAAAACGTATTCCAGCAGCGAAAACACACGTTTCTACAAAGACTTTGAAGGAGCAAGCAAAAGCCTAGTGGCTGAGTGTTCTTTCAGAGAGAAACACACGCTTTTCATCCTTATGGAGTGAGTTTTGTGCCAGGTATTCATATGCATTTTGTACTGTGCAGAATGTAGCTACCTGCTCGGGAGTTGTGTCATAGAAGCACCTTTCCTGCAGGAGCTTATTGCAACATTCATTGTTTGGCTAAGTTCTTTAGGGGTGGTTTTGGAAGGTCTTTCAACTTTGGCCAAATCCAGCTTCGTACGAATTTTTTTAACAGCGCTATTTCCAAGTTTCCACAAAGAGCTGCTGCTTGAAACTGTCCACATGCACATCTCCCATACTGGTTTGTTCATTTCACTACCTGGATTTTGGTTTCCTCTTCCTTCTTTAAAATGACAAGCCTTCTTTCTGCACACTACACACACCTTGTAGCAGTTTCAGTTTGAAGCATTTTGGTGTTATCAAAACGCTGTGTAACCTAGGTAGAGTGTGTCACTCTCCAGCACTGAATACAGAACTTAGAGCTCCTTTCACCACAGACACGCAAACACATCTTTTTGTGAAACTCCTACATCAGGTCACTTGGAAATGTAAGGGTTTCATCGAGAACATGAAGTCAATTACGCTTTTGCACTCTGCAACCAATAGAAATGTACTTTTGTACATACCCGTCTGAATTTCACCGCAAAATGACCTTCTTTTCTGGTTTGTTGAAAGTTCTCAACACATTAGGAGAAAGAGCGTCTTTGAGCAAGAGTGATGCAGTGTTCGTTTTCCTGGATTTCAAGTGATTTGGGAAACATACTCCTTATTTTTCCACATTCTGTAAGAAGCAACATGAGGCTTGCAAGAGATTGAAACAATGCATCCCAAAACGTATTCCAGCACTGAAAACACACGTTTCTACAAAGACTTTGAAGGAGCAAGCAAAAGCCTAGTGGCTGAGTGTTCTTTCAGAGAGAAACACATGCTTTTCATCCTTATGGAGTGAGTTTTGTGCCAGGAATTCATATGCATTTTGTACTGTGCAGAATGTAGCTACCTGCTCGGGAGTTGTGTCATAGAGGCACCTTTCCTGCAGGAGCTTTTTGCAACATTCATTGTTTGGCTAAGTTCTTTAGGGGTGGTTTTGGAAGGTCTTTCAACTTTGGCCAAACCCGCTTTGCACGAAATTTTTTCACAGCGCTCTTTCCAAGTGTCCACAAAGAGCTGCTGCTTGAAACTGTCCACATGCACATCTCCCTTACTGGTGTGTTCGTTTCACTACCTGGATTTTGGTTTCCTCTTCTTTCTTTGAAATGACAAGCCTTCTTTCTGCATGCTACACACACCTTGTAGCAGTTTCAGTTTGAAGCATGTTGGTGCTATCAAAACGCTGTGTAACCTAGGTAGAGTGTGTCACTCTCCAGCACTGAATACAAAACTTAGAGCTCCTTACACCACAGACACGCAAACACATCTTTTTGTGAAAGTCCTACTTCAGGTCACTTGTAAATGTGTTTCATCGAGAACATGAAGTCAATCATGCTTTTGCACTCTGCAACCAATAGAAATGTACTTTTGTACATACCCGTCTGAATTTCACAGCAAAATGCCCTTCTTTCCTGGTTTGTTGAAAGTTCTCAACACATTAGGAGAAAGAGCGTGTTTGAGCCAGAGGGATGCAGTGTGCGTTTTCCTGGATTTCAAGTGATTTGGGAAACATGCTCCTTATTTTTCCACATTGTGTAAGAAACAACATGAGGCTTGCAAAAGATTGAAACAATGCATCCCAAAACGTATTCCAGCAGCGAAAACACACGTTTCTACAAAGACTTTGAAGGAGCAAGCAAAAGCCTAGTGGCTGAGTGTTCTTTCAGAGAGAAACACACGCTTTTCATCCTTATGGAGTGAGTTTTGTGCCAGGTATTCATATGCATTTTGTACTGTGCAGAATGTAGCTACCTGCTCGGGAGTTGTGTCATAGAAGCACCTTTCCTGCAGGAGCTTATTGCAACATTCATTGTTTGGCTAAGTTCTTTAGGGGTGGTTTTGGAAGGTCTTTCAACTTTGGCCAAATCCAGCTTCGTACGAAGTTTTTTAACAGCGCTATTTCCAAGTTTCCACAAAGAGCTGCTGCTTGAAACTGTCCACATGCACATCTCCCATACTGGTTTGTTCATTTCACTACCTGGATTTTGGTTTCCTCTTCCTTCTTTAAAATGACAAGCCTTCTTTCTGCACGCTACACACACCTTGTAGCAGTTTCAGTGTGAAGCATTTTGGTGTTATCAAAACGCTGTGTAACCTAGGTAGAGTGTGTCACTCTCCAGCACTGAATACAGAACTTAGAGCTCCTTTCACCACAGACACGCAAACACATCTTTTTGTGAAACTCCTACATCAGGTCACTTGGAAATGTAAGGGTTTCATCGAGAACATGAAGTCAATTACGCTTTTGCACTCTGCAACCAATAGAAATGTACTTTTGTACATACCCGTCTGAATTTCACCGCAAAATGACCTTCTTTTCTGGTTTGTTGAAAGTTCTCAACACATTAGGAGAAAGAGCGTCTTTGAGCAAGAGTGATGCAGTGTTCGTTTTCCTGGATTTCAAGTGATTTGGGAAACATACTCCTTATTTTTCCACATTCTGTAAGAAGCAACATGAGGCTTGCAAGAGATTGAAACAATGCATCCCAAAACGTATTCCAGCACTGAAAACACACGTTTCTACAAAGACATTGAAGGAGCAAGCAAAAGCCTAGTGGCTGAGTGTTCTTTCAGAGAGAAACACATGCTTTTCATCCTTATGGAGTGAGTTTTGTGCCAGGAATTCATATGCATTTTGTACTGTGCAGAATGTAGCTACCTGCTCGGGAGTTGTGTCATAGAGGCACCTTTCCTGCAGGAGCTTTTTGCAACATTCATTGTTTGGCTAAGTTCTTTAGGGGTGGTTTTGGAAGGTCTTTCAACTTTGGCCAAACCCGCTTCGCACGAAATTTTTTCACAGCGCTCTTTCCAAGTGTCCACAAAGAGCTGCTGCTTGAAACTGTCCACATGCACATCTCCCTTACTGGTGTGTTCGTTTCACTACCTGGATTTTGGTTTCCTCTTCCTTCTTTAAAATGACAAGCCTTCTTTCTGCACGCTACACACACCTTGTAGCAGTTTCAGTTTGAAGCATGTTGGTGCTATCAAAACGCTGTGTAACCTAGGTAGAGTGTGTCACTCTCCAGCACTGAATACACAACGTAGAGGTCCTTTCACCACAGACACGCAAACACATCTTTTTCTGAAAGTCCTACTTCAGGTCACTTGGAAATGTAAGGGTTTCATCGAGAACATGAAGTCAATCATGCTTTTGCACTCTGCAACCAATAGAAATGTACTTTTGTACATACCCGTCTGAATTTCACCGCAAAATGCCCTTCTTTTCTGGTTTGTTGAGAGTTCTCAACACATTAGGAGAAAGAGCGTGTTTGAGCAAGAGTGATGCAGTGTGCGTTTTCCTGGATTTCAAGCGATTTGGGAAACATACTCCCTATTTTTCCACATTGTGTAAGAAGCAACATGAGGCTTGCACGAGATTGAAACAATGCATCCCAAAACGTATTCCAGCAGCGAAAACACACGTTTCTACAAAGACTTTGAAGGAGCAAGCAAAAGCCTAGTGGCTGAGTGTTCTTTCAGAGAGAAACACATGCTTTTCATCCTTATGGAGTGAGTTTTGTGCCAGGAATTCATATGCATTTTGTACTGTGCAGAATGTAGCTACCTGCTCGGGAGTTGTGTCATAGAAGCACCTTTCCTGCAGGAGCTTTTTGCAACATTCATTGTTTGGCTAAGTTCTTTAGGGGTGGTTTTGGAAGGTCTTTCAACTTTGGCCAAATCCAGCTTTGTACGAAGTTTTTTCACAGCGCTCTTTCCAAGTGTCCACAAAGAGCTGCTGCTTGAAACTGTCCACATGCACATCTCCCATACTGGTGTGTTCGTTTCACTACCTGGATTTTGGTTTCCTCTTCTTTCTTTGAAATGACAAGCCTTCTTTCTGCACGCTACACACACCTTGTAGCAGTTTCAGTTTGAAGCATGTTGGTGCTATCAAAACGCTGTGTAACCTAGGTAGAGTGTGTCACTCTCCAGCACTGAATACAAAACTTAGAGCTCCTTACACCACAGACACGCAAACACATCTTTTTGTGAAAGTCCTACTTCAGGTCACTTGTAAATGTGTTTCATCGAGAACATGAAGTCAATCATGCTTTTGCACTCTGCAACCAATAGAAATGTACTTTTGTACATACCCGTCTGAATTTCACAGCAAAATGCCCTTCTTTCCTGGTTTGTTGAAAGTTCTCAACACATTAGGAGAAAGAGCGTGTTTGAGCCAGAGGGATGCAGTGTGCGTTTTCCTGGATTTCAAGTGATTGGGAAACATGCTCCTTATTTTTCCACATTGTGTAAGAAACAACATGAGGCTTGCAAAAGATTGAAACAATGCATCCCAAAACGTATTCCAGCAGCGAAAACACACGTTTCTACAAAGACTTTGAAGGAGCAAGCAAAAGCCTAGTGGCTGAGTGTTCTTTCAGAGAGAAACACACGCTTTTCATCCTTATGGAGTGAGTTTTGTGCCAGGTATTCATATGCATTTTGTACTGTGCAGAATGTAGCTACCTGCTCGGGAGTTGTGTCATAGAAGCACCTTTCCTGCAGGAGCTTATTGCAACATTCATTGTTTGGCTAAGTTCTTTAGGGGTGGTTTTGGAAGGTCTTTCAACTTTGGCCAAATCCAGCTTCGTACGAAGTTTTTTAACAGCGCTATTTCCAAGTTTCCACAAAGAGCTGCTGCTTGAAACTGTCCACATGCACATCTCCCATACTGGTTTGTTCATTTCACTACCTGGATTTTGGTTTCCTCTTCCTTCTTTAAAATGACAAGCCTTCTTTCTGCACGCTACACACACCTTGTAGCAGTTTCAGTTTGAAGCATTTTGGTGTTATCAAAACGCTGTGTAACCTAGGTAGAGTGTGTCACTCTCCAGCACTGAATACAGAACTTAGAGCTCCTTTCACCACAGACACGCAAACACATCTTTTTGTGAAACTCCTACATCAGGTCACTTGGAAATGTAAGGGTTTCATCGAGAACATGAAGTCAATTACGCTTTTGCACTCTGCAACCAATAGAAATGTACTTTTGTACATACCCGTCTGAATTTCACCGCAAAATGACCTTCTTTTCTGGTTTGTTGAAAGTTCTCAACACATTAGGAGAAAGAGCGTCTTTGAGCAAGAGTGATGCAGTGTTCGTTTTCCTGGATTTCAAGTGATTTGGGAAACATACTCCTTATTTTTCCACATTCTGTAAGAAGCAACATGAGGCTTGCAAGAGATTGAAACAATGCATCCCAAAACGTATTCCAGCACTGAAAACACACGTTTCTACAAAGACTTTGAAGGAGCAAGCAAAAGCCTAGTGGCTGAGTGTTCTTTCAGAGAGAAACACATGCTTTTCATCCTTATGGAGTGAGTTTTGTGTCAGGAATTCATATGCATTTTGTACTGTGCAGAATGTAGCTACCTGCTCGGGAGTTGTGTCATAGAAGCACCTTTCCTGCAGGAGCTTATTGCAACATTCATTGTTTGGCTAAGTTCTTTAAGGGTGGTTTTGGAAGGTGTTTCATCTTTGGCCAAATCCCGCTTCGCACGAAGTTTTTTAACAACACTCTTTACAAGTGTCCACAAAGAGCCTCTGCTTGAAACTGTCCACATGCACATCTCCCTTACTGGTGTGTTCGTTTCACTACCTGGATTTTGGTTTCCTCTTCCTTTTGTAAAATGACAAGCCTTCTTTCTGCACGCTACACACACCTTGTAGCAGTTTCAGTTTGAAGCATGTTGGTGCTCTCAAAACGCTGTGTAACCTAGGTAGAGTGTGTCACTCTCCAGCACTGAATACACAACTTAGAGCTCCTTTCACCACAGACACGCAAAGACATCTCTTTTGAAAGTCCTACTTCAAGTCACTTGGAAATGTAAGGGTTTCATCGAGAACATGAAGTCAATCATGCTTTTGCACTCTGCAACCAATAGAAATGTACTTTTGTACATACCCGTCTGAATTTCACCGCAAAATGCCCTTCTTTTCTGGTTTGTTGAGAGTTCTGAACACATTAGTAGAAAGAGCGTGTTTGAGCAAGAGTGATGCAGTGTGCGTTTTCCTGGATTTCAAGCGATTTGGGAAACATACTCCCTATTTTTCCACATTGTGTAAGAAACAACATGAGGCTTGCAAGAGATTGAAACAAGGCATCCCAAAACGTATTCCAGCAGCGAAAACACACGTTTCTACAAAGACTTTGAAGGAGCAAGCAAAAGCCTAGTGGCTGAGTGTTCTTTCAGAGAGAAACACATGCTTTTCATCCTTATGGAGTGAGTTTTGTGCCAGGAATTCATATGCATTTTGTACTGTGCAGAATGTAGCTACCTGCTCGGGAGTTGTGTCATAGAAGCACCTTTCCTGCAGGAGCTTTTTGCAACATTCATTGTTTGGCTAAGTTCTTTAGGGGTGGTTTTGGAAGGTCTTTCAACTTTGGCCAAACCCGCTTCGCACGAAATTTTTTCACAGCGCTCTTTCCAAGTGTCCACAAAGAGCTGCTGCTTGAAACTGTCCACATGCACATCTCCCTTACTGGTGTGTTCGTTTCACTACCTGGATTTTGGTTTCCTCTTCCTTCTTTAAAATGACAAGCCTTCTTTCTGCACGCTACACACACCTTGTAGCAGTTTCAGTTTGAAGCATGTTGGTGCTCTCAAAACGCTGTGTAACCTAGGTAGAGTGTGTCACTCTCCAGCACTGAATACACAACGTAGAGGTCCTTTCACCACAGACACGCAAACACATCTTTTTCTGAAAGTCCTACTTCAGGTCACTTGGAAATGTAAGGGTTTCATCGAGAACATGAAGTCAATCATGCTTTTGCACTCTGCAACCAATAGAAATGTACTTTTGTACATACCCGTCTGAATTTCACCGCAAAATGCCCTTCTTTTCTGGTTTGTTGAGAGTTCTCAACACATTAGGAGAAAGAGCGTGTTTGAGCAAGAGTGATGCAGTGTGCGTTTTCCTGGATTTCAAGCGATTTGGGAAACATACTCCCTATTTTTCCACATTGTGTAAGAAGCAACATGAGGCTTGCACGAGATTGAAACAATGCATCCCAAAACGTATTCCAGCAGCGAAAACACACGTTTCTACAAAGACTTTGAAGGAGCAAGCAAAAGCCTAGTGGCTGAGTGTTCTTTCAGAGAGAAACACATGCTTTTCATCCTTATGGAGTGAGTTTTGTGCCAGGAATTCATATGCATTTTGTACTGTGCAGAATGTAGCTACCTGCTCGGGAGTTGTGTCATAGAAGCACCTTTCCTGCAGGAGCTTTTTGCAACATTCATTGTTTGGCTAAGTTCTTTAGGGGTGGTTTTGGAAGGTCTTTCAACTTTGGCCAAATCCAGCTTCGTACGAAGTTTTTTCACAGCGCTCTTTCCAAGTGTCCACAAAGAGCTGCTGCTTGAAACTGTCCACATGCACATCTCCCATACTGGTGTGTTCGTTTCACTACCTGGATTTTGGTTTCCTCTTCTTTCTTTGAAATGACAAGCCTTCTTTCTGCACGCTACACACACCTTGTAGCAGTTTCAGTTTGAAGCATGTTGGTGCTATCAAAACGCTGTGTAACCTAGGTAGAGTGTGTCACTCTCCAGCACTGAATACAAAACTTAGAGCTCCTTACACCACAGACACGCAAACACATCTTTTTGTGAAAGTCCTACTTCAGGTCACTTGTAAATGTAAGTGTTTCATCGAGAACATGAAGTCAATCATGCTTTTGCACTCTGCAACCAATAGAAATGTACTTTTGTACATACCCGTCTGAATTTCACCGCAAAATGCCCTTCTTTCCTGGTTTGTTGAAAGTTCTCAACACATTAGGAGAAAGAGCGTGTTTGAGCAAGATTGATGCAGTGTGCGTTTTCCTGGATTTCAAGTGATTTGGGAAACACAGTCCCTATTTTTCCACATTGTGTAAGAAACAACATGAGGCTTGCAAGAGATTGAAACAGTGCATCCCAAAACGTATTACAGCAGCAAAAACACACGTTTCTACAAAGACTTTGAAGGAGCAAGCAAAAGCCTAGTGGCTGAGCGTTCTTTCAGAGAGAAACACATGCTTTTCATCCTTATGGAGTGAGTTTTGTGCCAGGAATTCATATGCATTTTGTACTGTGCAGAATGTAGCTACCTGCTCGGGAGTTGTGTCATAGAAGCACCTTTCCTGCAGGAGCTTTTTGCAACATTCATTGTTTGGCTAAGTTCTTTAGGGGTGGTTTTGGAAGGTCTTTCAACTTTGGCCAAACCCGCTTCGCACGAAATTTTTTCACAGCGCTCTTTCCAAGTGTCCACAAAGAGCTGCTGCTTGAAACTGTCCACATGCACATCTCCCTTACTGGTGTGTTCGTTTCACTACCTGGATTTTGGTTTCCTCTTCCTTCTTTAAAATGACAAGCCTTCTTTCTGCACGCTACACACACCTTGTAGCAGTTTCAGTTTGAAGCATGTTGGTGCTCTCAAAACGCTGTGTAACCTAGGTAGAGTGTGTCACTCTCCAGCACTGAATACACAACGTAGAGGTCCTTTCACCACAGACACGCAAACACATCTTTTTCTGAAAGTCCTACTTCAGGTCACTTGGAAATGTAAGGGTTTCATCGAGAACATGAAGTCAATCATGCTTTTGCACTCTGCAACCAATAGAAATGTACTTTTGTACATACCCGTCTGAATTTCACCGCAAAATGCCCTTCTTTTCTGGTTTGTTGAGAGTTCTCAACACATTAGGAGAAAGAGCGTGTTTGAGCAAGAGTGATGCAGTGTGCGTTTTCCTGGATTTCAAGCGATTTGGGAAACATACTCCCTATTTTTCCACATTGTGTAAGAAGCAACATGAGGCTTGCACGAGATTGAAACAATGCATCCCAAAACGTATTCCAGCAGCGAAAACACACGTTTCTACAAAGACTTTGAAGGAGCAAGCAAAAGCCTAGTGGCTGAGTGTTCTTTCAGAGAGAAACACATGCTTTTCATCCTTATGGAGTGAGTTTTGTGCCAGGAATTCATATGCATTTTGTACTGTGCAGAATGTAGCTACCTGCTCGGGAGTTGTGTCATAGAAGCACCTTTCCTGCAGGAGCTTTTTGCAACATTCATTGTTTGGCTAAGTTCTTTAGGGGTGGTTTTGGAAGGTCTTTCAACTTTGGCCAAATCCAGCTTCGTACGAAGTTTTTTCACAGCGCTCTTTCCAAGTGTCCACAAAGAGCTGCTGCTTGAAACTGTCCACATGCACATCTCCCATACTGGTGTGTTCGTTTCACTACCTGGATTTTGGTTTCCTCTTCTTTCTTTGAAATGACAAGCCTTCTTTCTGCACGCTACACACACCTTTTAGCAGTTTCAGTTTGAAGCATGTTGGTGCTCTCAAAACGCTCTGTAACCTAGGTAGAGTGTGTCACTCTCCAGCACTGAATACAAAACTTAGAGCTCCTTTCACCACAGACACGCAAACACATCTTTTTGTGAAAGTCCTACTTCAAGTCACTTGGAAATGTAAGGGTTTCATCGAGAACTTGAAGTCAATCATGCTTTTGCACTCTGCAACCAACAGAAATGTACTTTTGTACATACCTCTCTGAATTTCACCGCAAAATGCCCTTCTTTTCTGGTTTGTTGAAAGTTCTCAAAACATTACGAGAAAGAGCGTGTTTGAGCAAGAGTGATGCAGTGTGCGTTTTCCTGGATTTCAAGTGATTTGGGAAACATACTCCTTATTTTTCCAATTGTGTAAGAAACAACATGAGGCTTGCAAGAGATTGAAACAATGCGTCCCAAAACGTATTCCAGCAGCGAAAACACACGTTTCTACAAAGACTTTGAAGGAGCAAGCAAAAGCCTAGTGGCTGAGTGTTCTTTCAGAGAGAAACACATGCTTTTCATCCTTATGGAGTGAGTTTTGTGCCAGGAATTCATATGCATTTTGTACTGTGGAGAATGTAGCTACCTGCTCGGGAGTTGTGTCATAGAGGCACCTTTCCTGCAGGAGCTTATTGCAACATTCATTGTTTGGCTAAGTTGTTTAGGGGTGGTTTTGGAAGGTCTTTCAACTTTGGCCAAATCCCGCTTCGTACGAAATTTTTTCACAGCGCTCTTTCCAAG
Source organism: Miniopterus schreibersii (assembly GCF_964146895.1). Lineage (NCBI taxonomy): Eukaryota > Metazoa > Chordata > Mammalia > Chiroptera > Miniopteridae > Miniopterus > Miniopterus schreibersii. The sequence goes on along the minus strand of NW_027669825.1, from coordinate 480,660 downwards.
TGTCCACAAAGAGCTGCTGCTTGAAACTGTCCACATGCACATCTCCCATACTGGTGTGTTCGTTTCACTACCTGGATTTTGGTTTCCTCTTCTTTCTTTGAAATGACAAGCCTTCTTTCTGCACGCTACACACACCTTGTAGCAGTTTCAGTTTGAAGCATGTTGGTGCTATCAAAACGCTGTGTAACCTAGGTAGAGTGTGTCACTCTCCAGCACTGAATACAAAACTTAGAGCTCCTTACACCACAGACACGCAAACACATCTTTTTGTGAAAGTCCTACTTCAGGTCACTTGTAAATGTAAGTGTTTCATCGAGAACATGAAGTCAATCATGCTTTTGCACTCTGCAACCAATAGAAATGTACTTTTGTACATACCCGTCTGAATTTCACCGCAAAATGCCCTTCTTTCCTGGTTTGTTGAAAGTTCTCAACACATTAGGAGAAAGAGCGTGTTTGAGCAAGATTGATGCAGTGTGCGTTTTCCTGGATTTTAAGTGATTTGGGAAACACAGTCCCTATTTTTCCACATTGTGTAAGAAACAACATGAGGCTTGCAAGAGATTGAAACAGTGCATCCCAAAACGTATTCCAGCAGCGAAAACACACGTTTCTACAAAGACTTTGAAGGAGCAAGCAAAAGCCTAGTGGCTGAGCGTTCTTTCAGAGAGAAACACATGCTTTTCATCCTTATGGAGTGAGTTTTGTGCCAGGAATTCATATGCATTTTGTACTGTGCAGAATGTAGCTACCTGCTCGGGAGTTGTGTCATAGAAGCACCTTTCCTGCAGGAGCTTTTTGCAACATTCATTGTTTGGCTAAGTTCTTTAGGGGTGGTTTTGGAAGGTCTTTCAACTTTGGCCAAACCCGCTTCGCACGAAATTTTTTCACAGCGCTCTTTCCAAGTGTCCACAAAGAGCTGCTGCTTGAAACTGTCCACATGCACATCTCCCTTACTGGTGTGTTCGTTTCACTACCTGGATTTTGGTTTCCTCTTCCTTCTTTAAAATGACAAGCCTTCTTTCTGCACGCTACACACACCTTGTAGCAGTTTCAGTTTGAAGCATGTTGGTGCTCTCAAAACGCTGTGTAACCTAGGTAGAGTGTGTCACTCTCCAGCACTGAATACACAACGTAGAGGTCCTTTCACCACAGACACGCAAACACATCTTTTTCTGAAAGTCCTACTTCAGGTCACTTGGAAATGTAAGGGTTTCATCGAGAACATGAAGTCAATCATGCTTTTGCACTCTGCAACCAATAGAAATGTACTTTTGTACATACCCGTCTGAATTTCACCGCAAAATGCCCTTCTTTTCTGGTTTGTTGAGAGTTCTCAACACATTAGGAGAAAGAGCGTGTTTGAGCAAGAGTGATGCAGTGTGCGTTTTCCTGGATTTCAAGCGATTTGGGAAACATACTCCCTATTTTTCCACATTGTGTAAGAAGCAACATGAGGCTTGCACGAGATTGAAACAATGCATCCCAAAACGTATTCCAGCAGCGAAAACACACGTTTCTACAAAGACTTTGAAGGAGCAAGCAAAAGCCTAGTGGCTGAGTGTTCTTTCAGAGAAAAACACATGCTTTTCATCCTTATGGAGTGAGTTTTGTGCCAGGAATTCATATGCATTTTGTACTGTGCAGAATGTAGCTACCTGCTCGGGAGTTGTGTCATAGAAGCACCTTTCCTGCAGGAGCTTTTTGCAACATTCATTGTTTGGCTAAGTTCTTTAGGGGTGGTTTTGGAAGGTCTTTCAACTTTGGCCAAATCCAGCTTCGTACGAAGTTTTTTCACAGCGCTCTTTCCAAGTGTCCACAAAGAGCTGCTGCTTGAAACTGTCCACATGCACATCTCCCATACTGGTGTGTTCGTTTCACTACCTGGATTTTGGTTTCCTCTTCTTTCTTTGAAATGACAAGCCTTCTTTCTGCACGCTACACACACCTTGTAGCAGTTTCAGTTTGAAGCATGTTGGTGCTATCAAAACGCTGTGTAACCTAGGTAGAGTGTGTCACTCTCCAGCACTGAATACAAAACTTAGAGCTCCTTACACCACAGACACGCAAACACATCTTTTTGTGAAAGTCCTACTTCAGGTCACTTGTAAATGTAAGTGTTTCATCGAGAACATGAAGTCAATCATGCTTTTGCACTCTGCAACCAATAGAAATGTACTTTTGTACATACCCGTCTGAATTTCACCGCAAAATGCCCTTCTTTCCTGGTTTGTTGAAAGTTCTCAACACATTAGGAGAAAGAGCGTGTTTGAGCAAGATTGATGCAGTGTGCGTTTTCCTGGATTTCAAGTGATTTGGGAAACACAGTCCCTATTTTTCCACATTGTGTAAGAAACAACATGAGGCTTGCAAGAGATTGAAACAGTGCATCCCAAAACGTATTACAGCAGCAAAAACACACGTTTCTACAAAGACTTTGAAGGAGCAAGCAAAAGCCTAGTGGCTGAGCGTTCTTTCAGAGAGAAACACATGCTTTTCATCCTTATGGAGTGAGTTTTGTGCCAGGAATTCATATGCATTTTGTACTGTGCAGAATGTAGCTACCTGCTCGGGAGTTGTGTCATAGAAGCACCTTTCCTGCAGGAGCTTTTTGCAACATTCATTGTTTGGCTAAGTTCTTTAGGGGTGGTTTTGGAAGGTCTTTCAACTTTGGCCAAATCCAGCTTCGTACGAAGTTTTTTCACAGCGCTCTTTCCAAGTGTCCACAAAGAGCTGCTGCTTGAAACTGTCCACATGCACATCTCCCATACTGGTGTGTTCGTTTCACTACCTGGATTTTGGTTTCCTCTTCTTTCTTTGAAATGACAAGCCTTCTTTCTGCACGCTACACACACCTTTTAGCAGTTTCAGTTTGAAGCATGTTGGTGCTCTCAAAACGCTCTGTAACCTAGGTAGAGTGTGTCACTCTCCAGCACTGAATACAAAACTTAGAGCTCCTTTCACCACAGACACGCAAACACATCTTTTTGTGAAAGTCCTACTTCAAGTCACTTGGAAATGTAAGGGTTTCATCGAGAACTTGAAGTCAATCATGCTTTTGCACTCTGCAACCAACAGAAATGTACTTTTGTACATACCTCTCTGAATTTCACCGCAAAATGCCCTTCTTTTCTGGTTTGTTGAAAGTTCTCAAAACATTACGAGAAAGAGCGTGTTTGAGCAAGAGTGATGCAGTGTGCGTTTTCCTGGATTTCAAGTGATTTGGGAAACATACTCCTTATTTTTCCAATTGTGTAAGAAACAACATGAGGCTTGCAAGAGATTGAAACAATGCGTCCCAAAACGTATTCCAGCAGCGAAAACACACGTTTCTACAAAGACTTTGAAGGAGCAAGCAAAAGCCTAGTGGCTGAGTGTTCTTTCAGAGAGAAACACATGCTTTTCATCCTTATGGAGTGAGTTTTGTGCCAGGAATTCATATGCATTTTGTACTGTGGAGAATGTAGCTACCTGCTCGGGAGTTGTGTCATAGAGGCACCTTTCCTGCAGGAGCTTATTGCAACATTCATTGTTTGGCTAAGTTGTTTAGGGGTGGTTTTGGAAGGTCTTTCAACTTTGGCCAAATCCCGCTTCGTACGAAATTTTTTCACAGCGCTCTTTCCAAGTGTCCACAAAGAGCTGCTGCTTGAAACTGTCCACATGCACATCTCCCATACTGGTGTGTTCGTTTCACTACCTGGATTTTGGTTTCCTCTTCTTTCTTTGAAATGACAAGCCTTCTTTCTGCACGCTACACACACCTTGTAGCAGTTTCAGTTTGAAGCATGTTGGTGCTATCAAAACGCTGTGTAACCTAGGTAGAGTGTGTCACTCTCCAGCACTGAATACAAAACTTAGAGCTCCTTACACCACAGACACGCAAACACATCTTTTTGTGAAAGTCCTACTTCAGGTCACTTGTAAATGTAAGTGTTTCATCGAGAACATGAAGTCAATCATGCTTTTGCACTCTGCAACCAATAGAAATGTACTTTTGTACATACCCGTCTGAATTTCACCGCAAAATGCCCTTCTTTCCTGGTTTGTTGAAAGTTCTCAACACATTAGGAGAAAGAGCGTGTTTGAGCAAGATTGATGCAGTGTGCGTTTTCCTGGATTTCAAGTGATTTGGGAAACACAGTCCCTATTTTTCCACATTGTGTAAGAAACAACATGAGGCTTGCAAGAGATTGAAACAGTGCATCCCAAAACGTATTACAGCAGCAAAAACACACGTTTCTACAAAGACTTTGAAGGAGCAAGCAAAAGCCTAGTGGCTGAGCGTTCTTTCAGAGAGAAACACATGCTTTTCATCCTTATGGAGTGAGTTTTGTGCCAGGAATTCATATGCATTTTGTACTGTGCAGAATGTAGCTACCTGCTCGGGAGTTGTGTCATAGAAGCACCTTTCCTGCAGGAGCTTTTTGCAACATTCATTGTTTGGCTAAGTTCTTTAGGGGTGGTTTTGGAAGGTCTTTCAACTTTGGCCAAACCCGCTTCGCACGAAATTTTTTCACAGCGCTCTTTCCAAGTGTCCACAAAGAGCTGCTGCTTGAAACTGTCCACATGCACATCTCCCTTACTGGTGTGTTCGTTTCACTACCTGGATTTTGGTTTCCTCTTCCTTCTTTAAAATGACAAGCCTTCTTTCTGCACGCTACACACACCTTTTAGCAGTTTCAGTTTGAAGCATGTTGGTGCTCTCAAAACGCTGTGTAACCTAGGTAGAGTGTGTCACTCTCCAGCACTGAATACACAACGTAGAGGTCCTTTCACCACAGACACGCAAACACATCTTTTTCTGAAAGTCCTACTTCAGGTCACTTGGAAATGTAAGGGTTTCATCGAGAACATGAAGTCAATCATGCTTTTGCACTCTGCAACCAATAGAAATGTACTTTTGTACATACCTCTCTGAATTTCACCGCAAAATGCCCTTCTTTTCTGGTTTGTTGAAAGTTCTCAAAACATTACGAGAAAGAGCGTGTTTGAGCAAGAGTGATGCAGTGTGCGTTTTCCTGGATTTCAAGTGATTTGGGAAACATACTCCTTATTTTTCCAATTGTGTAAGAAACAACATGAGGCTTGCAAGAGATTGAAACAATGCGTCCCAAAACGTATTCCAGCAGCGAAAACACACGTTTCTACAAAGACTTTGAAGGAGCAAGCAAAAGCCTAGTGGCTGAGTGTTCTTTCAGAGAGAAACACATGCTTTTCATCCTTATGGAGTGAGTTTTGTGCCAGGAATTCATATGCATTTTGTACTGTGCAGAATGTAGCTACCTGCTCGGGAGTTGTGTCATAGAGGCACCTTTCCTGCAGGAGCTTATTGCAACATTCATTGTTTGGCTAAGTTGTTTAGGGGTGGTTTTGGAAGGTCTTTCAACTTTGGCCAAACCCGCTTCGCACGAAATTTTTTCACAGCGCTCTTTCCAAGTGTCCACAAAGAGCTGCTGCTTGAAACTGTCCACATGCACATCTCCCATACTGGTGTGTTCGTTTCACTACCTGGATTTTGGTTTCCTCTTCTTTCTTTGAAATGACAAGCCTTCTTTCTGCACGCTACACACACCTTGTAGCAGTTTCAGTTTGAAGCATGTTGGTGCTATCAAAACGCTGTGTAACCTAGGTAGAGTGTGTCACTCTCCAGCACTGAATACAAAACTTAGAGCTCCTTACACCACAGACACGCAAACACATCTTTTTGTGAAAGTCCTACTTCAGGTCACTTGTAAATGTAAGTGTTTCATCGAGAACATGAAGTCAATCATGCTTTTGCACTCTGCAACCAATAGAAATGTACTTTTGTACATACCCGTCTGAATTTCACCGCAAAATGCCCTTCTTTCCTGGTTTGTTGAAAGTTCTCAACACATTAGGAGAAAGAGCGTGTTTGAGCAAGATTGATGCAGTGTGCGTTTTCCTGGATTTCAAGTGATTTGGGAAACACAGTCCCTATTTTTCCACATTGTGTAAGAAACAACATGAGGCTTGCAAGAGATTGAAACAGTGCATCCCAAAACGTATTACAGCAGCAAAAACACACGTTTCTACAAAGACTTTGAAGGAGCAAGCAAAAGCCTAGTGGCTGAGCGTTCTTTCAGAGAGAAACACATGCTTTTCATCCTTATGGAGTGAGTTTTGTGCCAGGAATTCATATGCATTTTGTACTGTGCAGAATGTAGCTACCTGCTCGGGAGTTGTGTCATAGAAGCACCTTTCCTGCAGGAGCTTTTTGCAACATTCATTGTTTGGCTAAGTTCTTTAGGGGTGGTTTTGGAAGGTCTTTCAACTTTGGCCAAACCCGCTTCGCACGAAATTTTTTCACAGCGCTCTTTCCAAGTGTCCACAAAGAGCTGCTGCTTGAAACTGTCCACATGCACATCTCCCTTACTGGTGTGTTCGTTTCACTACCTGGATTTTGGTTTCCTCTTCCTTCTTTAAAATGACAAGCCTTCTTTCTGCACGCTACACACACCTTGTAGCAGTTTCAGTTTGAAGCATGTTGGTGCTCTCAAAACGCTGTGTAACCTAGGTAGAGTGTGTCACTCTCCAGCACTGAATACACAACGTAGAGGTCCTTTCACCACAGACACGCAAACACATCTTTTTCTGAAAGTCCTACTTCAGGTCACTTGGAAATGTAAGGGTTTCATCGAGAACATGAAGTCAATCATGCTTTTGCACTCTGCAACCAATAGAAATGTACTTTTGTACATACCCGTCTGAATTTCACCGCAAAATGCCCTTCTTTTCTGGTTTGTTGAGAGTTCTCAACACATTAGGAGAAAGAGCGTGTTTGAGCAAGAGTGATGCAGTGTGCGTTTTCCTGGATTTCAAGCGATTTGGGAAACATACTCCCTATTTTTCCACATTGTGTAAGAAGCAACATGAGGCTTGCACGAGATTGAAACAATGCATCCCAAAACGTATTCCAGCAGCGAAAACACACGTTTCTACAAAGACTTTGAAGGAGCAAGCAAAAGCCTAGTGGCTGAGTGTTCTTTCAGAGAGAAACACATGCTTTTCATCCTTATGGAGTGAGTTTTGTGCCAGGAATTCATATGCATTTTGTACTGTGCAGAATGTAGCTACCTGCTCGGGAGTTGTGTCATAGAAGCACCTTTCCTGCAGGAGCTTTTTGCAACATTCATTGTTTGGCTAAGTTCTTTAGGGGTGGTTTTGGAAGGTCTTTCAACTTTGGCCAAATCCAGCTTCGTACGAAGTTTTTTCACAGCGCTCTTTCCAAGTGTCCACAAAGAGCTGCTGCTTGAAACTGTCCACATGCACATCTCCCATACTGGTGTGTTCGTTTCACTACCTGGATTTTGGTTTCCTCTTCTTTCTTTGAAATGACAAGCCTTCTTTCTGCACGCTACACACACCTTTTAGCAGTTTCAGTTTGAAGCATGTTGGTGCTCTCAAAACGCTCTGTAACCTAGGTAGAGTGTGTCACTCTCCAGCACTGAATACAAAACTTAGAGCTCCTTTCACCACAGACACGCAAACACATCTTTTTGTGAAAGTCCTACTTCAAGTCACTTGGAAATGTAAGGGTTTCATCGAGAACTTGAAGTCAATCATGCTTTTGCACTCTGCAACCAACAGAAATGTACTTTTGTACATACCTCTCTGAATTTCACCGCAAAATGCCCTTCTTTTCTGGTTTGTTGAAAGTTCTCAAAACATTACGAGAAAGAGCGTGTTTGAGCAAGAGTGATGCAGTGTGCGTTTTCCTGGATTTCAAGTGATTTGGGAAACATACTCCTTATTTTTCCAATTGTGTAAGAAACAACATGAGGCTTGCAAGAGATTGAAACAATGCGTCCCAAAACGTATTCCAGCAGCGAAAACACACGTTTCTACAAAGACTTTGAAGGAGCAAGCAAAAGCCTAGTGGCTGAGTGTTCTTTCAGAGAGAAACACATGCTTTTCATCCTTATGGAGTGAGTTTTGTGCCAGGAATTCATATGCATTTTGTACTGTGCAGAATGTAGCTACCTGCTCGGGAGTTGTGTCATAGAGGCACCTTTCCTGCAGGAGCTTATTGCAACATTCATTGTTTGGCTAAGTTGTTTAGGGGTGGTTTTGGAAGGTCTTTCAACTTTGGCCAAATCCCGCTTCGTACGAAATTTTTTCACAGCGCTCTTTCCAAGTGTCCACAAAGAGCTGCTGCTTGAAACTGTCCACATGCACATCTCCCATACTGGTGTGTTCGTTTCACTACCTGGATTTTGGTTTCCTCTTCTTTCTTTGAAATGACAAGCCTTCTTTCTGCACGCTACACACACCTTGTAGCAGTTTCAGTTTGAAGCATGTTGGTGCTATCAAAACGCTGTGTAACCTAGGTAGAGTGTGTCACTCTCCAGCACTGAATACAAAACTTAGAGCTCCTTACACCACAGACACGCAAACACATCTTTTTGTGAAAGTCCTACTTCAGGTCACTTGTAAATGTAAGTGTTTCATCGAGAACATGAAGTCAATCATGCTTTTGCACTCTGCAACCAATAGAAATGTACTTTTGTACATACCCGTCTGAATTTCACCGCAAAATGCCCTTCTTTCCTGGTTTGTTGAAAGTTCTCAACACATTAGGAGAAAGAGCGTATTTGAGCAAGATTGATGCAGTGTGCGTTTTCCTGGATTTCAAGTGATTTGGGAAACACAGTCCCTATTTTTCCACATTGTGTAAGAAACAACATGAGGCTTGCAAGAGATTGAAACAGTGCATCCCAAAACGTATTACAGCAGCAAAAACACACGTTTCTACAAAGACTTTGAAGGAGCAAGCAAAAGCCTAGTGGCTGAGTGTTCTTTCAGAGAGAAACACATGCTTTTCATCCTTATGGAGTGAGTTTTGTGCCAGGAATTCATATGGATTTTGTACTGTGCAGAATGTAGCTACCTGCTCGGGAGTTGTGTCATAGAAGCACCTTTCCTGCAGGAGCTTTTTGCAACATTCATTGTTTGGCTAAGTTCTTTAGGGGTGGTTTTGGAAGGTCTTTCAACTTTGGCCAAACCCGCTTCGCACGAAATTTTTTCACAGCGCTCTTTCCAAGTGTCCACAAAGAGCTGCTGCTTGAAACTGTCCACATGCACATCTCCCTTACTGGTGTGTTCGTTTCACTACCTGGATTTTGGTTTCCTCTTCCTTCTTTAAAATGACAAGCCTTCTTTCTGCACGCTACACACACCTTGTAGCAGTTTCAGTTTGAAGCATGTTGGTGCTCTCAAAACGCTGTGTAACCTAGGTAGAGTGTGTCACTCTCCAGCACTGAATACACAACGTAGAGGTCCTTTCACCACAGACACGCAAACACATCTTTTTCTGAAAGTCCTACTTCAGGTCACTTGGAAATGTAAGGGTTTCATCGAGAACATGAAGTCAATCATGCTTTTGCACTCTGCAACCAATAGAAATGTACTTTTGTACATACCCGTCTGAATTTCACCGCAAAATGCCCTTCTTTTCTGGTTTGTTGAGAGTTCTCAACACATTAGGAGAAAGAGCGTGTTTGAGCAAGAGTGATGCAGTGTGCGTTTTCCTGGATTTCAAGCGATTTGGGAAACATACTCCCTATTTTTCCACATTGTGTAAGAAGCAACATGAGGCTTGCACGAGATTGAAACAATGCATCCCAAAACGTATTCCAGCAGCGAAAACACACGTTTCTACAAAGACTTTGAAGGAGCAAGCAAAAGCCTAGTGGCTGAGTGTTCTTTCAGAGAGAAACACATGCTTTTCATCCTTATGGAGTGAGTTTTGTGCCAGGAATTCATATGCATTTTGTACTGTGCAGAATGTAGCTACCTGCTCGGGAGTTGTGTCATAGAAGCACCTTTCCTGCAGGAGCTTTTTGCAACATTCATTGTTTGGCTAAGTTCTTTAGGGGTGGTTTTGGAAGGTCTTTCAACTTTGGCCAAATCCAGCTTCGTACGAAGTTTTTTCACAGCGCTCTTTCCAAGTGTCCACAAAGAGCTGCTGCTTGAAACTGTCCACATGCACATCTCCCATACTGGTGTGTTCGTTTCACTACCTGGATTTTGGTTTCCTCTTCTTTCTTTGAAATGCCAAGCCTTCTTTCTGCACGCTACACACACCTTGTAGCAGTTTCAGTTTGAAGCATGTTGGTGCTATCAAAACGCTGTGTAACCTAGGTAGAGTGTGTCACTCTCCAGCACTGAATACAAAACTTAGAGCTCCTTACACCACAGACACGCAAACACATCTTTTTGTGAAAGTCCTACTTCAGGTCACTTGTAAATGTAAGTGTTTCACCGAGAACATGAAGTCAATCATGCTTTTGCACTCTGCAACCAATAGAAATGTACTTTTGTACATACCCGTCTGAATTTCACAGCAAAATGCCCTTCTTTCCTGGTTTTTTGAAAGTTCTCAACACATTAGGAGAAAGACCGTGTTTGAGCAAGAGGGATGCAGTGTGCGTTTTCCTGGATTTCAAGTGATTTGGGAAACATGCTCCTTATTTTTCCACATTGTGTAAGAAACAACATGAGGCTTGCAAAAGATTGAAACAATGCATCCCAAAACGTATTCCAGCAGCGAAAACACACGTTTCTACAAAGACTTTGAAGGAGCAAGCAAAAGCCTAGTGGCTGAGTGTTCTTTCAGAGAGAAACACACGCTTTTCATCCTTATGGAGTGAGTTTTGTGCCAGGAATTCATATGCATTTTGTACTGTGCAGAATGTAGCTACCTGCTCGGGAGTTGTGTCATAGAAGCACCTTTCCTGCAGGAGCTTATTGCAACATTCATTGTTTGGCTAAGTTCTTTAGGGGTGGTTTTGGAAGGTCTTTCAACTTTGGCCAAATCCAGCTTCGTACGAAGTTTTTTAACAGCGCTATTTCCAAGTTTCCACAAAGAGTTGCTGCTTGAAACTGTCCACATGCACATCTCCCATACTGGTTTGTTCATTTCACTACCTGGATTTTGGTTTCCTCTTCCTTCTTTAAAATGACAAGCCTTCTTTCTGCACGCTACACACACCTTGTAGCAGTTTCAGTTTGAAGCATTTTGGTGTTATCAAAACGCTGTGTAACCTAGGTAGAGTGTGTCACTCTCCAGCACTGAATACAGAACTTAGAGCTCCTTTCACCACAGACACGGAAACACATCTTTTTGTGAAACTCCTACATCAGGTCACTTGGAAATGTAAGGGTTTCATCGAGAACATGAAGTCAATTACGCTTTTGCACTCTGCAACCAATAGAAATGTACTTTTGTACATACCCGTCTGAATTTCACCGCAAAATGACCTTCTTTTCTGGTTTGTTGAAAGTTCTCAACACATTAGGAGAAAGAGCGTCTTTGAGCAAGAGTGATGCAGTGTTCGTTTTCCTGGATTTCAAGTGATTTGGGAAACATACTCCTTATTTTTCCACATTCTGTAAGAAGCAACATGAGGCTTGCAAGAGATTGAAACAATGCGTCCCAAAACGTATTCCAGCAGCGAAAACACACGTTTCTACAAAGACTTTGAAGGAGCAAGCAAAAGCCTAGTGGCTGAGTGTTCTTTCAGAGAGAAACACATGCTTTTCATCCTTATGGAGTGAGTTTTGTGTCAGGAATTCATATGCATTTTGTACTGTGCAGAATGTAGCTACCTGCTCGGGAGTTGTGTCATAGAAGCACCTTTCCTGCAGGAGCTTATTGCAACATTCATTGTTTGGCTAAGTTCTTTAAGGGTGGTTTTGGAAGGTCTTTCAACTTTGGCCAAATCCCGCTTCGCACGAAGTTTTTTAACAACGTTCTTTCCAAGTGTCCACAAAGAGCTGCTGCTTGAAACTGTCCACATGCACATCTCCCTTACTGGTGTGTTCGTTTCACTACCTGGACTTTGGTTTCCTCTTCCTTCTTTAAAATGACAAGCCTTCTTTCTGCACGCTACACACACCTTGTAGCAGTTTCAGTTTGAAGCATGTTGGTGCTCTCAAAACGCTGTGTAACCTAGGTAGAGTGTGTCACTCTCCAGCACTGAATACACAACGTAGAGCTCCTTTCACCACAGACACGCAAAGACATCTTTTTTGAAAGTCCTACTTCAGGTCACTTGGAAATGTAAGGGTTTCATCGAGAACATGAAGTCAATCATGCTTTTGCACTCTGCAACCAATAGAAATGTACTTTTGTACATACCCGTCTGAATTTCACCGCAAAATGCCCTTCTTTTCTGGTTTGTTGAGAGTTCTCAACACATTAGGAGAAAGAGCGTGTTTGAGCAAGAGTGATGCAGTGTGCGTTTTCCTGGATTTCAAGCGATTTGGGAAACATACTCCCTATTTTTCCACATTGTGTAAGAAGCAACATGAGGCTTGCACGAGATTGAAACAATGCATCCCAAAACGTATTCCAGCAGCGAAAACACACGTTTCTACAAAGACTTTGAAGGAGCAAGCAAAAGCCTAGTGGCTGAGTGTTCTTTCAGAGAGAAACACATGCTTTTCATCCTTATGGAGTGAGTTTTGTGCCAGGAATTCATATGCATTTTGTACTGTGCAGAATGTAGCTACCTGCTCGGGAGTTGTGTCATAGAAGCACCTTTCCTGCAGGAGCTTTTTGCAACATTCATTGTTTGGCTAAGTTCTTTAGGGGTGGTTTTGGAAGGTCTTTCAACTTTGGCCAAATCCAGCTTCGTACGAAGTTTTTTCACAGCGCTCTTTCCAAGTGTCCACAAAGAGCTGCTGCTTGAAACTGTCCACATGCACATCTCCCATACTGGTGTGTTCGTTTCACTACCTGGATTTTGGTTTCCTCTTCTTTCTTTGAAATGACAAGCCTTCTTTCTGCACGCTACACACACCTTGTAGCAGTTTCAGTTTGAAGCATGTTGGTGCTATCAAAACGCTGTGTAACCTAGGTAGAGTGTGTCACTCTCCAGCACTGAATACAAAACTTAGAGCTCCTTACACCACAGACACGCAAACACATCTTTTTGTGAAAGTCCTACTTCAGGTCACTTGTAAATGTAAGTGTTTCATCGAGAACATGAAGTCAATCATGCTTTTGCACTCTGCAACCAATAGAAATGTACTTTTGTACATACCCGTCTGAATTTCACCGCAAAATGCCCTTCTTTCCTGGTTTGTTGAAAGTTCTCAACACATTAGGAGAAAGAGCGTGTTTGAGCAAGATTGATGCAGTGTGCGTTTTCCTGGATTTCAAGTGATTTGGGAAACACAGTCCCTATTTTTCCACATTGTGTAAGAAACAACATGAGGCTTGCAAGAGATTGAAACAGTGCATCCCAAAACGTATTACAGCAGCAAAAACACACGTTTCTACAAAGACTTTGAAGGAGCAAGCAAAAGCCTAGTGGCTGAGCGTTCTTTCAGAGAGAAACACATGCTTTTCATCCTTATGGAGTGAGTTTTGTGCCAGGAATTCATATGCATTTTGTACTGTGCAGAATGTAGCTACCTGCTCGGGAGTTGTGTCATAGAAGCACCTTTCCTGCAGGAGCTTTTTGCAACATTCATTGTTTGGCTAAGTTCTTTAGGGGTGGTTTTGGAAGGTCTTTCAACTTTGGCCAAACCCGCTTCGCACGAAATTTTTTCACAGCGCTCTTTCCAAGTGTCCACAAAGAGCTGCTGCTTGAAACTGTCCACATGCACATCTCCCTTACTGGTGTGTTCGTTTCACTACCTGGATTTTGGTTTCCTCTTCCTTCTTTAAAATGACAAGCCTTCTTTCTGCACGCTACACACACCTTGTAGCAGTTTCAGTTTGAAGCATGTTGGTGCTCTCAAAACGCTGTGTAACCTAGGTAGAGTGTGTCACTCTCCAGCACTGAATACACAACGTAGAGGTCCTTTCACCACAGACACGCAAACACATCTTTTTCTGAAAGTCCTACTTCAGGTCACTTGGAAATGTAAGGGTTTCATCGAGAACATGAAGTCAATCATGCTTTTGCACTCTGCAACCAATAGAAATGTACTTTTGTACATACCCGTCTGAATTTCACCGCAAAATGCCCTTCTTTTCTGGTTTGTTGAGAGTTCTCAACACATTAGGAGAAAGAGCGTGTTTGAGCAAGAGTGATGCAGTGTGCGTTTTCCTGGATTTCAAGCGATTTGGGAAACATACTCCCTATTTTTCCACATTGTGTAAGAAGCAACATGAGGCTTGCACGAGATTGAAACAATGCATCCCAAAACGTATTCCAGCAGCGAAAACACACGTTTCTACAAAGACTTTGAAGGAGCAAGCAAAAGCCTAGTGGCTGAGTGTTCTTTCAGAGAGAAACACATGCTTTTCATCCTTATGGAGTGAGTTTTGTGCCAGGAATTCATATGCATTTTGTACTGTGCAGAATGTAGCTACCTGCTCGGGAGTTGTGTCATAGAAGCACCTTTCCTGCAGGAGCTTTTTGCAACATTCATTGTTTGGCTAAGTTCTTTAGGGGTGGTTTTGGAAGGTCTTTCAACTTTGGCCAAATCCAGCTTCGTACGAAGTTTTTTCACAGCGCTCTTTCCAAGTGTCCACAAAGAGCTGCTGCTTGAAACTGTCCACATGCACATCTCCCATACTGGTGTGTTCGTTTCACTACCTGGATTTTGGTTTCCTCTTCTTTCTTTGAAATGACAAGCCTTCTTTCTGCACGCTACACACACCTTTTAGCAGTTTCAGTTTGAAGCATGTTGGTGCTCTCAAAACGCTCTGTAACCTAGGTAGAGTGTGTCACTCTCCAGCACTGAATACAAAACTTAGAGCTCCTTTCACCACAGACACGCAAACACATCTTTTTGTGAAAGTCCTACTTCAAGTCACTTGGAAATGTAAGGGTTTCATCGAGAACTTGAAGTCAATCATGCTTTTGCACTCTGCAACCAACAGAAATGTACTTTTGTACATACCTCTCTGAATTTCACCGCAAAATGCCCTTCTTTTCTGGTTTGTTGAAAGTTCTCAAAACATTACGAGAAAGAGCGTGTTTGAGCAAGAGTGATGCAGTGTGCGTTTTCCTGGATTTCAAGTGATTTGGGAAACATACTCCTTATTTTTCCAATTGTGTAAGAAACAACATGAGGCTTGCAAGAGATTGAAACAATGCGTCCCAAAACGTATTCCAGCAGCGAAAACACACGTTTCTACAAAGACTTTGAAGGAGCAAGCAAAAGCCTAGTGGCTGAGTGTTCTTTCAGAGAGAAACACATGCTTTTCATCCTTATGGAGTGAGTTTTGTGCCAGGAATTCATATGCATTTTGTACTGTGGAGAATGTAGCTACCTGCTCGGGAGTTGTGTCATAGAGGCACCTTTCCTGCAGGAGCTTATTGCAACATTCATTGTTTGGCTAAGTTGTTTAGGGGTGGTTTTGGAAGGTCTTTCAACTTTGGCCAAATCCCGCTTCGTACGAAATTTTTTCACAGCGCTCTTTCCAAGTGTCCACAAAGAGCTGCTGCTTGAAACTGTCCACATGCACATCTCCCATACTGGTGTGTTCGTTTCACTACCTGGATTTTGGTTTCCTCTTCTTTCTTTGAAATGACAAGCCTTCTTTCTGCACGCTACACACACCTTGTAGCAGTTTCAGTTTGAAGCATGTTGGTGCTATCAAAACGCTGTGTAACCTAGGTAGAGTGTGTTACTCTCCAGCACTGAATACAAAACTTAGAGCTCCTTACACCACAGACACGCAAACACATCTTTTTGTGAAAGTCCTACTTCAGGTCACTTGTAAATGTAAGTGTTTCATCGAGAACATGAAGTCAATCATGCTTTTGCACTCTGCAACCAATAGAAATGTACTTTTGTACATACCCGTCTGAATTTCACCGCAAAATGCCCTTCTTTCCTGGTTTGTTGAAAGTTCTCAACACATTAGGAGAAAGAGCGTGTTTGAGCAAGATTGATGCAGTGTGCGTTTTCCTGGATTTCAAGTGATTTGGGAAACACAGTCCCTATTTTTCCACATTGTGTAAGAAACAACATGAGGCTTGCAAGAGATTGAAACAGTGCATCCCAAAACGTATTACAGCAGCAAAAACACACGTTTCTACAAAGACTTTGAAGGAGCAAGCAAAAGCCTAGTGGCTGAGCGTTCTTTCAGAGAGAAACACATGCTTTTCATCCTTATGGAGTGAGTTTTGTGCCAGGAATTCATATGCATTTTGTACTGTGCAGAATGTAGCTACCTGCTCGGGAGTTGTGTCATAGAAGCACCTTTCCTGCAGGAGCTTTTTGCAACATTCATTGTTTGGCTAAGTTCTTTAGGGGTGGTTTTGGAAGGTCTTTCAACTTTGGCCAAACCCGCTTCGCACGAAATTTTTTCACAGCGCTCTTTCCAAGTGTCCACAAAGAGCTGCTGCTTGAAACTGTCCACATGCACATCTCCCTTACTGGTGTGTTCGTTTCACTACCTGGATTTTGGTTTCCTCTTCCTTCTTTAAAATGACAAGCCTTCTTTCTGCACGCTACACACACCTTGTAGCAGTTTCAGTTTGAAGCATGTTGGTGCTCTCAAAACGCTGTGTAACCTAGGTAGAGTGTGTCACTCTCCAGCACTGAATACACAACGTAGAGGTCCTTTCACCACAGACACGCAAACACATCTTTTTCTGAAAGTCCTACTTCAGGTCACTTGGAAATGTAAGGGTTTCATCGAGAACATGAAGTCAATCATGCTTTTGCACTCTGCAACCAATAGAAATGTACTTTTGTACATACCCGTCTGAATTTCACCGCAAAATGCCCTTCTTTTCTGGTTTGTTGAGAGTTCTCAACACATTAGGAGAAAGAGCGTGTTTGAGCAAGAGTGATGCAGTGTGCGTTTTCCTGGATTTCAAGTGATTTGGGAAACACAGTCCCTATTTTTCCACATTGTGTAAGAAACAACATGAGGCTTGCAAGAGATTGAAACAGTGCATCCCAAAACGTATTACAGCAGCAAAAACACACGTTTCTACAAAGACTTTGAAGGAGCAAGCAAAAGCCTAGTGGCTGAGCGTTCTTTCAGAGAGAAACACATGCTTTTCATCCTTATGGAGTGAGTTTTGTGCCAGGAATTCATATGCATTTTGTACTGTGCAGAATGTAGCTACCTGCTCGGGAGTTGTGTCATAGAAGCACCTTTCCTGCAGGAGCTTTTTGCAACATTCATTGTTTGGCTAAGTTCTTTAGGGGTGGTTTTGGAAGGTCTTTCAACTTTGGCCAAATCCAGGTTCGTACGAAGTTTTTTCACAGCGCTCTTTCCAAGTGTCCACAAAGAGCTGCTGCTTGAAACTGTCCACATGCACATCTCCCATACTGGTGTGTTCGTTTCACTACCTGGATTTTGGTTTCCTCTTCTTTCTTTGAAATGACAAGCCTTCTTTCTGCACGCTACACACACCTTTTAGCAGTTTCAGTTTGAAGCATGTTGGTGCTCTCAAAACGCTCTGTAACCTAGGTAGAGTGTGTCACTCTCCAGCACTGAATACAAAACTTAGAGCTCCTTTCACCACAGACACGCAAACACATCTTTTTGTGAAAGTCCTACTTCAAGTCACTTGGAAATGTAAGGGTTTCATCGAGAACTTGAAGTCAATCATGCTTTTGCACTCTGCAACCAACAGAAATGTACTTTTGTACATACCTCTCTGAATTTCACCGCAAAATGCCCTTCTTTCCTGGTTTGTTGAAAGTTCTCAAAACATTACGAGAAAGAGCGTGTTTGAGCAAGAGTGATGCAGTGTGCGTTTTCCTGGATTTCAAGTGATTTGGGAAACATACTCCTTATTTTTCCAATTGTGTAAGAAACAACATGAGGCTTGCAAGAGATTGAAACAATGCGTCCCAAAACGTATTCCAGCAGCGAAAACACACGTTTCTACAAAGACTTTGAAGGAGCAAGCAAAAGCCTAGTGGCTGAGTGTTCTTTCAGAGAGAAACACATGCTTTTCATCCTTATGGAGTGAGTTTTGTGCCAGGAATTCATATGCATTTTGTACTGTGGAGAATGTAGCTACCTGCTCGGGAGTTGTGTCATAGAGGCACCTTTCCTGCAGGAGCTTATTGCAACATTCATTGTTTGGCTAAGTTGTTTAGGGGTGGTTTTGGAAGGTCTTTCAACTTTGGCCAAATCCCGCTTCGTACGAAATTTTTTCACAGCGCTCTTTCCAAGTGTCCACAAAGAGCTGCTGCTTGAAACTGTCCACATGCACATCTCCCATACTGGTGTGTTCGTTTCACTACCTGGATTTTGGTTTCCTCTTCTTTCTTTGAAATGACAAGCCTTCTTTCTGCACGCTACACACACCTTGTAGCAGTTTCAGTTTGAAGCATGTTGGTGCTATCAAAACGCTGTGTAACCTAGGTAGAGTGTGTCACTCTCCAGCACTGAATACAAAACTTAGAGCTCCTTACACCACAGACACGCAAACACATCTTTTTGTGAAAGTCCTACTTCAGGTCACTTGTAAATGTAAGTGTCTCATCGAGAACATGAAGTCAATCATGCTTTTGCACTCTGCAACCAATAGAAATGTACTTTTGTACATACCCGTCTGAATTTCACCGCAAAATGCCCTTCTTTCCTGGTTTGTTGAAAGTTCTCAACACATTAGGAGAAAGAGCGTGTTTGAGCAAGATTGATGCAGTGTGCGTTTTCCTGGATTTCAAGTGATTTGGGAAACACAGTCCCTATTTTTCCACATTGTGTAAGAAACAACATGAGGCTTGCAAGAGATTGAAACAGTGCATCCCAAAACGTATTACAGCAGCAAAAACACACGTTTCTACAAAGACTTTGAAGGAGCAAGCAAAAGCCTAGTGGCTGAGCGTTCTTTCAGAGAGAAACACATGCTTTTCATCCTTATGGAGTGAGTTTTGTGCCAGGAATTCATATGCATTTTGTACTGTGCAGAATGTAGCTACCTGCTCGGGAGTTGTGTCATAGAAGCACCTTTCCTGCAGGAGCTTTTTGCAACATTCATTGTTTGGCTAAGTTCTTTAGGGGTGGTTTTGGAAGGTCTTTCAACTTTGGCCAAATCCAGGTTCGTACGAAGTTTTTTCACAGCGCTCTTTCCAAGTGTCCACAAAGAGCTGCTGCTTGAAACTGTCCACATGCACATCTCCCATACTGGTGTGTTCGTTTCACTACCTGGATTTTGGTTTCCTCTTCTTTCTTTGAAATGACAAGCCTTCTTTCTGCACGCTACACACACCTTTTAGCAGTTTCAGTTTGAAGCATGTTGGTGCTCTCAAAACGCTCTGTAACCTAGGTAGAGTGTGTCACTCTCCAGCACTGAATACAAAACTTAGAGCTCCTTTCACCACAGACACGCAAACACATCTTTTTGTGAAAGTCCTACTTCAAGTCACTTGGAAATGTAAGGGTTTCATCGAGAACTTGAAGTCAATCATGCTTTTGCACTCTGCAACCAACAGAAATGTACTTTTGTACATACCTCTCTGAATTTCACCGCAAAATGCCCTTCTTTTCTGGTTTGTTGAAAGTTCTCAAAACATTACGAGAAAGAGCGTGTTTGAGCAAGAGTGATGCAGTGTGCGTTTTCCTGGATTTCAAGTGATTTGGGAAACATACTCCTTATTTTTCCAATTGTGTAAGAAACAACATGAGGCTTGCAAGAGATTGAAACAATGCGTCCCAAAACGTATTCCAGCAGCGAAAACACACGTTTCTACAAAGACTTTGAAGGAGCAAGCAAAAGCCTAGTGGCTGAGTGTTCTTTCAGAGAGAAACACATGCTTTTCATCCTTATGGAGTGAGTTTTGTGCCAGGAATTCATATGCATTTTGTACTGTGGAGAATGTAGCTACCTGCTCGGGAGTTGTGTCATAGAGGCACCTTTCCTGCAGGAGCTTATTGCAACATTCATTGTTTGGCTAAGTTGTTTAGGGGTGGTTTTGGAAGGTCTTTCAACTTTGGCCAAATCCCGCTTCGTACGAAATTTTTTCACAGCGCTCTTTCCAAGTGTCCACAAAGAGCTGCTGCTTGAAACTGTCCACATGCACATCTCCCATACTGGTGTGTTCGTTTCACTACCTGGATTTTGGTTTCCTCTTCTTTCTTTGAAATGACAAGCCTTCTTTCTGCACGCTACACACACCTTGTAGCAGTTTCAGTTTGAAGCATGTTGGTGCTATCAAAACGCTGTGTAACCTAGGTAGAGTGTGTCACTCTCCAGCACTGAATACAAAACTTAGAGCTCCTTACACCACAGACACGCAAACACATCTTTTTGTGAAAGTCCTACTTCAGGTCACTTGTAAATGTAAGTGTCTCATCGAGAACATGAAGTCAATCATGCTTTTGCACTCTGCAACCAATAGAAATGTACTTTTGTACATACCCGTCTGAATTTCACCGCAAAATGCCCTTCTTTCCTGGTTTGTTGAAAGTTCTCAACACATTAGGAGAAAGAGCGTGTTTGAGCAAGATTGATGCAGTGTGCGTTTTCCTGGATTTCAAGTGATTTGGGAAACACAGTCCCTATTTTTCCACATTGTGTAAGAAACAACATGAGGCTTGCAAGAGATTGAAACAGTGCATCCCAAAACGTATTACAGCAGCAAAAACACACGTTTCTACAAAGACTTTGAAGGAGCAAGCAAAAGCCTAGTGGCTGAGCGTTCTTTCAGAGAGAAACACATGCTTTTCATCCTTATGGAGTGAGTTTTGTGCCAGGAATTCATATGCATTTTGTACTGTGCAGAATGTAGCTACCTGCTCGGGAGTTGTGTCATAGAAGCACCTTTCCTGCAGGAGCTTTTTGCAACATTCATTGTTTGGCTAAGTTCTTTAGGGGTGGTTTTGGAAGGTCTTTCAACTTTGGCCAAACCCGCTTCGCACGAAATTTTTTCACAGCGCTCTTTCCAAGTGTCCACAAAGAGCTGCTGCTTGAAACTGTCCACATGCACATCTCCCTTACTGGTGTGTTCGTTTCACTACCTGGATTTTGGTTTCCTCTTCCTTCTTTAAAATGACAAGCCTTCTTTCTGCACGCTACACACACCTTTTAGCAGTTTCAGTTTGAAGCATGTTGGTGCTCTCAAAACGCTGTGTAACCTAGGTAGAGTGTGTCACTCTCCAGCACTGAATACACAACGTAGAGGTCCTTTCACCACAGACACGCAAACACATCTTTTTCTGAAAGTCCTACTTCAGGTCACTTGGAAATGTAAGGGTTTCATCGAGAACATGAAGTCAATCATGCTTTTGCACTCTGCAACCAATAGAAATGTACTTTTGTACATACCCGTCTGAATTTCACCGCAAAATGCCCTTCTTTTCTGGTTTGTTGAGAGTTCTCAACACATTAGGAGAAAGAGCGTGTTTGAGCAAGAGTGATGCAGTGTGCGTTTTCCTGGATTTCAAGCGATTTGGGAAACATACTCCCTATTTTTCCACATTGTGTAAGAAGCAACATGAGGCTTGCACGAGATTGAAACAATGCATCCCAAAACGTATTCCAGCACTGAAAACACACGTTTCTACAAAGACTTTGAAGGAGCAAGCAAAAGCCTAGTGGCTGAGTGTTCTTTCAGAGAGAAACACATGCTTTTCATCCTTATGGAGTGAGTTTTGTGCCAGGAATTCATATGCATTTTGTACTGTGCAGAATGTAGCTACCTGCTCGGGAGTTGTGTCATAGAAGCACCTTTCCTGCAGGAGCTTTTTGCAACATTCATTGTTTGGCTAAGTTCTTTAGGGGTGGTTTTGGAAGGTCTTTCAACTTTGGCCAAATCCAGCTTCGTACGAAGTTTTTTCACAGCGCTCTTTCCAAGTGTCCACAAAGAGCTGCTGCTTGAAACTGTCCACATGCACATCTCCCATACCGGTGTGTTCGTTTCACTACCTGGATTTTGGTTTCCTCTTCTTTCTTTGAAATGACAAGCCTTCTTTCTGCACGCTACACACACCTTTTAGCAGTTTCAGTTTGAAGCATGTTGGTGCTCTCAAAACGCTCTGTAACCTAGGTAGAGTGTGTCACTCTCCAGCACTGAATACAAAACTTAGAGCTCCTTTCACCACAGACACGCAAACACATCTTTTTGTGAAAGTCCTACTTCAAGTCACTTGGAAATGTAAGGGTTTCATCGAGAACTTGAAGTCAATCATGCTTTTGCACTCTGCAACCAACAGAAATGTACTTTTGTACATACCTCTCTGAATTTCACCGCAAAATGCCCTTCTTTTCTGGTTTGTTGAAAGTTCTCAAAACATTACGAGAAAGAGCGTGTTTGAGCAAGAGTGATGCAGTGTGCGTTTTCCTGGATTTCAAGTGATTTGGGAAACATACTCCTTATTTTTCCAATTGTGTAAGAAACAACATGAGGCTTGCAAGAGATTGAAACAATGCGTCCCAAAACGTATTCCAGCAGCGAAAACACACGTTTCTACAAAGACTTTGAAGGAGCAAGCAAAAGCCTAGTGGCTGAGTGTTCTTTCAGAGAGAAACACATGCTTTTCATCCTTATGGAGTGAGTTTTGTGCCAGGAATTCATATGCATTTTGTACTGTGGAGAATGTAGCTACCTGCTCGGGAGTTGTGTCATAGAGGCACCTTTCCTGCAGGAGCTTATTGCAACATTCATTGTTTGGCTAAGTTGTTTAGGGGTGGTTTTGGAAGGTCTTTCAACTTTGGCCAAATCCCGCTTCGTACGAAATTTTTTCACAGCGCTCTTTCCAAGTGTCCACAAAGAGCTGCTGCTTGAAACTGTCCACATGCACATCTCCCATACTGGTGTGTTCGTTTCACTACCTGGATTTTGGTTTCCTCTTCTTTCTTTGAAATGACAAGCCTTCTTTCTGCACGCTACACACACCTTGTAGCAGTTTCAGTTTGAAGCATGTTGGTGCTATCAAAACGCTGTGTAACCTAGGTAGAGTGTGTCACTCTCCAGCACTGAATACAAAACTTAGAGCTCCTTACACCACAGACACGCAAACACATCTTTTTGTGAAAGTCCTACTTCAGGTCACTTGTAAATGTAAGTGTTTCATCGAGAACATGAAGTCAATCATGCTTTTGCACTCTGCAACCAATAGAAATGTACTTTTGTACATACCCGTCTGAATTTCACCGCAAAATGCCCTTCTTTCCTGGTTTGTTGAAAGTTCTCAACACATTAGGAGAAAGAGCGTGTTTGAGCAAGATTGATGCAGTGTGCGTTTTCCTGGATTTCAAGTGATTTGGGAAACACAGTCCCTATTTTTCCACATTGTGTAAGAAACAACATGAGGCTTGCAAGAGATTGAAACAGTGCATCCCAAAACGTATTACAGCAGCAAAAACACACGTTTCTACAAAGACTTTGAAGGAGCAAGCAAAAGCCTAGTGGCTGAGCGTTCTTTCAGAGAGAAACACATGCTTTTCATCCTTATGGAGTGAGTTTTGTGCCAGGAATTCATATGCATTTTGTACTGTGCAGAATGTAGCTACCTGCTCGGGAGTTGTGTCATAGAAGCACCTTTCCTGCAGGAGCTTTTTGCAACATTCATTGTTTGGCTAAGTTCTTTAGGGGTGGTTTTGGAAGGTCTTTCAACTTTGGCCAAACCCGCTTCGCACGAAATTTTTTCACAGCGCTCTTTCCAAGTGTCCACAAAGAGCTGCTGCTTGAAACTGTCCACATGCACATCTCCCTTACTGGTGTGTTCGTTTCACTACCTGGATTTTGGTTTCCTCTTCCTTCTTTAAAATGACAAGCCTTCTTTCTGCACGCTACACACACCTTTTAGCAGTTTCAGTTTGAAGCATGTTGGTGCTCTCAAAACGCTGTGTAACCTAGGTAGAGTGTGTCACTCTCCAGCACTGAATACACAACGTAGAGGTCCTTTCACCACAGACACGCAAACACATCTTTTTCTGAAAGTCCTACTTCAGGTCACTTGGAAATGTAAGGGTTTCATCGAGAACATGAAGTCAATCATGCTTTTGCACTCTGCAACCAATAGAAATGTACTTTTGTACATACCCGTCTGAATTTCACCGCAAAATGCCCTTCTTTTCTGGTTTGTTGAGAGTTCTCAACACATTAGGAGAAAGAGCGTGTTTGAGCAAGAGTGATGCAGTGTGCGTTTTCCTGGATTTCAAGCGATTTGGGAAACATACTCCCTATTTTTCCACATTGTGTAAGAAGCAACATGAGGCTTGCACGAGATTGAAACAATGCATCCCAAAACGTATTCCAGCACTGAAAACACACGTTTCTACAAAGACTTTGAAGGAGCAAGCAAAAGCCTAGTGGCTGAGTGTTCTTTCAGAGAGAAACACATGCTTTTCATCCTTATGGAGTGAGTTTTGTGCCAGGAATTCATATGCATTTTGTACTGTGCAGAATGTAGCTACCTGCTCGGGAGTTGTGTCATAGAAGCACCTTTCCTGCAGGAGCTTTTTGCAACATTCATTGTTTGGCTAAGTTCTTTAGGGGTGGTTTTGGAAGGTCTTTCAACTTTGGCCAAATCCAGCTTCGTACGAAGTTTTTTCACAGCGCTCTTTCCAAGTGTCCACAAAGAGCTGCTGCTTGAAACTGTCCACATGCACATCTCCCATACCGGTGTGTTCGTTTCACTACCTGGATTTTGGTTTCCTCTTCTTTCTTTGAAATGACAAGCCTTCTTTCTGCACGCTACACACACCTTTTAGCAGTTTCAGTTTGAAGCATGTTGGTGCTCTCAAAACGCTCTGTAACCTAGGTAGAGTGTGTCACTCTCCAGCACTGAATACAAAACTTAGAGCTCCTTTCACCACAGACACGCAAACACATCTTTTTGTGAAAGTCCTACTTCAAGTCACTTGGAAATGTAAGGGTTTCATCGAGAACTTGAAGTCAATCATGCTTTTGCACTCTGCAACCAACAGAAATGTACTTTTGTACATACCTCTCTGAATTTCACCGCAAAATGCCCTTCTTTTCTGGTTTGTTGAAAGTTCTCAAAACATTACGAGAAAGAGCGTGTTTGAGCAAGAGTGATGCAGTGTGCGTTTTCCTGGATTTCAAGTGATTTGGGAAACATACTCCTTATTTTTCCAATTGTGTAAGAAACAACATGAGGCTTGCAAGAGATTGAAACAATGCGTCCCAAAACGTATTCCAGCAGCGAAAACACACGTTTCTACAAAGACTTTGAAGGAGCAAGCAAAAGCCTAGTGGCTGAGTGTTCTTTCAGAGAGAAACACATGCTTTTCATCCTTATGGAGTGAGTTTTGTGCCAGGAATTCATATGCATTTTGTACTGTGCAGAATGTAGCTACCTGCTCGGGAGTTGTGTCATAGAGGCACCTTTCCTGCAGGAGCTTATTGCAACATTCATTGTTTGGCTAAGTTGTTTAGGGGTGGTTTTGGAAGGTCTTTCAACTTTGGCCAAATCCCGCTTCGTACGAAATTTTTTCACAGCGCTCTTTCCAAGTGTCCACAAAGAGCTGCTGCTTGAAACTGTCCACATGCACATCTCCCATACTGGTGTGTTCGTTTCACTACCTGGATTTTGGTTTCCTCTTCTTTCTTTGAAATGACAAGCCTTCTTTCTGCACGCTACACACACCTTGTAGCAGTTTCAGTTTGAAGCATGTTGGTGCTATCAAAACGCTGTGTAACCTAGGTAGAGTGTGTCACTCTCCAGCACTGAATACAAAACTTAGAGCTCCTTTCACCACAGACACGCAAACACATCTTTTTGTGAAAGTCCTACTTCAAGTCACTTGGAAATGTAAGGGTTTCATCGAGAACTTGAAGTCAATCATGCTTTTGCACTCTGCAACCAACAGAAATGTACTTTTGTACATACCTCTCTGAATTTCACCGCAAAATGCCCTTCTTTTCTGGTTTGTTGAAAGTTCTCAAAACATTACGAGAAAGAGCGTGTTTGAGCAAGAGTGATGCAGTGTGCGTTTTCCTGGATTTCAAGTGATTTGGGAAACATACTCCTTATTTTTCCAATTGTGTAAGAAACAACATGAGGCTTGCAAGAGATTGAAACAATGCGTCCCAAAACGTATTCCAGCAGCGAAAACACACGTTTCTACAAAGACTTTGAAGGAGCAAGCAAAAGCCTAGTGGCTGAGTGTTCTTTCAGAGAGAAACACATGCTTTTCATCCTTATGGAGTGAGTTTTGTGCCAGGAATTCATATGCATTTTGTACTGTGCAGAATGTAGCTACCTGCTCGGGAGTTGTGTCATAGAGGCACCTTTCCTGCAGGAGCTTATTGCAACATTCATTGTTTGGCTAAGTTGTTTAGGGGTGGTTTTGGAAGGTCTTTCAACTTTGGCCAAATCCCGCTTCGTACGAAATTTTTTCACAGCGCTCTTTCCAAGTGTCCACAAAGAGCTGCTGCTTGAAACTGTCCACATGCACATCTCCCATACTGGTGTGTTCGTTTCACTACCTGGATTTTGGTTTCCTCTTCTTTCTTTGAAATGACAAGCCTTCTTTCTGCACGCTACACACACCTTGTAGCAGTTTCAGTTTGAAGCATGTTGGTGCTATCAAAACGCTGTGTAACCTAGGTAGAGTGTGTCACTCTCCAGCACTGAATACAAAACTTAGAGCTCCTTACACCACAGACACGCAAACACATCTTTTTGTGAAAGTCCTACTTCAGGTCACTTGTAAATGTAAGTGTTTCATCGAGAACATGAAGTCAATCATGCTTTTGCACTCTGCAACCAATAGAAATGTACTTTTGTACATACCCGTCTGAATTTCACCGCAAAATGCCCTTCTTTCCTGGTTTGTTGAAAGTTCTCAACACATTAGGAGAAAGAGCGTATTTGAGCAAGATTGATGCAGTGTGCGTTTTCCTGGATTTCAAGTGATTTGGGAAACACAGTCCCTATTTTTCCACATTGTGTAAGAAACAACATGAGGCTTGCAAGAGATTGAAACAGTGCATCCCAAAACGTATTACAGCAGCAAAAACACACGTTTCTACAAAGACTTTGAAGGAGCAAGCAAAAGCCTAGTGGCTGAGTGTTCTTTCAGAGAGAAACACATGCTTTTCATCCTTATGGAGTGAGTTTTGTGCCAGGAATTCATATGGATTTTGTACTGTGCAGAATGTAGCTACCTGCTCGGGAGTTGTGTCATAGAAGCACCTTTCCTGCAGGAGCTTTTTGCAACATTCATTGTTTGGCTAAGTTCTTTAGGGGTGGTTTTGGAAGGTCTTTCAACTTTGGCCAAACCCGCTTCGCACGAAATTTTTTCACAGCGCTCTTTCCAAGTGTCCACAAAGAGCTGCTGCTTGAAACTGTCCACATGCACATCTCCCTTACTGGTGTGTTCGTTTCACTACCTGGATTTTGGTTTCCTCTTCCTTCTTTAAAATGACAAGCCTTCTTTCTGCACGCTACACACACCTTGTAGCAGTTTCAGTTTGAAGCATGTTGGTGCTCTCAAAACGCTGTGTAACCTAGGTAGAGTGTGTCACTCTCCAGCACTGAATACACAACGTAGAGGTCCTTTCACCACAGACACGCAAACACATCTTTTTCTGAAAGTCCTACTTCAGGTCACTTGGAAATGTAAGGGTTTCATCGAGAACATGAAGTCAATCATGCTTTTGCACTCTGCAACCAATAGAAATGTACTTTTGTACATACCCGTCTGAATTTCACCGCAAAATGCCCTTCTTTTCTGGTTTGTTGAGAGTTCTCAACACATTAGGAGAAAGAGCGTGTTTGAGCAAGAGTGATGCAGTGTGCGTTTTCCTGGATTTCAAGCGATTTGGGAAACATACTCCCTATTTTTCCACATTGTGTAAGAAGCAACATGAGGCTTGCACGAGATTGAAACAATGCATCCCAAAACGTATTCCAGCAGCGAAAACACACGTTTCTACAAAGACTTTGAAGGAGCAAGCAAAAGCCTAGTGGCTGAGTGTTCTTTCAGAGAGAAACACACGCTTTTCATCCTTATGGAGTGAGTTTTGTGCCAGGTATTCATATGCATTTTGTACTGTGCAGAATGTAGCTACCTGCTCGGGAGTTGTGTCATAGAAGCACCTTTCCTGCAGGAGCTTATTGCAACATTCATTGTTTGGCTAAGTTCTTTAGGGGTGGTTTTGGAAGGTCTTTCAACTTTGGCCAAATCCAGCTTCGTACGAAGTTTTTTAACAGCGCTATTTCCAAGTTTCCACAAAGAGCTGCTGCTTGAAACTGTCCACATGCACATCTCCCATACTGGTTTGTTCATTTCACTACCTGGATTTTGGTTTCCTCTTCCTTCTTTAAAATGACAAGCCTTCTTTCTGCACGCTACACACACCTTGTAGCAGTTTCAGTTTGAAGCATTTTGGTGTTATCAAAACGCTGTGTAACCTAGGTAGAGTGTGTCACTCTCCAGCACTGAATACAGAACTTAGAGCTCCTTTCACCACAGACACGCAAACACATCTTTTTGTGAAACTCCTACATCAGGTCACTTGGAAATGTAAGGGTTTCATCGAGAACATGAAGTCAATTACGCTTTTGCACTCTGCAACCAATAGAAATGTACTTTTGTACATACCCGTCTGAATTTCACCGCAAAATGACCTTCTTTTCTGGTTTGTTGAAAGTTCTCAACACATTAGGAGAAAGAGCGTCTTTGAGCAAGAGTGATGCAGTGTTCGTTTTCCTGGATTTCAAGTGATTTGGGAAACATACTCCTTATTTTTCCACATTCTGTAAGAAGCAACATGAGGCTTGCAAGAGATTGAAACAATGCATCCCAAAACGTATTCCAGCACTGAAAACACACGTTTCTACAAAGACTTTGAAGGAGCAAGCAAAAGCCTAGTGGCTGAGTGTTCTTTCAGAGAGAAACACATGCTTTTCATCCTTATGGAGTGAGTTTTGTGTCAGGAATTCATATGCATTTTGTACTGTGCAGAATGTAGCTACCTGCTCGGGAGTTGTGTCATAGAAGCACCTTTCCTGCAGGAGCTTTTTGCAACATTCATTGTTTGGCTAAGTTCTTTAGGGGTGGTTTTGGAAGGTCTTTCAACTTTGGCCAAATCCAGCTTCGTACGAAGTTTTTTCACAGCGCTCTTTCCAAGTGTCCACAAAGAGCTGCTGCTTGAAACTGTCCACATGCACATCTCCCATACCGGTGTGTTCGTTTCACTACCTGGATTTTGGTTTCCTCTTCTTTCTTTGAAATGACAAGCCTTCTTTCTGCACGCTACACACACCTTTTAGCAGTTTCAGTTTGAAGCATGTTGGTGCTCTCAAAACGCTCTGTAACCTAGGTAGAGTGTGTCACTCTCCAGCACTGAATACAAAACTTAGAGCTCCTTTCACCACAGACACGCAAACACATCTTTTTGTGAAAGTCCTACTTCAAGTCACTTGGAAATGTAAGGGTTTCATCGAGAACTTGAAGTCAATCATGCTTTTGCACTCTGCAACCAACAGAAATGTACTTTTGTACATACCTCTCTGAATTTCACCGCAAAATGCCCTTCTTTTCTGGTTTGTTGAAAGTTCTCAAAACATTACGAGAAAGAGCGTGTTTGAGCAAGAGTGATGCAGTGTGCGTTTTCCTGGATTTCAAGTGATTTGGGAAACATACTCCTTATTTTTCCAATTGTGTAAGAAACAACATGAGGCTTGCAAGAGATTGAAACAATGCGTCCCAAAACGTATTCCAGCAGCGAAAACACACGTTTCTACAAAGACTTTGAAGGAGCAAGCAAAAGCCTAGTGGCTGAGTGTTCTTTCAGAGAGAAACACATGCTTTTCATCCTTATGGAGTGAGTTTTGTGCCAGGAATTCATATGCATTTTGTACTGTGCAGAATGTAGCTACCTGCTCGGGAGTTGTGTCATAGAGGCACCTTTCCTGCAGGAGCTTATTGCAACATTCATTGTTTGGCTAAGTTGTTTAGGGGTGGTTTTGGAAGGTCTTTCAACTTTGGCCAAATCCCGCTTCGTACGAAATTTTTTCACAGCGCTCTTTCCAAGTGTCCACAAAGAGCTGCTGCTTGAAACTGTCCACATGCACATCTCCCATACTGGTGTGTTCGTTTCACTACCTGGATTTTGGTTTCCTCTTCTTTCTTTGAAATGACAAGCCTTCTTTCTGCACGCTACACACACCTTGTAGCAGTTTCAGTTTGAAGCATGTTGGTGCTATCAAAACGCTGTGTAACCTAGGTAGAGTGTGTCACTCTCCAGCACTGAATACAAAACTTAGAGCTCCTTACACCACAGACACGCAAACACATCTTTTTGTGAAAGTCCTACTTCAGGTCACTTGTAAATGTAAGTGTTTCATCGAGAACATGAAGTCAATCATGCTTTTGCACTCTGCAACCAATAGAAATGTACTTTTGTACATACCCGTCTGAATTTCACCGCAAAATGCCCTTCTTTCCTGGTTTGTTGAAAGTTCTCAACACATTAGGAGAAAGAGCGTGTTTGAGCAAGATTGATGCAGTGTGCGTTTTCCTGGATTTCAAGTGATTTGGGAAACACAGTCCCTATTTTTCCACATTGTGTAAGAAACAACCTGAGGCTTGCAAGAGATTGAAACAGTGCATCCCAAAACGTATTACAGCAGCAAAAACACACGTTTCTACAAAGACTTTGAAGGAGCAAGCAAAAGCCTAGTGGCTGAGCGTTCTTTCAGAGAGAAACACATGCTTTTCATCCTTATGGAGTGAGTTTTGTGCCAGGAATTCATATGCATTTTGTACTGTGCAGAATGTAGCTACCTGCTCGGGAGTTGTGTCATAGAAGCACCTTTCCTGCAGGAGCTTTTTGCAACATTCATTGTTTGGCTAAGTTCTTTAGGGGTGGTTTTGGAAGGTCTTTCAACTTTGGCCAAACCCGCTTCGCACGAAATTTTTTCACAGCGCTCTTTCCAAGTGTCCACAAAGAGCTGCTGCTTGAAACTGTCCACATGCACATCTCCCTTACTGGTGTGTTCGTTTCACTACCTGGATTTTGGTTTCCTCTTCCTTCTTTAAAATGACAAGCCTTCTTTCTGCACGCTACACACACCTTGTAGCAGTTTCAGTTTGAAGCATGTTGGTGCTCTCAAAACGCTGTGTAACCTAGGTAGAGTGTGTCACTCTCCAGCACTGAATACACAACGTAGAGGTCCTTTCACCACAGACACGCAAACACATCTTTTTCTGAAAGTCCTACTTCAGGTCACTTGGAAATGTAAGGGTTTCATCGAGAACATGAAGTCAATCATGCTTTTGCACTCTGCAACCAATAGAAATGTACTTTTGTACATACCCGTCTGAATTTCACCGCAAAATGCCCTTCTTTTCTGGTTTGTTGAGAGTTCTCAACACATTAGGAGAAAGAGCGTGTTTGAGCAAGAGTGATGCAGTGTGCGTTTTCCTGGATTTCAAGCGATTTGGGAAACATACTCCCTATTTTTCCACATTGTGTAAGAAGCAACATGAGGCTTGCACGAGATTGAAACAATGCATCCCAAAACGTATTCCAGCAGCGAAAACACACGTTTCTACAAAGACTTTGAAGGAGCAAGCAAAAGCCTAGTGGCTGAGTGTTCTTTCAGAGAGAAACACATGCTTTTCATCCTTATGGAGTGAGTTTTGTGCCAGGAATTCATATGCATTTTGTACTGTGCAGAATGTAGCTACCTGCTCGGGAGTTGTGTCATAGAAGCACCTTTCCTGCAGGAGCTTTTTGCAACATTCATTGTTTGGCTAAGTTCTTTAGGGGTGGTTTTGGAAGGTCTTTCAACTTTGGCCAAATCCAGCTTCGTACGAAGTTTTTTCACAGCGCTCTTTCCAAGTGTCCACAAAGAGCTGCTGCTTGAAACTGTCCACATGCACATCTCCCATACTGGTGTGTTCGTTTCACTACCTGGATTTTGGTTTCCTCTTCTTTCTTTGAAATGACAAGCCTTCTTTCTGCACGCTACACACACCTTTTAGCAGTTTCAGTTTGAAGCATGTTGGTGCTCTCAAAACGCTCTGTAACCTAGGTAGAGTGTGTCACTCTCCAGCACTGAATACAAAACTTAGAGCTCCTTTCACCACAGACACGCAAACACATCTTTTTGTGAAAGTCCTACTTCAAGTCACTTGGAAATGTAAGGGTTTCATCGAGAACTTGAAGTCAATCATGCTTTTGCACTCTGCAACCAACAGAAATGTACTTTTGTACATACCTCTCTGAATTTCACCGCAAAATGCCCTTCTTTTCTGGTTTGTTGAAAGTTCTCAAAACATTACGAGAAAGAGCGTGTTTGAGCAAGAGTGATGCAGTGTGCGTTTTCCTGGATTTCAAGTGATTTGGGAAACATACTCCTTATTTTTCCAATTGTGTAAGAAACAACATGAGGCTTGCAAGAGATTGAAACAATGCGTCCCAAAACGTATTCCAGCAGCGAAAACACACGTTTCTACAAAGACTTTGAAGGAGCAAGCAAAAGCCTAGTGGCTGAGTGTTCTTTCAGAGAGAAACACATGCTTTTCATCCTTATGGAGTGAGTTTTGTGCCAGGAATTCATATGCATTTTGTACTGTGCAGAATGTAGCTACCTGCTCGGGAGTTGTGTCATAGAGGCACCTTTCCTGCAGGAGCTTATTGCAACATTCATTGTTTGGCTAAGTTGTTTAGGGGTGGTTTTGGAAGGTCTTTCAACTTTGGCCAAATCCCGCTTCGTACGAAATTTTTTCACAGCGCTCTTTCCAAGTGTCCACAAAGAGCTGCTGCTTGAAACTGTCCACATGCACATCTCCCATACTGGTGTGTTCGTTTCACTACCTGGATTTTGGTTTCCTCTTCTTTCTTTGAAATGACAAGCCTTCTTTCTGCACGCTACACACACCTTGTAGCAGTTTCAGTTTGAAGCATGTTGGTGCTATCAAAACGCTGTGTAACCTAGGTAGAGTGTGTCACTCTCCAGCACTGAATACAAAACTTAGAGCTCCTTACACCACAGACACGCAAACACATCTTTTTGTGAAAGTCCTACTTCAGGTCACTTGTAAATGTAAGTGTTTCATCGAGAACATGAAGTCAATCATGCTTTTGCACTCTGCAACCAATAGAAATGTACTTTTGTACATACCCGTCTGAATTTCACCGCAAAATGCCCTTCTTTCCTGGTTTGTTGAAAGTTCTCAACACATTAGGAGAAAGAGCGTATTTGAGCAAGATTGATGCAGTGTGCGTTTTCCTGGATTTCAAGTGATTTGGGAAACACAGTCCCTATTTTTCCACATTGTGTAAGAAACAACATGAGGCTTGCAAGAGATTGAAACAGTGCATCCCAAAACGTATTACAGCAGCAAAAACACACGTTTCTACAAAGACTTTGAAGGAGCAAGCAAAAGCCTAGTGGCTGAGTGTTCTTT
The DNA here is from genome assembly GCF_964146895.1 of Miniopterus schreibersii. Lineage (NCBI taxonomy): Eukaryota > Metazoa > Chordata > Mammalia > Chiroptera > Miniopteridae > Miniopterus > Miniopterus schreibersii. The sequence goes on along the minus strand of NW_027669825.1, from coordinate 447,367 downwards.
CAGAGAGAAACACATGCTTTTCATCCTTATGGAGTGAGTTTTGTGCCAGGAATTCATATGGATTTTGTACTGTGCAGAATGTAGCTACCTGCTCGGGAGTTGTGTCATAGAAGCACCTTTCCTGCAGGAGCTTTTTGCAACATTCATTGTTTGGCTAAGTTCTTTAGGGGTGGTTTTGGAAGGTCTTTCAACTTTGGCCAAACCCGCTTCGCACGAAATTTTTTCACAGCGCTCTTTCCAAGTGTCCACAAAGAGCTGCTGCTTGAAACTGTCCACATGCACATCTCCCTTACTGGTGTGTTCGTTTCACTACCTGGATTTTGGTTTCCTCTTCCTTCTTTAAAATGACAAGCCTTCTTTCTGCACGCTACACACACCTTGTAGCAGTTTCAGTTTGAAGCATGTTGGTGCTCTCAAAACGCTGTGTAACCTAGGTAGAGTGTGTCACTCTCCAGCACTGAATACACAACGTAGAGGTCCTTTCACCACAGACACGCAAACACATCTTTTTCTGAAAGTCCTACTTCAGGTCACTTGGAAATGTAAGGGTTTCATCGAGAACATGAAGTCAATCATGCTTTTGCACTCTGCAACCAATAGAAATGTACTTTTGTACATACCCGTCTGAATTTCACCGCAAAATGCCCTTCTTTTCTGGTTTGTTGAGAGTTCTCAACACATTAGGAGAAAGAGCGTGTTTGAGCAAGAGTGATGCAGTGTGCGTTTTCCTGGATTTCAAGCGATTTGGGAAACATACTCCCTATTTTTCCACATTGTGTAAGAAGCAACATGAGGCTTGCACGAGATTGAAACAATGCATCCCAAAACGTATTCCAGCAGCGAAAACACACGTTTCTACAAAGACTTTGAAGGAGCAAGCAAAAGCCTAGTGGCTGAGTGTTCTTTCAGAGAGAAACACACGCTTTTCATCCTTATGGAGTGAGTTTTGTGCCAGGTATTCATATGCATTTTGTACTGTGCAGAATGTAGCTACCTGCTCGGGAGTTGTGTCATAGAAGCACCTTTCCTGCAGGAGCTTATTGCAACATTCATTGTTTGGCTAAGTTCTTTAGGGGTGGTTTTGGAAGGTCTTTCAACTTTGGCCAAATCCAGCTTCGTACGAAGTTTTTTAACAGCGCTATTTCCAAGTTTCCACAAAGAGCTGCTGCTTGAAACTGTCCACATGCACATCTCCCATACTGGTTTGTTCATTTCACTACCTGGATTTTGGTTTCCTCTTCCTTCTTTAAAATGACAAGCCTTCTTTCTGCACGCTACACACACCTTGTAGCAGTTTCAGTTTGAAGCATTTTGGTGTTATCAAAACGCTGTGTAACCTAGGTAGAGTGTGTCACTCTCCAGCACTGAATACAGAACTTAGAGCTCCTTTCACCACAGACACGCAAACACATCTTTTTGTGAAACTCCTACATCAGGTCACTTGGAAATGTAAGGGTTTCATCGAGAACATGAAGTCAATTACGCTTTTGCACTCTGCAACCAATAGAAATGTACTTTTGTACATACCCGTCTGAATTTCACCGCAAAATGACCTTCTTTTCTGGTTTGTTGAAAGTTCTCAACACATTAGGAGAAAGAGCGTCTTTGAGCAAGAGTGATGCAGTGTTCGTTTTCCTGGATTTCAAGTGATTTGGGAAACATACTCCTTATTTTTCCACATTCTGTAAGAAGCAACATGAGGCTTGCAAGAGATTGAAACAATGCATCCCAAAACGTATTCCAGCACTGAAAACACACGTTTCTACAAAGACTTTGAAGGAGCAAGCAAAAGCCTAGTGGCTGAGTGTTCTTTCAGAGAGAAACACATGCTTTTCATCCTTATGGAGTGAGTTTTGTGCCAGGAATTCATATGCATTTTGTACTGTGCAGAATGTAGCTACCTGCTCGGGAGTTGTGTCATAGAAGCACCTTTCCTGCAGGAGCCTTTTGCAACATTCATTGTTTGGCTAAGTTCTTTAGGGGTGGTTTTGGAAGGTCTTTCAACTTTGGCCAAATCCCGCTTCGCACGAAGTTTTTTAACAACGTTCTTTCCAAGTGTCCACAAAGAGCTGCTGCTTGAAACTGTCCACATGCACATCTCCCTTACTGGTGTGTTCGTTTCACTACCTGGATTTTGGTTTCCTCTTCCTTCTTTAAAATGACAAGCCTTCTTTCTGCACGCTACACACACCTTGTAGCAGTTTCAGTTTGAAGCATGTTGGTGCTCTCAAAACGCTCTGTAACCTAGGTAGAGTGTGTCACTCTCCAGCACTGAATACACAACGTAGAGCTCCTTTCACAACAGACACGCAAACACATCTTTTTTGAAAGTCCTACTTCAGGTCACTTGGAAATGTAAGGGTTTCATCGAGAACATGAAGTCAATCATGCTTTTGCACTCGGCAACCAATAGAAATGTACTTTTGTACATACCCGTCTGAATTTCACCGCAAAATGCCCTTCTTTTCTGGTTTGTTGAAAGTTCTCAACACATTAGTAGAAAGAGCGTGTTTGAGCAAGAGTGATGCAGTGTGCGTTTTCCTGGATTTCAAGCGATTTGGGAAACATACTCCCTATTTTTCCACATTGTGTAAGAAACAACATGAGGCTTGCAAGAGATTGAAACAAGGCATCCCAAAACGTATTCCAGCAGCGAAAACACACGTTTCTACAAAGACTTTGAAGGAGCAAGCAAAAGCCTAGTGGCTGAGTGTTCTTTCAGAGAGAAACACATGCTTTTCATCCTTATGGAGTGAGTTTTGTGTCAGGAATTCATATGCATTTTCTACTGTGCAGAATGTAGCTACCTGCTCGGGAGTTGTGTCATAGAAGCACCTTTCCTGCAGGAGCTTATTGCAACATTCATTGTTTGGCTAAGTTCTTTAAGGGTGGTTTTGGAAGGTGTTTCATCTTTGGCCAAATCCCGCTTCGCACGAAGTTTTTTAACAACACTCTTTACAAGTGTCCACAAAGAGCCTCTGCTTGAAACTGTCCACATGCACATCTCCCTTACTGGTGTGTTCGTTTCACTACCTGGATTTTGGTTTCCTCTTCTTTCTTTGAAATGACAAGCCTTCTTTCTGCACGCTACACACACCTTTTAGCAGTTTCAGTTTGAAGCATGTTGGTGCTCTCAAAACGCTCTGTAACCTAGGTAGAGTGTGTCACTCTCCAGCACTGAATACAAAACTTAGAGCTCCTTTCACCACAGACACGCAAACACATCTTTTTGTGAAAGTCCTACTTCAAGTCACTTGGAAATGTAAGGGTTTCATCGAGAACTTGAAGTCAATCATGCTTTTGCACTCTGCAACCAACAGAAATGTACTTTTGTACATACCTCTCTGAATTTCACCGCAAAATGCCCTTCTTTTCTGGTTTGTTGAAAGTTCTCAAAACATTACGAGAAAGAGCGTGTTTGAGCAAGAGTGATGCAGTGTGCGTTTTCCTGGATTTCAAGTGATTTGGGAAACATACTCCTTATTTTCCAATTGTGTAAGAAACAACATGAGGCTTGCAAGAGATTGAAACAATGCGTCCCAAAACGTATTCCAGCAGCGAAAACACACGTTTCTACAAAGACTTTGAAGGAGCAAGCAAAAGCCTAGTGGCTGAGTGTTCTTTCAGAGAGAAACACATGCTTTTCATCCTTATGGAGTGAGTTTTGTGCCAGGAATTCATATGCATTTTGTACTGTGCAGAATGTAGCTACCTGCTCGGGAGTTGTGTCATAGAGGCACCTTTCCTGCAGGAGCTTATTGCAACATTCATTGTTTGGCTAAGTTGTTTAGGGGTGGTTTTGGAAGGTCTTTCAACTTTGGCCAAATCCCGCTTCGTACGAAATTTTTTCACAGCGCTCTTTCCAAGTGTCCACAAAGAGCTGCTGCTTGAAACTGTCCACATGCACATCTCCCATACTGGTGTGTTCGTTTCACTACCTGGATTTTGGTTTCCTCTTCTTTCTTTGAAATGACAAGCCTTCTTTCTGCACGCTACACACACCTTGTAGCAGTTTCAGTTTGAAGCATGTTGGTGCTCTCAAAACGCTGTGTAACCTAGGTAGAGTGTGTCACTCTCCAGCACTGAATACACAACGTAGAGGTCCTTTCACCACAGACACGCAAACACATCTTTTTCTGAAAGTCCTACTTCAGGTCACTTGGAAATGTAAGGGTTTCATCGAGAACATGAAGTCAATCATGCTTTTGCACTCTGCAACCAATAGAAATGTACTTTTGTACATACCCGTCTGAATTTCACCGCAAAATGCCCTTCTTTTCTGGTTTGTTGAGAGTTCTCAACACATTAGGAGAAAGAGCGTGTTTGAGCAAGAGTGATGCAGTGTGCGTTTTCCTGGATTTCAAGCGATTTGGGAAACATACTCCCTATTTTTCCACATTGTGTAAGAAGCAACATGAGGCTTGCACGAGATTGAAACAATGCATCCCAAAACGTATTCCAGCAGCGAAAACACACGTTTCTACAAAGACTTTGAAGGAGCAAGCAAAAGCCTAGTGGCTGAGTGTTCTTTCAGAGAGAAACACATGCTTTTCATCCTTATGGAGTGAGTTTTGTGCCAGGAATTCATATGCATTTTGTACTGTGCAGAATGTAGCTACCTGCTCGGGAGTTGTGTCATAGAAGCACCTTTCCTGCAGGAGCTTTTTGCAACATTCATTGTTTGGCTAAGTTCTTTAGGGGTGGTTTTGGAAGGTCTTTCAACTTTGGCCAAATCCAGCTTCGTACGAAGTTTTTTCACAGCGCTCTTTCCAAGTGTCCACAAAGAGCTGCTGCTTGAAACTGTCCACATGCACATCTCCCATACTGGTGTGTTCGTTTCACTACCTGGATTTTGGTTTCCTCTTCTTTCTTTGAAATGACAAGCCTTCTTTCTGCACGCTACACACACCTTTTAGCAGTTTCAGTTTGAAGCATGTTGGTGCTCTCAAAACGCTCTGTAACCTAGGTAGAGTGTGTCACTCTCCAGCACTGAATACAAAACTTAGAGCTCCTTTCACCACAGACACGCAAACACATCTTTTTGTCAAAGTCCTACTTCAAGTCACTTGGAAATGTAAGGGTTTCATCGAGAACTTGAAGTCAATCATGCTTTTGCACTCTGCAACCAACAGAAATGTACTTTTGTACATACCTCTCTGAATTTCACCGCAAAATGCCCTTCTTTTCTGGTTTGTTGAAAGTTCTCAAAACATTACGAGAAAGAGCGTGTTTGAGCAAGAGTGATGCAGTGTGCGTTTTCCTGGATTTCAAGTGATTTGGGAAACATACTCCTTATTTTTCCAATTGTGTAAGAAACAACATGAGGCTTGCAAGAGATTGAAACAATGCGTCCCAAAACGTATTCCAGCAGCGAAAACACACGTTTCTACAAAGACTTTGAAGGAGCAAGCAAAAGCCTAGTGGCTGAGTGTTCTTTCAGAGAGAAACACATGCTTTTCATCCTTATGGAGTGAGTTTTGTGCCAGGAATTCATATGCATTTTGTACTGTGCAGAATGTAGCTACCTGCTCGGGAGTTGTGTCATAGAGGCACCTTTCCTGCAGGAGCTTATTGCAACATTCATTGTTTGGCTAAGTTGTTTAGGGGTGGTTTTGGAAGGTCTTTCAACTTTGGCCAAATCCCGCTTCGTACGAAATTTTTTCACAGCGCTCTTTCCAAGTGTCCACAAAGAGCTGCTGCTTGAAACTGTCCACATGCACATCTCCCATACTGGTGTGTTCGTTTCACTACCTGGATTTTGGTTTCCTCTTCTTTCTTTGAAATGACAAGCCTTCTTTCTGCACGCTACACACACCTTGTAGCAGTTTCAGTTTGAAGCATGTTGGTGCTATCAAAACGCTGTGTAACCTAGGTAGAGTGTGTCACTCTCCAGCACTGAATACAAAACTTAGAGCTCCTTACACCACAGACACGCAAACACATCTTTTTGTGAAAGTCCTACTTCAGGTCACTTGTAAATGTAAGTGTTTCATCGAGAACATGAAGTCAATCATGCTTTTGCACTCTGCAACCAATAGAAATGTACTTTTGTACATACCCGTCTGAATTTCACCGCAAAATGCCCTTCTTTCCTGGTTTGTTGAAAGTTCTCAACTCATTAGGAGAAAGAGCGTGTTTGAGCAAGATTGATGCAGTGTGCGTTTTCCTGGATTTCAAGTGATTTGGGAAACACAGTCCCTATTTTTCCACATTGTGTAAGAAACAACATGAGGCTTGCAAGAGATTGAAACAGTGCATCCCAAAACGTATTACAGCAGCAAAAACACACGTTTCTACAAAGACTTTGAAGGAGCAAGCAAAAGCCTAGTGGCTGAGCGTTCTTTCAGAGAGAAACACATGCTTTTCATCCTTATGGAGTGAGTTTTGTGCCAGGAATTCATATGCATTTTGTACTGTGCAGAATGTAGCTACCTGCTCGGGAGTTGTGTCATAGAAGCACCTTTCCTGCAGGAGCTTTTTGCAACATTCATTGTTTGGCTAAGTTCTTTAGGGGTGGTTTTGGAAGGTCTTTCAACTTTGGCCAAACCCGCTTCGCACGAAATTTTTTCACAGCGCTCTTTCCAAGTGTCCACAAAGAGCTGCTGCTTGAAACTGTCCACATGCACATCTCCCTTACTGGTGTGTTCGTTTCACTACCTGGATTTTGGTTTCCTCTTCCTTCTTTAAAATGACAAGCCTTCTTTCTGCACGCTACACACACCTTGTAGCAGTTTCAGTTTGAAGCATGTTGGTGCTCTCAAAACGCTGTGTAACCTAGGTAGAGTGTGTCACTCTCCAGCACTGAATACACAACGTAGAGGTCCTTTCACCACAGACACGCAAACACATCTTTTTCTGAAAGTCCTACTTCAGGTCACTTGGAAATGTAAGGGTTTCATCGAGAACATGAAGTCAATCATGCTTTTGCACTCTGCAACCAATAGAAATGTACTTTTGTACATACCCGTCTGAATTTCACCGCAAAATGCCCTTCTTTTCTGGTTTGTTGAGAGTTCTCAACACATTAGGAGAAAGAGCGTGTTTGAGCAAGAGTGATGCAGTGTGCGTTTTCCTGGATTTCAAGCGATTTGGGAAACATACTCCCTATTTTTCCACATTGTGTAAGAAGCAACATGAGGCTTGCACGAGATTGAAACAATGCATCCCAAAACGTATTCCAGCAGCGAAAACACACGTTTCTACAAAGACTTTGAAGGAGCAAGCAAAAGCCTAGTGGCTGAGTGTTCTTTCAGAGAGAAACACATGCTTTTCATCCTTATGGAGTGAGTTTTGTGCCAGGAATTCATATGCATTTTGTACTGTGCAGAATGTAGCTACCTGCTCGGGAGTTGTGTCATAGAAGCACCTTTCCTGCAGGAGCTTTTTGCAACATTCATTGTTTGGCTAAGTTCTTTAGGGGTGGTTTTGGAAGGTCTTTCAACTTTGGCCAAATCCAGCTTCGTACGAAGTTTTTTCACAGCGCTCTTTCCAAGTGTCCACAAAGAGCTGCTGCTTGAAACTGTCCACATGCACATCTCCCATACTGGTGTGTTCGTTTCACTACCTGGATTTTGGTTTCCTCTTCTTTCTTTGAAATGACAAGCCTTCTTTCTGCACGCTACACACACCTTTTAGCAGTTTCAGTTTGAAGCATGTTGGTGCTCTCAAAACGCTGTGTAACCTAGGTAGAGTGTGTCACTCTCCAGCACTGAATACACAACGTAGAGGTCCTTTCACCACAGACACGCAAACACATCTTTTTCTGAAAGTCCTACTTCAGGTCACTTGGAAATGTAAGGGTTTCATCGAGAACATGAAGTCAATCATGCTTTTGCACTCTGCAACCAATAGAAATGTACTTTTGTACATACCCGTCTGAATTTCACCGCAAAATGCCCTTCTTTTCTGGTTTGTTGAGAGTTCTCAACACATTAGGAGAAAGAGCGTGTTTGAGCAAGAGTGATGCAGTGTGCGTTTTCCTGGATTTCAAGCGATTTGGGAAACATACTCCCTATTTTTCCACATTGTGTAAGAAGCAACATGAGGCTTGCACGAGATTGAAACAATGCATCCCAAAACGTATTCCAGCAGCGAAAACACACGTTTCTACAAAGACTTTGAAGGAGCAAGCAAAAGCCTAGTGGCTGAGTGTTCTTTCAGAGAGAAACACATGCTTTTCATCCTTATGGAGTGAGTTTTGTGCCAGGAATTCATATGCATTTTGTACTGTGCAGAATGTAGCTACCTGCTCGGGAGTTGTGTCATAGAAGCACCTTTCCTGCAGGAGCTTTTTGCAACATTCATTGTTTGGCTAAGTTCTTTAGGGGTGGTTTTGGAAGGTCTTTCAACTTTGGCCAAATCCAGCTTCGTACGAAGTTTTTTCACAGCGCTCTTTCCAAGTGTCCACAAAGAGCTGCTGCTTGAAACTGTCCACATGCACATCTCCCATACTGGTGTGTTCGTTTCACTACCTGGATTTTGGTTTCCTCTTCTTTCTTTGAAATGACAAGCCTTCTTTCTGCACGCTACACACACCTTTTAGCAGTTTCAGTTTGAAGCATGTTGGTGCTCTCAAAACGCTCTGTAACCTAGGTAGAGTGTGTCACTCTCCAGCACTGAATACAAAACTTAGAGCTCCTTTCACCACAGACACGCAAACACATCTTTTTGTGAAAGTCCTACTTCAAGTCACTTGGAAATGTAAGGGTTTCATCGAGAACTTGAAGTCAATCATGCTTTTGCACTCTGCAACCAACAGAAATGTACTTTTGTACATACCTCTCTGAATTTCACCGCAAAATGCCCTTCTTTTCTGGTTTGTTGAAAGTTCTCAAAACATTACGAGAAAGAGCGTGTTTGAGCAAGAGTGATGCAGTGTGCGTTTTCCTGGATTTCAAGTGATTTGGGAAACATACTCCTTATTTTTCCAATTGTGTAAGAAACAACATGAGGCTTGCAAGAGATTGAAACAATGCGTCCCAAAACGTATTCCAGCAGCGAAAACACACGTTTCTACAAAGACTTTGAAGGAGCAAGCAAAAGCCTAGTGGCTGAGTGTTCTTTCAGAGAGAAACACATGCTTTTCATCCTTATGGAGTGAGTTTTGTGCCAGGAATTCATATGCATTTTGTACTGTGCAGAATGTAGCTACCTGCTCGGGAGTTGTGTCATAGAGGCACCTTTCCTGCAGGAGCTTATTGCAACATTCATTGTTTGGCTAAGTTGTTTAGGGGTGGTTTTGGAAGGTCTTTCAACTTTGGCCAAATCCCGCTTCGTACGAAATTTTTTCACAGCGCTCTTTCCAAGTGTCCACAAAGAGCTGCTGCTTGAAACTGTCCACATGCACATCTCCCATACTGGTGTGTTCGTTTCACTACCTGGATTTTGGTTTCCTCTTCTTTCTTTGAAATGACAAGCCTTCTTTCTGCACGCTACACACACCTTGTAGCAGTTTCAGTTTGAAGCATGTTGGTGCTATCAAAACGCTGTGTAACCTAGGTAGAGTGTGTCACTCTCCAGCACTGAATACAAAACTTAGAGCTCCTTACACCACAGACACGCAAACACATCTTTTTGTGAAAGTCCTACTTCAGGTCACTTGTAAATGTAAGTGTTTCATCGAGAACATGAAGTCAATCATGCTTTTGCACTCTGCAACCAATAGAAATGTACTTTTGTACATACCCGTCTGAATTTCACCGCAAAATGCCCTTCTTTCCTGGTTTGTTGAAAGTTCTCAACACATTAGGAGAAAGAGCGTATTTGAGCAAGATTGATGCAGTGTGCGTTTTCCTGGATTTCAAGTGATTTGGGAAACACAGTCCCTATTTTTCCACATTGTGTAAGAAACAACATGAGGCTTGCAAGAGATTGAAACAGTGCATCCCAAAACGTATTACAGCAGCAAAAACACACGTTTCTACAAAGACTTTGAAGGAGCAAGCAAAAGCCTAGTGGCTGAGTGTTCTTTCAGAGAGAAACACATGCTTTTCATCCTTATGGAGTGAGTTTTGTGCCAGGAATTCATATGGATTTTGTACTGTGCAGAATGTAGCTACCTGCTCGGGAGTTGTGTCATAGAAGCACCTTTCCTGCAGGAGCTTTTTGCAACATTCATTGTTTGGCTAAGTTCTTTAGGGGTGGTTTTGGAAGGTCTTTCAACTTTGGCCAAACCCGCTTCGCACGAAATTTTTTCACAGCGCTCTTTCCAAGTGTCCACAAAGAGCTGCTGCTTGAAACTGTCCACATGCACATCTCCCTTACTGGTGTGTTCGTTTCACTACCTGGATTTTGGTTTCCTCTTCCTTCTTTAAAATGACAAGCCTTCTTTCTGCACGCTACACACACCTTGTAGCAGTTTCAGTTTGAAGCATGTTGGTGCTCTCAAAACGCTGTGTAACCTAGGTAGAGTGTGTCACTCTCCAGCACTGAATACACAACGTAGAGGTCCTTTCACCACAGACACGCAAACACATCTTTTTCTGAAAGTCCTACTTCAGGTCACTTGGAAATGTAAGGGTTTCATCGAGAACATGAAGTCAATCATGCTTTTGCACTCTGCAACCAATAGAAATGTACTTTTGTACATACCCGTCTGAATTTCACCGCAAAATGCCCTTCTTTTCTGGTTTGTTGAGAGTTCTCAACACATTAGGAGAAAGAGCGTGTTTGAGCAAGAGGGATGCAGTGTGCGTTTTCCTGGATTTCAAGCGATTTGGGAAACATACTCCCTATTTTTCCACATTGTGTAAGAAGCAACATGAGGCTTGCACGAGATTGAAACAATGCATCCCAAAACGTATTCCAGCAGCGAAAACACACGTTTCTACAAAGACTTTGAAGGAGCAAGCAAAAGCCTAGTGGCTGAGTGTTCTTTCAGAGAGAAACACATGCTTTTCATCCTTATGGAGTGAGTTTTGTGCCAGGAATTCATATGCATTTTGTACTGTGCAGAATGTAGCTACCTGCTCGGGAGTTGTGTCATAGAAGCACCTTTCCTGCAGGAGCTTTTTGCAACATTCATTGTTTGGCTAAGTTCTTTAGGGGTGGTTTTGGAAGGTCTTTCAACTTTGGCCAAATCCAGCTTCGTACGAAGTTTTTTCACAGCGCTCTTTCCAAGTGTCCACAAAGAGCTGCTGCTTGAAACTGTCCACATGCACATCTCCCATACTGGTGTGTTCGTTTCACTACCTGGATTTTGGTTTCCTCTTCTTTCTTTGAAATGACAAGCCTTCTTTCTGCACGCTACACACACCTTTTAGCAGTTTCAGTTTGAAGCATGTTGGTGCTCTCAAAACGCTCTGTAACCTAGGTAGAGTGTGTCACTCTCCAGCACTGAATACAAAACTTAGAGCTCCTTTCACCACAGACACGCAAACACATCTTTTTGTGAAAGTCCTACTTCAAGTCACTTGGAAATGTAAGGGTTTCATCGAGAACTTGAAGTCAATCATGCTTTGCACTCTGCAACCAACAGAAATGTACTTTTGTACATACCTCTCTGAATTTCACCGCAAAATGCCCTTCTTTTCTGGTTTGTTGAAAGTTCTCAAAACATTACGAGAAAGAGCGTGTTTGAGCAAGAGTGATGCAGTGTGCGTTTTCCTGGATTTCAAGTGATTTGGGAAACATACTCCTTATTTTTCCAATTGTGTAAGAAACAACATGAGGCTTGCAAGAGATTGAAACAATGCGTCCCAAAACGTATTCCAGCAGCGAAAACACACGTTTCTACAAAGACTTTGAAGGAGCAAGCAAAAGCCTAGTGGCTGAGTGTTCTTTCAGAGAGAAACACATGCTTTTCATCCTTATGGAGTGAGTTTTGTGCCAGGAATTCATATGCATTTTGTACTGTGCAGAATGTAGCTACCTGCTCGGGAGTTGTGTCATAGAGGCACCTTTCCTGCAGGAGCTTATTGCAACATTCATTGTTTGGCTAAGTTGTTTAGGGGTGGTTTTGGAAGGTCTTTCAACTTTGGCCAAATCCCGCTTCGTACGAAATTTTTTCACAGCGCTCTTTCCAAGTGTCCACAAAGAGCTGCTGCTTGAAACTGTCCACATGCACATCTCCCATACTGGTGTGTTCGTTTCACTACCTGGATTTTGGTTTCCTCTTCTTTCTTTGAAATGACAAGCCTTCTTTCTGCACGCTACACACACCTTGTAGCAGTTTCAGTTTGAAGCATGTTGGTGCTATCAAAACGCTGTGTAACCTAGGTAGAGTGTGTCACTCTCCAGCACTGAATACAAAACTTAGAGCTCCTTACACCACAGACACGCAAACACATCTTTTTGTGAAAGTCCTACTTCAGGTCACTTGTAAATGTAAGTGTTTCATCGAGAACATGAAGTCAATCATGCTTTTGCACTCTGCAACCAATAGAAATGTACTTTTGTACATACCCGTCTGAATTTCACCGCAAAATGCCCTTCTTTCCTGGTTTGTTGAAAGTTCTCAACACATTAGGAGAAAGAGCGTATTTGAGCAAGATTGATGCAGTGTGCGTTTTCCTGGATTTCAAGTGATTTGGGAAACACAGTCCCTATTTTTCCACATTGTGTAAGAAACAACATGAGGCTTGCAAGAGATTGAAACAGTGCATCCCAAAACGTATTACAGCAGCAAAAACACACGTTTCTACAAAGACTTTGAAGGAGCAAGCAAAAGCCTAGTGGCTGAGTGTTCTTTCAGAGAGAAACACATGCTTTTCATCCTTATGGAGTGAGTTTTGTGCCAGGAATTCATATGGATTTTGTACTGTGCAGAATGTAGCTACCTGCTCGGGAGTTGTGTCATAGAAGCACCTTTCCTGCAGGAGCTTTTTGCAACATTCATTGTTTGGCTAAGTTCTTTAGGGGTGGTTTTGGAAGGTCTTTCAACTTTGGCCAAACCCGCTTCGCACGAAATTTTTTCACAGCGCTCTTTCCAAGTGTCCACAAAGAGCTGCTGCTTGAAACTGTCCACATGCACATCTCCCTTACTGGTGTGTTCGTTTCACTACCTGGATTTTGGTTTCCTCTTCCTTCTTTAAAATGACAAGCCTTCTTTCTGCACGCTACACACACCTTGTAGCAGTTTCAGTTTGAAGCATGTTGGTGCTCTCAAAACGCTGTGTAACCTAGGTAGAGTGTGTCACTCTCCAGCACTGAATACACAACGTAGAGGTCCTTTCACCACAGACACGCAAACACATCTTTTTCTGAAAGTCCTACTTCAGGTCACTTGGAAATGTAAGGGTTTCATCGAGAACATGAAGTCAATCATGCTTTTGCACTCTGCAACCAATAGAAATGTACTTTTGTACATACCCGTCTGAATTTCACCGCAAAATGCCCTTCTTTTCTGGTTTGTTGAGAGTTCTCAACACATTAGGAGAAAGAGCGTGTTTGAGCAAGAGTGATGCAGTGTGCGTTTTCCTGGATTTCAAGCGATTTGGGAAACATACTCCCTATTTTTCCACATTGTGTAAGAAGCAACATGAGGCTTGCACGAGATTGAAACAATGCATCCCAAAACGTATTCCAGCAGCGAAAACACACGTTTCTACAAAGACTTTGAAGGAGCAAGCAAAAGCCTAGTGGCTGAGTGTTCTTTCAGAGAGAAACACATGCTTTTCATCCTTATGGAGTGAGTTTTGTGCCAGGAATTCATATGCATTTTGTACTGTGCAGAATGTAGCTACCTGCTCGGGAGTTGTGTCATAGAAGCACCTTTCCTGCAGGAGCTTTTTGCAACATTCATTGTTTGGCTAAGTTCTTTAGGGGTGGTTTTGGAAGGTCTTTCAACTTTGGCCAAATCCAGCTTCGTACGAAGTTTTTTCACAGCGCTCTTTCCAAGTGTCCACAAAGAGCTGCTGCTTGAAACTGTCCACATGCACATCTCCCATACTGGTGTGTTCGTTTCACTACCTGGATTTTGGTTTCCTCTTCTTTCTTTGAAATGCCAAGCCTTCTTTCTGCACGCTACACACACCTTGTAGCAGTTTCAGTTTGAAGCTTGTTGGTGCTATCAAAACGCTGTGTAACCTAGGTAGAGTGTGTCACTCTCCAGCACTGAATACAAAACTTAGAGCTCCTTACACCACAGACACGCAAACACATCTTTTTGTGAAAGTCCTACTTCAGGTCACTTGTAAATGTAAGTGTTTCACCGAGAACATGAAGTCAATCATGCTTTTGCACTCTGCAACCAATAGAAATGTACTTTTGTACATACCCGTCTGAATTTCACAGCAAAATGCCCTTCTTTCCTGGTTTGTTGAAAGTTCTCAACACATTAGGAGAAAGACCGTGTTTGAGCAAGAGGGATGCAGTGTGCGTTTTCCTGGATTTCAAGTGATTTGGGAAACATGCTCCTTATTTTTCCACATTGTGTAAGAAACAACATGAGGCTTGCAAAAGATTGAAACAATGCATCCCAAAACGTATTCCAGCAGCGAAAACACACGTTTCTACAAAGACTTTGAAGGAGCAAGCAAAAGCCTAGTGGCTGAGTGTTCTTTCAGAGAGAAACACACGCTTTTCATCCTTATGGAGTGAGTTTTGTGCCAGGAATTCATATGCATTTTGTACTGTGCAGAATGTAGCTACCTGCTCGGGAGTTGTGTCATAGAAGCACCTTTCCTGCAGGAGCTTATTGCAACATTCATTGTTTGGCTAAGTTCTTTAGGGGTGGTTTTGGAAGGTCTTTCAACTTTGGCCAAATCCCGCTTCGTACGAAGTTTTTTCACAGCGCTCTTTCCAAGTGTCCACAAAGAGCTGCTGCTTGAAACTGTCCACATGCACATCTCCCATACTGGTGTGTTCGTTTCACTACCTGGATTTTGGTTTCCTCTTCTTTCTTTGAAATGACAAGCCTTCTTTCTGCACGCTACACACACCTTGTAGCAGTTTCAGTTTGAAGCATGTTGGTGCTATCAAAACGCTGTGTAACCTAGGTAGAGTGTGTCACTCTCCAGCACTGAATACAAAACTTAGAGCTCCTTACACCACAGACACGCAAACACATCTTTTTGTGAAAGTCCTACTTCAGGTCACTTGTAAATGTAAGTGTTTCATCGAGAACATGAAGTCAATCATGCTTTTGCACTCTGCAACCAATAGAAATGTACTTTTGTACATACCCGTCTGAATTTCACCGCAAAATGCCCTTCTTTTCTGGTTTGTTGAAAGTTCTCAACACATTACGAGAAAGAGCGTGTTTGAGCAAGAGTGATGCAGTGTGCGTTTTCCTGGATTTCAAGTGATTTGGGAAACATACTCCTTATTTTTCCACATTGTGTAAGAAGCAACATGAGGCTTGCAAGAGATTGAAACAATGCGTCCCAAAACGTATTCCAGCAGTGAAAACACACGTTTCTACAAAGACTTTGAAGGAGCAAGCAAAAGCCTAGTGGCTGAGTGTTCTTTCAGAGAGAAACACATGCTTTTCATCCTTATGGAGTGAGTTTTGTGTCAGGAATTCATATGCATTTTCTACTGTGCAGAATGTAGCTACCTGCTCGGGAGTTGTGTCATAGAAGCACCTTTCCTGCAGGAGCTCTTTGCAACATTCATTGTTTGGCTAAGTTCTTTAAGGGTGGTTTTGGAAGGTGTTTCATCTTTGGCCAAATCCCGCTTCGTACGAAATTTTTTCACAGCGCTCTTTCCAAGTGTCCACAAAGAGCTGCTGCTTGAAACTGTCCACATGCACATCTCCCATACTGGTGTGTTCGTTTCACTACCTGGATTTTGGTTTCCTCTTCTTTCTTTGAAATGACAAGCCTTCTTTCTGCACGCTACACACACCTTGTAGCAGTTTCAGTTTGAAGCATGTTGGTGCTCTCAAAACGCTGTGTAACCTAGGTAGAGTGTGTCACTCTCCAGCACTGAATACACAACTTAGAGCTCCTTTCACCACAGACACGCAAAGACATCTCTTTTGAAAGTCCTACTTCAAGTCACTTGGAAATGTAAGGGTTTCATCGAGAACATGAAGTCAATCATGCTTTTGCACTCTGCAACCAATAGAAATGTACTTTTGTACATACCCGTCTGAATTTCACCGCAAAATGCCCTTCTTTTCTGGTTTGTTGAGAGTTCTGAACACATTAGTAGAAAGAGCGTGTTTGAGCAAGAGTGATGCAGTGTGCGTTTTCCTGGATTTCAAGCGATTTGGGAAACATACTCCCTATTTTTCCACATTGTGTAAGAAACAACATGAGGCTTGCAAGAGATTGAAACAAGGCATCACAAAACGTATTCCAGCAGCGAAAACACACGTTTCTACAAAGACTTTGAAGGAGCAAGCAAAAGCCTAGTGGCTGAGTGTTCTTTCAGAGAGAAACACATGCTTTTCATCCTTATGGAGTGAGTTTTGTGCCAGGAATTCATATGCATTTTGTACTGTGCAGAATGTAGCTACCTGCTCGGGAGTTGTGTCATAGAAGCACCTTTCCTGCAGGAGCTTTTTGCAACATTCATTGTTTGGCTAAGTTCTTTAGGGGTGGTTTTGGAAGGTCTTTCAACTTTGGCCAAACCCGCTTCGCACGAAATTTTTTCACAGCGCTCTTTCCAAGTGTCCACAAAGAGCTGCTGCTTGAAACTGTCCACATGCACATCTCCCTTACTGGTGTGTTCGTTTCACTACCTGGATTTTGGTTTCCTCTTCCTTCTTTAAAATGACAAGCCTTCTTTCTGCACGCTACACACACCTTGTAGCAGTTTCAGTTTGAAGCATATTGGTGCTCTCAAAACGCTGTGTAACCTAGGTAGAGTGTGTCACTCTCCAGCACTGAATACACAACGTAGAGGTCCTTTCACCACAGACACGCAAACACATCTTTTTCTGAAAGTCCTACTTCAGGTCACTTGGAAATGTAAGGGTTTCATCGAGAACATGAAGTCAATCATGCTTTTGCACTCTGCAACCAATAGAAATGTACTTTTGTACATACCCGTCTGAATTTCACCGCAAAATGCCCTTCTTTTCTGGTTTGTTGAGAGTTCTCAACACATTAGGAGAAAGAGCGTGTTTGAGCAAGAGTGATGCAGTGTGCGTTTTCCTGGATTTCAAGCGATTTGGGAAACATACTCCCTATTTTTCCACATTGTGTAAGAAGCAACATGAGGCTTGCACGAGATTGAAACAATGCATCCCAAAACGTATTCCAACAGCGAAAACACACGTTTCTACAAAGACTTTGAAGGAGCAAGCAAAAGCCTAGTGGCTGAGTGTTCTTTCAGAGAGAAACACATGCTTTTCATCCTTATGGAGTGAGTTTTGTGCCAGGAATTCATATGCATTTTGTACTGTGCAGAATGTAGCTACCTGCTCGGGAGTTGTGTCATAGAGGCACCTTTCCTGCAGGAGCTTTTTGCAACATTCATTGTTTGGCTAAGTTCTTTAGGGGTGGTTTTGGAAGGTCTTTCAACTTTGGCCAAATCCAGCTTCGTACGAAGTTTTTTCACAGCGCTCTTTCCAAGTGTCCACAAAGAGCTGCTGCTTGAAACTGTCCACATGCACATCTCCCATACTGGTGTGTTCGTTTCACTACCTGGATTTTGGTTTCCTCTTCTTTCTTTGAAATGACAAGCCTTCTTTCTGCACGCTACACACACCTTTTAGCAGTTTCAGTTTGAAGCATGTTGGTGCTCTCAAAACGCTCTGTAACCTAGGTAGAGTGTGTCACTCTCCAGCACTGAATACAAAACTTAGAGCTCCTTTCACCACAGACACGCAAACACATCTTTTTGTGAAAGTCCTACTTCAAGTCACTTGGAAATGTAAGGGTTTCATCGAGAACTTGAAGTCAATCATGCTTTTGCACTCTGCAACCAACAGAAATGTACTTTTGTACATACCTGTCTGAATTTCACCGCAAAATGCCCTTCTTTTCTGGTTTGTTGAAAGTTCTCAAAACATTACGAGAAAGAGCGTGTTTGAGCAAGAGTGATGCAGTGTGCGTTTTCCTGGATTTCAAGTGATTTGGGAAACATACTCCTAATTTTTCCAATTGTGTAAGAAACAACATGAGGCTTGCAAGAGATTGAAACAATGCGTCCCAAAACGTATTCCAGCGGCGAAAACACACGTTTCTACAAAGACTTTGAAGGAGCAAGCAAAAGCCTAGTGGCTGAGTGTTCTTTCAGAGAGAAACACATGCTTTTCATCCTTATGGAGTGAGTTTTGTGCCAGGAATTCATATGCATTTTGTACTGTGCAGAATGTAGCTACCTGCTCGGGAGTTGTGTCATAGAGGCACCTTTCCTGCAGGAGCTTATTGCAACATTCATTGTTTGGCTAAGTTGTTTAGGGGTGGTTTTGGAAGGTCTTTCAACTTTGGCCAAATCCCGCTTCGTACGAAATTTTTTCACAGCGCTCTTTCCAAGTGTCCACAAAGAGCTGCTGCTTGAAACTGTCCACATGCACATCTCCCATACTGGTGTGTTCGTTTCACTACCTGGATTTTGGTTTCCTCTTCTTTTTTTGAAATGACAAGCCTTCTTTCTGCACGCTACACACACCTTGTAGCAGTTTCAGTTTGAAGCATGTTGGTGCTATCAAAACGCTGTGTAACCTAGGTAGAGTGTGTCACTCTCCAGCACTGAATACAAAACTTAGAGCTCCTTACACCACAGACACGCAAACACATCTTTTTGTGAAAGTCCTACTTCAGGTCACTTGTAAATGTAAGTGTTTCATCGAGAACATGAAGTCAATCATGCTTTTGCACTCTGCAACCAATAGAAATGTACTTTTGTACATACCCGTCTGAATTTCACAGCAAAATGCCCTTCTTTCCTGGTTTGTTGAAAGTTCTCAACACATTAGGAGAAAGAGCGTGTTTGAGCAAGATTGATGCAGTGTGCGTTTTCCTGGATTTCAAGTGATTTGGGAAACACAGTCCCTATTTTTCCACATTGTGTAAGAAACAACATGAGGCTTGCAAGAGATTGAAACAGTGCATCCCAAAACGTATTACAGCAGCAAAAACACACGTTTCTACAAAGACTTTGAAGGAGCAAGCAAAAGCCTAGTGGCTGAGTGTTCTTTCAGAGAGAAACACATGCTTTTCATCCTTATGGAGTGAGTTTTGTGCCAGGAATTCATATGCATTTTGTACTGTGCAGAATGTAGCGACCTGCTCGGGAGTTGTGTCATAGAGGCACCTTTGCTGCAGGAGCTTATTTCAACATTCATTGTTTGGCTAAGTTCTTTAGGGGTGGTTTTGGAAGGTCTTTCAACTTTGGCCAAATCCCGTTTCGCACGAAGTTTTTTAACAGCGCTCTTTCCAAGTGTCCACAAAGAGCTGCTGCTTGAAACTGTCCACATGCACATTTCCCTTACTGGTGTGTTCGTTTCACTACCTGGATTTTGGTTTCCTCTTCCTTCTTTAAAATGACAAGCCTTCTTTCTGCACGCTACACACACCTTGTAGCAGTTTCAGTTTGAAGCATGTTGGTGCTCTCAAAACGCTGTGTAACCTAGGTAGAGTGTGTCACTCTCCAGCACTGAATACACAACGTAGAGCTCCTTTCACCACAGACACGCAAACACATCTTTTTTGAAAGTCCTACTTCAGGTCACTTGTAAATGTAAGGGCTTCATCGAGAACATGAAGTCAATCATGCTTTTGCACTCTGCAACCAATAGAAATGTACTTTTCTACAAACCCGTCTGAATTTCACCGCAAAATGCCCTTCTTTTCTGGTTTGTTGAAAGTTCTCAACACATTAGGAGAAAGAGCGTGTTTGAGCAAGAGTGATGCAGTGTGCGTTTTCCTCGATTTCAAGTGATTTGGGAAACATACTCCTTATTTTTCCAATTGTGTAAGAAACAACATGAGGCTTACAAGAGATTGAAACAATGCATCCCAAAACGTATTCCAGCAGCGAAAACACACCTTTCTACAAAGACTTTGAAGGAGCAAGCAAAAGCCTAGTGGCTGAGTGTTCTTTCAGAGAGAAACACATGCTTTTCATCCTTATGGAGTGAGTTTTGTGCCAGGAATTCATATGCATTTTGTACTGTGCAGAATGTAGCTACCTGCTCGGGAGTTGTGTCATAGAGGCACCTTTCCTGCAGGAGCTTTTTGCAACATTCATTGTTTGGCTAAGTTCTTTAGGGGTGGTTTTGGAAGGTCTTTCAAGTTTGGCCAAATCCAGCTTCGTACGAAGTTTTTTCACAGCGCTCTTTCCAAGTGTCCACAAAGAGCTGCTGCTTGAAACTGTCCACATGCACATCTCCCATACTGGTGTGTTCGTTTCACTACCTGGATTTTGGTTTCCTCTTCTTTCTTTGAAATGACAAGCCTTCTTTCTGCACGCTACACACACCTTTTAGCAGTTTCAGTTTGAAGCATGTTGGTGCTCTCAAAACGCTCTGTAACCTAGGTAGAGTGTGTCACTCTCCAGCACTGAATACAAAACTTAGAGCTCCTTTCACCACAGACACGCAAACACATCTTTTTGTGAAAGTCCTACTTCAAGTCACTTGCAAATGTAAGGGTTTCATCGAGAACTTGAAGTCAATCATGCTTTTGCACTCTGCAACCAACAGAAATGTACTTTTCTACAAACCCGTCTGAATTTCACCGCAAAATGCCCTTCTTTTCTGGTTTGTTGAAAGTTCTCAACACATTAGGAGAAAGAGCGTGTTTGAGCAAGAGGGATGCAGTGTGCGTTTTCCTGGATTTCAAGCGATTTGGGAAACATACTCCCTATTTTTCCACATTGTGTAAGAAGCAACATGAGGCTTGCACGAGATTGAAACAATGCATCCCAAAACGTATTCCAGCAGCGAAAACACACGTTTCTACAAAGACTTTGAAGGAGCAAGCAAAAGCCTAGTGGCTGAGTGTTCTTTCAGAGAGAAACACATGCTTTTCATCCTTATGGAGTGAGTTTTGTGCCAGGAATTCATATGCATTTTGTACTGTGCAGAATGTAGCTACCTGCTCGGGAGTTGTGTCATAGAAGCACCTTTCCTGCAGGAGCTTTTTGCAACATTCATTGTTTGTCTAAGTTCTTTAGGGGTGGTTTTGGAAGGTCTCTCAACTTTGGCCAAATCCCGCTTCGCACGAAATTTTTTCACAGCGCTCTTTCCAAGTGTCCACAAAGAGCTGCTGCTTGAAACTGTCCACATGCACATCTCCCTTACTGGTGTGTTCGTTTCACTACCTGGATTTTGGTTTCCTCTTCCTTCTTTAAAATGACAAGCCTTCTTTCTGCACGCTACACACACCTTGTAGCAGTTTCAGTTTGAAGCATGTTGGTGCTCTCAAAACGCTGTGTAACCTAGGTAGAGTGTGTCACTCTCCAGCACTGAATACACAACGTAGACCTCCTTTCACCACAGACACGCAAACACATCATTTTTGAAAGTCCTACTTCAGATCACTTGGAAATGTAAGGGTTTCATCGAGAACTTGAAGTCAATCATGCTTTTGCACTCTGCAACCAACAGAAATGTACTTTTGTACATACCTGTCTGAATTTCACCGCAAAATGCCCTTCTTTTCTGGTTTGTTGAAAGTTCTCAAAACATTACGAGAAAGAGCGTGTTTGAGCAAGAGTGATGCAGTGTGCGTTTTCCTGGATTTCAAGTGATTTGGGAAACATACTCCTAATTTTTCCAATTGTGTAAGAAACAACATGAGGCTTGCAAGAGATTGAAACAATGCGTCCCAAAACGTATTCCAGCGGCGAAAACACACGTTTCTACAAAGACTTTGAAGGAGCAAGCAAAAGCCTAGTGGCTGAGTGTTCTTTCAGAGAGAAACACATGCTTTTCATCCTTATGGAGTGAGTTTTGTGCCAGGAATTCATATGCATTTTGTACTGTGCAGAATGTAGCTACCTGCTCGGGAGTTGTGTCATAGAGGCACCTTTCCTGCAGGAGCTTATTGCAACATTCATTGTTTGGCTAAGTTGTTTAGGGGTGGTTTTGGAAGGTCTTTCAACTTTGGCCAAATCCCGCTTCGTACGAAATTTTTTCACAGCGCTCTTTCCAAGTGTCCACAAAGAGCTGCTGCTTGAAACTGTCCACATGCACATCTCCCATACTGGTGTGTTCGTTTCACTACCTGGATTTTGGTTTCCTCTTCTTTTTTTGAAATGACAAGCCTTCTTTCTGCACGCTACACACACCTTGTAGCAGTTTCAGTTTGAAGCATGTTGGTGCTATCAAAACGCTGTGTAACCTAGGTAGAGTGTGTCACTCTCCAGCACTGAATACAAAACTTAGAGCTCCTTACACCACAGACACGCAAACACATCTTTTTGTGAAAGTCCTACTTCAGGTCACTTGTAAATGTAAGTGTTTCATCGAGAACATGAAGTCAATCATGCTTTTGCACTCTGCAACCAATAGAAATGTACTTTTGTACATACCCGTCTGAATTTCACAGCAAAATGCCCTTCTTTCCTGGTTTGTTGAAAGTTCTCAACACATTAGGAGAAAGAGCGTGTTTGAGCAAGATTGATGCAGTGTGCGTTTTCCTGGATTTCAAGTGATTTGGGAAACACAGTCCCTATTTTTCCACATTGTGTAAGAAACAACATGAGGCTTGCAAGAGATTGAAACAGTGCATCCCAAAACGTATTACAGCAGCAAAAACACACGTTTCTACAAAGACTTTGAAGGAGCAAGCAAAAGCCTAGTGGCTGAGTGTTCTTTCAGAGAGAAACACATGCTTTTCATCCTTATGGAGTGAGTTTTGTGCCAGGAATTCATATGCATTTTGTACTGTGCAGAATGTAGCGACCTGCTCGGGAGTTGTGTCATAGAGGCACCTTTGCTGCAGGAGCTTATTTCAACATTCATTGTTTGGCTAAGTTCTTTAGGGGTGGTTTTGGAAGGTCTTTCAACTTTGGCCAAATCCCGTTTCGCACGAAGTTTTTTAACAGCGCTCTTTCCAAGTGTCCACAAAGAGCTGCTGCTTGAAACTGTCCACATGCACATCTCCCTTACTGGTGTGTTCGTTTCACTACCTGGATTTTGGTTTCCTCTTCCTTCTTTAAAATGACAAGCCTTCTTTCTGCACGCTACACACACCTTGTAGCAGTTTCAGTTTGAAGCATGTTGGTGCTCTCAAAACGCTGTGTAACCTAGGTAGAGTGTGTCACTCTCCAGCACTGAATACACAACGTAGAGCTCCTTTCACCACAGACACGCAAACACATCTTTTTTGAAAGTCCTACTTCAGGTCACTTGTAAATGTAAGGGCTTCATCGAGAACATGAAGTCAATCATGCTTTTGCACTCTGCAACCAATAGAAATGTACTTTTCTACAAACCCGTCTGAATTTCACCGCAAAATGCCCTTCTTTTCTGGTTTGTTGAAAGTTCTCAACACATTAGGAGAAAGAGCGTGTTTGAGCAAGAGTGATGCAGTGTGCGTTTTCCTCGATTTCAAGTGATTTGGGAAACATACTCCTTATTTTTCCAATTGTGTAAGAAACAACATGAGGCTTACAAGAGATTGAAACAATGCATCCCAAAACGTATTCCAGCAGCGAAAACACACCTTTCTACAAAGACTTTGAAGGAGCAAGCAAAAGCCTAGTGGCTGAGTGTTCTTTCAGAGAGAAACACATGCTTTTCATCCTTATGGAGTGAGTTTTGTGCCAGGAATTCATATGCATTTTGTACTGTGCAGAATGTAGCTACCTGCTCGGGAGTTGTGTCATAGAGGCACCTTTCCTGCAGGAGCTTTTTGCAACATTCATTGTTTGGCTAAGTTCTTTAGGGGTGGTTTTGGAAGGTCTTTCAAGTTTGGCCAAATCCAGCTTCGTACGAAGTTTTTTCACAGCGCTCTTTCCAAGTGTCCACAAAGAGCTGCTGCTTGAAACTGTCCACATGCACATCTCCCATACTGGTGTGTTCGTTTCACTACCTGGATTTTGGTTTCCTCTTCTTTCTTTGAAATGACAAGCCTTCTTTCTGCACGCTACACACACCTTTTAGCAGTTTCAGTTTGAAGCATGTTGGTGCTCTCAAAACGCTCTGTAACCTAGGTAGAGTGTGTCACTCTCCAGCACTGAATACAAAACTTAGAGCTCCTTTCACCACAGACACGCAAACACATCTTTTTGTGAAAGTCCTACTTCAAGTCACTTGCAAATGTAAGGGTTTCATCGAGAACTTGAAGTCAATCATGCTTTTGCACTCTGCAACCAACAGAAATGTACTTTTCTACAAACCCGTCTGAATTTCACCGCAAAATGCCCTTCTTTTCTGGTTTGTTGAAAGTTCTCAACACATTAGGAGAAAGAGCGTGTTTGAGCAAGAGGGATGCAGTGTGCGTTTTCCTGGATTTCAAGCGATTTGGGAAACATACTCCCTATTTTTCCACATTGTGTAAGAAGCAACATGAGGCTTGCACGAGATTGAAACAATGCATCCCAAAACGTATTCCAGCAGCGAAAACACACGTTTCTACAAAGACTTTGAAGGAGCAAGCAAAAGCCTAGTGGCTGAGTGTTCTTTCAGAGAGAAACACATGCTTTTCATCCTTATGGAGTGAGTTTTGTGCCAGGAATTCATATGCATTTTGTACTGTGCAGAATGTAGCTACCTGCTCGGGAGTTGTGTCATAGAAGCACCTTTCCTGCAGGAGCTTTTTGCAACATTCATTGTTTGTCTAAGTTCTTTAGGGGTGGTTTTGGAAGGTCTCTCAACTTTGGCCAAATCCCGCTTCGCACGAAATTTTTTCACAGCGCTCTTTCCAAGTGTCCACAAAGAGCTGCTGCTTGAAACTGTCCACATGCACATCTCCCTTACTGGTGTGTTCGTTTCACTACCTGGATTTTGGTTTCCTCTTCCTTCTTTAAAATGACAAGCCTTCTTTCTGCACGCTACACACACCTTGTAGCAGTTTCAGTTTGAAGCATGTTGGTGCTCTCAAAACGCTGTGTAACCTAGGTAGAGTGTGTCACTCTCCAGCACTGAATACACAACGTAGACCTCCTTTCACCACAGACACGCAAACACATCATTTTTGAAAGTCCTACTTCAGATCACTTGGAAATGTAAGGGTTTCATCGAGAACTTGAAGTCAATCATGCTTTTGCACTCTGCAACCAACAGAAATGTACTTTTGTACATACCCGTCTGAATTTCACCGCAAAATGCCCTTCTTTTCTGGTTTGTTGAAAGTTCTCAACACATTAGGAGAAAGAGCGTGTTTGAGCAAGAGTGATGCAGTGTGCGTTTTCCTGGATTTCAAGTGATTTGGGAAACATACTCCTAATTTTTCCAATTGTGTAAGAAACAACATGAGGCTTGCAAGAGATTGAAACAATGCGTCCCAAAACGTATTCCAGCGGCGAAAACACACGTTTCTACAAAGACTTTGAAGGAGCAAGCAAAAGCCTAGTGGCTGAGTGTTCTTTCAGAGAGAAACACATGCTTTTCATCCTTATGGAGTGAGTTTTGTGCCAGGAATTCATATGCATTTTGTACTGTGCAGAATGTAGCTACCTGCTCGGGAGTTGTGTCATAGAGGCACCTTTCCTGCAGGAGCTTATTGCAACATTCATTGTTTGGCTAAGTTGTTTAGGGGTGGTTTTGGAAGGTCTTTCAACTTTGGCCAAATCCCGCTTCGTACGAAATTTTTTCACAGCGCTCTTTCCAAGTGTCCACAAAGAGCTGCTGCTTGAAACTGTCCACATGCACATCTCCCATACTGGTGTGTTCGTTTCACTACCTGGATTTTGGTTTCCTCTTCTTTCTTTGAAATGACAAGCCTTCTTTCTGCACGCTACACACACCTTGTAGCAGTTTCAGTTTGAAGCATGTTGGTGCTATCAAAACGCTGTGTAACCTAGGTAGAGTGTGTCACTCTCCAGCACTGAATACAAAACTTAGAGCTCCTTACACCACAGACACGCAAACACATCTTTTTGTGAAAGTCCTACTTCAGGTCACTTGTAAATGTAAGTGTTTCATCGAGAACATGAAGTCAATCATGCTTTTGCACTCTGCAACCAATAGAAATGTACTTTTGTACATACCCGTCTGAATTTCACAGCAAAATGCCCTTCTTTCCTGGTTTGTTGAAAGTTCTCAACACATTAGGAGAAAGAGCGTGTTTGAGCAAGATTGATGCAGTGTGCGTTTTCCTGGATTTCAAGTGATTTGGGAAACACAGTCCCTATTTTTCCACATTGTGTAAGAAACAACATGAGGCTTGCAAGAGATTGAAACAGTGCATCCCAAAACGTATTACAGCAGCAAAAACACACGTTTCTACAAAGACTTTGAAGGAGCAAGCAAAAGCCTAGTGGCTGAGTGTTCTTTCAGAGAGAAACACATGCTTTTCATCCTTATGGAGTGAGTTTTGTGCCAGGAATTCATATGCATTTTGTACTGTGCAGAATGTAGCGACCTGCTCGGGAGTTGTGTCATAGAGGCACCTTTGCTGCAGGAGCTTATTTCAACATTCATTGTTTGGCTAAGTTCTTTAGGGGTGGTTTTGGAAGGTCTTTCAACTTTGGCCAAATCCCGTTTCGCACGAAGTTTTTTAACAGCGCTCTTTCCAAGTGTCCACAAAGAGCTGCTGCTTGAAACTGTCCACATGCACATCTCCCTTACTGGTGTGTTCGTTTCACTACCTGGATTTTGGTTTCCTCTTCCTTCTTTAAAATGACAAGCCTTCTTTCTGCACGCTACACACACCTTGTAGCAGTTTCAGTTTGAAGCATGTTGGTGCTCTCAAAACGCTGTGTAACCTAGGTAGAGTGTGTCACTCTCCAGCACTGAATACACAACGTAGAGCTCCTTTCACCACAGACACGCAAACACATCTTTTTTGAAAGTCCTACTTCAGGTCACTTGGAAATGTAAGGGTTTCATCGAGAACATGAAGTCAATCATGCTTTTGCACTCTGCAACCAATAGAAATGTACTTTTGTACATACCCGTCTGAATTTCACCGCAAAATGCCCTTCTTTTCTGGTTTGTTGAAAGTTCTCAACACATTAGGAGAAAGAGCGTGTTTGAGCAAGAGTGATGCAGTGTGCGTTTTCCTCGATTTCAAGTGATTTGGGAAACATACTCCTTATTTTTCCAATTGTGTAAGAAACAACATGAGGCTTACAAGAGATTGAAACAATGCATCCCAAAACGTATTCCAGCAGCGAAAACACACCTTTCTACAAAGACTTTGAAGGAGCAAGCAAAAGCCTAGTGGCTGAGTGTTCTTTCAGAGAGAAACACATGCTTTTCATCCTTATGGAGTGAGTTTTGTGCCAGGAATTCATATGCATTTTGTACTGTGCAGAATGTAGCTACCTGCTCGGGAGTTGTGTCATAGAGGCACCTTTCCTGCCGGAGCTTTTTGCAACATTCATTGTTTGTCTAAGTTCTTTAGGGGTGGTTTTGGAAGGTCTCTCAACTTTGGCCAAATCCCGCTTCGCACGAAATTTTTTCACAGCGCTCTTTCCAAGTGTCCACAAAGAGCTGCTGCTTGAAACTGTCCACATGCACATCTCCCTTACTGGTGTGTTCGTTTCACTACCTGGATTTTGGTTTCCTCTTCCTTCTTTAAAATGACAAGCCTTCTTTCTGCACGCTACACACACCTTGTAGCAGTTTCAGTTTGAAGCATGTTGGTGCTCTCAAAACGCTGTGTAACCTAGGTAGAGTGTGTCACTCTCCAGCACTGAATACACAACGTAGACCTCCTTTCACCACAGACACGCAAACACATCATTTTTGAAAGTCCTACTTCAGATCACTTGGAAATGTAAGGGTTTCATCGAGAACTTGAAGTCAATCATGCTTTTGCACTCTGCAACCAACAGAAATGTACTTTTGTACATACCCGTCTGAATTTCACCGCAAAATGCCCTTCTTTTCTGGTTTGTTGAAAGTTCTCAACACATTAGGAGAAAGAGCGTGTTTGAGCAAGAGTGATGCAGTGTGCGTTTTCCTGGATTTCAAGTGATTTGGGAATCACAGTCCCTATTTTTCCACATTGTGTAAGAAACAACATGAGGCTTGCAAGAGATTGAAACAATGCATCCCAAAACGTATTCCAGCAGCAAAACCACACGTTTCTACAAAGACTTTGAAGGAGCAAGCAAAAGCCGAGTGGCTGAGTGTTCTTTCAGAGAGAAACACATGCTTTTCATCCTTATGGAGTGAGTTTTGTGCCAGGAATTCATATGCATTTTGTACTGTGCAGAATGTAGCTACCTGCTCGGGAGTTGTGTCATAGAGGCACCTTTCCTGCAGGAGCTTATTGCAACATTCATTGTTTGGCTAAGTTGTTTAGGGGTGGTTTTGGAAGGTCTTTCAACTTTGGCCAAATCCCGCTTCGTACGAAATTTTTTCACAGCGCTCTTTCCAAGTGTCCACAAAGAGCTGCTGCTTGAAACTGTCCACATGCACATCTCCCATACTGGTGTGTTCGTTTCACTACCTGGATTTTGGTTTCCTCTTCTTTCTTTGAAATGACAAGCCTTCTTTCTGCACGCTACACACACCTTGTAGCAGTTTCAGTTTGAAGCATGTTGGTGCTATCAAAACGCTGTGTAACCTAGGTAGAGTGTGTCACTCTCCAGCACTGAATACAAAACTTAGAGCTCCTTACACCACAGACACGCAAACACATCTTTTTGTGAAAGTCCTACTTCAGGTCACTTGTAAATGTAAGTGTTTCATCGAGAACATGAAGTCAATCATGCTTTTGCACTCTGCAACCAATAGAAATGTACTTTTGTACATACCCGTCTGAATTTCACAGCAAAATGCCCTTCTTTCCTGGTTTGTTGAAAGTTCTCAACACATTAGGAGAAAGAGCGTGTTTGAGCAAGATTGATGCAGTGTGCGTTTTCCTGGATTTCAAGTGATTTGGGAAACACAGTCCCTATTTTTCCACATTGTGTAAGAAACAACATGAGGCTTGCAAGAGATTGAAACAGTGCATCCCAAAACGTATTACAGCAGCAAAAACACACGTTTCTACAAAGACTTTGAAGGAGCAAGCAAAAGCCTAGTGGCTGAGTGTTCTTTCAGAGAGAAACACATGCTTTTCATCCTTATGGAGTGAGTTTTGTGCCAGGAATTCATATGCATTTTGTACTGTGCAGAATGTAGCGACCTGCTCGGGAGTTGTGTCATAGAGGCACCTCTGCTGCAGGAGCTTATTTCAACATTCATTGTTTGGCTAAGTTCTTTAGGGGTGGTTTTGGAAGGTCTTTCAACTTTGGCCAAATCCCGTTTCGCACGAAGTTTTTTAACAGCGCTCTTTCCAAGTGTCCACAAAGAGCTGCTGCTTGAAACTGTCCACATGCACATCTCCCATACTGGTTTGTTCATTTCACTACCTGGATTTTGGTTTCCTCTTCCTTCTTTAAAATGACAAGCCTTCTTTCTGCACGCTACACACACCTTGTAGCAGTTTCAGTTTGAAGCATTTTGGTGTTATCAAAACGCTGTGTAACCTAGGTAGAGTGTGTCACTCTCCAGCACTGAATACAGAACTTAGAGCTCCTTTCACCACAGACACGCAAACACATCTTTTTGTGAAACTCCTACATCAGGTCACTTGGAAATGTAAGGGTTTCATCGAGAACATGAAGTCAATTATGCTTTTGCACTCTGCAACCAATAGAAATGTACTTTTGTACATACCCGTCTGAATTTCACCGCAAAATGACCTTCTTTTCTGGTTTGTTGAAAGTTCTCAACACATTAGGAGAAAGAGCGTCTTTGAGCAAGAGTGATGCAGTGTTCGTTTTCCTGGATTTCAAGTGATTTGGGAAACATACTCCTTATTTTTCCACATTCTGTAAGAAGCAACATGAGGCTTGCAAGAGATTGAAACAATGCATCCCAAAACGTATTCCAGCACTGAAAACACACGTTTCTACAAAGACTTTGAAGGAGCAAGCAAAAGCCTAGTGGCTGAGTGTTCTTTCAGAGAGAAACACATGCTTTTCATCCTTATGGAGTGAGTTTTGTGTCAGGAATTCATATGCATTTTGTACTGTGCAGAATGTAGCTACCTGCTCGGGAGTTGTGTCATAGAAGCACCTTTCCTGCAGGAGCTTATTGCAACATTCATTGTTTGGCTAAGTTCTTTAAGGGTGGTTTTGGAAGGTCTTTCAACTTTGGCCAAATCCCGCTTCGCACGAAGTTTTTTAACAACGTTCTTTCCAAGTGTCCACAAAGAGCTGCTGCTTGAAACTGTCCACATGCACATCTCCCTTACTGGTGTGTTCGTTTCACTACCTGGATTTTGGTTTCCTCTTCCTTCTTTAAAATGACAAGCCTTCTTTCTGCACGCTACACACACCTTGTAGCAGTTTCAGTTTGAAGCATGTTGGTGCTCTCAAAACGCTGTGTAACCTAGGTAGAGTGTGTCACTCTCCAGCACTGAATACACAACGTAGAGCTCCTTTCACCACAGACACGCAAACACATCTTTTTTGAAAGTCCTACTTCAGGTCACTTGGAAATGTAAGGGTTTCATCGAGAACATGAAGTCAATCATGCTTTTGCACTCTGCAACCAATAGAAATGTACTTTTGTACATACCCGTCTGAATTTCACCGCAAAATGCCCTTCTTTTCTGGTTTGTTGAAAGTTCTCAACACATTAGGAGAAAGAGCGTGTTTGAGCAAGAGTGATGCAGTGTGCGTTTTCCTCGATTTCAAGTGATTTGGGAAACATACTCCTTATTTTTCCAATTGTGTAAGAAACAACATGAGGCTTACAAGAGATTGAAACAATGCATCCCAAAACGTATTCCAGCAGCGAAAACACACCTTTCTACAAAGACTTTGAAGGAGCAAGCAAAAGCCTAGTGGCTGAGTGTTCTTTCAGAGAGAAACACATGCTTTTCATCCTTATGGAGTGAGTTTTGTGCCAGGAATTCATATGCATTTTGTACTGTGCAGAATGTAGCTACCTGCTCGGGAGTTGTGTCATAGAGGCACCTTTCCTGCCGGAGCTTTTTGCAACATTCATTGTTTGGCTAAGTTCTTTAGGGGTGGTTTTGGAAGGTCTTTCAACTTTGGCCAAATCCAGCTTCGTACGAAGTTTTTTCACAGCGCTCTTTCCAAGTGTCCACAAAGAGCTGCTGCTTGAAACTGTCCACATGCACATCTCCCATACTGGTGTGTTCGTTTCACTACCTGGATTTTGGTTTCCTCTACTTTCTTTGAAATGACAAGCCTTCTTTCTGCACGCTACACACACCTTGTAGCAGTTTCAGTTTGAAGCATGTTGGTGCTCTCAAAACGCTCTGTAACCTAGGTAGAGTGTGTCACTCTCCAGCACTGAATACAAAACTTAGAGCTCCTTTCACCACAGACACGCAAACACATCTTTTTGTGAAAGTCCTACTTCAAGTCACTTGCAAATGTAAGGGTTTCATCGAGAACTTGAAGTCAATCATGCTTTTGCACTCTGCAACCAACAGAAATGTACTTTTGTACATACCTGTCTGAATTTCACCGCAAAATGCCCTTCTTTTCTGGTTTGTTGAAAGTTCTCAACACATTAGGAGAAAGAGCGTGTTTGAGCAAGATTGATGCAGTGTGCGTTTTCCTGGATTTCAAGTGATTTGGGAATCACAGTCCCTATTTTTCCACATTGTGTAAGAAACAACATGAGGCTTGCAAGAGATTGAAACAGTGCATCCCAAAACGTATTACAGCAGCAAAAACACACGTTTCTACAAAGACTTTGAAGGAGCAAGCAAAAGCCTAGTGGCTGAGTGTTCTTTCAGAGAGAAACACATGCTTTTCATCCTTATGGAGTGAGTTTTGTGCCAGGAATTCATATGCATTTTGTACTGTGCAGAATGTAGCGACCTGCTCGGGAGTTGTGTCATAGAGGCACCTTTCCTGCAGGAGCTTTTTGCAACATTCATTGTTTGTCTAAGTTCTTTAGGGGTGGTTTTGGAAGGTCTTTCAACTTTGGCCAAATCCCGCTTCGCACGAAATTTTTTCACAGCGCTCTTTCCAAGTGTCCACAAAGAGCTGCTGCTTGAAACTGTCCACATGCACATCTCCCTTACTGGTGTGTTCGTTTCACTACCTGGATTTTGGTTTCCTCTTCCTTCTTTAAAATGACAAGCCTTCTTTCTGCACGCTACACACACCTTGTAGCAGTTTCAGTTTGAAGCATGTTGGTGCTCTCAAAACGCTGTGTAACCTAGGTAGAGTGTTTCACTCTCCAGCACTGAATACACAACGTAGACCTCCTTTCACCACAGACACGCAAACACATCATTTTTGAAAGTCCTACTTCAGATCACTTGGAAATGTAAGGGTTTCATCGAGAACTTGAAGTCAATCATGCTTTTGCACTCTGCAACCAACAGAAATGTACTTTTGTACATACCCGTCTGAATTTCACCGCAAAATGCCCTTCTTTTCTGGTTTGTTGAAAGTTCTCAAAACATTACGAGAAAGAGCGTGTTTGAGCAAGAGTGATGCAGTGTGCGTTTTCCTGGATTTCAAGTGATTTGGGAAACATACTCCTTATTTTTCCAATTGTGTAAGAAACAACATGA
Source organism: Miniopterus schreibersii (assembly GCF_964146895.1). Taxonomy (NCBI): domain Eukaryota; kingdom Metazoa; phylum Chordata; class Mammalia; order Chiroptera; family Miniopteridae; genus Miniopterus; species Miniopterus schreibersii. The sequence goes on along the minus strand of NW_027669825.1, from coordinate 414,857 downwards.
GGCTTGCAAGAGATTGAAACAATGCATCCCAAAACGTATTCCAGCAGCGAAAACACACGTTTCTACAAAGACTTTGAAGGAGCAAGCAAAAGCCTAGTGGCTGAGTGTTCTTTCAGAGAGAAACACATGCTTTTCATCCTTATGGAGTGAGTTTTGTGCCAGGAATTCATATGCATTTTGTACTGTGCAGAATGTAGCGACCTGCTCGGGAGTTGTGTCATAGAGGCACCTCTGCTGCAGGAGCTTATTTCAACATTCATTGTTTGGCTAAGTTCTTTAGGGGTGGTTTTGGAAGGTCTTTCAACTTTGGCCAAATCCCGTTTCGCACGAAGTTTTTTAACAGCGCTCTTTCCAAGTGTCCACAAAGAGCTGCTGCTTTAAACTGTCCACATGCACATCTCCCATACTGGTTTGTTCATTTCACTACCTGGATTTTGGTTTCCTCTTCCTTCTTTAAAATGACAAGCCTTCTTTCTGCACGCTACACACACCTTGTAGCAGTTTCAGTTTGAAGCATTTTGGTGTTATCAAAACGCTGTGTAACCTAGGTAGAGTGTGTCACTCTCCAGCACTGAATACAGAACTTAGAGCTCCTTTCACCACAGACACGCAAACACATCTTTTTGTGAAACTCCTACATCAGGTCACTTGGAAATGTAAGGGTTTCATCGAGAACATGAAGTCAATTATGCTTTTGCACTCTGCAACCAATAGAAATGTACTTTTGTACATACCCGTCTGAATTTCACCGCAAAATGACCTTCTTTTCTGGTTTGTTGAAAGCTCTCAACACATTAGGAGAAAGAGCGTCTTTGAGCAAGAGTGATGCAGTGTTCGTTTTCCTGGATTTCAAGTGATTTGGGAAACATACTCCTTATTTTTCCACATTCTGTAAGAAGCAACATGAGGCTTCCAAGAGATTGAAACAATGCATCCCAAAACGTATTCCAGCACTGAAAACACACGTTTCTACAAAGACTTTGAAGGAGCAAGCAAAAGCCTAGTGGCTGAGTGTTCTTTCAGAGAGAAACACATGCTTTTCATCCTTATGGAGTGAGTTTTGTGCCAGGAATTCATATGCATTTTGTACTGTGCAGAATGTAGCTACCTGCTCGGGAGTTGTGTCATAGAGGCACCTTTCCTGCAGGAGCTTTTTGCAACATTCATTGTTTGGCTAAGTTCTTTAGGGGTGGTTTTGGAAGGTCTTTCAACTTTGGCCAAATCCAGCTTCGTACGAAGTTTTTTCACAGCGCTCTTTCCAAGTGTCCACAAAGAGCTGCTGCTTGAAACTGTCCACATGCACATCTCCCATACTGGTGTGTTCGTTTCACTACCTGGATTTTGGTTTCCTCTTCTTTCTTTGAAATGACAAGCCTTCTTTCTGCACGCTACACACACCTTGTAGCAGTTTCAGTTTGAAGCATGTTGGTGCTCTCAAAACGCTCTGTAACCTAGGTAGAGTGTGTCACTCTCCAGCACTGAATACAAAACTTAGAGCTCCTTTCACCACAGACACGCAAACACATCTTTTTGTGAAAGTCCTACTTCAAGTCACTTGCAAATGTAAGGGTTTCATCGAGAACTTGAAGTCAATCATGCTTTTGCACTCTGCAACCAACAGAAATGTACTTTTGTACATACCTGTCTGAATTTCACCGCAAAATGCCCTTCTTTTCTGGTTTGTTGAAAGTTCTCAACACATTAGGAGAAAGAGCGTGTTTGAGCAAGATTGATGCAGTGTGCGTTTTCCTGGATTTCAAGTGATTTGGGAAACACAGTCCCTATTTTTCCACATTGTGTAAGAAACAACATGAGGCTTGCAAGAGATTGAAACAGTGCATCCCAAAACGTATTACAGCAGCAAAAACACACGTTTCTACAAAGACTTTGAAGGAGCAAGCAAAAGCCTAGTGGCTGAGTGTTCTTTCAGAGAGAAACACATGCTTTTCATCCTTATGGAGTGAGTTTTGTGCCAGGAATTCATATGCATTTTGTACTGTGCAGAATGTAGCGACCTGCTCGGGAGTTGTGTCATAGAGGCACCTTTGCTGCAGGAGCTTATTTCAACATTCATTGTTTGGCTAAGTTCTTTAGGGGTGGTTTTGGAAGGTCTTTCAACTTTGGCCAAATCCCGTTTCGCACGAAGTTTTTTAACAGCGCTCTTTCCAAGTGTCCACAAAGAGCTGCTGCTTGAAACTGTCCACATGCACATCTCCCTTACTGGTGTGTTCGTTTCACTACCTGGATTTTGGTTTCCTCTTCCTTCTTTAAAATGACAAGCCTTCTTTCTGCACGCTACACACACCTTGTAGCAGTTACAGTTTGAAGCATGTTGGTGCTCTCAAAACGCTGTGTAACCTAGGTAGAGTGTGTCACTCTCCAGCACTGAATACACAACGTAGAGCTCCTTTCACCACAGACACGCAAACACATCTTTTTTGAAAGTCCTACTTCAGGTCACTTGTAAATGTAAGGGCTTCATCGAGAACATGAAGTCAATCATGCTTTTGCACTCTGCAACCAATAGAAATGTACTTTTCTACAAACCCGTCTGAATTTCACCGCAAAATGCCCTTCTTTTCTGGTTTGTTGAAAGTTCTCAACACATTAGGAGAAAGAGCGTGTTTGAGCAAGAGGGATGCAGTGTGCGTTTACCTGGATTTCAAGCGATTTGGGAAACATACTCCCTATTTTTCCACATTGTGTAAGAAGCAACATGAGGCTTGCACGAGATTGAAACAATGCATCCCAAAACGTATTCCAGCAGCGAAAACACACGTTTCTACAAAGACTTTGAAGGAGCAAGCAAAAGCCTAGTGGCTGAGTGTTCTTTCAGAGAGAAACACATGCTTTTCATCCTTATGGAGTGAGTTTTGTGCCAGGAATTCATATGCATTTTGTACTGTGCAGAATGTAGCTACCTGCTCGGGAGTTGTGTCATAGAAGCACCTTTCCTGCAGGAGCTTTTTGCAACATTCATTGTTTGGCTAAGTTCTTTAGGGGTGGTTTTGGAAGGTCTTTCAACTTTGGCCAAATCCCGCTTCGCACGAAATTTTTTCACAGCGCTCTTTCCAAGTGTCCACAAAGAGCTGCTGCTTGAAACTGTCCACATGCACATCTCCCTTACTGGTGTGTTCGTTTCACTACCTGGATTTTGGTTTCCTCTTCCTTCTTTAAAATGACAAGCCTTCTTTCTGCACGCTACACACACCTTGTAGCAGTTTCAGTTTGAAGCATGTTGGTGCTCTCAAAACGCTGTGTAACCTAGGTAGAGTGTGTCACTCTCCAGCACTGAATACACAACGTAGACCTCCTTTCACCACAGACACGCAAACACATCATTTTTGAAAGTCCTACTTCAGATCACTTGGAAATGTAAGGGTTTCATCGAGAACTTGAAGTCAATCATGCTTTTGCACTCTGCAACCAACAGAAATGTACTTTTGTACATACCCGTCTGAATTTCACCGCAAAATGCCCTTCTTTTCTGGTTTGTTGAAAGTTCTCAAAACATTACGAGAAAGAGCGTGTTTGAGCAAGAGTGATGCAGTGTGCGTTTTCCTGGATTTCAAGTGATTTGGGAAACATACTCCTTATTTTTCCAATTGTGTAAGAAACAACATGAGGCTTGCAAGAGATTGAAACAATGCATCCCAAAACGTATTCCAGCAGCGAAAACACACGTTTCTACAAAGACTTTGAAGGAGCAAGCAAAAGCCTAGTGGCTGAGTGTTCTTTCAGAGAGAAACACATGCTTTTCATCCTTATGGAGTGAGTTTTGTGCCAGGAATTCATATGCATTTTGTACTGTGCAGAATGTAGCGACCTGCTCGGGAGTTGTGTCATAGAGGCACCTCTGCTACAGGAGCTTATTTTAACATTCATTGTTTGGCTAAGTTCTTTAGGGGTGGTTTTGGAAGGTCTTTCAACTTTGGCCAAATCCCGTTTCGCACGAAGTTTTTTAACAGCGCTCTTTCCAAGTGTCCACAAAGAGCTGCTGCTTGAAACTGTCCACATGCACATCTCCCATACTGGTGTGTTCGTTTCACTACCTGGATTTTGGTTTCCTCTTCCTTCTTTAAAATGACAAGCCTTCTTTCAGCACGCTACACACACCTTGTAGCAGTTTCAGTTTGAAGCATTTTGGTGTTATCAAAACGCTGTGTAACCTAGGTAGAGTGTGTCACTCTCCAGCACTGAATACAGAACTTAGAGCTCCTTTCACCACAGACACGCAAACACATCTTTTTGTGAAACTCCTACATCAGGTCACTTGGAAATGTAAGGGTTTCATCGAGAACATGAAGTCAATTACGCTTTTGCACTCTGCAACCAATAGAAATGTACTTTTGTACATACCCGTCTGAATTTCACCGCAAAATGACCTTCTTTTCTGGTTTGTTGAAAGTTCTCAACACATTAGGAGAAAGAGCGTCTTTGAGCAAGAGTGATGCAGTGTTCGTTTTCCTGGATTTCAAGTGATTTGGGAAACATACTCCTTATTTTTCCACATTCTGTAAGAAGCAACATGAGGCTTGCAAGAGATTGAAACAATGCATCCCAAAACGTATTCCAGCACTGAAAACACACGTTTCTACAAAGACTTTGAAGGAGCAAGCAAAAGCCTAGTGGCTGAGTGTTCTTTCAGAGAGAAACACATGCTTTTCATCCTTATGGAGTGAGTTTTGTGTCAGGAATTCATATGCATTTTGTACTGTGCAGAATGTAGCTACCTGCTCGGGAGTTGTGTCATAGAAGCACCTTTCCTGCAGGAGCTTATTGCAACATTCATTGTTTGGCTAAGTTCTTTAAGGGTGGTTTTGGAAGGTCTTTCAACTTTGGCCAAATCCCGCTTCGCACGAAGTTTTTTAACAACGTTCTTTCCAAGTGTCCACAAAGAGCTGCTGCTTGAAACTGTCCACATGCACATCTCCCTTACTGGTGTGTTCGTTTCACTACCTGGATTTTGGTTTCCTCTTCCTTCTTTAAAATGACAAGCCTTCTTTCTGCACGCTACACACACCTTGTAGCAGTTTCAGTTTGAAGCATGTTGGTGCTCTCAAAACGCTGTGTAACCTAGGTAGAGTGTGTCACTCTCCAGCACTGAATACACAACGTAGAGCTCCTTTCACCACAGACACGCAAAGACATCTTTTTTGAAAGTCCTACTTCAGGTCACTTGGAAATGTAAGGGTTTCATCGAGAACATGAAGTCAATCATGCTTTTGCACTCTGCAACCAATAGAAATGTACTTTTGTACATACCCGTCTGAATTTCACCGCAAAATGCCCTTCTTTTCTGGTTTGTTGAGAGTTCTCAACACATTAGGAGAAAGAGCGTGTTTGAGCAAGAGTGATGCAGTGTGCGTTTTCCTCGATTTCAAGTGATTTGGGAAACATACTCCTTATTTTTCCAATTGTGTAAGAAACAACATGAGGCTTACAAGAGATTGAAACAATGCATCCCAAAACGTATTCCAGCAGCGAAAACACACCTTTCTACAAAGACTTTGAAGGAGCAAGCAAAAGCCTAGTGGCTGAGTGTTCTTTCAGAGAGAAACACATGCTTTTCATCCTTATGGAGTGAGTTTTGTGCCAGGAATTCATATGCATTTTGTACTGTGCAGAATGTAGCTACCTGCTCGGGAGTTGTGTCATAGAGGCACCTTTCCTGCAGGAGCTTTTTGCAACATTCATTGTTTGGCTAAGTTCTTTAGGGGTGGTTTTGGAAGGTCTTTCAACTTTGGCCAAATCCAGCTTCGTACGAAGTTTTTTCACAGCGCTCTTTCCAAGTGTCCACAAAGAGCTGCTGCTTGAAACTGTCCACATGCACATCTCCCATACTGGTGTGTTCGTTTCACTACCTGGATTTTGGTTTCCTCTTCTTTCTTTGAAATGACAAGCCTTCTTTCTGCACGCTACACACACCTTTTAGCAGTTTCAGTTTGAAGCATGTTGGTGCTCTCAAAACGCTCTGTAACCTAGGTAGAGTGTGTCACTCTCCAGCACTGAATACAAAACTTAGAGCTCCTTTCACCACAGACACGCAAACACATCTTTTTGTGAAAGTCCTACTTCAAGTCACTTGCAAATGTAAGGGTTTCATCGAGAACTTGAAGTCAATCATGCTTTTGCACTCTGCAACCAACAGAAATGTACTTTTGTACATACCCGTCTGAATTTCACCGCAAAATGCCCTTCTTTTCTGGTTTGTTGAAAGTTCTCAAAACATTACGAGAAAGAGCGTGTTTGAGCAAGAGTGATGCAGTGTGCGTTTTCCTGGATTTCAAGTGATTTGGGAAACATACTCCTTATTTTTCCAATTGTGTAAGAAACAACATGAGGCTTGCAAGAGATTGAAACAATGCATCCCAAAACGTATTCCAGCAGCGAAAACACACGTTTCTACAAAGACTTTGAAGGAGCAAGCAAAAGCCTAGTGGCTGAGTGTTCTTTCAGAGAGAAACACATGCTTTTCATCCTTATGGAGTGAGTTTTGTGCCAGGAATTCATATGCATTTTGTACTGTGCAGAATGTAGCGACCTGCTCGGGAGTTGTGTCATAGAGGCACCTCTGCTGCAGGAGCTTATTTCAACATTCATTGTTTGGCTAAGTTCTTTAGGGGTGGTTTTGGAAGGTCTTTCAACTTTGGCCAAATCCCGTTTCGCACGAAGTTTTTTAACAGCGCTCTTTCCATGTGTCCACAAAGAGCTGCTGCTTGAAACTGTCCACATGCACATCTCCCATACTGGTTTGTTCATTTCACTACCTGGATTTTGGTTTCCTCTTCCTTCTTTAAAATGACAAGCCTTCTTTCTGCACGCTACACACACCTTGTAGCAGTTTCAGTTTGAAGCATTTTGGTGTTATCAAAACGCTGTGTAACCTAGGTAGAGTGTGTCACTCTCCAGCACTGAATACAGATCTTAGAGCTCCTTTCACCACAGACACGCAAACACATCTTTTTGTGAAACTCCTACATCAGGTCACTTGGAAATGTAAGGGTTTCATCGAGAACATGAAGTCAATTATGCTTTTGCACTCTGCAACCAATAGAAATGTACTTTTGTACATACCTGTCTGAATTTCACCGCAAAATGCCCTTCTTTTCTGGTTTGTTGAAAGTTCTCAAAACATTACGAGAAAGAGCGTGTTTGAGCAAGAGTGATGCAGTGTGCGTTTTCCTGGATTTCAAGTGATTTGGGAAACATACTCCTTATTTTTCCAATTGTGTAAGAAACAACATGAGGCTTGCAAGAGAATGAAACAATGCGTCCCAAAACGTATTCCAGCAGCGAAAACACACGTTTCTACAAAGACTTTGAAGGAGCAAGCAAAAGCCTAGTGGCTGAGTGTTCTTTCAGAGAGAAACACATGCTTTTCATCCTTATGGAGTGAGTTTTGTGCCAGGAATTCATATGCATTTTGTACTGTGCAGAATGTAGCTACCTGCTCGGGGGTTGTGTCATAGAGGCACCTTTCCTGCAGGAGCTTATTGCAACATTCATTGTTTGGCTAAGTTGTTTAGGGGTGGTTTTGGAAGGTCTTTCAACTTTGGCCAAATCCCGCTTCGTACGAAATTTTTTCACAGCGCTCTTTCCAAGTGTCCACAAAGAGCTGCTGCTTGAAACTGTCCACATGCACATCTCCCATACTGGTGTGTTCGTTTCACTACCTGGATTTTGGTTTCCTCTTCTTTCTTTGAAATGACAAGCCTTCTTTCTGCACGCTACACACACCTTGTAGCAGTTTCAGTTTGAAGCATGTTGGTGCTCTCAAAACGCTGTGTAACCTAGGTAGAGTGTGTCACTCTCCAGCACTGAATACACAACGTAGAGCTCCTTTCACCACAGACACGCAAAGACATCTTTTTTGAAAGTCCTACTTCAGGTCACTTGGAAATGTAAGGGTTTCATCGAGAACATGAAGTCAATCATGCTTTTGCACTCTGCAACCAATAGAAATGTACTTTTGTACATACCCGTCTGAATTTCACCGCAAAATGCCCTTCTTTTCTGGTTTGTTGAAAGTTCTCAACACATTAGGAGAAAGAGCGTGTTTGAGCAAGAGTGATGCAGTGTGCGTTTTCCTCGATTTCAAGTGATTTGGGAAACATACTCCTTATTTTTCCAATTGTGTAAGAAACAACATGAGGCTTACAAGAGATTGAAACAATGCATCCCAAAACGTATTCCAGCAGCGAAAACACACCTTTCTACAAAGACTTTGAAGGAGCAAGCAAAAGCCTAGTGGCTGAGTGTTCTTTCAGAGAGAAACACATGCTTTTCATCCTTATGGAGTGAGTTTTGTGCCAGGAATTCATATGCATTTTGTACTGTGCAGAATGTAGCTACCTGCTCGGGAGTTGTGTCATAGAGGCACCTTTCCTGCAGGAGCTTTTTGCAACATTCATTGTTTGGCTAAGTTCTTTAGGGGTGGTTTTGGAAGGTCTTTCAACTTTGGCCAAATCCAGCTTCGTACGAAGTTTTTTCACAGCGCTCTTTCCAAGTGTCCACAAAGAGCTGCTGCTTGAAACTGTCCACATGCACATCTCCCATACTGGTGTGTTCGTTTCACTACCTGGATTTTGGTTTCCTCTTCTTTCTTTGAAATGACAAGCCTTCTTTCTGCACGCTACACACACCTTTTAGCAGTTTCAGTTTGAAGCATGTTGGTGCTCTCAAAACGCTCTGTAACCTAGGTAGAGTGTGTCACTCTCCAGCACTGAATACAAAACTTAGAGCTCCTTTCACCACAGACACGCAAACACATCTTTTTGTGAAAGTCCTACTTCAAGTCACTTGCAAATGTAAGGGTTTCATCGAGAACTTGAAGTCAATCATGCTTTTGCACTCTGCAACCAACAGAAATGTACTTTTGTACATACCTGTCTGAATTTCACCGCAAAATGCCCTTCTTTTCTGGTTTGTTGAAAGTTCTCAAAACATTACGAGAAAGAGCGTGTTTGAGCAAGAGTGATGCAGTGTGCGTTTTCCTGGATTTCAAGTGATTTGGGAAACATACTCCTTATTTTTCCAATTGTGTAAGAAACAACATGAGGCTTGCAAGAGAATGAAACAATGCGTCCCAAAACGTATTCCAGCAGCGAAAACACACGTTTCTACAAAGACTTTGAAGGAGCAAGCAAAAGCCTAGTGGCTGAGTGTTCTTTCAGAGAGAAACACATGCTTTTCATCCTTATGGAGTGAGTTTTGTGCCAGGAATTCATATGCATTTTGTACTGTGCAGAATGTAGCTACCTGCTCGGGGGTTGTGTCATAGAGGCACCTTTTTTGCAGGAGCTTATTGCAACATTCATTGTTTGGCTAAGTTGTTTAGGGGTGGTTTTGGAAGGTCTTTCAACTTTGGCCAAATCCCGCTTCGTACGAAATTTTTTCACAGCGCTCTTTCCAAGTGTCCACAAAGAGCTGCTGCTTGAAACTGTCCACATGCACATCTCCCATACTGGTGTGTTCGTTTCACTACCTGGATTTTGGTTTCCTCTTCTTTCTTTGAAATGACAAGCCTTCTTTCTGCACGCTACACACACCTTGTAGCAGTTTCAGTTTGAAGCATGTTGGTGCTATCAAAACGCTGTGTAACCTAGGTAGAGTGTGTCACTCTCCAGCACTGAATACAAAACTTAGAGCTCCTTACACCACAGACACGCAAACACATCTTTTTGTGAAAGTCCTACTTCAGGTCACTTGTAAATGTAAGTGTTTCATCGAGAACATGAAGTCAATCATGCTTTTGCACTCTGCAACCAATAGAAATGTACTTTTGTACATACCCGTCTGAATTTCACAGCAAAATGCCCTTCTTTCCTGGTTTGTTGAAAGTTCTCAACACATTAGGAGAAAGAGCGTGTTTGAGCAAGATTGATGCAGTGTGCGTTTTCCTGGATTTCAAGTGATTTGGGAAACACAGTCCCTATTTTTCCACATTGTGTAAGAAACAACATGAGGCTTGCAAGAGATTGAAACAGTGCATCCCAAAACGTATTACAGCAGCAAAAACACACGTTTCTACAAAGACTTTGAAGGAGCAAGCAAAAGCCTAGTGGCTGAGTGTTCTTTCAGAGAGAAACACATGCTTTTCATCCTTATGGAGTGAGTTTTGTGCCAGGAATTCATATGCATTTTGTACTGTGCAGAATGTAGCGACCTGCTCGGGAGTTGTGTCATAGAGGCACCTTTGCTGCAGGAGCTTATTTCAACATTCATTGTTTGGCTAAGTTCTTTAGGGGTGGTTTTGGAAGGTCTTTCAACTTTGGCCAAATCCCGTTTCGCACGAAGTTTTTTAACAGCGCTCTTTCCAAGTGTCCACAAAGAGCTGCTGCTTGAAACTGTCCACATGCACATCTCCCATACTGGTGTGTTCGTTTCACTACCTGGATTTTGGTTTCCTCTTCCTTTTGTAAAATGACAAGCCTTCTTTCTGCACGCTACACACACCTTGTAGCAGTTTCAGTTTGAAGCATGTTGGTGCTCTCAAAACGCTGTGTACCTAGGTAGAGTGTGTCACTCTCCAGCACTGAATACACAACGTAGAGGTCCTTTCACCACAGACACGCAAACACATCTTTTTTGAAAGTCCTACTTCAGGTCACTTGTAAATGTAAGGGCTTCATCGAGAACATGAAGTCAATCATGCTTTTGGACTCTGCAACCAATAGAAATGTACTTTTCTAGAAACCCGTCTGAATTTCACCGCAAAATGCCCTTCTTTTCTGGTTTGTTGAAAGTTCTCAACACATTAGGAGAAAGAGCGTGTTTGAGCAAGAGGGATGCAGTGTGCGTTTTCCTGGATTTCAAGCGATTTGGGAAACACACTCCCTATTTTTCCACATTGTGTAAGAAGCAACATGAGGCTTGCACGAGATTGAAACAATGCATCCCAAAACGTATTCCAGCAGCGAAAACACACGTTTCTACAAAGACTTTGAAGGAGCAAGCAAAAGCCTAGTGGCTGAGTGTTCTTTCAGAGAGAAACACATGCTTTTCATCCTTATGGAGTGAGTTTTGTGCCAGGAATTCATATGCATTTTGTACTGTGCAGAATGTAGCTACCTGCTCGGGAGTTGTGTCATAGAAGCACCTTTCCTGCAGGAGCTTTTTGCAACATTCATTGTTTGTCTAAGTTCTTTAGGGGTGGTTTTGGAAGGTCTTTCAACTTTGGCCAAATCCCGCTTCGCACGAAATTTTTTCACAGCGCTCTTTCCAAGTGTCCACAAAGAGCTGCTGCTTGAAACTGTCCACATGCACATCTCCCTTACTGGTGTGTTCGTTTCACTACCTGGATTTTGGTTTCCTCTTCCTTCTTTAAAATGACAAGCCTTCTTTCTGCACGCTACACACACCTTGTAGCAGTTTCAGTTTGAAGCATGTTGGTGCTCTCAAAACGCTGTGTAACCTAGGTAGAGTGTGTCACTCTCCAACACTGAATACACATCGTAGACCTCCTTTCACCACAGACACGCAAACACATCATTTTTGAAAGTCCTACTTCAGATCACTTGGAAATGTAAGGGTTTCATCGAGAACTTGAAGTCAATCATGCTTTTGCACTCTGCAACCAACAGAAATGTACTTTTGTACATACCCGTCTGAATTTCACCGCAAAATGCCCTTCTTTTCTGGTTTGTTGAAAGTTCTCAAAACATTACGAGAAAGAGCGTGTTTGAGCAAGAGTGATGCAGTGTGCGTTTTCCTGGATTTCAAGTGATTTGGGAAACATACTCCCTATTTTTCCAATTGTGTAAGAAACAACATGAGGCTTGCAAGAGATTGAAACAATGCATCCCAAAACGTATTCCAGCAGCGAAAACACACGTTTCTACAAAGACTTTGAAGGAGCAAGCAAAAGCCTAGTGGCTGAGTGTTCTTTCAGAGAGAAACACATGCTTTTCATCCTTATGGAGTGAGTTTTGTGCCAGGAATTCATATGCATTTTGTACTGTGCAGAATTTAGCGACCTGCTCGGGAGTTGTGTCATAGAGGCACCTCTGCTGCAGGAGCTTATTTCAACATTCATTGTTTGGCTAAGTTCTTTAGGGGTGGTTTTGGAAGGTCTTTCAACTTTGGCCAAATCCCGTTTCGCACGAAGTTTTTTAACAGCGCTCTTTCCAAGTGTCCACAAAGAGCTGCTGCTTGAAACTGTCCACATGCACATCTCCCATACTGGTGTGTTCGTTTCACTACCTGGATTTTGGTTTCCTCTTCCTTTTGTAAAATGACAAGCCTTCTTTCTGCACGCTACACACACCTTGTAGCAGTTTCAGTTTGAAGCATGTTGGTGCTCTCAAAACGCTGTGTACCTAGGTAGAGTGTGTCACTCTCCAGCACTGAATACACAACGTAGAGGTCCTTTCACCACAGACACGCAAACACATCTTTTTTGAAAGTCCTACTTCAGGTCACTGGTAAATGTAAGGGCTTCATCGAGAACATGAAGTCAATCATGCTTTTGGACTCTGCAACCAATAGAAATGTACTTTTCTAGAAACCCGTCTGAATTTCACCGCAAAATGCCCTTCTTTTCTGGTTTGTTGAAAGTTCTCAACACATTAGGAGAAAGAGCGTGTTTGAGCAAGAGGGATGCAGTGTGCGTTTTCCTGGATTTCAAGCGATTTGGGAAACACACTCCCTATTTTTCCACATTGTGTAAGAAGCAACATGAGGCTTGCACGAGATTGAAACAATGCATCCCAAAACGTATTCCAGTAGCGAAAACACACGTTTCTACAAAGACTTTGAAGGAGCAAGCAAAAGCCTAGTGGCTGAGTGTTCTTTCAGAGAGAAACACATGCTTTTCATCCTTATGGAGTGAGTTTTGTGCCAGGAATTCATATGCATTTTGTACTGTGCAGAATGTAGCTACCTGCTCGGGAGTTGTGTCATAGAAGCACCTTTCCTGCAGGAGCTTTTTGCAACATTCATTGTTTGTGTAAGTTCTTTAGGGGTGGTTTTGGAAGGTCTTTCAACTTTGGCCAAATCCCGCTTCGCACGAAATTTTTTCACAGCGCTCTTTCCAAGTGTCCACAAAGAGCTGCTGCTTGAAACTGTCCACATGCACATCTCCCTTACTGGTGTGTTCGTTTCACTACCTGGATTTTGGTTTCCTCTTCCTTCTTTAAAATGACAAGCCTTCTTTCTGCACGCTACACACACCTTGTAGCAGTTTCAGTTTGAAGCATGTTGGTGCTCTCAAAACGCTGTGTAACCTAGGTAGAGTGTGTCACTCTCCAGCACTGAATACACAACGTAGACCTCCTTTCACCACAGACACGCAAACACATCATTTTTGAAAGTCCTACTTCAGATCACTTGGAAATGTAAGGGTTTCATCGAGAACTTGAAGTCAATCATGCTTTTGCACTCTGCAACCAACAGAAATGTACTTTTGTACATACCCGTCTGAATTTCACCGCAAAATGCCCTTCTTTTCTGGTTTGTTGAAAGTTCTCAAAACATTACGAGAAAGAGCGTGTTTGAGCAAGAGTGATGCAATGTGCGTTTTCCTGGATTTCAAGTGATTTGGGAAACATACTCCTTATTTTTCCAATTGTGTAAGAAACAACATGAGGCTTGCAAGAGATTGAAACAATGCATCCCAAAACGTATTCCAGCAGCGAAAACACACGTTTCTACAAAGACTTTGAAGGAGCAAGCAAAAGCCTAGTGGCTGAGTGTTCTTTCAGAGAGAAACACATGCTTTTCATCCTTATGGAGTGAGTTTTGTGCCAGGAATTCATATGCATTTTGTACTGTGCAGAATGTAGCTACCTGCTCGGGAGTTGTGTCATAGAGGCACCTTTCCTGCAGGAGCTTATTGCAACATTCATTGTTTGGCTAAGTTGTTTAGGGGTGGTTTTGGAAGGTCTTTCAACTTTGGCCAAATCCCGCTTCGTACGAAATTTTTTCACAGCGCTCTTTCCAAGTGTCCACAAAGAGCTGCTGCTTGAAACTGTCCACATGCACATCTCCCATACTGGTGTGTTCGTTTCACTACCTGGATTTTGGTTTCCTCTTCTTTCTTTGAAATGACAAGCCTTCTTTCTGCACGCTACACACACCTTGTAGCAGTTTCAGTTTGAAGCATGTTGGTGCTATCAAAACGCTGTGTAACCTAGGTAGAGTGTGTCACTCTCCAGCACTGAATACAAAACTTAGAGCTCCTTACACCACAGACACGCAAACACATCTTTTTGTGAAAGTCCTACTTCAGGTCACTTGTAAATGTAAGGGTTTCATCGAGAACATTGAAGTCAATCATGCTTTTGCACTCTGCAACCAATAGAAATGTACTTTTGTACATACCCGTCTGAATTTCACCGCAAAATGCCCTTCTTTTCTGGTTTGTTGAGAGTTCTCAACACATTAGGAGAAAGAGCTGTTTGAGCAAGAGTGATGCAGTGTGCGTTTTCCTGGATTTCAAGTGATTTGGGAAACACAGTCCCTATTTTTCCACATTGTGTAAGAAACAACATGAGGCTTGCAAGAGATTGAAACAGTGCATCCCAAAACGTATTACAGCAGCAAAAACACACGTTTCTACAAAGACTTTGAAGGAGCAAGCAAAAGCCTAGTGGCTGAGTGTTCTTTCAGAGAGAAACACATGCTTTTCATCCTTATGGAGTGAGTTTTGTGCCAGGAATTCATATGCATTTTGTACTGTGCAGAATGTAGCGACCTGCTCGGGAGTTGTGTCATAGAGGCACCTTTGCTGCAGGAGCTTATTTCAACATTCATTGTTTGGCTAAGTTCTTTAGGGGTGGTTTTGCAAGGTCTTTCAACTTTGGCCAAATCCCGTTTCGCACGAAGTTTTTTAACAGCGCTCTTTCCAAGTGTCCACAAAGAGCTGCTGCTTGAAACTGTCCACATGCACATCTCCCATACTGGTGTGTTCGTTTCACTACCTGGATTTTGGTTTCCTCTTCCTTTTGTAAAATGACAAGCCTTCTTTCTGCACGCTACACACACCTTGTAGCAGTTTCAGTTTGAAGCATGTTGGTGCTCTCAAAACGCTGTGTAACCTAGGTAGAGTGTGTCACTCTCCAACACTGAATACACATCGTAGACCTCCTTTCACCACAGACACGCAAACACATCATTTTTGAAAGTCCTACTTCAGATCACTTGGAAATGTAAGGGTTTCATCGAGAACTTGAAGTCAATCATGCTTTTGCACTCTGCAACCAACAGAAATGTACTTTTGTACATACCCGTCTGAATTTCACCGCAAAATGCCCTTCTTTTCTGGTTTGTTGAAAGTTCTCAAAACATTACGAGAAAGAGCGTGTTTGAGCAAGAGTGATGCAGTGTGCGTTTTCCTGGATTTCAAGTGATTTGGGAAACATACTCCCTATTTTTCCAATTGTGTAAGAAACAACATGAGGCTTGCAAGAGATTGAAACAATGCATCCCAAAACGTATTCCAGCAGCGAAAACACACGTTTCTACAAAGACTTTGAAGGAGCAAGCAAAAGCCTAGTGGCTGAGTGTTCTTTCAGAGAGAAACACATGCTTTTCATCCTTATGGAGTGAGTTTTGTGCCAGGAATTCATATGCATTTTGTACTGTGCAGAATGTAGCGACCTGCTCGGGAGTTGTGTCATAGAGGCACCTCTGCTGCAGGAGCTTATTTCAACATTCATTGTTTGGCTAAGTTCTTTAGGGGTGGTTTTGGAAGGTCTTTCAACTTTGGCCAAATCCCGTTTCGCACGAAGTTTTTTAACAGCGCTCTTTCCAAGTGTCCACAAAGAGCTGCTGCTTGAAACTGTCCACATGCACATCTCCCATACTGGTGTGTTCGTTTCACTACCTGGATTTTGGTTTCCTCTTCCTTTTGTAAAATGACAAGCCTTCTTTCTGCACGCTACACACACCTTGTAGCAGTTTCAGTTTGAAGCATGTTGGTGCTCTCAAAACGCTGTGTACCTAGGTAGAGTGTGTCACTCTCCAGCACTGAATACACAACGTAGAGGTCCTTTCACCACAGACACGCAAACACATCTTTTTTGAAAGTCCTACTTCAGGTCACTTGTAAATGTAAGGGCTTCATCGAGAACATGAAGTCAATCATGCTTTTGGACTCTGCAACCAATAGAAATGTACTTTTCTAGAAACCCGTCTGAATTTCACCGCAAAATGCCCTTCTTTTCTGGTTTGTTGAAAGTTCTCAACACATTAGGAGAAAGAGCGTGTTTGAGCAAGAGGGATGCAGTGTGCGTTTTCCTGGATTTCAAGCGATTTGGGAAACACACTCCCTATTTTTCCACATTGTGTAAGAAGCAACATGAGGCTTGCACGAGATTGAAACAATGCATCCCAAAACGTATTCCAGTAGCGAAAACACACGTTTCTACAAAGACTTTGAAGGAGCAAGCAAAAGCCTAGTGGCTGAGTGTTCTTTCAGAGAGAAACACATGCTTTTCATCCTTATGGAGTGAGTTTTGTGCCAGGAATTCATATGCATTTTGTACTGTGCAGAATGTAGCTACCTGCTCGGGAGTTGTGTCATAGAAGCACCTTTCCTGCAGGAGCTTTTTGCAACATTCATTGTTTGTGTAAGTTCTTTAGGGGTGGTTTTGGAAGGTCTTTCAACTTTGGCCAAATCCCGCTTCGCACGAAATTTTTTCACAGCGCTCTTTCCAAGTGTCCACAAAGAGCTGCTGCTTGAAACTGTCCACATGCACATCTCCCTTACTGGTGTGTTCGTTTCACTACCTGGATTTTGGTTTCCTCTTCCTTCTTTAAAATGACAAGCCTTCTTTCTGCACGCTACACACACCTTGTAGCAGTTTCAGTTTGAAGCATGTTGGTGCTCTCAAAACGCTGTGTAACCTAGGTAGAGTGTGTCACTCTCCAGCACAGAATACACAACGTAGACCTCCTTTCACCACAGACACGCAAACACATCATTTTTGAAAGTCCTACTTCAGATCACTTGGAAATGTAAGGGTTTCATCGAGAACTTGAAGTCAATCATGCTTTTGCACTCTGCAACCAACAGAAATGTACTTTTGTACATACCCGTCTGAATTTCACCGCAAAATGCCCTTCTTTTCTGGTTTGTTGAAAGTTCTCAAAACATTACGAGAAAGAGCGTGTTTGAGCAAGAGTGATGCAATGTGCGTTTTCCTGGATTTCAAGTGATTTGGGAAACATACTCCTTATTTTTCCAATTGTGTAAGAAACAACATGAGGCTTGCAAGAGATTGAAACAATGCATCCCAAAACGTATTCCAGCAGCGAAAACACACGTTTCTACAAAGACTTTGAAGGAGCAAGCAAAAGCCTAGTGGCTGAGTGTTCTTTCAGAGAGAAACACATGCTTTTCATCCTTATGGAGTGAGTTTTGTGCCAGGAATTCATATGCATTTTGTACTGTGCAGAATGTAGCTACCTGCTCGGGAGTTGTGTCATAGAGGCACCTTTCCTGCAGGAGCTTATTGCAACATTCATTGTTTGGCTAAGTTGTTTAGGGGTGGTTTTGGAAGGTCTTTCAACTTTGGCCAAATCCCGCTTCGTACGAAATTTTTTCACAGCGCTCTTTCCAAGTGTCCACAAAGAGCTGCTGCTTGAAACTGTCCACATGCACATCTCCCATACTGGTGTGTTCGTTTCACTACCTGGATTTTGGTTTCCTCTTCTTTCTTTGAAATGACAAGCCTTCTTTCTGCACGCTACACACACCTTGTAGCAGTTTCAGTTTGAAGCATGTTGGTGCTATCAAAACGCTGTGTAACCTAGGTAGAGTGTGTCACTCTCCAGCACTGAATACAAAACTTAGAGCTCCTTACACCACAGACACGCAAACACATCTTTTTGTGAAAGTCCTACTTCAGGTCACTTGTAAATGTAAGGGTTTCATCGAGAACATGAAGTCAATCATGCTTTTGCACTCTGCAACCAATAGAAATGTACTTTTGTACATACCCGTCTGAATTTCACCGCAAAATGCCCTTCTTTTCTGGTTTGTTGAGAGTTCTCAACACATTAGGAGAAAGAGCTGTTTGAGCAAGAGTGATGCAGTGTGCGTTTTCCTGGATTTCAAGTGATTTGGGAAACACAGTCCCTATTTTTCCACATTGTGTAAGAAACAACATGAGGCTTGCAAGAGATTGAAACAGTGCATCCCAAAACGTATTACAGCAGCAAAAACACACGTTTCTACAAAGACTTTGAAGGAGCAAGCAAAAGCCTAGTTGCTGAGTGTTCTTTCAGAGAGAAACACATGCTTTTCATCCTTATGGAGTGAGTTTTGTGCCAGGAATTCATATGCATTTTGTACTGTGCAGAATGTAGCGACCTGCTCGGGAGTTGTGTCATAGAGGCACCTTTGCTGCAGGAGCTTATTTCAACATTCATTGTTTGGCTAAGTTCTTTAGGGGTGGTTTTGGAAGGTCTTTCAACTTTGGCCAAATCCCGCTTCGCACGAAATTTTTTCACAGCGCTCTTTCCAAGTGTCCACAAAGAGCTGCTGCTTGAAACTGTCCACATGCACATCTCCCTTACTGGTGTGTTCGTTTCACTACCTGGATTTTGGTTTCCTCTTCCTTCTTTAAAATGACAAGCCTTCTTTCTGCACGCTACACACACCTTGTAGCAGTTTCAGTTTGAAGCATGTTGGTGCTCTCAAAACGCTGTGTAACCTAGGTAGAGTGTGTCACTCTCCAGCACTGAATACACAACGTAGACCTCCTTTCACCACAGACACGCAAACACATCATTTTTGAAAGTCCTACTTCAGATCACTTGGAAATGTAAGGGTTTCATCGAGAACTTGAAGTCAATCATGCTTTTGCACTCTGCAACCAACAGAAATGTACTTTTGTACATACCCGTCTGAATTTCACCGCAAAATGCCCTTCTTTTCTGGTTTGTTGAAAGTTCTCAAAACATTACGAGAAAGAGCGTGTTTGAGCAAGAGTGATGCAGTGTGCGTTTTCCTGGATTTCAAGTGATTTGGGAAACATACTCCTTATTTTTCCAATTGTGTAAGAAACAACATGAGGCTTGCAAGAGATTGAAACAATGCATCCCAAAACGTATTCCAGCAGCGAAAACACACGTTTCTACAAAGACTTTGAAGGAGCAAGCAAAAGCCTAGTGGCTGAGTGTTCTTTCAGAGAGAAACACATGCTTTTCATCCTTATGGAGTGAGTTTTGTGCCAGGAATTCATATGCATTTTGTACTGTGCAGAATGTAGCGACCTGCTCGGGAGTTGTGTCATAGAGGCACCTCTGCTGCAGGAGCTTATTTCAACATTCATTGTTTGGCTAAGTTCTTTAGGGGTGGTTTTGGAAGGTCTTTCAACTTTGGCCAAATCCCGTTTCGCACGAAGTTTTTTAACAGCGCTCTTTCCAAGTGTCCACAAAGAGCTGCTGCTTGAAACTGTCCACATGCACATCTCCCATACTGGTTTGTTCATTTCACTACCTGGATTTTGGTTTCCTCTTCCTTCTTTAAAATGACAAGCCTTCTTTCTGCACGCTACACACACCTTGTAGCAGTTTCAGTTTGAAGCATTTTGGTGTTATCAAAACGCTGTGTAACCTAGGTAGAGTGTGTCACTCTCCAGCACTGAATACAGAACTTAGAGCTCCTTTCACCACAGACACGCAAACACATCTTTTTGTGAAACTCCTACATCAGGTCACTTGGAAATGTAAGGGTTTCATCGAGAACATGAAGTCAATTATGCTTTTGCACTCTGCAACCAATAGAAATGTACTTTTGTACATACCCGTCTGAATTTCACCGCAAAATGACCTTCTTTTCTGGTTTGTTGAAAGTTCTCAACACATTAGGAGAAAGAGCGTGTTTGAGCAAGAGTGATGCAGTGTTCGTTTTCCTGGATTTCAAGTGATTTGGGAAACATACTCCTTATTTTTCCACATTGTGTAAGAAGCAACATGAGGCTTGCAAGAGATTGAAACAATGCATCCCAAAACGTATTCCAGCAGTGAAAACACACGTTTCTACAAAGACTTTGAAGGAGCAAGCAAAAGCCTAGTGGCTGAGTGTTCTTTCAGAGAGAAACACATGCTTTTCATCCTTATGGAGTGAGTTTTGTGTCAGGAATTCATATGCATTTTGTACTGTGCAGAATGTAGCTACCTGCTCAGGAGTTGTGTCATAGAAGCACCTTTCCTGCAGGAGCTTATTGCAACATTCATCGTTTGGCTAAGTTCTTTAAGGGTGGTTTTGGAAGGTCTTTCAACTTTGGCCAAATCCCGCTTCGCACGAAGTTTTTTAACAACGTTCTTTCCAAGTGTCCACAAAGAGCTGCTGCTTGAAACTGTCCACATGCACATCTCCCTTACTGGTGTGTTCGTTTCACTACCTGGATTTTGGTTTCCTCTTCCTTCTTTAAAATGACAAGCCTTCTTTCTGCACGCTACACACACCTTGTAGCAGTTTCAGTTTGAAGCATGTTGGTGCTCTCAAAACGCTGTGTAACCTAGGTTAGAGTGTGTCACTCTCCAGCACTGAATACACAACGTAGAGCTCCTTTCACCACAGACACGCAAAGACATCTTTTTTGAAAGTCCTACTTCAGGTCACTTGGAAATGTAAGGGTTTCATCGAGAACATGAAGTCAATCATGCTTTTGCACTCTGCAACCAATAGAAATGTACTTTTGTACATACCCGTCTGAATTTCACCGCAAAATGCCCTTCTTTTCTGGTTTGTTGAAAGTTCTCAACACATTAGGAGAAAGAGCGTGTTTGAGCAAGAGTGATGCAGTGTGCGTTTTCCTCGATTTCAAGTGATTTGGGAAACATACTCCTTATTTTTCCAATTGTGTAAGAAACAACATGAGGCTTACAAGAGATTGAAACAATGCATCCCAAAACGTA
Organism: Miniopterus schreibersii; assembly: GCF_964146895.1. NCBI lineage: Eukaryota > Metazoa > Chordata > Mammalia > Chiroptera > Miniopteridae > Miniopterus > Miniopterus schreibersii. The sequence goes on along the minus strand of NW_027669825.1, from coordinate 393,986 downwards.
TTCCAGCAGCGAAAACACACCTTTCTACAAAGACTTTGAAGGAGCAAGCAAAAGCCTAGTGGCTGAGTGTTCTTTCAGAGAGAAACACATGCTTTTCATCCTTATGGAGTGAGTTTTGTGCCAGGAATTCATATGCATTTTGTACTGTGCAGAATGTAGCTACCTGCTCGGGAGATGTGTCATAGAAGCACCTTTGCTGCTGGAGCTTATTGCAACATTCATTGTTTGGCTAAGTTGTTTAGGGGTGGTTTTGGAAGGTCTTTCAACTTTGGCCAAATCCAGCTTCGTACGAAGTTTTTTAACAGCGCTCTTTCCAAGTGTCCACAAAGAGCTGCTGCTTGAAACTGTCCACATGCACATCTCCCATACTGGTGTGTTCGTTTCACTACCTGGATTTTGGTTTCCTCTTCTTTCTTTGAAATGACAAGCCTTCTTTCTGCATGCTACACACACCTTGTAGCAGTTTCAGTTTGAAGCATTTTGGTGCTATCAAAACGCTGTGTAACATAGGTAGAGTGTGTCACTCTCCAGCACTGAATACACAACTTAGAGCTCCTTTAACCACAGGCACGCAAAACATCTTTTTGTGAAAGTCCTACTTCAGGTCACTTGGAAATGTAAGGGTTTCATCTAGAACATGAAGTCATTTATGCTTTTGCACTCTGCAACCAATAGAAATGTACATTTGTACATACCCGTCTGAATTTCACCGCAAAATGCTCTTCTTTTCTGGTTTGTTGAAAGTTCTCAACACATTAGGAGAAAGAGCGTGTTTGAGCAAGAGTGATGCAGTGTGCGTTTCCTGCACTTCAAGTGATTTGGGAAACATACTCCTTATTTTTCCACATTGTGTAAGAAGCAACATGAGGCTTGCAAGAGATTGAAACAATGCATCCCAAAACGTATTCCAGCAGTGAAAACACACGTTTCTACAAAGACTTTGAAGGAGCAAGCAAAAGCCTAGTGGCTGAGTGTTTTTTCAGAGAGAAACACATGCTTTTCATCCTTATGGAGTGAGTTTTGTGTCAGGAATTCATATGCATTTTGTACTGTGCAGAATGTAGCTACCTGCTCGGGAGTTGTGTCATAGAAGCACCTTTCCTGCAGGAGCTTATTGCAACATTCATTGTTTGGCTAAGTTCTTTAGGGTTGGTTTTGGAAGGTCTTTCAACTTTGGCGAAATCCCGCTTCGCACGAAGTTTTTTAACAGCGCTCTTTCCAAGTGTCCACAAAGAGCTGCTGCTTGAAACTGTCCACATGCACATCTCCCTTACTGGTGTTTTCGTTTCACTACCTGGATTTTGGTTTCCTCTTCCTTCTTTAAAATGACAAGCCTTCTTTCTGCACGCTACACATACCTTGTAGCAGTTTCAGTTTGAAGCATGTTGGTGCTATCAAAACGCTGTGTAACCTAGGTAGAGTGTGTCCCTCTCCAGCACTGAATACACAACGTAGAGCTCCTTTCACCATAGACACGCAAACACATCTTTTTGTGAAAGTCCTACTTCAGGTCACTTGTAAATGTAAGGGTTTCATCGAGAACATGAAGTCAATCATGCTTTTGCACTCTGCAACCAATAGAAATGTACTTTTGTACATACCCGTCTGAATTTCACCGCAAAATGCCCTTCTTTTCTGGTTTGTTGAAAGTTCTCAACACATTAGGAGAAAGAGCGTGTTTGAGCAAGAGTGATGCAGTGTGCGTTTTCCTGGATTTCAAGTGATTTGGGAAACATACTCTTTATTTTTCCACATTGTGTAAGAAGCAACATGAGGCTTGCAAGAGATTGAAACAATGCATCCCAAAACGTATTCCAGCAGCAAAACCACACGTTTCTACAAAGACTTTGAAGGAGCAAGCAAAAGCCGAGTGGCTGAGTGTTCTTTCAGAGAGAAACACATGCTTTTCATCCTTATGGAGTGAGTTTTGTGCCAGGAATTCATATGCATTTTGTACTGTGCAGAATGTAGCTACCTGCTCGGGAGTTGTGTCATAGAGGCACCTTTCCTGCAGGAGCTTATTGCAACATTCATTGTTTGGCTAAGTTGTTTAGGGGTGGTTTTGGAAGGTCTTTCAACTTTGGCCAAATCCCGCTTCGTACGAAATTTTTTCACAGCGCTCTTTCCAAGTGTCCACAAAGAGCTGCTGCTTGAAACTGTCCACATGCACATCTCCCATACTGGTGTGTTCGTTTCACTACCTGGATTTTGGTTTCCGCTTCTTTCTTTGAAATGACAAGCCTTCTTTCTGCACGCTACACACACCTTGTAGCAGTTTCAGTTTGAAGCATGTTGGTGCTATCAAAACGCTGTGTAACCTAGGTAGAGTGTGTCACTCTCCAGCACTGAATACAAAACTTAGAGCTCCTTACACCACAGACACGCAAACACATCTTTTTGTGAAAGTCCTACTTCAGGTCACTTGTAAATGTAAGTGTTTCATCGAGAACATGAAGTCAATCATGCTTTTGCACTCTGCAACCAATAGAAATGTACTTTTGTACATACCCGTCTGAATTTCACAGCAAAATGCCCTTCTTTCCTGGTTTGTTGAAAGTTCTCAACACATTAGGAGAAAGAGCGTGTTTGAGCAAGATTGATGCAGTGTGCGTTTTCCTGGATTTCAAGTGATTTGGGAAACACAGTCCCTATTTTTCCACATTGTGTAAGAAACAACATGAGGCTTGCAAGAGATTGAAACAGTGCATCCCAAAACGTATTACAGCAGCAAAAACACACGTTTCTACAAAGACTTTGAAGGAGCAAGCAAAAGCCTAGTGGCTGAGTGTTCTTTCAGAGAGAAACACATGCTTTTCATCCTTATGGAGTGAGTTTTGTGCCAGGAATTCATATGCATTTTGTACTGTGCAGAATGTAGCGACCTGCTCGGGAGTTGTGTCATAGAGGCACCTCTGCTGCAGGAGCTTATTTCAACATTCATTGTTTGGCTAAGTTCTTTAGGGGTGGTTTTGGAAGGTCTTTCAACTTTGGCCAAATCCCGTTTCGCACGAAGTTTTTTAACAGCGCTCTTTCCAAGTGTCCACAAAGAGCTGCTGCTTGAAACTGTCCACATGCACATCTCCCATACTGGTTTGTTCATTTCACTACCTGGATTTTGGTTTCCTCTTCCTTCTTTAAAATGACAAGCCTTTTTTCTGCACGCTACACACACCTTGTAGCAGTTTCAGTTTGAAGCATTTTGGTGTTATCAAAACGCTGTGTAACCTAGGTAGAGTGTGTCACTCTCCAGCACTGAATACAGAACTTAGAGCTCCTTTCACCACAGACACGCAAACACATCTTTTTGTGAAACTCCTACATCAGGTCACTTGGAAATGTAAGGGTTTCATCGAGAACATGAAGTCAATTATGCTTTTGCACTCTGCAACCAATAGAAATGTACTTTTGTACATACCCGTCTGAATTTCACCGCAAAATGACCTTCTTTTCTGGTTTGTTGAAAGTTCTCAACACATTAGGAGAAAGAGCGTCTTTGAGCAAGAGTGATGCAGTGTTCGTTTTCCTGGATTTCAAGTGATTTGGGAAACATACTCCTTATTTTTCCACATTCTGTAAGAAGCAACATGAGGCTTGCAAGAGATTGAAACAATGCATCCCAAAACGTATTCCAGCACTGAAAACACACGTTTCTACAAAGACTTTGAAGGAGCAAGCAAAAGCCTAGTGGCTGAGTGTTCTTTCAGAGAGAAACACATGCTTTTCATCCTTATGGAGTGAGTTTTGTGTCAGGAATTCATATGCATTTTGTACTGTGCAGAATGTAGCTACCTGCTCGGGAGTTGTGTCATAGAAGCACCTTTCCTGCAGGAGCTTATTGCAACATTCATTGTTTGGCTAAGTTCTTTAAGGGTGGTTTTGGAAGGTCTTTCAACTTTGGCCAAATCCCGCTTCGCACGAAGTTTTTTAACAACGTTCTTTCCAAGTGTCCACAAAGAGCTGCTGCTTGAAACTGTCCACATGCACATCTCCCTTACTGGTGTGTTCGTTTCACTACCTGGATTTTGGTTTCCTCTTCCTTCTTTAAAATGACAAGCCTTCTTTCTGCACGCTACACACACCTTGTAGCAGTTTCAGTTTGAAGCATGTTGGTGCTCTCAAAACGCTGTGTAACCTAGGTAGAGTGTGTCACTCTCCAGCACTGAATACACAACGTAGAGCTCCTTTCACCACAGACACGCAAAGACATCTTTTTTGAAAGTCCTACTTCAGGTCACTTGGAAATGTAAGGGTTTCATCGAGAACATGAAGTCAATCATGCTTTTGCACTCTGCAACCAATAGAAATGTACTTTTGTACATACCCGTCTGAATTTCACCGCAAAATGCCCTTCTTTTCTGGTTTGTTGAAAGTTCTCAACACATTAGGAGAAAGAGCGTGTTTGAGCAAGAGTGATGCAGTGTGCGTTTTCCTCGATTTCAAGTGATTTGGGAAACATACTCCTTATTTTTCCAATTGTGTAAGAAACAACATGAGGCTTACAAGAGATTGAAACAATGCATCCCAAAACGTATTCCAGCAGCGAAAACACACCTTTCTACAAAGACTTTGAAGGAGCAAGCAAAAGCCTAGTGGCTGAGTGTTCTTTCAGAGAGAAACACATGCTTTTCATCCTTATGGAGTGAGTTTTGTGCCAGGAATTCATATGCATTTTGTACTGTGCAGAATGTAGCTACCTGCTCGGGAGTTGTGTCATAGAGGCACCTTTCCTGCAGGAGCTTTTTGCAACATTCATTGTTTGGCTAAGTTCTTTAGGGGTGGTTTTGGAAGGTCTTTCAAGTTTGGCCAAATCCAGCTTCGTACGAAGTTTTTTCACAGCGCTCTTTCCAAGTGTCCACAAAGAGCTGCTGCTTGAAACTGTCCACATGCACATCTCCCATACTGGTGTGTTCGTTTCACTACCTGGATTTTGGTTTCCTCTTCTTTCTTTGAAATGACAAGCCTTCTTTCTGCACGCTACACACACCTTTTAGCAGTTTCAGTTTGAAGCATGTTGGTGCTCTCAAAACGCTCTGTAACCTAGGTAGAGTGTGTCACTCTCCAGCACTGAATACAAAACTTAGAGCTCCTTTCACCACAGACACGCAAACACATCTTTTGGTGAAAGTCCTACTTCAAGTCACTTGCAAATGTAAGGGTTTCATCGAGAACTTGAAGTCAATCATGCTTTTGCACTCTGCAACCAACAGAAATGTACTTTTCTACAAACCCGTCTGAATTTCACCGCAAAATGCCCTTCTTTTCTGGTTTGTTGAAAGTTCTCAACACATTAGGAGAAAGAGCGTGTTTGAGCAAGAGGGATGCAGTGTGCGTTTTCCTGGATTTCAAGCGATTTGGGAAACATACTCCCTATTTTTCCACATTGTGTAAGAAGCAACATGAGGCTTGCACGAGATTGAAACAATGCATCCCAAAACGTATTCCAGCAGCGAAAACACACGTTTCTACAAAGACTTTGAAGGAGCAAGCAAAAGCCTAGTGGCTGAGTGTTCTTTCAGAGAGAAACACATGCTTTTCATCCTTATGGAGTGAGTTTTGTGCCAGGAATTCATATGCATTTTGTACTGTGCAGAATGTAGCTACCTGCTCGGGAGTTGTGTCATAGAAGCACCTTTCCTGCAGGAGCTTTTTGCAACATTCATTGTTTGTCTAAGTTCTTTAGGGGTGGTTTTGGAAGGTCTTTCAACTTTGGCCAAATCCCGCTTCGCACGAAATTTTTTCACAGCGCTCTTTCCAAGTGTCCACAAAGAGCTGCTGCTTGAAACTGTCCACATGCACATCTCCCTTACTGGTGTGTTCGTTTCACTACCTGGATTTTGGTTTCCTCTTCCTTCTTTAAAATGACAAGCCTTCTTTCTGCACGCTACACACACCTTGTAGCAGTTTCAGTTTGAAGCATGTTGGTGCTCTCAAAACGCTGTGTAACCTAGGTAGAGTGTGTCACTCTCCAGCACTGAATACACAACGTAGACCTCCTTTCACCACAGACACGCAAACACATCATTTTTGAAAGTCCTACTTCAGATCACTTGGAAATGTAAGGGTTTCATCGAGAACTTGAAGTCAATCATGCTTTTGCACTCTGCAACCAACAGAAATGTACTTTTGTACATACCCGTCTGAATTTCACCGCAAAATGCCCTTCTTTTCTGGTTTGTTGAAAGTTCTCAACACATTAGGAGAAAGAGCGTGTTTGAGCAAGAGTGATGCAGTGTGCGTTTTCCTGGATTTCAAGTGATTTGGGAAACATACTCTTTATTTTTCCACATTGTGTAAGAAGCAACATGAGGCTTGCAAGAGATTGAAACAATGCATCCCAAAACGTATTCCAGCAGCAAAACCACACGTTTCTACAAAGACTTTGAAGGAGCAAGCAAAAGCCGAGTGGCTGAGTGTTCTTTCAGAGAGAAACACATGCTTTTCATCCTTATGGAGTGAGTTTTGTGCCAGGAATTCATATGCATTTTGTACTGTGCAGAATGTAGCTACCTGCTCGGGAGTTGTGTCATAGAGGCACCTTTCCTGCAGGAGCTTATTGCAACATTCATTGTTTGGCTAAGTTGTTTAGGGGTGGTTTTGGAAGGTCTTTCAACTTTGGCCAAATCCCGCTTCGTACGAAATTTTTTCACAGCGCTCTTTCCAAGTGTCCACAAAGAGCTGCTGCTTGAAACTGTCCACATGCACATCTCCCATACTGGTGTGTTCGTTTCACTACCTGGATTTTGGTTTCCTCTTCTTTCTTTGAAATGACAAGCCTTCTTTCTGCACGCTACACACACCTTGTAGCAGTTTCAGTTTGAAGCATGTTGGTGCTATCAAAACGCTGTGTAACCTAGGTAGAGTGTGTCACTCTCCAGCACTGAATACAAAACTTAGAGCTCCTTACACCACAGACACGCAAACACATCTTTTTGTGAAAGTCCTACTTCAGGTCACTTGTAAATGTAAGTGTTTCATCGAGAACATGAAGTCAATCATGCTTTTGCACTCTGCAACCAATAGAAATGTACTTTTGTACATACCCGTCTGAATTTCACAGCAAAATGCCCTTCTTTCCTGGTTTGTTGAAAGTTCTCAACACATTAGGAGAAAGAGCGTGTTTGAGCAAGATTGATGCAGTGTGCGTTTTCCTGGATTTCAAGTGATTTGGGAAACACAGTCCCTATTTTTCCACATTGTGTAAGAAACAACATGAGGCTTGCAAGAGATTGAAACAGTGCATCCCAAAACGTATTACAGCAGCAAAAACACACGTTTCTACAAAGACTTTGAAGGAGCAAGCAAAAGCCTAGTGGCTGAGTGTTCTTTCAGAGAGAAACACATGCTTTTCATCCTTATGGAGTGAGTTTTGTGCCAGGAATTCATATGCATTTTGTACTGTGCAGAATGTAGCGACCTGCTCGGGAGTTGTGTCATAGAGGCACCTCTGCTGCAGGAGCTTATTTCAACATTCATTGTTTGGCTAAGTTCTTTAGGGGTGGTTTTGGAAGGTCTTTCAACTTTGGCCAAATCCCGTTTCGCACGAAGTTTTTTAACAGCGCTCTTTCCAAGTGTCCACAAAGAGCTGCTGCTTGAAACTGTCCACATGCACATCTCCCATACTGGTTTGTTCATTTCACTACCTGGATTTTGGTTTCCTCTTCCTTCTTTAAAATGACAAGCCTTTTTTCTGCACGCTACACACACCTTGTAGCAGTTTCAGTTTGAAGCATTTTGGTGTTATCAAAACGCTGTGTAACCTAGGTAGAGTGTGTCACTCTCCAGCACTGAATACAGAACTTAGAGCTCCTTTCACCACAGACACGCAAACACATCTTTTTGTGAAACTCCTACATCAGGTCACTTGGAAATGTAAGGGTTTCATCGAGAATATGAAGTCAATTATGCTTTTGCACTCTGCAACCAATAGAAATGTACTTTTGTACATACCCGTCTGAATTTCACCGCAAAATGACCTTCTTTTCTGGTTTGTTGAAAGTTCTCAACACATTAGGAGAAAGAGCGTCTTTGAGCAAGAGTGATGCAGTGTTCGTTTTCCTGGATTTCAAGTGATTTGGGAAACATACTCCTTATTTTTCCACATTCTGTAAGAAGCAACATGAGGCTTGCAAGAGATTGAAACAATGCATCCCAAAACGTATTCCAGCACTGAAAACACACGTTTCTACAAAGACTTTGAAGGAGCAAGCAAAAGCCTAGTGGCTGAGTGTTCTTTCAGAGAGAAACACATGCTTTTCATCCTTATGGAGTGAGTTTTGTGTCAGGAATTCATATGCATTTTGTACTGTGCAGAATGTAGCTACCTGCTCGGGAGTTGTGTCATAGAAGCACCTTTCCTGCAGGAGCTTATTGCAACATTCATTGTTTGGCTAAGTTCTTTAAGGGTGGTTTTGGAAGGTCTTTCAACTTTGGCCAAATCCCGCTTCGCACGAAGTTTTTTAACAACGTTCTTTCCAAGTGTCCACAAAGAGCTGCTGCTTGAAACTGTCCACATGCACATCTCCCTTACTGGTGTGTTCGTTTCACTACCTGGATTTTGGTTTCCTCTTCCTTCTTTAAAATGACAAGCCTTCTTTCTGCACGCTACACACACCTTGTAGCAGTTTCAGTTTGAAGCATGTTGGTGCTCTCAAAACGCTGTGTAACCTAGGTAGAGTGTGTCACTCTCCAGCACTGAATACACAACGTAGAGCTCCTTTCACCACAGACACGCAAAGACATCTTTTTTGAAAGTCCTACTTCAGGTCACTTGGAAATGTAAGGGTTTCATCGAGAACATGAAGTCAATCATGCTTTTGCACTCTGCAACCAATAGAAATGTACTTTTGTACATACCCGTCTGAATTTCACCGCAAAATGCCCTTCTTTTCTGGTTTGTTGAAAGTTCTCAACACATTAGGAGAAAGAGCGTGTTTGAGCAAGAGTGATGCAGTGTGCGTTTTCCTCGATTTCAAGTGATTTGGGAAACATACTCCTTATTTTTCCAATTGTGTAAGAAACAACATGAGGCTTACAAGAGATTGAAACAATGCATCCCAAAACGTATTCCAGCAGCGAAAACACACCTTTCTACAAAGACTTTGAAGGAGCAAGCAAAAGCCTAGTGGCTGAGTGTTCTTTCAGAGAGAAACACATGCTTTTCATCCTTATGGAGTGAGTTTTGTGCCAGGAATTCATATGCATTTTGTACTGTGCAGAATGTAGCTACCTGCTCGGGAGTTGTGTCATAGAGGCACCTTTCCTGCAGGAGCTTTTTGCAACATTCATTGTTTGGCTAAGTTCTTTAGGGGTGGTTTTGGAAGGTCTTTCAAGTTTGGCCAAATCCAGCTTCGTACGAAGTTTTTTCACAGCGCTCTTTCCAAGTGTCCACAAAGAGCTGCTGCTTGAAACTGTCCACATGCACATCTCCCATACTGGTGTGTTCGTTTCACTACCTGGATTTTGGTTTCCTCTTCTTTCTTTGAAATGACAAGCCTTCTTTCTGCACGCTACACACACCTTTTAGCAGTTTCAGTTTGAAGCATGTTGGTGCTCTCAAAACGCTCTGTAACCTAGGTAGAGTGTGTCACTCTCCAGCACTGAATACAAAACTTAGAGCTCCTTTCACCACAGACACGCAAACACATCTTTTTGTGAAAGTCCTACTTCAAGTCACTTGCAAATGTAAGGGTTTCATCGAGAACTTGAAGTCAATCATGCTTTTGCACTCTGCAACCAACAGAAATGTACTTTTCTACAAACCCGTCTGAATTTCACCGCAAAATGCCCTTCTTTTCTGGTTTGTTGAAAGTTCTCAACACATTAGGAGAAAGAGCGTGTTTGAGCAAGAGGGATGCAGTGTGCGTTTTCCTGGATTTCAAGCGATTTGGGAAACATACTCCCTATTTTTCCACATTGTGTAAGAAGCAACATGAGGCTTGCACGAGATTGAAACAATGCATCCCAAAACGTATTCCAGCAGCGAAAACACACGTTTCTACAAAGACTTTGAAGGAGCAAGCAAAAGCCTAGTGGCTGAGTGTTCTTTCAGAGAGAAACACATGCTTTTCATCCTTATGGAGTGAGTTTTGTGCCAGGAATTCATATGCATTTTGTACTGTGCAGAATGTAGCTACCTGCTCGGGAGTTGTGTCATAGAAGCACCTTTCCTGCAGGAGCTTTTTGCAACATTCATTGTTTGTCTAAGTTCTTTAGGGGTGGTTTTGGAAGGTCTTTCAACTTTGGCCAAATCCCGCTTCGCACGAAATTTTTTCACAGCGCTCTTTCCAAGTGTCCACAAAGAGCTGCTGCTTGAAACTGTCCACATGCACATCTCCCTTACTGGTGTGTTCGTTTCACTACCTGGATTTTGGTTTCCTCTTCCTTCTTTAAAATGACAAGCCTTCTTTCTGCACGCTACACACACCTTGTAGCAGTTTCAGTTTGAAGCATGTTGGTGCTCTCAAAACGCTGTGTAACCTAGGTAGAGTGTGTCACTCTCCAGCACTGAATACACAACGTAGACCTCCTTTCACCACAGACACGCAAACACATCATTTTTGAAAGTCCTACTTCAGATCACTTGGAAATGTAAGGGTTTCATCGAGAACTTGAAGTCAATCATGCTTTTGCACTCTGCAACCAACAGAAATGTACTTTTGTACATACCCGTCTGAATTTCACCGCAAAATGCCCTTCTTTTCTGGTTTGTTGAAAGTTCTCAACACATTAGGAGAAAGAGCGTGTTTGAGCAAGAGTGATGCAGTGTGCGTTTTCCTGGATTTCAAGTGATTTGGGAAACATACTCTTTATTTTTCCACATTGTGTAAGAAGCAACATGAGGCTTGCAAGAGATTGAAACAATGCATCCCAAAACGTATTCCAGCAGCAAAACCACACGTTTCTACAAAGACTTTGAAGGAGCAAGCAAAAGCCGAGTGGCTGAGTGTTCTTTCAGAGAGAAACACATGCTTTTCATCCTTATGGAGTGAGTTTTGTGCCAGGAATTCATATGCATTTTGTACTGTGCAGAATGTAGCTACCTGCTCGGGAGTTGTGTCATAGAGGCACCTTTCCTGCAGGAGCTTATTGCAACATTCATTGTTTGGCTAAGTTGTTTAGGGGTGGTTTTGGAAGGTCTTTCAACTTTGGCCAAATCCCGCTTCGTACGAAATTTTTTCACAGCGCTCTTTCCAAGTGTCCACAAAGAGCTGCTGCTTGAAACTGTCCACATGCACATCTCCCATACTGGTGTGTTCGTTTCACTACCTGGATTTTGGTTTCCTCTTCTTTCTTTGAAATGACAAGCCTTCTTTCTGCACGCTACACACACCTTGTAGCAGTTTCAGTTTGAAGCATGTTGGTGCTATCAAAACGCTGTGTAACCTAGGTAGAGTGTGTCACTCTCCAGCACTGAATACAAAACTTAGAGCTCCTTACACCACAGACACGCAAACACATCTTTTTGTGAAAGTCCTACTTCAGGTCACTTGTAAATGTAAGTGTTTCATCGAGAACATGAAGTCAATCATGCTTTTGCACTCTGCAACCAATAGAAATGTACTTTTGTACATACCCGTCTGAATTTCACAGCAAAATGCCCTTCTTTCCTGGTTTGTTGAAAGTTCTCAACACATTAGGAGAAAGAGCGTGTTTGAGCAAGATTGATGCAGTGTGCGTTTTCCTGGATTTCAAGTGATTTGGGAAACACAGTCCCTATTTTTCCACATTGTGTAAGAAACAACATGAGGCTTGCAAGAGATTGAAACAGTGCATCCCAAAACGTATTACAGCAGCAAAAACACACGTTTCTACAAAGACTTTGAAGGAGCAAGCAAAAGCCTAGTGGCTGAGTGTTCTTTCAGAGAGAAACACATGCTTTTCATCCTTATGGAGTGAGTTTTGTGCCAGGAATTCATATGCATTTTGTACTGTGCAGAATGTAGCGACCTGCTCGGGAGTTGTGTCATAGAGGCACCTCTGCTGCAGGAGCTTATTTCAACATTCATTGTTTGGCTAAGTTCTTTAGGGGTGGTTTTGGAAGGTCTTTCAACTTTGGCCAAATCCCGTTTCGCACGAAGTTTTTTAACAGCGCTCTTTCCAAGTGTCCACAAAGAGCTGCTGCTTGAAACTGTCCACATGCACATCTCCCATACTGGTTTGTTCATTTCACTACCTGGATTTTGGTTTCCTCTTCCTTCTTTAAAATGACAAGCCTTTTTTCTGCACGCTACACACACCTTGTAGCAGTTTCAGTTTGAAGCATTTTGGTGTTATCAAAACGCTGTGTAACCTAGGTAGAGTGTGTCACTCTCCAGCACTGAATACAGAACTTAGAGCTCCTTTCACCACAGACACGCAAACACATCTTTTTGTGAAACTCCTACATCAGGTCACTTGGAAATGTAAGGGTTTCATCGAGAACATGAAGTCAATTATGCTTTTGCACTCTGCAACCAATAGAAATGTACTTTTGTACATACCCGTCTGAATTTCACCGCAAAATGACCTTCTTTTCTGGTTTGTTGAAAGTTCTCAACACATTAGGAGAAAGAGCGTCTTTGAGCAAGAGTGATGCAGTGTTCGTTTTCCTGGATTTCAAGTGATTTGGGAAACATACTCCTTATTTTTCCACATTCTGTAAGAAGCAACATGAGGCTTGCAAGAGATTGAAACAATGCATCCCAAAACGTATTCCAGCACTGAAAACACACGTTTCTACAAAGACTTTGAAGGAGCAAGCAAAAGCCTAGTGGCTGAGTGTTCTTTCAGAGAGAAACACATGCTTTTCATCCTTATGGAGTGAGTTTTGTGTCAGGAATTCATATGCATTTTGTACTGTGCAGAATGTAGCTACCTGCTCGGGAGTTGTGTCATAGAAGCACCTTTCCTGCAGGAGCTTATTGCAACATTCATTGTTTGGCTAAGTTCTTTAAGGGTGGTTTTGGAAGGTCTTTCAACTTTGGCCAAATCCCGCTTCGCACGAAGTTTTTTAACAACGTTCTTTCCAAGTGTCCACAAAGAGCTGCTGCTTGAAACTGTCCACATGCACATCTCCCTTACTGGTGTGTTCGTTTCACTACCTGGATTTTGGTTTCCTCTTCCTTCTTTAAAATGACAAGCCTTCTTTCTGCACGCTACACACACCTTGTAGCAGTTTCAGTTTGAAGCATGTTGGTGCTCTCAAAACGCTGTGTAACCTAGGTAGAGTGTGTCACTCTCCAGCACTGAATACACAACGTAGAGCTCCTTTCACCACAGACACGCAAACACATCTTTTTTGAAAGTCCTACTTCAGGTCACTTGGAAATGTAAGGGTTTCATCGAGAACATGAAGTCAATCATGCTTTTGCACTCTGCAACCAATAGAAATGTACTTTTGTACATACCCGTCTGAATTTCACCGCAAAATGCCCTTCTTTTCTGGTTTGTTGAAAGTTCTCAACACATTAGGAGAAAGAGCGTGTTTGAGCAAGAGTGATGCAGTGTGCGTTTTCCTCGATTTCAAGTGATTTGGGAAACATACTCCTTATTTTTCCAATTGTGTAAGAAACAACATGAGGCTTACAAGAGATTGAAACAATGCATCCCAAAACGTATTCCAGCAGCGAAAACACACGTTTCTACAAAGACTTTGAAGGAGCAAGCAAAAGCCTAGTGGCTGAGTGTTCTTTCAGAGAGAAACACATGCTTTTCATCCTTATGGAGTGAGTTTTGTGCCAGGAATTCATATGCATTTTGTACTGTGCAGAATGTAGCTACCTGCTCGGGAGTTGTGTCATAGAGGCACCTTTCCTGCAGGAGCTTTTTGCAACATTCATTGTTTGGCTAAGTTCTTTAGGGGTGGTTTTGGAAGGTCTTTCAAGTTTGGCCAAATCCAGCTTCGTACGAAGTTTTTTCACAGCGCTCTTTCCAAGTGTCCACAAAGAGCTGCTGCTTGAAACTGTCCACATGCACATCTCCCATACTGGTGTGTTCGTTTCACTACCTGGATTTTGGTTTCCTCTTCTTTCTTTGAAATGACAAGCCTTCTTTCTGCACGCTACACACACCTTTTAGCAGTTTCAGTTTGAAGCATGTTGGTGCTCTCAAAACGCTCTGTAACCTAGGTAGAGTGTGTCACTCTCCAGCACTGAATACAAAACTTAGAGCTCCTTTCACCACAGACACGCAAACACATCTTTTTGTGAAAGTCCTACTTCAAGTCACTTGCAAATGTAAGGGTTTCATCGAGAACTTGAAGTCAATCATGCTTTTGCACTCTGCAACCAACAGAAATGTACTTTTCTACAAACCCGTCTGAATTTCACCGCAAAATGCCCTTCTTTTCTGGTTTGTTGAAAGTTCTCAACACATTAGGAGAAAGAGCGTGTTTGAGCAAGAGGGATGCAGTGTGCGTTTTCCTGGATTTCAAGCGATTTGGGAAACATACTCCCTATTTTTCCACATTGTGTAAGAAGCAACATGAGGCTTGCACGAGATTGAAACAATGCATCCCAAAACGTATTCCAGCAGCGAAAACACACGTTTCTACAAAGACTTTGAAGGAGCAAGCAAAAGCCTAGTGGCTGAGTGTTCTTTCAGAGAGAAACACATGCTTTTCATCCTTATGGAGTGAGTTTTGTGCCAGGAATTCATATGCATTTTGTACTGTGCAGAATGTAGCTACCTGCTCGGGAGTTGTGTCATAGAAGCACCTTTCCTGCAGGAGCTTTTGCAACATTCATTGTTTGTCTAAGTTCTTTAGGGGTGGTTTTGGAAGGTCTTTCAACTTTGGCCAAATCCCGCTTCGCACGAAATTTTTTCACAGCGCTCTTTCCAAGTGTCCACAAAGAGCTGCTGCTTGAAACTGTCCACATGCACATCTCCCTTACTGGTGTGTTCGTTTCACTACCTGGATTTTGGTTTCCTCTTCCTTCTTTAAAATGACAAGCCTTCTTTCTGCACGCTACACACACCTTGTAGCAGTTTCAGTTTGAAGCATGTTGGTGCTCTCAAAACGCTGTGTAACCTAGGTAGAGTGTGTCACTCTCCAGCACTGAATACACAACGTAGACCTCCTTTCACCACAGACACGCAAACACATCATTTTTGAAAGTCCTACTTCAGATCACTTGGAAATGTAAGGGTTTCATCGAGAACTTGAAGTCAATCATGCTTTTGCACTCTGCAACCAACAGAAATGTACTTTTGTACATACCCGTCTGAATTTCACCGCAAAATGCCCTTCTTTTCTGGTTTGTTGAAAGTTCTCAACACATTAGGAGAAAGAGCGTGTTTGAGCAAGAGTGATGCAGTGTGCGTTTTCCTGGATTTCAAGTGATTTGGGAAACATACTCTTTATTTTTCCACATTGTGTAAGAAGCAACATGAGGCTTGCAAGAGATTGAAACAATGCATCCCAAAAGGTATTCCAGCAGCAAAACCACACGTTTCTACAAAGACTTTGAAGGAGCAAGCAAAAGCCGAGTGGCTGAGTGTTCTTTCAGAGAGAAACACATGCTTTTCATCCTTATGGAGTGAGTTTTGTGCCAGGAATTCATATGCATTTTGTACTGTGCAGAATGTAGCTACCTGCTCGGGAGTTGTGTCATAGAGGCACCTTTCCTGCAGGAGCTTATTGCAACATTCATTGTTTGGCTAAGTTGTTTAGGGGTGGTTTTGGAAGGTCTTTCAACTTTGGCCAAATCCCGCTTCGTACGAAATTTTTTCACAGCGCTCTTTCCAAGTGTCCACAAAGAGCTGCTGCTTGAAACTGTCCACATGCACATCTCCCATACTGGTGTGTTCGTTTCACTACCTGGATTTTGGTTTCCTCTTCTTTCTTTGAAATGACAAGCCTTCTTTCTGCACGCTACACACACCTTGTAGCAGTTTCAGTTTGAAGCATGTTGGTGCTATCAAAACGCTGTGTAACCTAGGTAGAGTGTGTCACTCTCCAGCACTGAATACAAAACTTAGAGCTCCTTACACCACAGACACGCAAACACATCTTTTTGTGAAAGTCCTACTTCAGGTCACTTGTAAATGTAAGTGTTTCATCGAGAACATGAAGTCAATCATGCTTTTGCACTCTGCAACCAATAGAAATGTACTTTTGTACATACCCGTCTGAATTTCACAGCAAAATGCCCTTCTTTCCTGGTTTGTTGAAAGTTCTCAACACATTAGGAGAAAGAGCGTGTTTGAGCAAGATTGATGCAGTGTGCGTTTTCCTGGATTTCAAGTGATTTGGGAAACACAGTCCCTATTTTTCCACATTGTGTAAGAAACAACATGAGGCTTGCAAGAGATTGAAACAGTGCATCCCAAAACGTATTACAGCAGCAAAAACACACGTTTCTACAAAGACTTTGAAGGAGCAAGCAAAAGCCTAGTGGCTGAGTGTTCTTTCAGAGAGAAACACATGCTTTTCATCCTTATGGAGTGAGTTTTGTGCCAGGAATTCATATGCATTTTGTACTGTGCAGAATGTAGCGACCTGCTCGGGAGTTGTGTCATAGAGGCACCTCTGCTGCAGGAGCTTATTTCAACATTCATTGTTTGGCTAAGTTCTTTAGGGGTGGTTTTGGAAGGTCTTTCAACTTTGGCCAAATCCCGTTTCGCACGAAGTTTTTTAACAGCGCTCTTTCCAAGTGTCCACAAAGAGCTGCTGCTTGAAACTGTCCACATGCACATCTCCCATACTGGTTTGTTCATTTCACTACCTGGATTTTGGTTTCCTCTTCCTTCTTTAAAATGACAAGCCTTTTTTCTGCACGCTACACACACCTTGTAGCAGTTTCAGTTTGAAGCATTTTGGTGTTATCAAAACGCTGTGTAACCTAGGTAGAGTGTGTCACTCTCCAGCACTGAATACAGAACTTAGAGCTCCTTTCACCACAGACACGCAAACACATCTTTTTGTGAAACTCCTACATCAGGTCACTTGGAAATGTAAGGGTTTCATCGAGAACATGAAGTCAATTATGCTTTTGCACTCTGCAACCAATAGAAATGTACTTTTGTACATACCCGTCTGAATTTCACCGCAAAATGACCTTCTTTTCTGGTTTGTTGAAAGTTCTCAACACATTAGGAGAAAGAGCGTGTTTGAGCAAGAGGGATGCAGTGTGCGTTTTCCTGGATTTCAAGCGATTTGGGAAACATACTCCCTATTTTTCCACATTGTGTAAGAAGCAACATGAGGCTTGCACGAGATTGAAACAATGCATCCCAAAACGTATTCCAGCAGCGAAAACACACGTTTCTACAAAGACTTTGAAGGAGCAAGCAAAAGCCTAGTGGCTGAGTGTTCTTTCAGAGAGAAACACATGCTTTTCATCCTTATGGAGTGAGTTTTGTGCCAGGAATTCATATGCATTTTGTACTGTGCAGAATGTAGCTACCTGCTCGGGAGTTGTGTCATAGAAGCACCTTTCCTGCAGGAGCTTTTTGCAACATTCATTGTTTGTCTAAGTTCTTTAGGGGTGGTTTTGGAAGGTCTTTCAACTTTGGCCAAATCCCGCTTCGCACGAAATTTTTTCACAGCGCTCTTTCCAAGTGTCCACAAAGAGCTGCTGCTTGAAACTGTCCACATGCACATCTCCCTTACTGGTGTGTTCGTTTCACTACCTGGATTTTGGTTTCCTCTTCCTTCTTTAAAATGACAAGCCTTCTTTCTGCACGCTACACACACCTTGTAGCAGTTTCAGTTTGAAGCATGTTGGTGCTCTCAAAACGCTGTGTAACCTAGGTAGAGTGTGTCACTCTCCAGCACTGAATACACAACGTAGACCTCCTTTCACCACAGACACGCAAACACATCATTTTTGAAAGTCCTACTTCAGATCACTTGGAAATGTAAGGGTTTCATCGAGAACTTGAAGTCAATCATGCTTTTGCACTCTGCAACCAACAGAAATGTACTTTTGTACATACCCGTCTGAATTTCACCGCAAAATGCCCTTCTTTTCTGGTTTGTTGAAAGTTCTCAAAACATTACGAGAAAGAGCGTGTTTGAGCAAGAGTGATGCAGTGTGCGTTTTCCTGGATTTCAAGTGATTTGGGAAACATACTCCTTATTTTTCCAATTGTGTAAGAAACAACATGAGGCTTGCAAGAGATTGAAACAATGCATCCCAAAACGTATTCCAGCAGCGAAAACACACGTTTCTACAAAGACTTTGAAGGAGCAAGCAAAAGCCTAGTGGCTGAGTGTTCTTTCAGAGAGAAACACATGCTTTTCATCCTTATGGAGTGAGTTTTGTGCCAGGAATTCATATGCATTTTGTACTGTGCAGAATGTAGCTACCTGCTCGGGAGTTGTGTCATAGAGGCACCTTTCCTGCAGGAGCTTATTGCAACATTCATTGTTTGGCTAAGTTGTTTAGGGGTGGTTTTGGAAGGTCTTTCAACTTTGGCCAAATCCCGCTTCGTACGAAATTTTTTCACAGCGCTCTTTCCAAGTGTCCACAAAGAGCTGCTGCTTGAAACTGTCCACATGCACATCTCCCATACTGGTGTGTTCGTTTCACTACCTGGATTTTGGTTTCCTCTTCTTTCTTTGAAATGACAAGCCTTCTTTCTGCACGCTACACACACCTTGTAGCAGTTTCAGTTTGAAGCATGTTGGTGCTATCAAAACGCTGTGTAACCTAGGTAGAGTGTGTCACTCTCCAGCACTGAATACAAAACATAGAGGTCCTTTCACCACAGACACGCAAACACATCTTTTTTGAAAGTCCTACTTCAGGTCACTTGTAAATGTAAGGGCTTCATCGAGAACATGAAGTCAATCATGCTTTTGGACTCTGCAACCTATAGAAATGTACTTTTCTACAAACCCGTCTGAATTTCACCGCAAAATGCCCTTCTTTTCTGGTTTGTTGAAAGTTCTCAACACATTAGGAGAAAGAGCGTGTTTGAGCAAGAGGGATGCAGTGTGCGTTTTCCTGGATTTCAAGAGATTTGGGAAACATACTCCCTATTTTTCCACATTGTGTAAGAAGCAACATGAGGCTTGCACGAGATTGAAACAATGCATCCCAAAACGTATTCCAGCAGCGAAAACACACGTTTCTACAAAGACTTTGAAGGAGCAAGCAAAAGCCTAGTGGCTGAGTGTTCTTTCAGAGAGAAACACATGCTTTTCATCCTTATGGAGTGAGTTTTGTGCCAGGAATTCATATGCATTTTGTACTGTGCAGAATGTAGCTACCTGCTCGGGAGTTGTGTCATAGAAGCACCTTTCCTGCAGGAGCTTTTTGCAACATTCATTGTTTGTCTAAGTTCTTTAGGGGTGGTTTTGGAAGGTCTTTCAACTTTGGCCAAATCCCGCTTCGCACGAACTTTTTTCACAGCGCTCTTTCCAAGTGTCCACAAAGAGCTGCTGCTTGAAACTGTCCACATGCACATCTCCCTGACTGGTGTGTTCGTTTCACTACCTGGATTTTGGTTTCCTCTTCCTTCTTTAAAATGACAAGCCTTCTTTCTGCACGCTACACACACCTTGTAGCAGTTTCAGTTTGAAGCATGTTGGTGCTCTCAAAACGCTGTGTAACCTAGGTAGAGTGTGTCACTCTCCAGCACTGAATACACAACGTAGACCTCCTTTCACCACAGACACGAAAACACATCATTTTTGAAAGTCCTACTTCAGATCACTTGGAAATGTAAGGGTTTCATCGAGAACTTGAAGTCAATCATGCTTTTGCACTCTGCAACCAACAGAAATGTACTTTTGTACATACCCGTCTGAATTTCACCGCAAAATGCCCTTCTTTTCTGGTTTGTTGAAAGTTCTCAAAACATTACGAGAAAGAGCGTGTTTGAGCAAGAGTGATGCAATGTGCGTTTTCCTGGATTTCAAGTGATTTGGGAAACATACTCCTTATGTTTCCAATTGTGTAAGAAACAACATGAGGCTTGCAAGAGATTGAAACAATGCATCCCAAAACGTATTCCAGCAGCGAAAACACACGTTTCTACAAAGACTTTGAAGGAGCAAGCAAAAGCCTAGTGGCTGATTGTTCTTTCAGAGAGAAACACATGCTTTTCATCCTTATGGAGTGAGTTTTGTGCCAGGAATTCATATGCATTTTGTACTGTGCAGAATGTAGCTACCTGCTCGGGAGTTGTGTCATAGAGGCACCTTTCCTTCAGGAGCTTATTGCAACATTCATTGTTTGGCTAAGTTGTTTAGGGGTGGTTTTGGAAGGTCTTTCAACTTTGGCCAAATCCAGCTTCGTACGAAGTTTTTTAACAGCGCTCTTTCCAAGTGTCCACAAAGACCTGCTGCTTGAAACTGTCCACATGCACATCTCCCTGACTGGTGTGTTCGTTTCACTACCTGGATTTTGGTTTCCTCTTCCTTCTTTAAAATGACAAGCCTTCTTTCTGCACGCTACACACACCTTGTAGCAGTTTCAGTTTGAAGCATGTTGGTGCTCTCAAAACGCTGTGTAACCTAGGTAGAGTGTGTCACTCTCCAGCACTGAATACACAACGTAGAGCTCCTTTCACCACAGACACGCAAAGACATCTTTTTTGAAAGTCCTACTTCAGGTCACTTGGAAATGTAAGGGTTTCATCGAGAACATGAAGTCAATCATGCTTTTGCACTCTGCAACCAATAGAAATGTACTTTTGTACATACCCGTCTGAATTTCACCGCAAAATGCCCTTCTTTTCTGGTTTGTTGAAAGTTCTCAACACATTAGGAGAAAGAGCGTGTTTGAGCAAGAGTGATGCAGTGTGCGTTTTCCTCGATTTCAAGTGATTTGGGAAACATACTCCTTATTTTTCCAATTGTGTAAGAAACAACATGAGGCTTACAAGAGATTGAAACAATGCATCCCAAAACGTATTCCAGCAGCGAAAACACACCTTTCTACAAAGACTTTGAAGGAGCAAGCAAAAGCCTAGTGGCTGAGTGTTCTTTCAGAGAGAAACACATGCTTTTCATCCTTATGGAGTGAGTTTTGTGCCAGGAATTCATATGCATTTTGTACTGTGCAGAATGTAGCTACCTGCTCGGGAGTTGTGTCATAGAGGCACCTTTCCTGCAGGAGCTTTTTGCAACATTCATTGTTTGGCTAAGTTCTTTAGGGGTGGTTTTGGAAGGTCTTTCAAGTTTGGCCAAATCCAGCTTCGTACGAAGTTTTTTCACAGCGCTCTTTCCAAGTGTCCACAAAGAGCTGCTGCTTGAAACTGTCCACATGCACATCTCCCATACTGGTGTGTTCGTTTCACTACCTGGATTTTGGTTTCCTCTTCTTTCTTTGAAATGACAAGCCTTCTTTCTGCACGCTACACACACCTTTTAGCAGTTTCAGTTTGAAGCATGTTGGTGCTCTCAAAACGCTCTGTAACCTAGGTAGAGTGTGTCACTCTCCAGCACTGAATACAAAACTTAGAGCTCCTTTCACCACAGACACGCAAACACATCTTTTTGTGAAAGTCCTACTTCAAGTCACTTGCAAATGTAAGGGTTTCATCGAGAACTTGAAGTCAATCATGCTTTTGCACTCTGCAACCAATAGAAATGTACTTTTGTACATACCCGTCTGAATTTCACAGCAAAATGCCCTTCTTTCCTGGTTTGTTGAAAGTTCTCAACACATTAGGAGAAAGAGCGTGTTTGAGCAAGATTGATGCAGTGTGCGTTTTCCTGGATTTCAAGTGATTTGGGAAACACAGTCCCTATTTTTCCACATTGTGTAAGAAACAACATGAGGCTTGCAAGAGATTGAAACAGTGCATCCCAAAACGTATTACAGCAGCAAAAACACACGTTTCTACAAAGACTTTGAAGGAGCAAGCAAAAGCCTAGTGGCTGAGTGTTCTTTCAGAGAGAAACACATGCTTTTCATCCTTATGGAGTGAGTTTTGTGCCAGGAATTCATATGCATTTTGTACTGTGCAGAATGTAGCGACCTGCTCGGGAGTTGTGTCATAGAGGCACCTCTGCTGCAGGAGCTTATTTCAACATTCATTGTTTGGCTAAGTTCTTTAGGGGTGGTTTTGGAA
Source organism: Miniopterus schreibersii (assembly GCF_964146895.1). Lineage (NCBI taxonomy): Eukaryota > Metazoa > Chordata > Mammalia > Chiroptera > Miniopteridae > Miniopterus > Miniopterus schreibersii. Next base: position 371,981 of record NW_027669825.1, on the reverse strand, counting down.
GGTCTTTCAACTTTGGCCAAATCCCGTTTCGCACGAAGTTTTTTAACAGCGCTCTTTCCAAGTGTCCACAAAGAGCTGCTGCTTGAAACTGTCCACATGCACATCTCCCATACTGGTTTGTTCATTTCACTACCTGGATTTTGGTTTCCTCTTCCTTCTTTAAAATGACAAGCCTTTTTTCTGCACGCTACACACACCTTGTAGCAGTTTCAGTTTGAAGCATTTTGGTGTTATCAAAACGCTGTGTAACCTAGGTAGAGTGTGTCACTCTCCAGCACTGAATACAGAACTTAGAGCTCCTTTCACCACAGACACGCAAACACATCTTTTTGTGAAACTCCTACATCAGGTCACTTGGAAATGTAAGGGTTTCATCGAGAACATGAAGTCAATTATGCTTTTGCACTCTGCAACCAATAGAAATGTACTTTTGTACATACCCGTCTGAATTTCACCGCAAAATGACCTTCTTTTCTGGTTTGTTGAAAGTTCTCAACACATTAGGAGAAAGAGCGTCTTTGAGCAAGAGTGATGCAGTGTTCGTTTTCCTGGATTTCAAGTGATTTGGGAAACATACTCCTTATTTTTCCACATTCTGTAAGAAGCAACATGAGGCTTGCAAGAGATTGAAACAATGCATCCCAAAACGTATTCCAGCACTGAAAACACACGTTTCTACAAAGACTTTGAAGGAGCAAGCAAAAGCCTAGTGGCTGAGTGTTCTTTCAGAGAGAAACACATGCTTTTCATCCTTATGGAGTGAGTTTTGTGTCAGGAATTCATATGCATTTTGTACTGTGCAGAATGTAGCTACCTGCTCGGGAGTTGTGTCATAGAAGCACCTTTCCTGCAGGAGCTTATTGCAACATTCATTGTTTGGCTAAGTTCTTTAAGGGTGGTTTTGGAAGGTCTTTCAACTTTGGCCAAATCCCGCTTCGCACGAAGTTTTTTAACAACGTTCTTTCCAAGTGTCCACAAAGAGCTGCTGCTTGAAACTGTCCACATGCACATCTCCCTGACTGGTGTGTTCGTTTCACTACCTGGATTTTGGTTTCCTCTTCCTTCTTTAAAATGACAAGCCTTCTTTCTGCACGCTACACACACCTTGTAGCAGTTTCAGTTTGAAGCATGTTGGTGCTCTCAAAACGCTGTGTAACCTAGGTAGAGTGTGTCACTCTCCAGCACTGAATACACAACGTAGAGCTCCTTTCACCACAGACACGCAAAGACATCTTTTTTGAAAGTCCTACTTCAGGTCACTTGGAAATGTAAGGGTTTCATCGAGAACATGAAGTCAATCATGCTTTTGCACTCTGCAACCAATAGAAATGTACTTTTGTACATACCCGTCTGAATTTCACCGCAAAATGCCCTTCTTTTCTGGTTTGTTGAAAGTTCTCAACACATTAGGAGAAAGAGCGTGTTTGAGCAAGAGTGATGCAGTGTGCGTTTTCCTCGATTTCAAGTGATTTGGGAAACATACTCCTTATTTTTCCAATTGTGTAAGAAACAACATGAGGCTTACAAGAGATTGAAACAATGCATCCCAAAACGTATTCCAGCAGCGAAAACACACCTTTCTACAAAGACTTTGAAGGAGCAAGCAAAAGCCTAGTGGCTGAGTGTTCTTTCAGAGAGAAACACATGCTTTTCATCCTTATGGAGTGAGTTTTGTGCCAGGAATTCATATGCATTTTGTACTGTGCAGAATGTAGCTACCTGCTCGGGAGTTGTGTCATAGAGGCACCTTTCCTGCAGGAGCTTTTTGCAACATTCATTGTTTGGCTAAGTTCTTTAGGGGTGGTTTTGGAAGGTCTTTCAAGTTTGGCCAAATCCAGCTTCGTACGAAGTTTTTTCACAGCGCTCTTTCCAAGTGTCCACAAAGAGCTGCTGCTTGAAACTGTCCACATGCACATCTCCCATACTGGTGTGTTCGTTTCACTACCTGGATTTTGGTTTCCTCTTCTTTCTTTGAAATGACAAGCCTTCTTTCTGCACGCTACACACACCTTTTAGCAGTTTCAGTTTGAAGCATGTTGGTGCTCTCAAAACGCTCTGTAACCTAGGTAGAGTGTGTCACTCTCCAGCACTGAATACAAAACTTAGAGCTCCTTTCACCACAGACACGCAAACACATCTTTTTGTGAAAGTCCTACTTCAAGTCACTTGCAAATGTAAGGGTTTCATCGAGAACTTGAAGTCAATCATGCTTTTGCACTCTGCAACCAACAGAAATGTACTTTTCTACAAACCCGTCTGAATTTCACCGCAAAATGCCCTTCTTTTCTGGTTTGTTGAAAGTTCTCAACACATTAGGAGAAAGAGCGTGTTTGAGCAAGAGGGATGCAGTGTGCGTTTTCCTGGATTTCAAGCGATTTGGGAAACATACTCCCTATTTTTCCACATTGTGTAAGAAGCAACATGAGGCTTGCACGAGATTGAAACAATGCATCCCAAAACGTATTCCAGCAGCGAAAACACACGTTTCTACAAAGACTTTGAAGGAGCAAGCAAAAGCCTAGTGGCTGAGTGTTCTTTCAGAGAGAAACACATGCTTTTCATCCTTATGGAGTGAGTTTTGTGCCAGGAATTCATATGCATTTTGTACTGTGCAGAATGTAGCTACCTGCTCGGGAGTTGTGTCATAGAAGCACCTTTCCTGCAGGAGCTTTTTGCAACATTCATTGTTTGTCTAAGTTCTTTAGGGGTGGTTTTGGAAGGTCTTTCAACTTTGGCCAAATCCCGCTTCGCACGAAATTTTTTCACAGCGCTCTTTCCAAGTGTCCACAAAGAGCTGCTGCTTAAAACTGTCCACATGCACATCTCCCTTACTGGTGTGTTCGTTTCACTACCTGGATTTTGGTTTCCTCTTCCTTCTTTAAAATGACAAGCCTTCTTTCTGCACGCTACACACACCTTGTAGCAGTTTCAGTTTGAAGCATGTTGGTGCTCTCAAAACGCTGTGTAACCTAGGTAGAGTGTTTCACTCTCCAGCACTGAATACACAACGTAGACCTCCTTTCACCACAGACACGCAAACACATCATTTTTGAAAGTCCTACTTCAGATCACTTGGAAATGTAAGGGTTTCATCGAGAACTTGAAGTCAATCATGCTTTTGCACTCTGCAACCAACAGAAATGTACTTTTGTACATACCCGTCTGAATTTCACCGCAAAATGCCCTTCTTTTCTGGTTTGTTGAAAGTTCTCAAAACATTACGAGAAAGAGCGTGTTTGAGCAAGAGTGATGCAGTGTGCGTTTTCCTGGATTTCAAGTGATTTGGGAAACATACTCCTTATTTTTCCAATTGTGTAAGAAACAACATGAGGCTTGCAAGAGATTGAAACAATGCATCCCAAAACGTATTCCAGCAGCGAAAACACACGTTTCTACAAAGACTTTGAAGGAGCAAGCAAAAGCCTAGTGGCTGAGTGTTCTTTCAGAGAGAAACACATGCTTTTCATCCTTATGGAGTGAGTTTTGTGCCAGGAATTCATATGCATTTTGTACTGTGCAGAATGTAGCTACCTGCTCGGGAGTTGTGTCATAGAGGCACCTTTCCTGCAGGAGCTTATTGCAACATTCATTGTTTGGCTAAGTTGTTTAGGGGTGGTTTTGGAAGGTCTTTCAACTTTGGCCAAATCCCGCTTCGTACGAAATTTTTTCACAGCGCTCTTTCCAAGTGTCCACAAAGAGCTGCTGCTTGAAACTGTCCACATGCACATCTCCCATACTGGTGTGTTCGTTTCACTACCTGGATTTTGGTTTCCTCTTCTTTCTTTGAAATGACAAGCCTTCTTTCTGCACGCTACACACACCTTGTAGCAGTTTCAGTTTGAAGCATGTTGGTGCTATCAAAACGCTGTGTAACCTAGGTAGAGTGTGTCACTCTCCAGCACTGAATACACAACATAGAGGTCCTTTCACCACAGACACGCAAACACATCTTTTTTGAAAGTCCTACTTCAGGTCACTTGTAAATGTAAGGGCTTCATCGAGAACATGAAGTCAATCATGCTTTTGGACTCTGCAACCTATAGAAATGTACTTTTCTACAAACCCGTCTGAATTTCACCGCAAAATGCCCTTCTTTTCTGGTTTGTTGAAAGTTCTCAACACATTAGGAGAAAGAGCGTGTTTGAGCAAGAGGGATGCAGTGTGCGTTTTCCTGGATTTCAAGAGATTTGGGAAACATACTCCCTATTTTTCCACATTGTGTAAGAAGCAACATGAGGCTTGCACGAGATTGAAACAATGCATCCCAAAACGTATTCCAGCAGCGAAAACACACGTTTCTACAAAGACTTTGAAGGAGCAAGCAAAAGCCTAGTGGCTGAGTGTTCTTTCAGAGAGAAACACATGCTTTTCATCCTTATGGAGTGAGTTTTGTGCCAGGAATTCATATGCATTTTGTACTGTGCAGAATGTAGCTACCTGCTCGGGAGTTGTGTCATAGAAGCACCTTTCCTGCAGGAGCTTTTTGCAACATTCATTGTTTGTCTAAGTTCTTTAGGGGTGGTTTTGGAAGGTCTTTCAACTTTGGCCAAATCCCGCTTCGCACGAACTTTTTTCACAGCGCTCTTTCCAAGTGTCCACAAAGAGCTGCTGCTTGAAACTGTCCACATGCACATCTCCCTGACTGGTGTGTTCGTTTCACTACCTGGATTTTGGTTTCCTCTTCCTTCTTTAAAATGACAAGCCTTCTTTCTGCACGCTACACACACCTTGTAGCAGTTTCAGTTTGAAGCATGTTGGTGCTCTCAAAACGCTGTGTAACCTAGGTAGAGTGTGTCACTCTCCAGCACTGAATACACAACGTAGACCTCCTTTCACCACAGACACGAAAACACATCATTTTTGAAAGTCCTACTTCAGATCACTTGGAAATGTAAGGGTTTCATCGAGAACTTGAAGTCAATCATGCTTTTGCACTCTGCAACCAACAGAAATGTACTTTTGTACATACCCGTCTGAATTTCACCGCAAAATGCCCTTCTTTTCTGGTTTGTTGAAAGTTCTCAAAACATTACGAGAAAGAGCGTGTTTGAGCAAGAGTGATGCAATGTGCGTTTTCCTGGATTTCAAGTGATTTGGGAAACATACTCCTTATGTTTCCAATTGTGTAAGAAACAACATGAGGCTTGCAAGAGATTGAAACAATGCATCCCAAAACGTATTCCAGCAGCGAAAACACACGTTTCTACAAAGACTTTGAAGGAGCAAGCAAAAGCCTAGTGGCTGAGTGTTCTTTCAGAGAGAAACACATGCTTTTCATCCTTATGGAGTGAGTTTTGTGCCAGGAATTCATATGCATTTTGTACTGTGCAGAATGTAGCTACCTGCTCGGGAGTTGTGTCATAGAGGCACCTTTCCTTCAGGAGCTTATTGCAACATTCATTGTTTGGCTAAGTTGTTTAGGGGTGGTTTTGGAAGGTCTTTCAACTTTGGCCAAATCCAGCTTCGTACGAAGTTTTTTAACAGCGCTCTTTCCAAGTGTCCACAAAGACCTGCTGCTTGAAACTGTCCACATGCACATCTCCCTGACTGGTGTGTTCGTTTCACTACCTGGATTTTGGTTTCCTCTTCCTTCTTTAAAATGACAAGCCTTCTTTCTGCACGCTACACACACCTTGTAGCAGTTTCAGTTTGAAGCATGTTGGTGCTCTCAAAACGCTGTGTAACCTAGGTAGAGTGTGTCACTCTCCAGCACTGAATACACAACATAGAGGTCCTTTCACCACAGACACGCAAACACATCTTTTTGTGAAAGTCCTACTTCAGGTCACTTGTAAATGTAAGGGCTTCATCGAGAACATGAAGTCAATCATGCTTTTGCACTCTGCAACCAATAGAAATGTACTTTTCTACAAACCCGTCTGAATTTCACCGCAAAATGCCCTTCTTTTCTGGTTTGTTGAAAGTTCTCAACACATTAGGAGAAAGAGCGTGTTTGAGCAAGAGGGATGCAGTGTGCGTTTACCTGGATTTCAAGCGATTTGGGAAACATACTCCCTATTTTTCCACATTGTGTAAGAAGCAACATGAGGCTTGCACGAGATTGAAACAATGCATCCCAAAACGTATTCCAGCAGCGAAAACACACGTTTCTACAAAGACTTTGAAGGAGCAAGCAAAAGCCTAGTGGCTGAGTGTTCTTTCAGAGAGAAACACATGCTTTTCATCCTTATGGAGTGAGTTTTGTGCCAGGAATTCATATGCATTTTGTACTGTGCAGAATGTAGCTACCTGCTCGGGAGTTGTGTCATAGAAGCACCTTTCCTGCAGGAGCTTTTTGCAACATTCATTGTTTGTCTAAGTTCTTTAGGGTTGGTTTTGGAAGGTCTTTCAACTTTGGCCAAATCCCGCTTCGCACGAAATTTTTTCACAGCGCTCTTTCCAAGTGTCCACAAAGAGCTGCTGCTTGAAACTGTCCACATGCACATCTCCCTTACTGGTGTGTTCGTTTCACTACCTGGATTTTGGTTTCCTCTTCCTTCTTTAAAATGACAAGCCTTCTTTCTGCACGCTACACACACCTTGTAGCAGTTTCAGTTTGAAGCATGTTGGTGCTCTCAAAACGCTGTGTAACCTAGGTAGAGTGTGTCACTCTCCAGCACTGAATACACAACGTAGACCTCCTTTCACCACAGACACGCAAACACATCATTTTTGAAAGTCCTACTTCAGATCACTTGGAAATGTAAGGGTTTCATCGAGAACTTGAAGTCAATCATGCTTTTGCACTCTGCAACCAACAGAAATGTACTTTTGTACATACCCGTCTGAATTTCACCGCAAAATGCCCTTCTTTTCTGGTTTGTTGAAAGTTCTCAAAACATTACGAGAAAGAGCGTGTTTGAGCAAGAGTGATGCAATGTGCGTTTTCCTGGATTTCAAGTGATTTGGGAAACATACTCCTTATGTTTCCAATTGTGTAAGAAACAACATGAGGCTTGCAAGAGATTGAAACAATGCATCCCAAAACGTATTCCAGCAGCGAAAACACACGTTTCTACAAAGACTTTGAAGGAGCAAGCAAAAGCCTAGTGGCTGAGTGTTCTTTCAGAGAGAAACACATGCTTTTCATCCTTATGGAGTGAGTTTTGTGCCAGGAATTCATATGCATTTTGTACTGTGCAGAATGTAGCTACCTGCTCGGGAGTTGTGTCATAGAGGCACCTTTCCTTCAGGAGCTTATTGCAACATTCATTGTTTGGCTAAGTTGTTTAGGGGTGGTTTTGGAAGGTCTTTCATCTTTGGCAAAATCCCGCTTCGTACGAAATTTTTTCACAGCGCTCTTTCCAAGTGTCCACAAAGAGCTGCTGCTTGAAACTGTCCACATGCACATCTCCCATACTGGTGTGTTCGTTTCACTACCTGGATTTTGGTTTCCTCTTCCTTCTTTAAAATGACAAGCCTTCTTTCTGCACGCTACACACACCTTGTAGCAGTTTCAGTTTGAAGCATGTTGGTGCTCTCAAAACGCTGTGTAACCTAGGTAGAGTGTGTCACTCTCCAGCACTGAATACACAACGTAGACCTCCTTTCACCACAGACACGCAAACACATCATTTTTGAAAGTCCTACTTCAGATCACTTGGAAATGTAAGGGTTTCATCGAGAACTTGAAGTCAATCATGCTTTTGCACTCTGCAACCAACAGAAATGTACTTTTGTACATACCCGTCTGAATTTCACCGCAAAATGCCCTTCTTTTCTGGTTTGGTGAAAGTTCTCAAAACATTACGAGAAAGAGCGTGTTTGAGCAAGAGTGATGCAATGTGCGTTTTCCTGGATTTCAAGTGATTTGGGAAACATACTCCTTATTTTTCCAATTGTGTAAGAAACAACATGAGGCTTGCAAGAGATTGAAACAATGCATCCCAAAACGTATTCCAGCAGCGAAAACACACGTTTCTACAAAGACTTTGAAGGAGCAAGCAAAAGCCTAGTGGCTGAGTGTTCTTTCAGAGAGAAACACATGCTTTTCATCCTTATGGAGTGAGTTTTGTGCCAGGAATTCATATGCATTTTGTACTGTGCAGAATGTAGCTACCTGCTCGGGAGTTGTGTCATAGAGGCACCTTTCCTTCAGGAGCTTATTGCAACATTCATTGTTTGGCTAAGTTGTTTAGGGGTGGTTTTGGAAGGTCTTTCAACTTTGGCCAAATCCCGCTTCGTACGAAATTTTTTCACAGCGCTCTTTCCAAGTGTCCACAAAGAGCTGCTGCTTGAAACTGTCCACATGCACATCTCCCATACTGGTGTGTTCGTATCACTACCTGGATTTTGGTTTCCTCTTCTTTCTTTGAAATGACAAGCCTTCTTTCTGCACGCTACACACACCTTTTAGCAGTTTCAGTTTGAAGCATGTTGGTGCTCTCAAAACGCTCTGTAACCTAGGTAGAGTGTGTCCCTCTCCAGCACTGAATACACAACGTAGAGCTCCTTTCACCACGGACAAGCAAACACATCTTTTTGTGAAAGTCCTACTTCAAGTCACTTGCAAATGTAAGGGTTTCATCGAGAACTTGAAGTCAATCATGCTTTTGCACTCTGCAACCAACAGAAATGTACTTTTGTACATACCTGTCTGAATTTCACCGCAAAATGCCCTTCCTTTCTGGTTTGTTGAAAGTTCTCAAAACATTACGAGAAAGAGCGTGTTTGAGCAAGAGTGATGCAGTGTGCGTTTTCCTGGATTTCAAGTGATTTGGGAAACATACTCCTTATTTTTCCAATTGTGTAAGAAACAACATGAGGCTTGCAAGAGATTGAAACAATGCGTCCCAAAACGTATTCCAGCAGCGAAAACACACGTTTCTACAAAGACTTTGAAGGAGCAAGCAAAAGCCTAGTGGCTGAGTGTTCTTTCAGAGAGAAACACATGCTTTTCATCCTTATGGAGTGAGTTTTGTGCCAGGAATTCATATGCATTTTGTACTGTGCAGAATGTAGCTACCTGCTCGGGAGTTGTGTCATAGAGGCACCTTTCCTGCAGGAGCTTATTGCAACATTCATTGTTTGGCTAAGTTGTTTAGGGGTGGTTTTGGAAGGTCTTTCAACTTTGGCCAAATCCCGCTTCGTACGAAATTTTTTCACAGCGCTCTTTCCAAGTGTCCACAAAGAGCTGCTGCTTGAAACTGTCCACATGCACATCTCCCATACTGGTGTGTTCGTTTCACTACCTGGATTTTGGTTTCCTCTTCTTTCTTTGAAATGACAAGCCTTCTTTCTGCACGCTACACACACCTTGTAGCAGTTTCAGTTTGAAGCATGTTGGTGCTATCCAAACGCTGTGTAACCTAGGTAGAGTGTGTCACTCTCCAGCACTGAATACAAAACTTAGAGCTCCTTACACCACAGACACGCAAACACATCTTTTTGTGAAAGTCCTACTTCAGGTCACTTGTAAATGTAAGTGTTTCATCGAGAACATGAAGTCAATCATGCTTTTGCACTCTGCAACCAATAGAAATGTACTTTTGTACATACCCGTCTGAATTTCACAGCAAAATGCCCTTCTTTCCTGGTTTGTTGAAAGTTCTCAACACATTAGGAGAAAGAGCGTGTTTGAGCAAGATTGATGAAGTGTGCGTTTTCCTGGATTTCAAGTGATTTGGGAAACACAGTCCCTATTTTTCCACATTGTGTAAGAAACAACATGAGGCTTGCAAGAGATTGAAACAGTGCATCCCAAAACCTATTACAGCAGCAAAAACACACGTTTCTACAAAGACTTTGAAGGAGCAAGCAAAAGCCTAGTGGCTGAGTGTTCTTTCAGAGAGAAACACATGCTTTTCATCCTTATGGAGTGAGTTTTGTGTCAGGAATTCATATGCATTTTGTACTGTGCAGAATGTAGCTACCTGCTCGGGAGTTGTGTCATAGAAGCACCTTTCCTGCAGGAGCTTATTGCAACATTCATTGTTTGGCTAAGTTCTTTAAGGGTGGTTTTGGAAGGTCTTTCAACTTTGGCCAAATCCCGCTTCGCACGAAGTTTTTTAACAACGTTCTTTCCAAGTGTCCACAAAGAGCTGCTGCTTGAAACTGTCCACATGCACATCTCCCTTACTGGTGTGTTCGTTTCACTACCTGGATTTTGGTTTCCTCTTCCTTCTTTAAAATGACAAGCCTTCTTTCTGCACGGTACACACACCTTGTAGCAGTTTCAGTTTGAAGCATGTTGGTGCTCTCAAAACGCTCTGTAACCTAGGTAGAGTGTGTCACTCTCCAGCACTGAATACAAAACTTAGAGCTCCTTTCACCACAGACACGCAAACACATCTTTTTGTGAAAGTCCTACTTCAAGTCACTTGCAAATGTAAGGGTTTCATCGAGAACTTGAAGTCAATCATGGTTTTGCACTCTGCAACCAACAGAAATGTACTTTTGTACATACCTGTCTGAATTTCACCGCAAAATGCCCTTCTTTTCTGGTTTGTTGAAAGTTCTCAAAACATTACGAGAAAGAGCGTGTTTGAGCAAGAGTGATGCAGTGTGCGTTTTCCTGGATTTCAAGTGATTTGGGAAACATACTCCTTATTTTTCCAATTGTGTAAGAAACAACATGAGGCTTGCAAGAGATTGAAACAATGAGTCCCAAAACGTATTCCAGCAGCGAAAACACACGTTTCTACAAAGACTTTGAAGGAGCAAGCAAAAGCCTAGTGGCTGAGTGTTCTTTCAGAGAGAAACACATGCTTTTCATCCTTATGGAGTGAGTTTTGTGCCAGGAATTCATATGCATTTTGTACTGTGCAGAATGTAGCTACCTGCTCGGGGGTTGTGTCATAGAGGCACCTTTCCTGCCGGAGCTTATTGCAACATTCATTGTTTGGCTAAGTTGTTTAGGGGTGGTTTTGGAAGGTCTTTCAACTTTGGCCAAATCCCGCTTCGTACGAAATTTTTTCACAGCGCTCTTTCCAAGTGTCCACAAAGAGCTGCTGCTTGAAACTGTCCACATGCACATCTCCCATACTGGTGTGTTCGTTTCACTACCTGGATTTTGGTTTCCTCTTCTTTCTTTGAAATGACAAGCCTTCTTTCTGCACGCTACACACACCTTGTAGCAGTTTCAGTTTGAAGCATGTTGGTGCTATCAAAACGCTGTGTAACCTAGGTAGAGTGTGTCACTCTCCAGCACTGAATACACAACATAGAGGTCCTTTCACCACAGACACGCAAACACATCTTTTTTGAAAGTCCTACTTCAGGTCACTTGTAAATGTAAGGGCTTCATCGAGAACATGAAGTCAATCATGCTTTTGGACTCTGCAACCTATAGAAATGTACTTTTCTACAAACCCGTCTGAATTTCACCGCAAAATGCCCTTCTTTTCTGGTTTGTTGAAAGTTCTCAACACATTAGGAGAAAGAGCGTGTTTGAGCAAGAGGGATGCAGTGTGCGTTTTCCTGGATTTCAAGCGATTTGGGAAACATACTCCCTATTTTTCCACATTGTGTAAGAAACAACATGAGGCTTGCACGAGATTGAAACAATGCATCCCAAAACGTATTCCAGCAGCGAAAACACACGTTTCTACAAAGACTTTGAAGGAGCAAGCAAAAGCCTAGTGGCTGAGTGTTCTTTCAGAGAGAAACACATGCTTTTCATCCTTATGGAGTGAGTTTTGTGCCAGGAATTCATATGCATTTTGTACTGTGCAGAATGTAGCTACCTGCTCGGGAGTTGTGTCATAGAAGCACCTTTCCTGCAGGAGCTTTTTGCAACATTCATTGTTTGTCTAAGTTCTTTAGGGGTGGTTTTGGAAGGTCTTTCAACTTTGGCCAAATCCCGCTTCGCACGAACTTTTTTCACAGCGCTCTTTCCAAGTGTCCACAAAGAGCTGCTGCTTGAAACTGTCCACATGCACATCTCCCTGACTGGTGTGTTCGTTTCACTACCTGGATTTTGGTTTCCTCTTCCTTCTTTAAAATGACAAGCCTTCTTTCTGCACGCTACACACACCTTGTAGCAGTTTCAGTTTGAAGCATGTTGGTGCTCTCAAAACGCTGTGTAACCTAGGTAGAGTGTGTCACTCTCCAGCACTGAATACACAACGTAGACCTCCTTTCACCACAGACACGCAAACACATCATTTTTGAAAGTCCTACTTCAGATCACTGGGAAATGTAAGGGTTTCATCGAGAACTTGAAGTCAATCATGCTTTTGCACTCTGCAACCAACAGAAATGTACTTTTGTACATACCCGTCTGAATTTCACCGCAAAATGCCCTTCTTTTCTGATTTGTTGAAAGTTCTCAAAACATTACGAGAAAGAGCGTCTTTGAGCAAGAGTGATGCAGTGTTCGTTTTCCTGGATTTCAAGTGATTTGGGAAACATACTCCTTATTTTTCCACATTCTGTAAGAAGCAACATGAGGCTTGCAAGAGATTGAAACAATGCATCCCAAAACGTATTCCAGCACTGAAAACACACGTTTCTACAAAGACTTTGAAGGAGCAAGCAAAAGCCTAGTGGCTGAGTGTTCTTTCAGAGAGAAACACATGCTTTTCATCCTTATGGAGTGAGTTTTGTGTCAGGAATTCATATGCATTTTGTACTGTGCAGAATGTAGCTACCTGCTCGGGAGTTGTGTCATAGAAGCACCTTTCCTGCAGGAGCTTATTGCAACATTCATTGTTTGGCTAAGTTCTTTAAGGGTGGTTTTGGAAGGTCTTTCAACTTTGGCCAAATCCCGCTTCGCACGAAGTTTTTTAACAACGTTCTTTCCAAGTGTCCACAAAGAGCTGCTGCTTGAAACTGTCCACATGCACATCTCCCTTACTGGTGTGTTCGTTTCACTACCTGGATTTTGGTTTCCTCTTCCTTCTTTAAAATGACAAGCCTTCTTTCTGCACGCTACACACACCTTGTAGCAGTTTCAGTTTGAAGCATGTTGGTGCTCTCAAAACGCTGTGTAACCTAGGTAGAGTGTGTCACTCTCCAGCACTGAATACACAACGTAGAGCTCCTTTCACCACAGACACGCAAAGACATCTTTTTTGAAAGTCCTACTTCAGGTCACTTGGAAATGTAAGGGTTTCATCGAGAACATGAAGTCAATCATGCTTTTGCACTCTGCAACCAATAGAAATGTACTTTTGTACATACCCGTCTGAATTTCACCGCAAAATGCCCTTCTTTTCTGGTTTGTTGAAAGTTCTCAACACATTAGGAGAAAGAGCGTGTTTGAGCAAGAGTGATGCAGTGTGCGTTTTCCTCGATTTCAAGTGATTTGGGAAACATACTCCTTATTTTTCCAATTGTGTAAGAAACAACATGAGGCTTACAAGAGATTGAAACAATGCATCCCAAAACGTATTCCAGCAGCGAAAACACACCTTTCTACAAAGACTTTGAAGGAGCAAGCAAAAGACTCGTGGCTGAGTGTTCTTTCAGAGAGAAACACATGCTTTTCATCCTTATGGAGTGAGTTTTGTGCCAGGAATTCATATGCATTTTGTACTGTGCAGAATGTAGCTACCTGCTCGGGAGTTGTGTCATAGAGGCACCTTTGCTGCTGGAGCTTATTGCAACATTCATTGTTTGGCTAAGTTGTTTAGGGGTGGTTTTGGAAGGTCTTTCAACTTTGGCCAAATCCAGCTTCGTACGAAGTTTTTTAACAGCGCTCTTTCCAAGTGTCCACAAAGAGCTGCTGCTTGAAACTGTCCACATGCACATCTCCCATACTGGTGTGTTCGTTTCACTACCTGAATTTTGGTTTCCTCTTCTTTCTTTGAAATGACAAGCCTTCTTTCTGCATGCTACACACACCTTGTAGCAGTTTCAGTTTGAAGCATTTTGGTGCTATCAAAACGCTGTGTAACATAGGTAGAGTGTGTCACTCTCCAGCACTGAATACACAACTTAGAGCTCCTTTAACCACAGGCACGCAAAACATCTTTTTGTGAAAGTCCTACTTCAGGTCACTTGGAAATGTAAGGGTTTCATCTAGAACATGAAGTCATTTATGCTTTTGCACTCTGCAACCAATAGAAATGTACATTTGTACATACCCGTCTGAATTTCACCGCAAAATGCTCTTCTTTTCTGGTTTGTTGAAAGTTCTCAACACATTAGGAGAAAGAGCGTGTTTGAGCAAGAGTGATGCAGTGTGCGTTTCCTGCACTTCAAGTGATTTGGGAAACATACTCCTTATTTTTCCACATTGTGTAAGAAGCAACATGAGGCTTGCAAGAGATTGAAACAATGCATCCCAAAACGTATTCCAGCAGTGAAAACACACGTTTCTACAAAGACTTTGAAGGAGCAAGCAAAAGCCTAGTGGCTGAGTGTTTTTTCAGAGAGAAACACATGCTTTTCATCCTTATGGAGTGAGTTTTGTGTCAGGAATTCATATGCATTTTGTACTGTGCAGAATGTAGCTACCTGCTCGGGAGTTGTGTCATAGAAGCACCTTTCCTGCAGGAGCTTATTGCAACATTCATTGTTTGGCTAAGTTCTTTAGGGTTGGTTTTGGAAGGTCTTTCAACTTTGGCCAAATCCCGCTTCGCACGAAGTTTTTTAACAGCGCTCTTTCCAAGTGTCCACAAAGAGCTGCTGCTTGAAACTGTCCACATGCACATCTCCCTTACTGGTGTTTTCGTTTCACTACCTGGATTTTGGTTTCCTCTTCCTTCTTTAAAATGACAAGCCTTCTTTCTGCACGCTACACATACCTTGTAGCAGTTTCAGTTTGAAGCATGTTGGTGCTATCAAAACGCTGTGTAACCTAGGTAGAGTGTGTCCCTCTCCAGCACTGAATACACAACATAGAGCTCCTTTCACCATAGACACGCAAACACATCTTTTTGTGAAAGTCCTACTTCAGGTCACTTGTAAATGTAAGGGTTTCATCGAGAACATGAAGTCAATCATGCTTTTGCACTCTGCAACCAATAGAAATGTACTTTTGTACATACCCGTCTGAATTTCACCGCAAAATGCCCTTCTTTTCTGGTTTGTTGAAAGTTCTCAAAACATTAGGAGAAAGAGCGTGTTTGAGCAAGAGTGATGCAGTGCGCGTTTTCCTGGATTTCAAGTGATTTGGGAAACATACTCTTTATTTTTCCACATTGTGTAAGAAGCAACATGAGGCTTGCAAGAGATTGAAACAATGCATCCCAAAACGTATTCCAGCAGCAAAACCACACGTTTCTACAAAGACTTTGAACGAGCAAGCAAAAGCCGAGTGGCTGAGTGTTCTTTCAGAGAGAAACACATGCTTTTCATTCTTATGGAGTGAGTTTTGTGCCAGGAATTCATATGCATTTTGTACTGTGCAGAATGTAGCTACCTGCTCGGGAGTTGTGTCATAGAGGCACCTTTGCTGCAGGAGCTTATTGCAACATTCATTGTTTGGCTAAGTGGTTTAGGGGTGGTTTTGGAAGGTCTTTCAACTTTGGCCAAATCCCGCTTCGTACGAAATTTTTTCACAGCGCTCTTTCCAAGTGTCCACAAAGAGCTGCTGCTTGAAACTGTCCACATGCACATCTCCCATACTGGTGTGTTCGTTTCACTACCTGGATTTTGGTTTCCTCTTCTTTCTTTGAAATGACAAGCCTTCTTTCTGCACGCTACACACACCTTGTAGCAGTTTCAGTTTGAAGCATGTTGGTGCTATCAAAACGCTGTGTAACCTAGGTAGAGTGTGTCACTCTCCAGCACTGAATACAAAACTTAGAGCTCCTTACACCACAGACACGCAAACACATCTTTTTGTGAAAGTCCTACTTCAGGTCACTTGTAAATGTAAGTGTTTCATCGAGAACATGAAGTCAATCATGCTTTTGCACTCTGCAACCAATAGAAATGTACTTTTGTACATACCCGTCTGAATTTCACCGCAAAATGCCCTTCTTTTCTGGTTTGTTGAAAGTTCTCAACACATTAGGAGAAAGAGCGTGTTTGAGCAAGAGTGATGCAGTGTGCGTTTTCCTGGATTTCAAGTGATTTGGGAAACATACTCCTTATTTTTCCACATTGTGTAAGAAGCAACATGAGGCTTGCAAGAGATTGAAACAATGCATCCCAAAACGTATTCCAGCAGCGAAAACACACGTTTCTACAAAGACTTTGAAGGAGCAAGCAAAAGCCTAGTGGCTGAGTGTTCTTTCAGAGAGAAACACATGCTTTTCATCCTTATGGAGTGAGTTTTGTGCCAGGAATTCATATGCATTTTGTACTGTGCAGAATGTAGCTACCTGCTCGGGAGTTGTGTCATAGAGGCACCTTTCCTTCAGGAGCTTATTGCAACATTCATTGTTTGGCTAAGTTGTTTAGGGGTGGTTTTGGAAGGTCTTTCAACTTTGGCCAAATCCCGCTTCGTACGAAATTTTTTCACAGCGCTCTTTCCAAGTGTCCACAAAGAGCTGCTGCTTGAAACTGTCCACATGCACATCTCCCATACTGGTGTGTTCGTATCACTACCTGGATTTTGGTTTCCTCTTCTTTCTTTGAAATGACAAGCCTTCTTTCTGCACGCTGCACACACCTTTTAGCAGTTTCAGTTTGAAGCATGTTGGTGCTCTCAAAACGCTCTGTAACCTAGGTAGAGTGTGTCCCTCTCCAGCACTGAATACACAACGTAGAGCTCCTTTCACCACAGACAAGCAAACACATCTTTTTGTGAAAGTCCTACTTCAAGTCACTTGCAAATGTAAGGGTTTCATCGAGAACTTGAAGTCAATCATGCTTTTGCACTCTGCAACCAACAGAAATGTACTTTTGTACATACTTGTCTGAATTTCACCGCAAAATGCCCTTCCTTTCTGGTTTGTTGAAAGTTCTCAAAACATTACGAGAAAGAGCGTGTTTGAGCAAGAGTGATGCAGTGTGCGTTTTCCTGGATTTCAAGTGATTTGGGAAACATACTCCTTATTTTTCCAATTGTGTAAGAAACAACATGAGGCTTGCAAGAGATTGAAACAATGCGTCCCAAAACGTATTCCAGCAGCGAAAACACACGTTTCTACAAAGACTTTGAAGGAGCAAGCAAAAGCCTAGTGGCTGAGTGTTCTTTCAGAGAGAAACACATGCTTTTCATCCTTATGGAGTGAGTTTTGTGTCAGGAATTCATATGCATTTTCTACTGTGCAGAATGTAGCTACCTGCTCGGGAGTTGTGTCATAGAAGCACCTTTCCTGCAGGAGCTTATTGCAACATTCATTGTTTGGCTAAGTTCTTTAAGGGTGGTTTTGGAAGGTGTTTCATCTTTGGCCAAATCCCGCTTCGCACGAAGTTTTTTAACAACACTCTTTACAAGTTCCACAACGAGCCTCTGCTTGAAACTGTCCACATGCACATCTCCCTTACTGGTGTGTTCGTTTCACTACCTGGATTTTGGTTTCCTCTTCCTTCTGTAAAATGACAAGCCTTCTTTCTGCACGCTACACACACCTTGTAGCAGTTTCAGTTTGAAGCATGTTGGTGCTCTCAAAACGCTGTGTAACCTAGGTAGAGTGTGTCACTCTCCAGCCTGAATACACAACTTAGAGCTCCTTTCACCACAGACACGCAAAGACATCTCTTTTGAAAGTCCTACTTCAAGTCACTTGGAAATGTAAGGGTTTCATCGAGAACATGAAGTCAATCATGCTTTTGCACTCTGCAACCAATAGAAATGTACTTTTGTACATACCCGTCTGAATTTCACCGCAAAATGCCCTTCTTTTCTGGTTTGTTGAGAGTTCTGAACACATTAGTAGAAAGAGCGTGTTTGAGCAAGAGTGATGCAGTGTGCGTTTTCCTGGATTTCAAGCGATTTGGGAAACATACTCCCTATTTTTCCACATTGTGTAAGAAACAACATGAGGCTTGCAAGAGATTGAAACAAGGCATCCCAAAACGTATTCCAGCAGCGAAAACACACGTTTCTACAAAGACTTTGAAGGAGCAAGCAAAAGCCTAGTGGCTGAGTGTTCTTTCAGAGAGAAACACATGCTTTTCATCCTTATGGAGTGAGTATTGTGCCAGGAATTCATATGCATTTTGTACTGTGCAGAATGTAGCTACCTGCTCGGGAGTTGTGTCATAGAAGCACCTTTCCTGCAGGAGCTTTTTGCAACATTCATTGTTTGGCTAAGTTCTTTAGGGGTGGTTTTGGAAGGTCTTTCAACTTTGGCCAAATCCCGCTTCGCACGAAATTTTTTCACAGCGCTCTTTCCAAGTGTCCACAAAGAGCTGCTGCTTGAAACTGTCCACATGCACATCTCCCTTACTGGTGTGTTCGTTTCACTACCTGGATTTTGGTTTCCTCTTCCTTCTTTAAAATGACAAGCCTTCTTTCTGCACGCTACACACACCTTGTAGCAGTTTCAGTTTGAAGCATGTTGGTGCTCTCAAAACGCTGTGTAACCTAGGTAGAGTGTGTCACTCTCCAGCACTGAATACACAACGTAGAGGTCCTTTCACCACAGACACGCAAACACATCTTTTTCTGAAAGTCCTACTTCAGGTCACTTGGAAATGTAAGGGTTTCATCGAGAACATGAAGTCAATCATGCTTTTGCACTCTGCAACCAATAGAAATGTACTTTTGTACATACCCGTCTGAATTTCACCGCAAAATGCCCTTCTTTTCTGGTTTGTTGAGAGTTCTCAACACATTAGGAGAAAGAGCGTGTTTGAGCAAGAGTGATGCAGTGTGCGTTTTCCTGGATTTCAAGCGATTTGGGAAACATACTCCCTATTTTTCCACATTGTGTAAGAAGCAACATGAGGCTTGCACAAGATTGAAACAATGCATCCCAAAACGTATTCCAACAGCGAAAACACACGTTTCTACAAAGACTTTGAAGGAACAAGCAAAAGCCTAGTGGCTGAGTGTCCTTTCAGAGAGAAACACATGCTTTTCATCCTTATGGAGTGAGTTTTGTGCCAGGAATTCATATGCATTTTGTACTGTGCAGAATGTAGCTACCTGCTCGGGAGTTGTGTCATAGAGGCACCTTTCCTGCAGGAGCTTTTTGCAACATTCATTGTTTGGCTAAGTTCTTTAGGGGTGGTTTTGGAAGGTCTTTCAACTTTGGCCAAATCCAGCTTCGCACGAAGTTTTTTAACAGCGCTCTTTCCAAGTGTCCACAAAGAGCTGCTGCTTGAAACTGTCCACATGCACATCTCCCTTACTGGTGTTTTCGTTTCACTACCTGGATTTTGGTTTCCTCTTCCTTCTTTAAAATGACAAGCCTTCTTTCTGCACGCTACACATACCTTGTAGCAGTTCCAGTTTGAAGCATGTTGGTGCTATCAAAACGCTGTGTAACCTAGGTAGAGTGTGTCCCTCTCCAGCACTGAATACACAACGTAGAGCTCCTTTCACCATAGACACGCAAACACATCTTTTTGTGAAAGTCCTACTTCAGGTCACTTGTAAATGTAAGGGTTTCATCGAGAACATGAAGTCAATCATGCTTTTGCACTCTGCAACCAATAGAAATGTACTTTTGTACATACCCGTCTGAATTTCACCGCAAAATGCCCTTCTTTTCTGGTTTGTTGAAAGTTCTCAAAACATTAGGAGAAAGAGCGTGTTTGAGCAAGAGTGATGCAGTGTGCGTTTTCCTGGATTTCAAGTGATTTGGGAAACATACTCTTTATTTTTCCACATTGTGTAAGAAGCAACATGAGGCTTGCAAGAGATTGAAACAATGCATCCCAAAACGTATTCCAGCAGCAAAACCACACGTTTCTACAAAGACTTTGAACGAGCAAGCAAAAGCCGAGTGGCTGAGTGTTCTTTCAGAGAGAAACACATGCTTTTCATTCTTATGGAGTGAGTTTTGTGCCAGGAATTCATATGCATTTTGTACTGTGCAGAATGTAGCTACCTGCTCGGGAGTTGTGTCATAGAGGCACCTTTGCTGCAGGAGCTTATTGCAACATTCATTGTTTGGCTAAGTGGTTTAGGGGTGGTTTTGGAAGGTCTTTCAACTTTGGCCAAATCCCGCTTCGTACGAAATTTTTTCACAGCGCTCTTTCCAAGTGTCCACAAAGAGCTGCTGCTTGAAACTGTCCACATGCACATCTCCCATACTGGTGTGTTCGTTTCACTACCTGGATTTTGGTTTCCTCTTCTTTCTTTGAAATGACAAGCCTTCTTTCTGCACGCTACACACACCTTGTAGCAGTTTCAGTTTGAAGCATGTTGGTGCTATCAAAACGCTGTGTAACCTAGGTAGAGTGTGTCACTCTCCAGCACTGAATACAAAACTTAGAGCTCCTTACACCACAGACACGCAAACACATCTTTTTGTGAAAGTCCTACTTCAGGTCACTTGTAAATGTAAGTGTTTCATCGAGAACATGAAGTCAATCATGCTTTTGCACTCTGCAACCAATAGAAATGTACTTTTGTACATACCCGTCTGAATTTCACCGCAAAATGCCCTTCTTTTCTGGTTTGTTGAAAGTTCTCAACACATTAGGAGAAAGAGCGTGTTTGAGCAAGAGTGATGCAGTGTGCGTTTTCCTGGATTTCAAGTGATTTGGGAAACATACTCCTTATTTTTCCACATTGTGTAAGAAGCAACATGAGGCTTGCAAGAGATTGAAACAATGCATCCCAAAACGTATTCCAGCAGTGAAAACACACGTTTCTACAAAGACTTTGAAGGAGCAAGCAAAAGCCTAGTGGCTGAGTGTTCTTTCAGAGAGAAACACATGCTTTTCATCCTTATGGAGTGAGTTTTGTGTCAGGAATTCATATGCATTTTCTACTGTGCAGAATGTAGCTACCTGCTCGGGAGTTGTGTCATAGAAGCACCTTTCCTGCAGGAGCTTATTGCAACATTCATTGTTTGGCTAAGTTCTTTAAGGGTGGTTTTGGAAGGTGTTTCATCTTTGGCCAAATCCCGCTTCGCACGAAGTTTTTTAACAACACTCTTTACAAGTGTCCACAACGAGCCTCTGCTTGAAACTGTCCACATGCACATCTCCCTTACTGGTGTGTTCGTTTCACTACCTGGATTTTGGTTTCCTCTTCCTTCTGTAAAATGACAAGCCTTCTTTCTGCACGCTACACACACCTTGTAGCAGTTTCAGTTTGAAGCATGTTGGTGCTCTCAAAACGCTGTGTAACCTAGGTAGAGTGTGTCACTCTCCAGCACTGAATACACAACTTAGAGCTCCTTTCACCACAGACACGCAAAGACATCTCTTTTGAAAGTCCTACTTCAAGTCACTTGGAAATGTAAGGGTTTCATCGAGAACATGAAGTCAATCATGCTTTTGCACTCTGCAACCAATAGAAATGTACTTTTGTACATACCCATCTGAATTTCACCGCAAAATGCCCTTCTTTTCTGGTTTGTTGAGAGTTCTGAACACATTAGTAGAAAGAGCGTGTTTGAGCAAGAGTGATGCAGTGTGCGTTTTCCTGGATTTCAAGCGATTTGGGAAACATACTCCCTATTTTTCCACATTGTGTAAGAAACAACATGAGGATTGCAAGAGATTGAAACAAGGCATCACAAAACGTATTCCAGCAGCGAAAACACACGTTTCTACAAAGACTTTGAAGGAGCAAGCAAAAGCCTAGTGGCTGAGTGTTCTTTCAGAGAGAAACACATGCTTTTCATCCTTATGGAGTGAGTTTTGTGCCAGGAATTCATATGCATTTTGTACTGTGCAGAATGTAGCTACCTGCTCGGGAGTTGTGTCATAGAAGCACCTTTCCTGCAGGAGCTTTTTGCAACATTCATTGTTTGGCTAAGTTCTTTAGGGGTGGTTTTGGAAGGTCTTTCAACTTTGGCCAAATCCCGCTTCGCACGAAATTTTTTCACAGCGCTCTTTCCAAGTGTCCACAAAGAGCTGCTGCTTGAAACTGTCCACATGCACATCTCCCTTACTGGTGTGTTCGTTTCACTACCTGGATTTTGGTTTCCTCTTCCTTCTTTAAAATGACAAGCCTTCTTTCTGCACGCTACACACACCTTGTAGCAGTTTCAGTTTGAAGCATGTTGGTGCTCTCAAAACGCTGTGTAACCTAGGTAGAGTGTGTCACTCTCCAGCACTGAATACACAACGTAGAGCTCCTTTCACCACAGACACGCAAACACATCTTTTTTGAAAGTCCTACTTCAGGTCACTTGTAAATGTAAGGGCTTCATCGAGAACATGAAGTCAATCATGCTTTTGCACTCTGCAACCAATAGAAATGTACTTTTCTACAAACCCGTCTGAATTTCACCGCAAAATGCCCTTCTTTTCTGGTTTGTTGAAAGTTCTCAACACATTAGGAGAAAGAGCGTGTTTGAGCAAGAGGGATGCAGTGTGCGTTTACCTGGATTTCAAGCGATTTGGGAAACATACTCCCTATTTTTCCACATTGTGTAAGAAGCAACATGAGGCTTGCACGAGATTGAAACAATGCATCCCAAAACGTATTCCAGCAGCGAAAACACACGTTTCTACAAAGACTTTGAAGGAGCAAGCAAAAGCCTAGTGGCTGAGTGTTCTTTCAGAGAGAAACACATGCTTTTCATCCTTATGGAGTGAGTTTTGTGCCAGGAATTCATATGCATTTTGTACTGTGCAGAATGTAGCTACCTGCTCGGGAGTTGTGTCATAGAAGCACCTTTCCTGCAGGAGCTTTTTGCAACATTCATTGTTTGTCTAAGTTCTTTAGGGTTGGTTTTGGAAGGTCTTTCAACTTTGGCCAAATCCCGC
Source organism: Miniopterus schreibersii (assembly GCF_964146895.1). Lineage (NCBI taxonomy): Eukaryota > Metazoa > Chordata > Mammalia > Chiroptera > Miniopteridae > Miniopterus > Miniopterus schreibersii. Next base: position 349,304 of record NW_027669825.1, on the reverse strand, counting down.
TTCGCACGAAATTTTTTCACAGCGCTCTTTCCAAGTGTCCACAAAGAGCTGCTGCTTGAAACTGTCCACATGCACATCTCCCTTACTGGTGTGTTCGTTTCACTACCTGGATTTTGGTTTCCTCTTCCTTCTTTAAAATGACAAGCCTTCTTTCTGCACGCTACACACACCTTGTAGCAGTTTCAGTTTGAAGCATGTTGGTGCTCTCAAAACGCTGTGTAACCTAGGTAGAGTGTGTCACTCTCCAGCACTGAATACACAACGTAGACCTCCTTTCACCACAGACACGCAAACACATCATTTTTGAAAGTCCTACTTCAGATCACTTGGAAATGTAAGGGTTTCATCGAGAACTTGAAGTCAATCATGCTTTTGCACTCTGCAACCAACAGAAATGTACTTTTGTACATACCCGTCTGAATTTCACCGCAAAATGCCCTTCTTTTCTGGTTTGTTGAAAGTTCTCAAAACATTACGAGAAAGAGCGTGTTTGAGCAAGAGTGATGCAGTGTGCGTTTTCCTGGATTTCAAGTGATTTGGGAAACATACTCCTTATTTTTCCAATTGTGTAAGAAACAACATGAGGCTTGCAAGAGATTGAAACAATGCATCCCAAAACGTATTCCAGCAGCGAAAACACACGTTTCTACAAAGACTTTGAAGGAGCAAGCAAAAGCCTAGTGGCTGAGTGTTCTTTCAGAGAGAAACACATGCTTTTCATCCTTATGGAGTGAGTTTTGTGCCAGGAATTCATATGCATTTTGTACTGTGCAGAATGTAGCGACCTGCTCGGGAGTTGTGTCATAGAGGCACCTCTGCTGCAGGAGCTTATTTCAACATTCATTGTTTGGCTAAGTTCTTTAGGGGTGGTTTTGGAAGGTCTTTCAACTTTGGCCAAATCCCGTTTCGCACGAAGTTTTTTAACAGCGCTCTTTCCAAGTGTCCACAAAGAGCTGCTGCTTGAAACTGTCCACATGCACATCTCCCATACTGGTTTGTTCATTTCACTACCTGGATTTTGGTTTCCTCTTCCTTCTTTAAAATGACAAGCCTTCTTTCTGCACGCTACACACACCTTGTAGCAGTTTCAGTTTGAAGCATTTTGGTGTTCTCAAAACGCTGTGTAACCTAGGTAGAGTGTGTCACTCTCCAGCACTGAATACAGAACTTAGAGCTCCTTTCACCACAGACACGCAAACACATCTTTTTGTGAAACTCCTACATCAGGTCACTTGGAAATGTAAGGGTTTCATCGAGAACATGAAGTCAATTATGCTTTTGCACTCTGCAACCAATAGAAATGTACTTTTGTACATACCCGTCTGAATTTCACCGCAAAATGACCTTCTTTTCTGGTTTGTTGAAAGTTCTCAACACATTAGGAGAAAGAGCGTCTTTGAGCAAGAGTGATGCAGTGTTCGTTTTCCTGGATTTCAAGTGATTTGGGAAACATACTCCTTATTTTTCCAATTGTGTAAGAAACAACATGAGGCTTACAAGAGATTGAAACAATGCATCCCAAAACGTATTCCAGCAGCGAAAACACACCTTTCTACAAAGACTTTGAAGGAGCAAGCAAAAGCCTAGTGGCTGAGTGTTCTTTCAGAGAGAAACACATGCTTTTCATCCTTATGGAGTGAGTTTTGTGCCAGGAATTCATATGCATTTTGTACTGTGCAGAATGTAGCTACCTGCTCGGGAGTTGTGTCATAGAGGCACCTTTCCTGCAGGAGCTTTTTGCAACATTCATTGTTTGGCTAAGTTCTTTAGGGGTGGTTTTGGAAGGTCTTTCAACTTTGGCCAAATCCAGCTTCGTACGAAGTTTTTTCACAGCGCTCTTTCCAAGTGTCCACAAAGAGCTGCTGCTTGAAACTGTCCACATGCACATCTCCCATACTGGTGTGTTCGTTTCACTACCTGGATTTTGGTTTCCTCTTCTTTCTTTGAAATGACAAGCCTTCTTTCTGCACGCTACACACACCTTTTAGCAGTTTCAGTTTGAAGCATGTTGGTGCTCTCAAAACGCTCTGTAACCTAGGTAGAGTGTGTCACTCTCCAGCACTGAATACAAAACTTAGAGCTCCTTTCACCACAGACACGCAAACACATCTTTTTGTGAAAGTCCTACTTCAAGTCACTTGCAAATGTAAGGGTTTCATCGAGAACTTGAAGTCAATCATGCTTTTGCACTCTGCAACCAACAGAAATGTACTTTTGTACATACCTGTCTGAATTTCACCGCAAAATGCCCTTCTTTTCTGGTTTGTTGAAAGTTCTCAAAACATTACGAGAAAGAGCGTGTTTGAGCAAGAGTGATGCAGTGTGCGTTTTCCTGGATTTCAAGTGATTTGGGAAACATACTCCTTATTTTTCCAATTGTGTAAGAAACAACATGAGGCTTGCAAGAGATTGAAACAATGCGTCCCAAAACGTATTCCAGCAGCGAAAACACACGTTTCTACAAAGACTTTGAAGGAGCAAGCAAAAGCCTAGTGGCTGAGTGTTCTTTCAGAGAGAAACACATGCTTTTCATCCTTATGGAGTGAGTTTTGTGCCAGGAATTCATATGCATTTTGTACTGTGCAGAATGTAGCTACCTGCTCGGGGGTTGTGTCATAGAGGCACCTTTCCTGCAGGAGCTTTTTGCAACATTCATTGTTTGGCTAAGTTCTTTAGGGGTGGTTTTGGAAGGTCTTTCAACTTTGGCCAAATCCAGCTTCGCACGAAGTTTTTTAACAGCGCTCTTTCCAAGTGTCCACAAAGAGCTGCTGCTTGAAACTGTCCACATGCACATCTCCCTTACTGGTGTTTTCGTTTCACTACCTGGATTTTGGTTTCCTCTTCCTTCTTTAAAATGACAAGCCTTCTTTCTGCACGCTACACATACCTTGTAGCAGTTCCAGTTTGAAGCATGTTGGTGCTATCAAAACGCTGTGTAACCTAGGTAGAGTGTGTCCCTCTCCAGCACTGAATACACAACGTAGAGCTCCTTTCACCATAGACACGCAAACACATCTTTTTGTGAAAGTCCTACTTCAGGTCACTTGTAAATGTAAGGGTTTCATCGAGAACATGAAGTCAATCATGCTTTTGCACTCTGCAACCAATAGAAATGTACTTTTGTACATACCCGTCTGAATTTCACCGCAAAATGCCCTTCTTTTCTGGTTTGTTGAAATTTCTCAAAACATTAGGAGAAAGAGCGTGTTTGAGCAAGAGTGATGCAGTGTGCGTTTTCCTGGATTTCAAGTGATTTGGGAAACATACTCTTTATTTTTCCACATTGTGTAAGAAGCAACATGAGGCTTGCAAGAGATTGAAACAATGCATCCCAAAACGTATTCCAGCAGCAAAACCACACGTTTCTACAAAGACTTTGAACGAGCAAGCAAAAGCCGAGTGGCTGAGTGTTCTTTCAGAGAGAAACACATGCTTTTCATTCTTATGGAGTGAGTTTTGTGCCAGGAATTCATATGCATTTTGTACTGTGCAGAATGTAGCTACCTGCTCGGGAGTTGTGTCATAGAGGCACCTTTGCTGCAGGAGCTTATTGCAACATTCATTGTTTGGCTAAGTGGTTTAGGGGTGGTTTTGGAAGGTCTTTCAACTTTGGCCAAATCCCGCTTCGTACGAAATTTTTTCACAGCGCTCTTTCCAAGTGTCCACAAAGAGCTGCTGCTTGAAACTGTCCACATGCACATCTCCCATACTGGTGTGTTCGTTTCACTACCTGGATTTTGGTTTCCTCTTCTTTCTTTGAAATGACAAGCCTTCTTTCTGCACGCTACACACACCTTGTAGCAGTTTCAGTTTGAAGCATGTTGGTGCTATCAAAACGCTGTGTAACCTAGGTAGAGTGTGTCACTCTCCAGCACTGAATACAAAACTTAGAGCTCCTTACACCACAGACACGCAAACACATCTTTTTGTGAAAGTCCTACTTCAGGTCACTTGTAAATGTAAGTGTTTCATCGAGAACATGAAGTCAATCATGCTTTTGCACTCTGCAACCAATAGAAATGTACTTTTGTACATACCCGTCTGAATTTCACCGCAAAATGCCCTTCTTTTCTGGTTTGTTGAAAGTTCTCAACACATTAGGAGAAAGAGCGTGTTTGAGCAAGAGTGATGCAGTGTGCGTTTTCCTGGATTTCAAGTGATTTGGGAAACATACTCCTTATTTTTCCACATTGTGTAAGAAGCAACATGAGGCTTGCAAGAGATTGAAACAATGCATCCCAAAACGTATTCCAGCAGTGAAAACACACGTTTCTACAAAGACTTTGAAGGAGCAAGCAAAAGCCTAGTGGCTGAGTGTTCTTTCAGAGAGAAACACATGCTTTTCATCCTTATGGAGTGAGTTTTGTGTCAGGAATTCATATGCATTTTCTACTGTGCAGAATGTAGCTACCTGCTCGGGAGTTGTGTCATAGAAGCACCTTTCCTGCAGGAGCTTATTGCAACATTCATTGTTTGGCTAAGTTCTTTAAGGGTGGTTTTGGAAGGTGTTTCATCTTTGGCCAAATCCCGCTTCGCACGAAGTTTTTTAACAACACTCTTTACAAGTGTCCACAACGAGCCTCTGCTTGAAACTGTCCACATGCACATCTCCCTTACTGGTGTGTTCGTTTCACTACCTGGATTTTGGTTTCCTCTTCCTTCTGTAAAATGACAAGCCTTCTTTCTGCACGCTACACACACCTTGTAGCAGTTTCAGTTTGAAGCATGTTGGTGCTCTCAAAACGCTGTGTAACCTAGGTAGAGTGTGTCACTCTCCAGCACTGAATACACAACTTAGAGCTCCTTTCACCACAGACACGCAAAGACATCTCTTTTGAAAGTCCTACTTCAAGTCACTTGGAAATGTAAGGGTTTCATCGAGAACATGAAGTCAATCATGCTTTTGCACTCTGCAACCAATAGAAATGTACTTTTGTACATACCCATCTGAATTTCACCGCAAAATGCCCTTCTTTTCTGGTTTGTTGAGAGTTCTGAACACATTAGTAGAAAGAGCGTGTTTGAGCAAGAGTGATGCAGTGTGCGTTTTCCTGGATTTCAAGCGATTTGGGAAACATACTCCCTATTTTTCCACATTGTGTAAGAAACAACATGAGGATTGCAAGAGATTGAAACAAGGCATCACAAAACGTATTCCAGCAGCGAAAACACACGTTTCTACAAAGACTTTGAAGGAGCAAGCAAAAGCCTAGTGGCTGAGTGTTCTTTCAGAGAGAAACACATGCTTTTCATCCTTATGGAGTGAGTTTTGTGCCAGGAATTCATATGCATTTTGTACTGTGCAGAATGTAGCTACCTGCTCGGGAGTTGTGTCATAGAAGCACCTTTCCTGCAGGAGCTTTTTGCAACATTCATTGTTTGGCTAAGTTCTTTAGGGGTGGTTTTGGAAGGTCTTTCAACTTTGGCCAAATCCCGCTTCGCACGAAATTTTTTCACAGCGCTCTTTCCAAGTGTCCACAAAGAGCTGCTGCTTGAAACTGTCCACATGCACATCTCCCTTACTGGTGTGTTCGTTTCACTACCTGGATTTTGGTTTCCTCTTCCTTCTTTAAAATGACAAGCCTTCTTTCTGCACGCTACACACACCTTGTAGCAGTTTCAGTTTGAAGCATGTTGGTGCTCTCAAAACGCTGTGTAACCTAGGTAGAGTGTGTCACTCTCCAGCACTGAATACACAACGTAGAGCTCCTTTCACCACAGACACGCAAACACATCTTTTTTGAAAGTCCTACTTCAGGTCACTTGTAAATGTAAGGGCTTCATCGAGAACATGAAGTCAATCATGCTTTTGCACTCTGCAACCAATAGAAATGTACTTTTCTACAAACCCGTCTGAATTTCACCGCAAAATGCCCTTCTTTTCTGGTTTGTTGAAAGTTCTCAACACATTAGGAGAAAGAGCGTGTTTGAGCAAGAGGGATGCAGTGTGCGTTTACCTGGATTTCAAGCGATTTGGGAAACATACTCCCTATTTTTCCACATTGTGTAAGAAGCAACATGAGGCTTGCACGAGATTGAAACAATGCATCCCAAAACGTATTCCAGCAGCGAAAACACACGTTTCTACAAAGACTTTGAAGGAGCAAGCAAAAGCCTAGTGGCTGAGTGTTCTTTCAGAGAGAAACACATGCTTTTCATCCTTATGGAGTGAGTTTTGTGCCAGGAATTCATATGCATTTTGTACTGTGCAGAATGTAGCTACCTGCTCGGGAGTTGTGTCATAGAAGCACCTTTCCTGCAGGAGCTTTTTGCAACATTCATTGTTTGTCTAAGTTCTTTAGGGTTGGTTTTGGAAGGTCTTTCAACTTTGGCCAAATCCCGCTTCGCACGAAATTTTTTCACAGCGCTCTTTCCAAGTGTCCACAAAGAGCTGCTGCTTGAAACTGTCCACATGCACATCTCCCTTACTGGTGTGTTCGTTTCACTACCTGGATTTTGGTTTCCTCTTCCTTCTTTAAAATGACAAGCCTTCTTTCTGCACGCTACACACACCTTGTAGCAGTTTCAGTTTGAAGCATGTTGGTGCTCTCAAAACGCTGTGTAACCTAGGTAGAGTGTGTCACTCTCCAGCACTGAATACACAACGTAGACCTCCTTTCACCACAGACACGCAAACACATCATTTTTGAAAGTCCTACTTCAGATCACTTGGAAATGTAAGGGTTTCATCGAGAACTTGAAGTCAATCATGCTTTTGCACTCTGCAACCAACAGAAATGTACTTTTGTACATACCCGTCTGAATTTCACCGCAAAATGCCCTTCTTTTCTGGTTTGTTGAAAGTTCTCAAAACATTACGAGAAAGAGCGTGTTTGAGCAAGAGTGATGCAGTGTGCGTTTTCCTGGATTTCAAGTGATTTGGGAAACATACTCCTTATTTTTCCAATTGTGTAAGAAACAACATGAGGCTTGCAAGAGATTGAAACAATGCATCCCAAAACGTATTCCAGCAGCGAAAACACACGTTTCTACAAAGACTTTGAAGGAGCAAGCAAAAGCCTAGTGGCTGAGTGTTCTTTCAGAGAGAAACACATGCTTTTCATCCTTATGGAGTGAGTTTTGTGCCAGGAATTCATATGCATTTTGTACTGTGCAGAATGTAGCGACCTGCTCGGGAGTTGTGTCATAGAGGCACCTCTGCTGCAGGAGCTTATTTCAACATTCATTGTTTGGCTAAGTTCTTTAGGGGTGGTTTTGGAAGGTCTTTCAACTTTGGCCAAATCCCGTTTCGCACGAAGTTTTTTAACAGCGCTCTTTCCAAGTGTCCACAAAGAGCTGCTGCTTGAAACTGTCCACATGCACATCTCCCATACTGGTTTGTTCATTTCACTACCTGGATTTTGGTTTCCTCTTCCTTCTTTAAAATGACAAGCCTTCTTTCTGCACGCTACACACACCTTGTAGCAGTTTCAGTTTGAAGCATTTTGGTGTTATCAAAACGCTGTGTAACCTAGGTAGAGTGTGTCACTCTCCAGCACTGAATACAGAACTTAGAGCTCCTTTCACCACAGACACGCAAACACATCTTTTTGTGAAACTCCTACATCAGGTCACTTGGAAATGTAAGGGTTTCATCGAGAACATGAAGTCAATTATGCTTTTGCACTCTGCAACCAATAGAAATGTACTTTTGTACATACCCGTCTGAATTTCACCGCAAAATGACCTTCTTTTCTGGTTTGTTGAAAGTTCTCAACACATTAGGAGAAAGAGCGTCTTTGAGCAAGAGTGATGCAGTGTTCGTTTTCCTGGATTTCAAGTGATTTGGGAAACATACTCCTTATTTTTCCAATTGTGTAAGAAACAACATGAGGCTTACAAGAGATTGAAACAATGCATCCCAAAACGTATTCCAGCAGCGAAAACACACCTTTCTACAAAGACTTTGAAGGAGCAAGCAAAAGCCTAGTGGCTGAGTGTTCTTTCAGAGAGAAACACATGCTTTTCATCCTTATGGAGTGAGTTTTGTGCCAGGAATTCATATGCATTTTGTACTGTGCAGAATGTAGCTACCTGCTCGGGAGTTGTGTCATAGAGGCACCTTTCCTGCAGGAGCTTTTTGCAACATTCATTGTTTGGCTAAGTTCTTTAGGGGTGGTTTTGGAAGGACTTTCAACTTTGGCCAAATCCAGCTTCGTACGAAGTTTTTTCACAGCGCTCTTTCCAAGTGTCCACAAAGAGCTGCTGCTTGAAACTGTCCACATGCACATCTCCCATACTGGTGTGTTCGTTTCACTACCTGGATTTTGGTTTCCTCTTCTTTCTTTGAAATGACAAGCCTTCTTTCTGCACGCTACACACACCTTTTAGCAGTTTCAGTTTGAAGCATGTTGGTGCTCTCAAAACGCTCTGTAACCTAGGTAGAGTGTGTCACTCTCCAGCACTGAATACAAAACTTAGAGCTCCTTTCACCACAGACACGCAAACACATCTTTTTGTGAAAGTCCTACTTCAAGTCACTTGCAAATGTAAGGGTTTCATCGAGAACTTGAAGTCAATCATGCTTTTGCACTCTGCAACCAACAGAAATGTACTTTTGTACATACCTGTCTGAATTTCACCGCAAAATGCCCTTCTTTTCTGGTTTGTTGAAAGTTCTCAAAACATTACGAGAAAGAGCGTGTTTGAGCAAGAGTGATGCAGTGTGCGTTTTCCTGGATTTCAAGTGATTTGGGAAACATACTCCTTATTTTTCCAATTGTGTAAGAAACAACATGAGGCTTGCAAGAGATTGAAACAATGCGTCCCAAAACGTATTCCAGCAGCGAAAACACACGTTTCTACAAAGACTTTGAAGGAGCAAGCAAAAGCCTAGTGGCTGAGTGTTCTTTCAGAGAGAAACACATGCTTTTCATCCTTATGGAGTGAGTTTTGTGCCAGGAATTCATATGCATTTTGTACTGTGCAGAATGTAGCTACCTGCTCGGGGGTTGTGTCATAGAGGCACCTTTCCTGCAGGAGCTTATTGCAACATTCATTGTTTGGCTAAGTTGTTTAGGGGTGGTTTTGGAAGGTCTTTCAACTTTGGCCAAATCCCGCTTCGTACGAAATTTTTTCACAGCGCTCTTTCCAAGTGTCCACAAAGAGCTGCTGCTTGAAACTGTCCACATGCACATCTCCCATACTGGTGTGTTCGTTTCACTACCTGGATTTTGGTTTCCTCTTCTTTCTTTGAAATGACAAGCCTTCTTTCTGCACGCTACACACACCTTGTAGCAGTTTCAGTTTGAAGCATGTTGGTGCTATCAAAACGCTGTGTAACCTAGGTAGAGTGTGTCACTCTCCAGCACTGAATACAAAACTTAGAGCTCCTTACACCACAGACACGCAAACACATCTTTTTGTGAAAGTCCTACTTCAGGTCACTTGTAAATGTAAGTTTTTCATCGAGAACATGAAGTCAATCATGCTTTTGCACTCTGCAACCAATAGAAATGTACTTTTGTACATACCCGTCTGAATTTCACCGCAAAATGCCCTTCTTTCCTGGTTTGTTGAAAGTTCTCAACACATTAGGAGAAAGAGCGTGTTTGAGCAAGATTGATGCAGTGTGCGTTTTCCTGGATTTCAAGTGATTTGGGAAACACAGTCCCTATTTTTCCACATTGTGTAAGAAACAACATGAGGCTTGCAAGAGATTGAAACAGTGCATCCCAAAACGTATTACAGCAGCAAAAACACACGTTTCTACAAAGACTTTGAAGGAGCAAGCAAAAGCCTAGTGGCTGAGTGTTCTTTCAGAGAGAAACACATGCTTTTCATCCTTATGGAGTGAGTTTTGTGCCAGGAATTCATATGCATTTTGTACTGTGCAGAATGTAGCGACCTGCTCGGGAGTTGTGTCATAGAGGCACCTTTGCTGCAGGAGCTTATTTCAACATTCATTGTTTGGCTAAGTTCTTTAGGGGTGGTTTTGGAAGGTCTTTCAACTTTGGCCAAATCCCGTTTCGCACGAAGTTTTTTAACAGCGCTCTTTCCAAGTGTCCACAAAGAGCTGCTGCTTGAAACTGTCCACATGCACATCTCCCATACTGGTGTGTTCGTTTCACTACCTGGATTTTGGTTTCCTCTTCCTTTTGTAAAATGACAAGCCTTCTTTCTGCACGCTACACACACCTTGTAGCAGTTTCAGTTTGAAGCATGTTGGTGCTCTCAAAACGCTGTGTACCTAGGTAGAGTGTGTCACTCTCCAGCACTGAATACACAACGTAGAGGTCCTTTCACCACAGACACGCAAACACATCTTTTTTGAAAGTCCTACTTCAGGTCACTTGTAAATGTAAGGGCTTCATCGAGAACATGAAGTCAATCATGCTTTTGGACTCTGCAACCAATAGAAATGTACTTTTCTAGAAACCCGTCTGAATTTCACCGCAAAATGCCCTTCTTTTCTGGTTTGTTGAAAGTTCTCAACACATTAGGAGAAAGAGCGTGTTTGAGCAAGAGGGATGCAGTGTGCGTTTTCCTGGATTTCAAGCGATTTGGGAAACACACTCCCTATTTTTCCACATTGTGTAAGAAGCAACATGAGGCTTGCACGAGATTGAAACAATGCATCCCAAAACGTATTCCAGCAGCGAAAACACACGTTTCTACAAAGACTTTGAAGGAGCAAGCAAAAGCCTAGTGGCTGAGTGTTCTTTCAGAGAGAAACACATGCTTTTCATCCTTATGGAGTGAGTTTTGTGCCAGGAATTCATATGCATTTTGTCCTGTGCAGAATGTAGCTACCTGCTCGGGAGTTGTGTCATAGAAGCACCTTTCCTGCAGGAGCTTTTTGCAACATTCATTGTTTGTCTAAGTTCTTTAGGGGTGGTTTTGGAAGGTCTTTCAACTTTGGCCAAATCCCGCTTCGCACGAAATTTTTTCACAGCGCTCTTTCCAAGTGTCCACAAAGAGCTGCTGCTTGAAACTGTCCACATGCACATCTCCCTTACTGGTGTGTTCGTTTCACTACCTGGATTTTGGTTTCCTCTTCCTTCTTTAAAATGACAAGCCTTCTTTCTGCACGCTACACACACCTTGTAGCAGTTTCAGTTTGAAGCATGTTGGTGCTATCAAAACGCTGTGTAACCTAGGTAGAGTGTGTCACTCTCCAGCACTGAATACACATCGTAGACCTCCTTTCACCACAGACACGCAAACACATCATTTTTGAAAGTCCTACTTCAGATCACTTGGAAATGTAAGGGTTTCATCGAGAACTTGAAGTCAATCATGCTTTTGCACTCTGCAACCAACAGAAATGTACTTTTGTACATACCCGTCTGAATTTCACCGCAAAATGCCCTTCTTTTCTGGTTTGTTGAAAGTTCTCAAAACATTACGAGAAAGAGCGTGTTTGAGCAAGAGTGATGCAGTGTGCGTTTTCCTGGATTTCAAGTGATTTGGGAAACATACTCCTTATTTTTCCAATTGTGTAAGAAACAACATGAGGCTTGCAAGAGATTGAAACAATGCATCCCAAAACGTATTCCAGCAGCGAAAACACACGTTTCTACAAAGACTTTGAAGGAGCAAGCAAAAGCCTAGTGGCTGAGTGTTCTTTCAGAGAGAAACACATGCTTTTCATCCTTATGGAGTGAGTTTTGTGCCAGGAATTCATATGCATTTTGTACTGTGCAGAATGTAGCGACCTGCTCGGGAGTTGTGTCATAGAGGCACCTCTGCTGCAGGAGCTTATTTCAACATTCATTGTTTGGCTAAGTTCTTTAGGGGTGGTTTTGGAAGGTCTTTCAACTTTGGCCAAATCCCGTTTCGCACGAAGTTTTTTAACAGCGCTCTTTCCAAGTGTCCACAAAGAGCTGCTGCTTGAAACTGTCCACATGCACATCTCCCATACTGGTGTGTTCGTTTCACTACCTGGATTTTGGTTTCCTCTTCCTTTTGTAAAATGACAAGCCTTCTTTCTGCACGCTACACACACCTTGTAGCAGTTTCAGTTTGAAGCATGTTGGTGCTCTCAAAACGCTGTGTACCTAGGTAGAGTGTGTCACTCTCCAGCACTGAATACACAACGTAGAGGTCCTTTCACCACAGACACGCAAACACATCTTTTTTGAAAGTCCTACTTCAGGTCACTTGTAAATGTAAGGGCTTCATCGAGAACATGAAGTCAATCATGCTTTTGGACTCTGCAACCAATAGAAATGTACTTTTCTAGAAACCCGTCTGAATTTCACCGCAAAATGCCCTTCTTTTCTGGTTTGTTGAAAGTTCTCAACACATTAGGAGAAAGAGCGTGTTTGAGCAAGAGGGATGCAGTGTGCGTTTTCCTGGATTTCAAGCGATTTGGGAAACACACTCCCTATTTTTCCACATTGTGTAAGAAGCAACATGAGGCTTGCACGAGATTGAAACAATGCATCCCAAAACGTATTCCAGTAGCGAAAACACACGTTTCTACAAAGACTTTGAAGGAGCAAGCAAAAGCCTAGTGGCTGAGTGTTCTTTCAGAGAGAAACACATGCTTTTCATCCTTATGGAGTGAGTTTTGTGCCAGGAATTCATATGCATTTTGTACTGTGCAGAATGTAGCTACCTGCTCGGGAGTTGTGTCATAGAAGCACCTTTCCTGCAGGAGCTTTTTGCAACATTCATTGTTTGTCTAAGTTCTTTAGGGGTGGTTTTGGAAGGTCTTTCAACTTTGGCCAAATCCCGCTTCGCACGAAATTTTTTCACAGCGCTCTTTCCAAGTGTCCACAAAGAGCTGCTGCTTGAAACTGTCCACATGCACATCTCCCTTACTGGTGTGTTCGTTTCACTACCTGGATTTTGGTTTCCTCTTCCTTCTTTAAAATGACAAGCCTTCTTTCTGCACGCTACACACACCTTGTAGCAGTTTCAGTTTGAAGCATGTTGGTGCTCTCAAAACGCTGTGTAACCTAGGTAGAGTGTGTCACTCTCCAGCACTGAATACACAACGTAGACCTCCTTTCACCACAGACACGCAAACACATCATTTTTGAAAGTCCTACTTCAGATCACTTGGAAATGTAAGGGTTTCATCGAGAACTTGAAGTCAATCATGCTTTTGCACTCTGCAACCAACAGAAATGTACTTTTGTACATACCCGTCTGAATTTCACCGCAAAATGCCCTTCTTTTCTGGTTTGTTGAAAGTTCTCAAAACATTACGAGAAAGAGCGTGTTTGAGCAAGAGTGATGCAGTGTGCGTTTTCCTGGATTTCAAGTGATTTGGGAAACATACTCCTTATTTTTCCAATTGTGTAAGAAACAACATGAGGCTTGCAAGAGATTGAAACAATGCATCCCAAAACGTATTCCAGCAGCGAAAACACACGTTTCTACAAAGACTTTGAAGGAGCAAGCAAAAGCCTAGTGGCTGAGTGTTCTTTCAGAGAGAAACACATGCTTTTCATCCTTATGGAGTGAGTTTTGTGCCAGGAATTCATATGCATTTTGTACTGTGCAGAATGTAGCGACCTGCTCGGGAGTTGTGTCATAGAGGCACCTCTGCTGCAGGAGCTTATTTCAACATTCATTGTTTGGCTAAGTTCTTTAGGGGTGGTTTTGGAAGGTCTTTCAACTTTGGCCAAATCCCGTTTCGCACGAAGTTTTTTAACAGCGCTCTTTCCAAGTGTCCACAAAGAGCTGCTGCTTGAAACTGTCCACATGCACATCTCCCATACTGGTGTGTTCGTTTCACTACCTGGATTTTGGTTTCCTCTTCCTTTTGTAAAATGACAAGCCTTCTTTCTGCACGCTACACACACCTTGTAGCAGTTTCAGTTTGAAGCATGTTGGTGCTCTCAAAACGCTGTGTAACCTAGGTAGAGTGTGTCACTCTCCAGCACTGAATACACAACGTAGAGGTCCTTTCACCACAGACACGCAAACACATCTTTTTTGAAAGTCCTACTTCAGGTCACTTGTAAATGTAAGGGCTTCATCGAGAACATGAAGTCAATCATGCTTTTGGACTCTGCAACCAATAGAAATGTACTTTTCTAGAAACCCGTCTGAATTTCACCGCAAAATGCCCTTCTTTTCTGGTTTGTTGAAAGTTCTCAACACATTAGGAGAAAGAGCGTGTTTGAGCAAGAGGGATGCAGTGTGCGTTTTCCTGGATTTCAAGCGATTTGGGAAACACACTCCCTATTTTTCCACATTGTGTAAGAAGCAACATGAGGCTTGCACGAGATTGAAACAATGCATCCCAAAACGTATTCCAGTAGCGAAAACACACGTTTCTACAAAGACTTTGAAGGAGCAAGCAAAAGCCTAGTGGCTGAGTGTTCTTTCAGAGAGAAACACATGCTTTTCATCCTTATGGAGTGAGTTTTGTGCCAGGAATTCATATGCATTTTGTACTGTGCAGAATGTAGCTACCTGCTCGGGAGTTGTGTCATAGAAGCACCTTTCCTGCAGGAGCTTTTTGCAACATTCATTGTTTGTGTAAGTTCTTTAGGGGTGGTTTTGGAAGGTCTTTCAACTTTGGCCAAATCCCGCTTCGCACGAAATTTTTTCACAGCGCTCTTTCCAAGTGTCCACAAAGAGCTGCTGCTTGAAACTGTCCACATGCACATCTCCCTTACTGGTGTGTTCGTTTCACTACCTGGATTTTGGTTTCCTCTTCCTTCTTTAAAATGACAAGCCTTCTTTCTGCACGCTACACACACCTTGTAGCAGTTTCAGTTTGAAGCATGTTGGTGCTCTCAAAACGCTGTGTAACCTAGGTAGAGTGTGTCACTCTCCAGCACTGAATACACAACGTAGACCTCCTTTCACCACAGACACGCAAACACATCATTTTTGAAAGTCCTACTTCAGATCACTTGGAAATGTAAGGGTTTCATCGAGAACTTGAAGTCAATCATGCTTTTGCACTCTGCAACCAACAGAAATGTACTTTTGTACATACCCGTCTGAATTTCACCGCAAAATGCCCTTCTTTTCTGGTTTGTTGAAAGTTCTCAAAACATTACGAGAAAGAGCGTGTTTGAGCAAGAGTGATGCAATGTGCGTTTTCCTGGATTTCAAGTGATTTGGGAAACATACTCCTTATTTTTCCAATTGTGTAAGAAACAACATGAGGCTTGCAAGAGATTGAAACAATGCATCCCAAAACGTATTCCAGCAGCGAAAACACACGTTTCTACAAAGACTTTGAAGGAGGAAGCAAAAGCCTAGTGGCTGAGTGTTCTTTCAGAGAGAAACACATGCTTTTCATCCTTATGGAGTGAGTTTTGTGCCAGGAATTCATATGCATTTTGTACTGTGCAGAATGTAGCTACCTGCTCGGGAGTTGTGTCATAGAGGCACCTTTCCTGCAGGAGCTTATTGCAACATTCATTGTTTGGCTAAGTTGTTTAGGGGTGGTTTTGGAAGGTCTTTCAACTTTGGCCAAATCCCGCTTCGTACGAAATTTTTTCACAGCGCTCTTTCCAAGTGTCCACAAAGAGCTGCTGCTTGAAACTGTCCACATGCACATCTCCCATACTGGTGTGTTCGTTTCACTACCTGGATTTTGGTTTCCTCTTCTTTCTTTGAAATGACAAGCCTTCTTTCTGCACGCTACACACACCTTGTAGCAGTTTCAGTTTGAAGCATGTTGGTGCTATCAAAACGCTGTGTAACCTAGGTAGAGTGTGTCACTCTCCAGCACTGAATACAAAACTTAGAGCTCCTTACAACACAGACACGCAAACACATCTTTTTGTGAAAGTCCTACTTCAGGTCACTTGTAAATGTAAGGGTTTCATCGAGAACATGAAGTCAATCATGCTTTTGCACTCTGCAACCAATAGAAATGTACTTTTGTACATACCCGTCTGAATTTCACCGCAAAATGCCCTTCTTTTCTGGTTTGTTGAGAGTTCTCAACACATTAGGAGAAAGAGCTGTTTGAGCAAGAGTGATGCAGTGTGCGTTTTCCTGGATTTCAAGTGATTTGGGAAACACAGTCCCTATTTTTCCACATTGTGTAAGAAACAACATGAGGCTTGCAAGAGATTGAAACAGTGCATCCCAAAACGTATTACAGCAGCAAAAACACACGTTTCTACAAAGACTTTGAAGGAGCAAGCAAAAGCCTAGTGGCTGAGTGTTCTTTCAGAGAGAAACACATGCTTTTCATCCTTATGGAGTGAGTTTTGTGCCAGGAATTCATATGCATTTTGTACTGTGCAGAATGTAGCGACCTGCTCGGGAGTTGTGTCATAGAGGCACCTTTGCTGCAGGAGCTTATTTCAACATTCATTGTTTGGCTAAGTTCTTTAGGGGTGGTTTTGGAAGGTCTTTCAACTTTGGCCAAATCCCGTTTCGCACGAAGTTTTTTAACAGCGCTCTTTCCAAGTGTCCACAAAGAGCTGCTGCTTGAAACTGTCCACATGCACATCTCCCATACTGGTGTGTTCGTTTCACTACCTGGATTTTGGTTTCCTCTTCCTTTTGTAAAATGACAAGCCTTCTTTCTGCACGCTACACACACCTTGTAGCAGTTTCAGTTTGAAGCATGTTGGTGCTCTCAAAACGCTGTGTACCTAGGTAGAGTGTGTCACTCTCCAGCACTGAATACACAACGTAGAGCTCCTTTCACCACAGACACGCAAACACATCTTTTTTGAAAGTCCTACTTCAGGTCACTTGTAAATGTAAGGGCTTCATCGAGAACATGAAGTCAATCATGCTTTTGCACTCTGCAACCAATAGAAATGTACTTTTCTACAAACCCGTCTGAATTTCACCGCAAAATGCCCTTCTTTTCTGGTTTGTTGAAAGTTCTCAACACATTAGGAGAAAGAGCGTCTTTGAGCAAGAGGGATGCAGTGTGCGTTTTCCTGGATTTCAAGCGATTTGGGAAACATACTCCCTATTTTTCCACATTGTGTAAGAAGCAACATGAGGCTTGCACGAGATTGAAACAATGCATCCCAAAACGTATTCCAGCAGCGAAAACACACGTTTCTACAAAGACTTTGAAGGAGCAAGCAAAAGCCTAGTGGCTGAGTGTTCTTTCAGAGAGAAACACATCCTTTTCATCCTTATGGAGTGAGTTTTGTGCCAGGAATTCATATGCATTTTGTACTGTGCAGAATGTAGCTACCTGCTCGGGAGTTGTGTCATAGAAGCACCTTTCCTGCAGGAGCTTTTTGCAACATTCATTGTTTGTCTAAGTTCTTTAGGGGTGGTTTTGGAAGGTCTTTCAACTTTGGCCAAATCCCGCTTCGCACGAAATTTTTTCACAGCGCTCTTTCCAAGTGTCCACAAAGAGCTGCTGCTTGAAACTGTCCACATGCACATCTCCCTTACTGGTGTGTTCGTTTCACTACCTGGATTTTGGTTTCCTCTTCCTTCTTTAAAATGACAAGCCTTCTTTCTGCACGCTACACACACCTTGTAGCAGTTTCAGTTTGAAGCATGTTGGTGCTCTCAAAACGCTGTGTAACCTAGGTAGAGTGTGTCACTCTCCAGCACTGAATACACAACGTAGACCTCCTTTCACCACAGACACGCAAACACATCATTTTTGAAAGTCCTACTTCAGATCACTTGGAAATGTAAGGGTTTCATCGAGAACTTGAAGTCAATCATGCTTTTGCACTCTGCAACCAACAGAAATGTACTTTTGTACATACCCGTCTGAATTTCACCGCAAAATGCCCTTCTTTTCTGGTTTGTTGAAAGTTCTCAAAACATTACGAGAAAGAGCGTGTTTGAGCAAGAGTGATGCAGTGTGCGTTTTCCTGGATTTCAAGTGATTTGGGAAACATACTCCTTATTTTTCCAATTGTGTAAGAAACAACATGAGGCTTGCAAGAGATTGAAACAATGCATCCCAAAACGTATTCCAGCAGCGAAAACACACGTTTCTACAAAGACTTTGAAGGAGCAAGCAAAAGCCTAGTGGCTGAGTGTTCTTTCAGAGAGAAACACATGCTTTTAATCCTTATGGAGTGAGTTTTGTGCCAGGAATTCATATGCATTTTGTACTGTGCAGAATGTAGCGACCTGCTCGGGAGTTGTGTCATAGAGGCACCTCTGCTGCAGGAGCTTATTTCAACATTCATTGTTTGGCTAAGTTCTTTAGGGGTGGTTTTGGAAGGTCTTTCAACTTTGGCCAAATCCCGTTTCGCACGAAGTTTTTTAACAGCGCTCTTTCCAAGTGTCCACAAAGAGCTGCTGCTTGAAACTGTCCACATGCACATCTCCCATACTGGTTTGTTCATTTCACTACCTGGATTTTGGTTTCCTCTTCCTTCTTTAAAATGACAAGCCTTCTTTCTGCACGCTACACACACCTTGTAGCAGTTTCAGTTTGAAGCATTTTGGTGTTATCAAAACGCTGTGTAACCTAGGTAGAGTGTGTCACTCTCCAGCACTGAATACAGAACTTAGAGCTCCTTTCACCACAGACACGCAAACACATCTTTTTGTGAAACTCCTACATCAGGTCACTTGGAAATGTAAGGGTTTCATCGAGAACATGAAGTCAATTATGCTTTTGCACTCTGCAACCAATAGAAATGTACTTTTGTACATACCCGTCTGAATTTCACCGCAAAATGACCTTCTTTTCTGGTTTGTTGAAAGTTCTCAACACATTAGGAGAAAGAGCGTCTTTGAGCAAGAGTGATGCAGTGTTCGTTTTCCTGGATTTCAAGTGATTTGGGAAACATACTCCTTATTTTTCCACATTCTGTAAGAAGCAACATGAGGCTTGCAAGAGATTGAAACAATGCATCCCAAAACGTATTCCAGCAGTGAAAACACACGTTTCTACAAAGACTTTGAAGGAGCAAGCAAAAGCCTAGTGGCTGAGTGTTCTTTCAGAGAGAAACACATGCTTTTCATCCTTATGGAGTGAGTTTTGTGTCAGGAATTCATATGCATTTTGTACTGTGCAGAATGTAGCTACCTGCTCGGGAGTTGTGTCATAGAAGCACCTTTCCTGCAGGAGCTTATTGCAACATTCATTGTTTGGCTAAGTTCTTTAAGGGTGGTTTTGGAAGGTCTTTCAACTTTGGCCAAATCCCGCTTCGCACGAAGTTTTTTAACAACGTTCTTTCCAAGTGTCCACAAAGAGCTGCTGCTTGAAACTGTCCACATGCACATCTCCCTTACTGGTGTGTTCGTTTCACTACCTGGATTTTGGTTTCCTCTTCCTTCTTTAAAATGACAAGCCTTCTTTCTGCACGCTACACACACCTTGTAGCAGTTTCAGTTTGAAGCATGTTGGTGCTCTCAAAACGCTGTGTAACCTAGGTTAGAGTGTGTCACTCTCCAGCACTGAATACACAACGTAGAGCTCCTTTCACCACAGACACGCAAAGACATCTTTTTTGAAAGTCCTACTTCAGGTCACTTGGAAATGTAAGGGTTTCATCGAGAACATGAAGTCAATCATGCTTTTGCACTCTGCAACCAATAGAAATGTACTTTTGTACATACCCGTCTGAATTTCACCGCAAAATGCCCTTCTTTTCTGGTTTGTTGAAAGTTCTCAACACATTAGGAGAAAGAGCGTGTTTGAGCAAGAGTGATGCAGTGTGCGTTTTCCTCGATTTCAAGTGATTTGGGAAACATACTCCTTATTTTTCCAATTGTGTAAGAAACAACATGAGGCTTACAAGAGATTGAAACAATGCATCCCAAAACGTATTCCAGCAGCGAAAACACACCTTTCTACAAAGACTTTGAAGGAGCAAGCAAAAGCCTAGTGGCTGAGTGTTCTTTCAGAGAGAAACACATGCTTTTCATCCTTATGGAGTGAGTTTTGTGCCAGGAATTCATATGCATTTTGTACTGTGCAGAATGTAGCTACCTGCTCGGGAGATGTGTCATAGAAGCACCTTTGCTGCTGGAGCTTATTGCAACATTCATTGTTTGGCTAAGTTGTTTAGGGGTGGTTTTGGAAGGTCTTTCAACTTTGGCCAAATCCAGCTTCGTACGAAGTTTTTTAACAGCGCTCTTTCCAAGTGTCCACAAAGAGCTGCTGCTTGAAACTGTCCACATGCACATCTCCCATACTGGTGTGTTCGTTTCACTACCTGGATTTTGGTTTCCTCTTCTTTCTTTGAAATGACAAGCCTTCTTTCTGCATGCTACACACACCTTGTAGCAGTTTCAGTTTGAAGCATTTTGGTGCTATCAAAACGCTGTGTAACATAGGTAGAGTGTGTCACTCTCCAGCACTGAATACACAACTTAGAGCTCCTTTAACCACAGGCACGCAAAACATCTTTTTGTGAAAGTCCTACTTCAGGTCACTAGGAAATGTAAGGGTTTCATCTAGAACATGAAGTCATTTATGCTTTTGCACTCTGCAACCAATAGAAATGTACATTTGTACATACCCGTCTGAATTTCACCGCAAAATGCTCTTCTTTTCTGGTTTGTTGAAAGTTCTCAACACATTAGGAGAAAGAGCGTGTTTGAGCAAGAGTGATGCAGTGTGCGTTTCCTGCACTTCAAGTGATTTGGGAAACATACTCCTTATTTTTCCACATTGTGTAAGAAGCAACATGAGGCTTGCAAGAGATTGAAACAATGCATCCCAAAACGTATTCCAGCAGTGAAAACACACGTTTCTACAAGGACTTTGAAGGAGCAAGCAAAAGCCTAGTGGCTGAGTGTTTTTTCAGAGAGAAACACATGCTTTTCATCCTTATGGAGTGAGTTTTGTGTCAGGAATTCATATGCATTTTGTACTGTGCAGAATGTAGCTACCTGCTCGGGAGTTGTGTCATAGAAGCACCTTTCCTGCAGGAGCTTATTGCAACATTCATTGTTTGGCTAAGTTCTTTAGGGTTGGTTTTGGAAGGTCTTTCAACTTTGGCGAAATCCCGCTTCGCACGAAGTTTTTTAACAGCGCTCTTTCCAAGTGTCCACAAAGAGCTGCTGCTTGAAACTGTCCACATGCACATCTCCCTTACTGGTGTTTTCGTTTCACTACCTGGATTTTGGTTTCCTCTTCCTTCTTTAAAATGACAAGCCTTCTTTCTGCACGCTACACATACCTTGTAGCAGTTTCAGTTTGAAGCATGTTGGTGCTATCAAAACGCTGTGTAACCTAGGTAGAGTGTGTCCCTCTCCAGCACTGAATACACAACGTAGAGCTCCTTTCACCATAGACACGCAAACACATCTTTTTGTGAAAGTCCTACTTCAGGTCACTTGTAAATGTAAGGGTTTCATCGAGAACATGAAGTCAATCATGCTTTTGCACTCTGCAACCAATAGAAATGTACTTTTGTACATACCCGTCTGAATTTCACCGCAAAATGCCCTTCTTTTCTGGTTTGTTGAAAGTTCTCAACACATTAGGAGAAAGAGCGTGTTTGAGCAAGAGTGATGCAGTGTGCGTTTTCCTGGATTTCAAGTGATTTGGGAAACATACTCTTTATTTTTCCACATTGTGTAAGAAGCAACATGAGGCTTGCAAGAGATTGAAACAATGCATCCCAAAACGTATTCCAGCAGCAAAACCACACGTTTCTACAAAGACTTTGAAGGAGCAAGCAAAAGCCGAGTGGCTGAGTGTTCTTTCAGAGAGAAACACATGCTTTTCATCCTTATGGAGTGAGTTTTGTGCCAGGAATTCATATGCATTTTGTACTGTGCAGAATGTAGCTACCTGCTCGGGAGTTGTGTCATAGAGGCACCTTTCCTGCAGGAGCTTATTGCAACATTCATTGTTTGGCTAAGTTGTTTAGGGGTGGTTTTGGAAGGTCTTTCAACTTAGGCCAAATCCCGCTTCCTACGAAATTTTTTCACAGCGCTCTTTCCAAGTGTCCACAAAGAGCTGCTGCTTGAAACTGTCCACATGCACATCTCCCATACTGGTGTGTTCGTTTCACTACCTGGATTTTGGTTTCCTCTTCTTTCTTTGAAATGACAAGCCTTCTTTCTGCACGCTACACACACCTTGTAGCAGTTTCAGTTTGAAGCATGTTGGTGCTATCAAAACGCTGTGTAACCTAGGTAGAGTGTGTCACTCTCCAGCACTGAATACAAAACTTAGAGCTCCTTACACCACAGACACGCAAACACATCTTTTTGTGAAAGTCCTACTTCAGGTCACTTGTAAATGTAAGTGTTTCATCGAGAACATGAAGTCAATCATGCTTTTGCACTCTGCAACCAATAGAAATGTACTTTTGTACATACCCGTCTGAATTTCACAGCAAAATGCCCTTCTTTCCTGGTTTGTTGAAAGTTCTCAACACATTAGGAGAAAGAGCGTGTTTGAGCAAGATTGATGCAGTGTGCGTTTTCCTGGATTTCAAGTGATTTGGGAAACACAGTCCCTATTTTTCCACATTGTGTAAGAAACAACATGAGGCTTGCAAGAGATTGAAACAGTGCATCCCAAAACGTATTACAGCAGCAAAAACACACATTTCTACAAAGACTTTGAAGGAGCAAGCAAAAGCCTAGTGGCTGAGTGTTCTTTCAGAGAGAAACACATGCTTTTCATCCTTATGGAGTGAGTTTTGTGCCAGGAATTCATATGCATTTTGTACTGTGCAGAATGTAGCGACCTGCTCGGGAGTTGTGTCATAGAGGCACCTCTGCTGCAGGAGCTTATTTCAACATTCATTGTTTGGCTAAGTTCTTTAGGGGTGGTTTTGGAAGGTCTTTCAACTTTGGCCAAATCCCGTTTCGCACGAAGTTTTTTAACAGCGCTCTTTCCAAGTGTCCACAAAGAGATGCTGCTTGAAACTGTCCACATGCACATCTCCCATACTGGTTTGTTCATTTCACTACCTGGATTTTGGTTTCCTCTTCCTTCTTTAAAATGACAAGCCTTTTTTCTGCACGCTACACACACCTTGTAGCAGTTTCAGTTTGAAGCATTTTGGTGTTATCAAAACGCTGTGTAACCTAGGTAGAGTGTGTCACTCTCCAGCACTGAATACAGAACTTAGAGCTCCTTTCACCACAGACACGCAAACACATCTTTTTGTGAAACTCCTACATCAGGTCACTTGGAAATGTAAGGGTTTCATCGAGAACATGAAGTCAATTATGCTTTTGCACTCTGCAACCAATAGAAATGTACTTTTGTACATACCCGTCTGAATTTCACCGCAAAATGACCTTCTTTTCTGGTTTGTTGAAAGTTCTCAACACATTAGGAGAAAGAGCGTCTTTGAGCAAGAGTGATGCAGTGTTCGTTTTCCTGGATTTCAAGTGATTTGGGAAACATACTCCTTATTTTTCCACATTCTGTAAGAAGCAACATGAGGCTTGCAAGAGATTGAAACAATGCATCCCAAAACGTATTCCAGCACTGAAAACACACGTTTCTACAAAGACTTTGAAGGAGCAAGCAAAAGCCTAGTGGCTGAGTGTTCTTTCAGAGAGAAACACATGCTTTTCATCCTTATGGAGTGAGTTTTGTGTCAGGAATTCATATGCATTTTGTACTGTGCAGAATGTAGCTACCTGCTCGGGAGTTGTGTCATAGAAGCACCTTTCCTGCAGGAGCTTATTGCAACATTCATTGTTTGGCTAAGTTCTTTAAGGGTGGTTTTGGAAGGTCTTTCAACTTTGGCCAAATCCCGCTTCGCACGAAGTTTTTTAACAACGTTCTTTCCAAGTGTCCACAAAGAGCTGCTGCTTGAAACTGTCCACATGCACATCTCCCTTACTGGTGTGTTCGTTTCACTACCTGGATTTTGGTTTCCTCTTCCTTCTTTAAAATGACAAGCCTTCTTTCTGCACGCTACACACACCTTGTAGCAGTTTCAGTTTGAAGCATGTTGGTGCTCTCAAAACGCTGTGTAACCTAGGTAGAGTGTGTCACTCTCCAGCACTGAATACACAACGTAGAGCTCCTTTCACCACAGACACGCAAAGACATCTTTTTTGAAAGTCCTACTTCAGGTCACTTGGAAATGTAAGGGTTTCATCGAGAACATGAAGTCAATCATGCTTTTGCACTCTGCAACCAATAGAAATGTACTTTTGTACATACCCGTCTGAATTTCACCGCAAAATGCCC
This sequence comes from Miniopterus schreibersii, assembly GCF_964146895.1. NCBI lineage: Eukaryota > Metazoa > Chordata > Mammalia > Chiroptera > Miniopteridae > Miniopterus > Miniopterus schreibersii. Next base: position 325,312 of record NW_027669825.1, on the reverse strand, counting down.
TTCTTTTCTGGTTTGTTGAAAGTTCTCAACACATTAGGAGAAAGAGCGTGTTTGAGCAAGAGTGATGCAGTGTGCGTTTTCCTCGATTTCAAGTGATTTGGGAAACATACTCCTTATTTTTCCAATTGTGTAAGAAACAACATGAGGCTTACAAGAGATTGAAACAATGCATCCCAAAACGTATTCCAGCAGCGAAAACACACCTTTCTACAAAGACTTTGAAGGAGCAAGCAAAAGCCTAGTGGCTGAGTGTTCTTTCAGAGAGAAACACATGCTTTTCATCCTTATGGAGTGAGTTTTGTGCCAGGAATTCATATGCATTTTGTACTGTGCAGAATGTAGCTACCTGCTCGGGAGTTGTGTCATAGAGGCACCTTTCCTGCAGGAGCTTTTTGCAACATTCATTGTTTGGCTAAGTTCTTTAGGGGTGGTTTTGGAAGGTCTTTCAAGTTTGGCCAAATCCAGCTTCGTACGAAGTTTTTTCACAGCGCTCTTTCCAAGTGTCCACAAAGAGCTGCTGCTTGAAACTGTCCACATGCACATCTCCCATACTGGTGTGTTCGTTTCACTACCTGGATTTTGGTTTCCTCTTCTTTCTTTGAAATGACAAGCCTTCTTTCTGCACGCTACACACACCTTTTAGCAGTTTCAGTTTGAAGCATGTTGGTGCTCTCAAAACGCTCTGTAACCTAGGTAGAGTGTGTCACTCTCCAGCACTGAATACAAAACTTAGAGCTCCTTTCACCACAGACACGCAAACACATCTTTTTGTGAAAGTCCTACTTCAAGTCACTTGCAAATGTAAGGGTTTCATCGAGAACTTGAAGTCAATCATGCTTTTGCACTCTGCAACCAACAGAAATGTACTTTTCTACAAACCCGTCTGAATTTCACCGCAAAATGCCCTTCTTTTCTGGTTTGTTGAAAGTTCTCAACACATTAGGAGAAAGAGCGTGTTTGAGCAAGAGGGATGCAGTGTGCGTTTTCCTGGATTTCAAGCGATTTGGGAAACATACTCCCTATTTTTCCACATTGTGTAAGAAGCAACATGAGGCTTGCACGAGATTGAAACAATGCATCCCAAAACGTATTCCAGCAGCGAAAACACACGTTTCTACAAAGACTTTGAAGGAGCAAGCAAAAGCCTAGTGGCTGAGTGTTCTTTCAGAGAGAAACACATGCTTTTCATCCTTATGGAGTGAGTTTTGTGCCAGGAATTCATATGCATTTTGTACTGTGCAGAATGTAGCTACCTGCTCGGGAGTTGTGTCATAGAAGCACCTTTCCTGCAGGAGCTTTTTGCAACATTCATTGTTTGTCTAAGTTCTTTAGGGGTGGTTTTGGAAGGTCTTTCAACTTTGGCCAAATCCCGCTTCGCACGAAATTTTTTCACAGCGCTCTTTCCAAGTGTCCACAAAGAGCTGCTGCTTGAAACTGTCCACATGCACATCTCCCTTACTGGTGTGTTCGTTTCACTACCTGGATTTTGGTTTCCTCTTCCTTCTTTAAAATGACAAGCCTTCTTTCTGCACGCTACACACACCTTGTAGCAGTTTCAGTTTGAAGCATGTTGGTGCTCTCAAAACGCTGTGTAACCTAGGTAGAGTGTGTCACTCTCCAGCACTGAATACACAACGTAGACCTCCTTTCACCACAGACACGCAAACACATCATTTTTGAAAGTCCTACTTCAGATCACTTGGAAATGTAAGGGTTTCATCGAGAACTTGAAGTCAATCATGCTTTTGCACTCTGCAACCAACAGAAATGTACTTTTGTACATACCCGTCTGAATTTCACCGCAAAATGCCCTTCTTTTCTGGTTTGTTGAAAGTTCTCAAAACATTACGAGAAAGAGCGTGTTTGAGCAAGAGTGATGCAGTGTGCGTTTTCCTGGATTTCAAGTGATTTGGGAAACATACTCCTTATTTTTCCAATTGTGTAAGAAACAACATGAGGCTTGCAAGAGATTGAAACAATGCATCCCAAAACGTATTCCAGCAGCGAAAACACACGTTTCTACAAAGACTTTGAAGGAGCAAGCAAAAGCCTAGTGGCTGAGTGTTCTTTCAGAGAGAAACACATGCTTTTCATCCTTATGGAGTGAGTTTTGTGCCAGGAATTCATATGCATTTTGTACTGTGCAGAATGTAGCTACCTGCTCGGGAGTTGTGTCATAGAGGCACCTTTCCTGCAGGAGCTTATTGCAACATTCATTGTTTGGCTAAGTTGTTTAGGGGTGGTTTTGGAAGGTCTTTCAACTTTGGCCAAATCCCGCTTCGTACGAAATTTTTTCACAGCGCTCTTTCCAAGTGTCCACAAAGAGCTGCTGCTTGAAACTGTCCACATGCACATCTCCCATACTGCTGTGTTCGTTTCACTACCTGGATTTTGGTTTCCTCTTCTTTCTTTGAAATGACAAGCCTTCTTTCTGCACGCTACACACACCTTTTAGCAGTTTCAGTTTGAAGCATGTTGGTGCTCTCAAAACGCTCTGTAACCTAGGTAGAGTGTGTCCCTCTCCAGCACTGAATACACAACGTAGAGCTCCTTTCACCACAGACAAGCAAACACATCTTTTTGTGAAAGTCCTACTTCAAGTCACTTGCAAATGTAAGGGTTTCATCGAGAACTTGAAGTCAATCATGCTTTTGCACTCTGCAACCAACAGAAATGTACTTTTGTACATACCTGTCTGAATTTCACCGCAAAATGCCCTTCTTTTCTGGTTTGTTGAAAGTTCTCAAAACATTACGAGAAAGAGCGTGTTTGAGCAAGAGTGATGCAGTGTGCGTTTTCCTGGATTTCAAGTGATTTGGGAAACATACTCCTTATTTTTCCAATTGTGTAAGAAACAACATGAGGCTTGCAAGAGATTGAAACAATGCATCCCAAAACGTATTCCAGCAGCGAAAACACACGTTTCTACAAAGACTTTGAAGGAGCAAGCAAAAGCCTAGTGGCTGAGTGTTCTTTCAGAGAGAAACACATGCTTTTCATCCTTATGGAGTGAGTTTTGTGCCAGGAATTCATATGCATTTTCTACTGTGCAGAATGTAGCTACCTGCTCGGGAGTTGTGTCATAGAAGCACCTTTCCTGCAGGAGCTTTTTGCAACATTCATTGTTTGTCTAAGTTCTTTAGGGGTGGTTTTGGAAGGTCTTTCAACTTTGGCCAAATCCCGCTTCGCACGAACTTTTTTCACAGCGCTCTTTCCAAGTGTCCACAAAGAGCTGCTGCTTGAAACTGTCCACATGCACATCTCCCTTACTGGTGTGTTCGTTTCACTACCTGGATTTTGGTTTCCTCTTCCTTCTTTAAAATGACAAGCCTTCTTTCTGCACGCTACACACACCTTGTAGCAGTTTCAGTTTGAAGCATGTTGGTGCTCTCAAAACGCTGTGTAACCTAGGTAGAGTGTGTCACTCTCCAGCACTGAATACACAACGTAGACCTCCTTTCACCACAGACACGCAAACACATCATTTTTGAAAGTCCTACTTCAGATCACTTGGAAATGTAAGGGTTTCATCGAGAACTTGAAGTCAATCATGCTTTTGCACTCTGCAACCAACAGAAATGTACTTTTGTACATACCCGTCTGAATTTCACCGCAAAATGCCCTTCTTTTCTGGTTTGTTGAAAGTTCTCAAAACATTACGAGAAAGAGCGTGTTTGAGCAAGAGTGATGCAGTGTGCGTTTTCCTGGATTTCAAGTGATTTGGGAAACATACTCCTTATTTTTCCAATTGTGTAAGAAACAACATGAGGCTTGCAAGAGATTGAAACAATGCGTCCCAAAACGTATTCCAGCAGCGAAAACACACGTTTCTACAAAGACTTTGAAGGAGCAAGCAAAAGCCTAGTGGCTGAGTGTTCTTTCAGAGAGAAACACATGCTTTTCATCCTTATGGAGTGAGTTTTGTGCCAGGAATTCATATGCATTTTGTACTGTGCAGAATGTAGCTACCTGCTCGGGGGTTGTGTCATAGAGGCACCTTTCCTGCAGGAGCTTATTGCAACATTCATTGTTTGGCTAAGTTGTTTAGGGGTGGTTTTGGAAGGTCTTTCAACTTTGGCCAATCCCGCTTCGTACGAAATTTTTTCACAGCGCTCTTTCCAAGTGTCCACAAAGAGCTGCTGCTTGAAACTGTCCACATGCACATCTCCCATACTGGTGTGTTCGTTTCACTACCTGGATTTTGGTTTCCTCTTCTTTCTTTGAAATGACAAGCCTTCTTTCTGCACGCTACACACACCTTGTAGCAGTTTCAGTTTGAAGCATGTTGGTGCTATCAAAACGCTGTGTAACCTAGGTAGAGTGTGTCACTCTCCAGCACTGAATACACAACATAGAGGTCCTTTCACCACAGACACGCAAACACATCTTTTTTGAAAGTCCTACTTCAGGTCACTTGTAAATGTAAGGGCTTCATCGAGAACATGAAGTCAATCATGCTTTTGGACTCTGCAACCTATAGAAATGTACTTTTCTACAAACCCGTCTGAATTTCACCGCAAAATGCCCTTCTTTTCCGGTTTGTTGAAAGTTCTCAACACATTAGGAGAAAGAGCGTGTTTGAGCAAGAGGGATGCAGTGTGCGTTTTCCTGGATTTCAAGAGATTTGGGAAACATACTCCCTATTTTTCCACATTGTGTAAGAAGCAACATGAGGCTTGCACGAGATTGAAACAATGCATCCCAAAACGTATTCCAGCAGCGAAAACACACGTTTCTACAAAGACTTTGAAGGAGCAAGCAAAAGCCTAGTGGCTGAGTGTTCTTTCAGAGAGAAACACATACTTTTCATCCTTATGGAGTGAGTTTTGTGCCAGGAATTCATATGCATTTTGTACTGTGCGGAATGTAGCTACCTGCTCGGGAGTTGTGTCATAGAAGCACCTTTCCTGCAGGAGCTTTTTGCAACATTCATTGTTTGTCTAAGTTCTTTAGGGGTGGTTTTGGAAGGTCTTTCAACTTTGGCCAAATCCCGCTTCGCACGAACTTTTTTCACAGCGCTCTTTCCAAGTTTCCACAAAGAGCTGCTGCTTGAAACTGTCCACATGCACATCTCCCTGACTGGTGTGTTCGTTTCACTACCTGGATTTTGGTTTCCTCTTCCTTCTTTAAAATGACAAGCCTTCTTTCTGCACGCTACACACACCTTGTAGCAGTTTCAGTTTGAAGCATGTTGGTGCTCTCAAAACGCTGTGTAACCTAGGTAGAGTGTGTCACTCTCCAGCACTGAATACACAACGTAGACCTCCTTTCACCACAGACACGCAAACACATCATTTTTGAAAGTCCTACTTCAGATCACTTGGAAATGTAAGGGTTTCATCGAGAACTTGAAGTCAATCATGCTTTTGCACTCTGCAACCAACAGAAATGTACTTTTGTACATACCCGTCTGAATTTCACCGCAAAATGCCCTTCTTTTCTGGTTTGTTGAAAGTTCTCAAAACATTACGAGAAAGAGCGTGTTTGAGCAAGAGTGATGCAATGTGCGTTTTCCTGGATTTCAAGTGATTTGGGAAACATACTCCTTATGTTTCCAATTGTGTAAGAAACAACATGAGGCTTGCAAGAGATTGAAACAATGCATCCCAAAACGTATTCCAGCAGCGAAAACACACGTTTCTACAAAGACTTTGAAGGAGCAAGCAAAAGCCTAGTGGCTGAGTGTTCTTTCAGAGAGAAACACATGCTTTTCATCCTTATGGAGTGAGTTTTGTGCCAGGAATTCATATGCATTTTGTACTGTGCAGAATGTAGCTACCTGCTCGGGAGTTGTGTCATAGAGGCACCTTTCCTTCAGGAGCTTATTGCAACATTCATTGTTTGGCTAAGTTGTTTAGGGGTGGTTTTGGAAGGTCTTTCAACTTTGGCAAAATCCCGCTTCGTACGAAATTTTTTCACAGCGCTCTTTCCAAGTGTCCACAAAGAGCTGCTGCTTGAAACTGTCCACATGCACATCTCCCATACTGGTGTGTTCGTTTCACTACCTGGATTTTGGTTTCCTCTTCCTTCTTTAAAATGACAAGCCTTCTTTCTGCACGCTACACACACCTTGTAGCAGTTTCAGTTTGAAGCATGTTGGTGCTCTCAAAACGCTGTGTAACCTAGGTAGAGTGTGTCACTCTCCAGCACTGAATACACAACGTAGACCTCCTTTCACCACAGACACGCAAACACATCATTTTTGAAAGTCCTACTTCAGATCACTTGGAAATGTAAGGGTTTCATCGAGAACTTGAAGTCAATCATGCTTTTGCACTCTGCAACCAACAGAAATGTACTTTTGTACATACCCGTCTGAATTTCACCGCAAAATGCCCTTCTTTTCTGGTTTGGTGAAAGTTCTCAAAACATTACGAGAAAGAGCGTGTTTGAGCAAGAGTGATGCAATGTGCGTTTTCCTGGATTTCAAGTGATTTGGGAAACATACTCCTTATTTTTCCAATTGTGTAAGAAACAACATGAGGCTTGCAAGAGATTGAAACAATGCATCCCAAAACGTATTCCAGCAGCGAAAACACACGTTTCTACAAAGACTTTGAAGGAGCAAGCAAAAGCCTAGTGGCTGAGTGTTCTTTCAGAGAGAAACACATGCTTTTCATCCTTATGGAGTGAGTTTTGTGCCAGGAATTCATATGCATTTTGTACTGTGCAGAATGTAGCTACCTGCTCGGGAGTTGTGTCATAGAGGCACCTTTCCTTCAGGAGCTTATTGCAACATTCATTGTTTGGCTAAGTTGTTTAGGGGTGGTTTTGGAAGGTCTTTCAACTTTGGCCAAATCCCGCTTCGTACGAAATTTTTTCACAGCGCTCTTTCCAAGTGTCCACAAAGAGCTGCTGCTTGAAACTGTCCACATGCACATCTCCCATACTGGTGTGTTCGTATCACTACCTGGATTTTGGTTTCCTCTTCTTTCTTTGAAATGACAAGCCTTCTTTCTGCACGCTACACACACCTTTTAGCAGTTTCAGTTTGAAGCATGTTGGTGCTCTCAAAACGCTCTGTAACCTAGGTAGAGTGTGTCCCTCTCCAGCACTGAATACACAACGTAGAGCTCCTTTCACCACAGACAAGCAAACACATCTTTTTGTGAAAGTCCTACTTCAAGTCACTTGCAAATGTAAGGGTTTCATCGAGAACTTGAAGTCAATCATGCTTTTGCACTCTGCAACCAACAGAAATGTACTTTTGTACATACCTGTCTGAATTTCACCGCAAAATGCCCTTCCTTTCTGGTTTGTTGAAAGTTCTCAAAACATTACGAGAAAGAGCGTGTTTGAGCAAGAGTGATGCAGTGTGCGTTTTCCTGGATTTCAAGTGATTTGGGAAACATACTCCTTATTTTTCCAATTGTGTAAGAAACAACATGAGGCTTGCAAGAGATTGAAACAATGCGTCCCAAAACGTATTCCAGCAGCGAAAACACACGTTTCTACAAAGACTTTGAAGGAGCAAGCAAAAGCCTAGTGGCTGAGTGTTCTTTCAGAGAGAAACACATGCTTTTCATCCTTATGGAGTGAGTTTTGTGCCAGGAATTCATATGCATTTTGTACTGTGCAGAATGTAGCTACCTGCTCGGGAGTTGTGTCATAGAGGCACCTTTCCTGCAGGAGCTTATTGCAACATTCATTGTTTGGCTAAGTTGTTTAGGGGTGGTTTTGGAAGGTCTTTCAACTTTGGCCAAATCCCGCTTCGTACGAAATTTTTTCACAGCGCTCTTTCCAAGTGTCCACAAAGAGCTGCTGCTTGAAACTGTCCACATGCACATCTCCCATACTGGTGTGTTCGTTTCACTACCTGGATTTTGGTTTCCTCTTCTTTCTTTGAAATGACAAGCCTTCTTTCTGCACGCTACACACACCTTGTAGCAGTTTCAGTTTGAAGCATGTTGGTGCTATCAAAACGCTGTGTAACCTAGGTAGAGTGTGTCACTCTCCAGCACTGAATACAAAACTTAGAGCTCCTTACACCACAGACACGCAAACACATCTTTTTGTGAAAGTCCTACTTCAGGTCACTTGTAAATGTAAGTGTTTCATCGAGAACATGAAGTCAATCATGCTTTTGCACTCTGCAACCAATAGAAATGTACTTTTGTACATACCCGTCTGAATTTCACAGCAAAATGCCCTTCTTTCCTGGTTTGTTGAAAGTTCTCAACACATTAGGAGAAAGAGCGTGTTTGAGCAAGATTGATGAAGTGTGCGTTTTCCTGGATTTCAAGTGATTTGGGAAACACAGTCCCTATTTTTCCACATTGTGTAAGAAACAACATGAGGCTTGCAAGAGATTGAAACAGTGCATCCCAAAACGTATTACAGCAGCAAAAACACACGTTTCTACAAAGACTTTGAAGGAGCAAGCAAAAGCCTAGTGGCTGAGTGTTCTTTCAGAGAGAAACACATGCTTTTCATCCTTATGGAGTGAGTTTTGTGTCAGGAATTCATATGCATTTTGTACTGTGCAGAATGTAGCTACCTGCTCGGGAGTTGTGTCATAGAAGCACCTTTCCTGCAGGAGCTTATTGCAACATTCATTGTTTGGCTAAGTTCTTTAAGGGTGGTTTTGGAAGGTCTTTCAACTTTGGCCAAATCCCGCTTCGCACGAAGTTTTTTAACAACGTTCTTTCCAAGTGTCCACAAAGAGCTGCTGCTTGAAACTGTCCACATGCACATCTCCCTTACTGGTGTGTTCGTTTCACTACCTGGATTTTGGTTTCCTCTTCCTTCTTTAAAATGACAAGCCTTCTTTCTGCACGGTACACACACCTTGTAGCAGTTTCAGTTTGAAGCATGTTGGTGCTCTCAAAACGCTCTGTAACCTAGGTAGAGTGTGCCACTCTCCAGCACTGAATACAAAACTTAGAGCTCCTTTCACCACAGACACGCAAACACATCTTTTTGTGAAAGTCCTACTTCAAGTCACTTGCAAATGTAAGGGTTTCATCGAGAACTTGAAGTCAATCATGCTTTTGCACTCTGCAACCAACAGAAATGTACTTTTGTACATACCTGTCTGAATTTCACCGCAAAATGCCCTTCTTTTCTGGTTTGTTGAAAGTTCTCAAAACATTACGAGAAAGAGCGTGTTTGAGCAAGAGTGATGCAGTGTGCGTTTTCCTGGATTTCAAGTGATTTGGGAAACATACTCCTTATTTTTCCAATTGTGTAAGAAACAACATGAGGCTTGCAAGAGATTGAAACAATGAGTCCCAAAACGTATTCCAGCAGCGAAAACACACGTTTCTACAAAGACTTTGAAGGAGCAAGCAAAAGCCTAGTGGCTGAGTGTTCTTTCAGAGAGAAACACATGCTTTTCATCCTTATGGAGTGAGTTTTGTGCCAGGAATTCATATGCATTTTGTACTGTGCAGAATGTAGCTACCTGCTCGGGGGTTGTGTCATAGAGGCACCTTTCCTGCAGGAGCTTATTGCAACATTCATTGTTTGGCTAAGTTGTTTAGGGGTGGTTTTGGAAGGTCTTTCAACTTTGGCCAAATCCCGCTTTGTACGAAATTTTTTCACAGCGCTCTTTCCAAGTGTCCACAAAGAGCTGCTGCTTGAAACTGTCCACATGCACATCTCCCATACTGGTGTGTTCGTTTCACTACCTGGATTTTGGTTTCCTCTTCTTTCTTTGAAATGACAAGCCTTCTTTCTGCACGCTACACACACCTTGTAGCAGTTTCAGTTTGAAGCATGTTGGTGCTATCAAAACGCTGTGTAACCTAGGTAGAGTGTGTCACTCTCCAGCACTGAATACACAACATAGAGGTCCTTTCACCACAGACACGCAAACACATCTTTTTTGAAAGTCCTACTTCAGGTCACTTGTAAATGTAAGGGCTTCATCGAGAACATGAAGTCAATCATGCTTTTGGACTCTGCAACCTATAGAAATGTACTTTTCTACAAACCCGTCTGAATTTCACCGCAAAATGCCCTTCTTTTCTGGTTTGTTGAAAGTTCTCAACACATTAGGAGAAAGAGCGTGTTTGAGCAAGAGGGATGCAGTGTGCGTTTTCCTGGATTTCAAGCGATTTGGGAAACATACTCCCTATTTTTCCACATTGTGTAAGAAGCAACATGAGGCTTGCACGAGATTGAAACAATGCATCCCAAAACGTATTCCAGCAGCGAAAACACACGTTTCTACAAAGACTTTGAAGGAGCAAGCAAAAGCCTAGTGGCTGAGTGTTCTTTCAGAGAGAAACACATGCTTTTCATCCTTATGGAGTGAGTTTTGTGCCAGGAATTCATATGCATTTTGTACTGTGCAGAATGTAGCTACCTGCTCGGGAGTTGTGTCATAGAAGCACCTTTCCTGCAGGAGCTTTTTGCAACATTCATTGTTTGTCTAAGTTCTTTAGGGGTGGTTTTGGAAGGTCTTTCAACTTTGGCCAAATCCCGCTTCGCACGAACTTTTTTCACAGCGCTCTTTCCAAGTGTCCACAAAGAGCTGCTGCTTGAAACTGTCCACATGCACATCTCCCTGACTGGTGTGTTCGTTTCACTACCTGGATTTTGGTTTCCTCTTCCTTCTTTAAAATGACAAGCCTTCTTTCTGCACGCTACACACACCTTGTAGCAGTTTCAGTTTGAAGCATGTTGGTGCTCTCAAAACGCTGTGTAACCTAGGTAGAGTGTGTCACTCTCCAGCACTGAATACACAACGTAGACCTCCTTTCACCACAGACACGCAAACACATCATTTTTGAAAGTCCTACTTCAGATCACTTGGAAATGTAAGGGTTTCATCGAGAACTTGAAGTCAATCATGCTTTTGCACTCTGCAACCAACAGAAATGTACTTTTGTACATACCCGTCTGAATTTCACCGCAAAATGCCCTTCTTTTCTGATTTGTTGAAAGTTCTCAAAACATTACGAGAAAGAGCGTCTTTTAGCAAGAGTGATGCAGTGTTCGTTTTCCTGGATTTCAAGTGATTTGGGAAACATACTCCTTATTTTTCCACATTCTGTAAGAAGCAACATGAGGCTTGCAAGAGATTGAAACAATGCATCCCAAAACGTATTCCAGCACTGAAAACACACGTTTCTACAAAGACTTTGAAGGAGCAAGCAAAAGCCTAGTGGCTGAGTGTTCTTTCAGAGAGAAACACATGCTTTTCATCCTTATGGAGTGAGTTTTGTGTCAGGAATTCATATGCATTTTGTACTGTGCAGAATGTAGCTACCTGCTCGGGAGTTGTGTCATAGAAGCACCTTTCCTGCAGGAGCTTATTGCAACATTCATTGTTTGGCTAAGTTCTTTAAGGGTGGTTTTGGAAGGTCTTTCAACTTTGGCCAAATCCCGCTTCGCACGAAGTTTTTTAACAACGTTCTTTCCAAGTGTCCACAAAGAGCTGCTGCTTGAAACTGTCCACATGCACATCTCCCTTACTGGTGTGTTCGTTTCACTACCTGGATTTTGGTTTCCTCTTCCTTCTTTAAAATGACAAGCCTTCTTTCGGCACGCTACACACACCTTGTAGCAGTTTCAGTTTGAAGCATGTTGGTGCTCTCAAAACGCTGTGTAACCTAGGTAGAGTGTGTCACTCTCCAGCACTGAATACACAACGTAGAGCTCCTTTCACCACAGACACGCAAAGACATCTTTTTTGAAAGTCCTACTTCAGGTCACTTGGAAATGTAAGGGTTTCATCGAGAACATGAAGTCAATCATGCTTTTGCACTCTGCAACCAATAGAAATGTACTTTTGTACATACCCGTCTGAATTTCACCGCAAAATGCCCTTCTTTTCTGGTTTGTTGAAAGTTCTCAACACATTAGGAGAAAGAGCGTGTTTGAGCAAGAGTGATGCAGTGTGCGTTTTCCTCGATTTCAAGTGATTTGGGAAACATACTCCTTATTTTTCCAATTGTGTAAGAAACAACATGAGGCTTACAAGAGATTGAAACAATGCATCCCAAAACGTATTCCAGCAGCGAAAACACACCTTTCTACAAAGACTTTCAAGGAGCAAGCAAAAGACTCGTGGCTGAGTGTTCTTTCAGAGAGAAACACATGCTTTTCATCCTTATGGAGTGAGTTTTGTGCCAGGAATTCATATGCATTTTGTACTGTGCAGAATGTAGCTACCTGCTCGGGAGTTGTGTCATAGAGGCACCTTTGCTGCTGGAACTTATTGCAACATTCATTGTTTGGCTAAGTTGTTTAGGGGTGGTTTTGGAAGGTCTTTCAACTTTGGCCAAATCCAGCTTCGTACGAAGTTTTTTAACAGCGCTCTTTCCAAGTGTCCACAAAGAGCTGCTGCTTGAAACTGTCCACATGCACATCTCCCATACTGGTGTGTTCGTTTCACTACCTGGATTTTGGTTTCCTCTTCTTTCTTTGAAATGACAAGCCTTCTTTCTGCATGCTACACACACCTTGTAGCAGTTTCAGTTTGAAGCATTTTGGTGCTATCAAAACGCTGTGTAACATAGGTAGAGTGTGTCACTCTCCAGCACTGAATACACAACTTAGAGCTCCTTTAACCACAGGCACGCAAAACATCTTTTTGTGAAAGTCCTACTTCAGGTCACTTGGAAATGTAAGGGTTTCATCTAGAACATGAAGTCATTTATGCTTTTGCACTCTGCAACCAATAGAAATGTACATTTGTACATACCCGTCTGAATTTCACCGCAAAATGCTCTTCTTTTCTGGTTTGTTGAAAGTTCTCAACACATTAGGAGAAAGAGCGTGTTTGAGCAAGAGTGATGCAGTGTGCGTTTCCTGCACTTCAAGTGATTTGGGAAACATACTCCTTATTTTTCCACATTGTGTAAGAAGCAACATGAGGCTTGCAAGAGATTGAAACAATGCATCCCAAAACGTATTCCAGCAGTGAAAACACACGTTTCTACAAAGACTTTGAAGGAGCAAGCAAAAGCCTAGTGGCTGAGTGTTTTTTCAGAGAGAAACACATGCTTTTCATCCTTATGGAGTGAGTTTTGTGTCAGGAATTCATATGCATTTTGTACTGTGCAGAATGTAGCTACCTGCTCAGGAGTTGTGTCATAGAAGCACCTTTCCTGCAGGAGCTTATTGCAACATTCATTGTTTGGCTAAGTTCTTTAGGGTTGGTTTTGGAAGGTCTTTCAACTTTGGCCAAATCCCGCTTCGCACGAAGTTTTTTAACAGCGCTCTTTCCAAGTGTCCACAAAGAGCTGCTGCTTGAAACTGTCCACATGCACATCTCCCTTACTGGTGTTTTCGTTTCACTACCTGGATTTTGGTTTCCTCTTCCTTCTTTAAAATGACAAGCCTTCTTTCTGCACGCTATACATACCTTGTAGCAGTTTCAGTTTGAAGCATGTTGGTGCTATCAAAACGCTGTGTAACCTAGGTAGAGTGTGTCCCTCTCCAGCACTGAATACACAACATAGAGCTCCTTTCACCATAGACACGCAAACACATCTTTTTGTGAAAGTCCTACTTCAGGTCACTTGTAAATGTAAGGGTTTCATCGAGAACATGAAGTCAATCATGCTTTTGCACTCTGCAACCAATAGAAATGTACTTTTGTACATACCCGTCTGAATTTCACCGCAAAATGCCCTTCTTTTCTGGTTTGTTGAAAGTTCTCAAAACATTAGGAGAAAGAGCGTGTTTGAGCAAGAGTGATGCAGTGTGCGTTTTCCTGGATTTCAAGTGATTTGGGAAACATACTCTTTATTTTTCCACATTGTGTAAGAAGCAACATGAGGCTTGCAAGAGATTGAAACAATGCATCCCAAAACGTATTCCAGCAGCAAAACCACACGTTTCTACAAAGACTTTGAACGAGCAAGCAAAAGCCGAGTGGCTGAGTGTTCTTTCAGAGAGAAACACATGCTTTTCATTCTTATGGAGTGAGTTTTGTGCCAGGAATTCATATGCATTTTGTACTGTGCAGAATGTAGCTACCTGCTCGGGAGTTGTGTCATAGAGGCACCTTTGCTGCAGGAGCTTATTGCAACATTCATTGTTTGGCTAAGTGGTTTAGGGGTGGTTTTGGAAGGTCTTTCAACTTTGGCCAAATCCCGCTTCGTACGAAATTTTTTCACAGCGCTCTTTCCAAGTGTCCACAAAGAGCTGCTGCTTGAAACTGTCCACATGCACATCTCCCATACTGGTGTGTTCGTTTCACTACCTGGATTTTGGTTTCCTCTTCTTTCTTTGAAATGACAAGCCTTCTTTCTGCACGCTACACACACCTTGTAGCAGTTTCAGTTTGAAGCATGTTGGTGCTATCAAAACGCTGTGTAACCTAGGTAGAGTGTGTCACTCTCCAGCACTGAATACAAAACTTAGAGCTCCTTACACCACAGACACGCAAACACATCTTTTTGTGAAAGTCCTACTTCAGGTCACTTGTAAATGTAAGTGTTTCATCGAGAACATGAAGTCAATCATGCTTTTGCACTCTGCAACCAATAGAAATGTACTTTTGTACATACCCGTCTGAATTTCACCGCAAAATGCCCTTCTTTTCTGGTTTGTTGAAAGTTCTCAACACATTAGGAGAAAGAGCGTGTTTGAGCAAGAGTGATGCAGTGTGCGTTTTCCTGGATTTCAAGTGATTTGGGAAACATACTCCTTATTTTTCCACATTGTGTAAGAAGCAACATGAGGCTTGCAAGAGATTGAAACAATGCATCCCAAAACGTATTCCAGCAGTGAAAACACACGTTTCTACAAAGACTTTGAAGGAGCAAGCAAAAGCCTAGTGGCTGAGTGTTCTTTCAGAGAGAAACACATGCTTTTCATCCTTATGGAGTGAGTTTTGTGTCAGGAATTCATATGCATTTTCTACTGTGCAGAATGTAGCTACCTGCTCGGGAGTTGTGTCATAGAAGCACCTTTCCTGCAGGAGCTTATTGCAACATTCATTGTTTGGCTAAGTTCTTTAAGGGTGGTTTTGGAAGGTGTTTCATCTTTGGCCAAATCCCGCTTCGCACGAAGTTTTTTAACAACACTCTTTACAAGTGTCCACAACGAGCCTCTGCTTGAAACTGTCCACATGCACATCTCCCTTACTGGTGTGTTCGTTTCACTACCTGGATTTTGGTTTCCTCTTCCTTCTGTAAAATGACAAGCCTTCTTTCTGCACGCTACACACACCTTGTAGCAGTTTCAGTTTGAAGCATGTTGGTGCTCTCAAAACGCTGTGTAACCTAGGTAGAGTGTGTCACTCTCCAGCCTGAATACACAACTTAGAGCTCCTTTCACCACAGACACGCAAAGACATCTCTTTTGAAAGTCCTACTTCAAGTCACTTGGAAATGTAAGGGTTTCATCGAGAACATGAAGTCAATCATGCTTTTGCACTCTGCAACCAATAGAAATGTACTTTTGTACATACCCGTCTGAATTTCACCGCAAAATGCCCTTCTTTTCTGGTTTGTTGAGAGTTCTGAACACATTAGTAGAAAGAGCGTGTTTGAGCAAGAGTGATGCAGTGTGCGTTTTCCTGGATTTCAAGCGATTTGGGAAACATACTCCCTATTTTTCCACATTGTGTAAGAAACAACATGAGGCTTGCAAGAGATTGAAACAAGGCATCCCAAAACGTATTCCAGCAGCGAAAACACACGTTTCTACAAAGACTTTGAAGGAGCAAGCAAAAGCCTAGTGGCTGAGTGTTCTTTCAGAGAGAAACACATGCTTTTCATCCTTATGGAGTGAGTATTGTGCTAGGAATTCATATGCATTTTGTACTGTGCAGAATGTAGCTACCTGCTCGGGAGTTGTGTCATAGAAGCACCTTTCCTGCAGGAGCTTTTTGCAACATTCATTGTTTGGCTAAGTTCTTTAGGGGTGGTTTTGGAAGGTCTTTCAACTTTGGCCAAATCCCGCTTCGCACGAAATTTTTTCACAGCGCTCTTTCCAAGTGTCCACAAAGAGCTGCTGCTTGAAACTGTCCACATGCACATCTCCCTTACTGGTGTGTTCGTTTCACTACCTGGATTTTGGTTTCCTCTTCCTTCTTTAAAATGACAAGCCTTCTTTCTGCACGCTACACACACCTTGTAGCAGTTTCAGTTTGAAGCATGTTGGTGCTCTCAAAACGCTGTGTAACCTAGGTAGAGTGTGTCACTCTCCAGCACTGAATACACAACGTAGAGGTCCTTTCACCACAGACACGCAAACACATCTTTTTCTGAAAGTCCTACTTCAGGTCACTTGGAAATGTAAGGGTTTCATCGAGAACATGAAGTCAATCATGCTTTTGCACTCTGCAACCAATAGAAATGTACTTTTGTACATACCCGTCTGAATTTCACCGCAAAATGCCCTTCTTTTCTGGTTTGTTGAGAGTTCTCAACACATTAGGAGAAAGAGCGTGTTTGAGCAAGAGTGATGCAGTGTGCGTTTTCCTGGATTTCAAGCGATTTGGGAAACATACTCCCTATTTTTCCACATTGTGTAAGAAGCAACATGAGGCTTGCACGAGATTGAAACAATGCATCCCAAAACGTATTCCAACAGCGAAAACACACGTTTCTACAAAGACTTTGAAGGAACAAGCAAAAGCCTAGTGGCTGAGTGTTCTTTCAGAGAGAAACACATGCTTTTCATCCTTATGGAGTGAGTTTTGTGCCAGGAATTCATATGCATTTTGTACTGTGCAGAATGTAGCTACCTGCTCGGGAGTTGTGTCATAGAGGCACCTTTCCTGCAGGAGCTTTTTGCAACATTCATTGTTTGGCTAAGTTCTTTAGGGGTGGTTTTGGAAGGTCTTTCAACTTTGGCCAAATCCAGCTTCACACGAAGTTTTTTAACAGCGCTCTTTCCAAGTGTCCACAAAGAGCTGCTGCTTGAAACTGTCCACATGCACATCTCCCTTACTGGTGTTTTCGTTTCACTACCTGGATTTTGGTTTCCTCTTCCTTCTTTAAAATGACAAGCCTTCTTTCTGCACGCTACACATACCTTGTAGCAGTTCCAGTTTGAAGCATGTTGGTGCTATCAAAACGCTGTGTAACCTAGGTAGAGTGTGTCCCTCTCCAGCACTGAATACACAACGTAGAGCTCCTTTCACCATAGACACGCAAACACATCTTTTTGTGAAAGTCCTACTTCAGGTCACTTGTAAATGTAAGGGTTTCATCGAGAACATGAAGTCAATCATGCTTTTGCACTCTGCAACCAATAGAAATGTACTTTTGTACATACCCGTCTGAATTTCACCGCAAAATGCCCTTCTTTTCTGGTTTGTTGAAAGTTCTCAAAACATTAGGAGAAAGAGCGTGTTTGAGCAAGAGTGATGCAGTGTGCGTTTTCCTGGATTTCAAGTGATTTGGGAAACATACTCTTTATTTTTCCACATTGTGTAAGAAGCAACATGAGGCTTGCAAGAGATTGAAACAATGCATCCCAAAACGTATTCCAGCAGCAAAACCACACGTTTCTACAAAGACTTTGAACGAGCAAGCAAAAGCCGAGTGGCTGAGTGTTCTTTCAGAGAGAAACACATGCTTTTCATTCTTATGGAGTGAGTTTTGTGCCAGGAATTCATATGCATTTTGTACTGTGCAGAATGTAGCTACCTGCTCGGGAGTTGTGTCATAGAGGCACCTTTGCTGCAGGAGCTTATTGCAACATTCATTGTTTGGCTAAGTGGTTTAGGGGTGGTTTTGGAAGGTCTTTCAACTTTGGCCAAATCCCGCTTCGTACGAAATTTTTTCACAGCGCTCTTTCAAAGTGTCCACAAAGAGCTGCTGCTTGAAACTGTCCACATGCACATCTCCCATACTGGTGTGTTCGTTTCACTACCTGGATTTTGGTTTCCTCTTCTTTCTTTGAAATGACAAGCCTTCTTTCTGCACGCTACACACACCTTGTAGCAGTTTCAGTTTGAAGCATGTTGGTGCTATCAAAACGCTGTGTAACATAGGTAGAGTGTGTCACTCTCCAGCACTGAATACAAAACTTAGAGCTCCTTACACCACAGACACGCAAACACATCTTTTTGTGAAAGTCCTACTTCAGGTCACTTGTAAATGTAAGTGTTTCATCGAGAACATGAAGTCAATCATGCTTTTGCACTCTGCAACCAATAGAAATGTACTTTTGTACATACCCGTCTGAATTTCACCGCAAAATGCCCTTCTTTTCTGGTTTGTTGAAAGTTCTCAACACATTAGGAGAAAGAGCGTGTTTGAGCAAGAGTGATGCAGTGTGCGTTTTCCTGGATTTCAAGTGATTTGGGAAACATACTCCTTATTTTTCCACATTGTGTAAGAAGCAACATGAGGCTTGCAAGAGATTGAAACAATGCATCCCAAAACGTATTCCAGCAGTGAAAACACACGTTTCTACAAAGACTTTGAAGGAGCAAGCAAAAGCCTAGTGGCTGAGTGTTCTTTCAGAGAGAAACACATGCTTTTCATCCTTATGGAGTGAGTTTTGTGTCAGGAATTCATATGCATTTTCTACTGTGCAGAATGTAGCTACCTGCTCGGGAGTTGTGTCATAGAAGCACCTTTCCTGCAGGAGCTTATTGCAACATTCATTGTTTGGCTAAGTTCTTTAAGGGTGGTTTTGGAAGGTGTTTCATCTTTGGCCAAATCCCGCTTCGCACGAAGTTTTTTAACAACACTCTTTACAAGTGTCCACAACGAGCCTCTGCTTGAAACTGTCCACATGCACATCTCCCTTACTGGTGTGTTCGTTTCACTACCTGGATTTTGGTTTCCTCTTCCTTCTGTAAAATGACAAGCCTTCTTTCTGCACGCTACACACACCTTGTAGCAGTTTCAGTTTGAAGCATGTTGGTGCTCTCAAAACGCTGTGTAACCTAGGTAGAGTGTGTCACTCTCCAGCACTGAATACACAACTTAGAGCTCCTTTCACCACAGACACGCAAAGACATCTCTTTTGAAAGTCCTACTTCAAGTCACTTGGAAATGTAAGGGTTTCATCGAGAACATGAAGTCAATCATGCTTTTGCACTCTGCAACCAATAGAAATGTACTTTTGTACATACCCATCTGAATTTCACCGCAAAATGCCCTTCTTTTCTGGTTTGTTGAGAGTTCTGAACACATTAGTAGAAAGAGCGTGTTTGAGCAAGAGTGATGCAGTGTGCGTTTTCCTGGATTTCAAGCGATTTGGGAAACATACTCCCTATTTTTCCACATTGTGTAAGAAACAACATGAGGCTTGCAAGAGATTGAAACAAGGCATCACAAAACGTATTCCAGCAGCGAAAACACACGTTTCTACAAAGACTTTGAAGGAGCAAGCAAAAGCCTAGTGGCTGAGTGTTCTTTCAGAGAGAAACACATGCTTTTCATCCTTATGGAGTGAGTTTTGTGCCAGGAATTCATATGCATTTTGTACTGTGCAGAATGTAGCTACCTGCTCGGGATTGTGTCATAGAAGCACCTTTCCTGCAGGAGCTTTTTGCAACATTCATTGTTTGGCTAAGTTCTTTAGGGGTGGTTTTGGAAGGTCTTTCAACTTTGGCCAAATCCCGCTTCGCACGAAATTTTTTCACAGCGCTCTTTCCAAGTGTCCACAAAGAGCTGCTGCTTGAAACTGTCCACATGCACATCTCCCATACTGGTGTGTTCGTTTCACTACCTGGATTTTGGTTTCCTCTTCTTTCTTTGAAATGACAAGCCTTCTTTCTGCACGCTACACACACCTTTTAGCAGTTTCAGTTTGAAGCATGTTGGTGCTCTCAAAACGCTCTGTAACCTAGGTAGAGTGTGTCACTCTCCAGCACTGAATACAAAACTTAGAGCTCCTTTCACCACAGACACGCAAACACATCTTTTTGTGAAAGTCCTACTTCAAGTCACTTGGAAATGTAAGGGTTTCATCGAGAACTTGAAGTCAATCATGCTTTTGCACTCTGCAACCAACAGAAATGTACTTTTGTACATACCTGTCTGAATTTCACCGCAAATGCCCTTCTTTTCTGGTTTGTTGAAAGTTCTCAACACATTAGGAGAAAGAGCGTGTTTGAGCAAGAGGGATGCAGTGTGCGTTTACCTGGATTTCAAGCGATTTGGGAAACATACTCCCTATTTTTCCACATTGTGTAAGAAGCAACATGAGGCTTGCACGAGATTGAAACAATGCATCCCAAAACGTATTCCAGCAGCGAAAACACAGGTTTCTACAAAGACTTTGAAGGAGCAAGCAAAAGCCTAGTGGCTGAGTGTTCTTTCAGAGAGAAAAACATGCTTTTCATCCTTATGGAGTGAGTTTTGTGCCAGGAATTCATATGCATTTTGTACTGTGCAGAATGTAGCTACCTGCTCGGGAGTTGTGTCATAGAAGCACCTTTCCTGCAGGAGCTTTTTGCAACATTCATTGTTTGTCTAAGTTCTTTAGGGTTGGTTTTGGAAGGTCTTTCAACTTTGGCCAAATCCCGCTTCGCACGAAATTTTTTCACAGCGCTCTTTCCAAGTGTCCACAAAGAGCTGCTGCTTGAAACTGTCCACATGCACATCTCCCTTACTGGTGTGTTCGTTTCACTACCTGGATTTTGGTTTCCTCTTCCTTCTTTAAAATGACAAGCCTTCTTTCTGCACGCTACACACACCTTGTAGCAGTTTCAGTTTGAAGCATGTTGGTGCTCTCAAAAGGCTGTGTAACCTAGGTAGAGTGTGTCACTCTCCAGCACTGAATACACAACGTAGACCTCCTTTCACCACAGACACGCAAACACATCATTTTTGAAAGTCCTACTTCAGATCACTTGGAAATGTAAGGGTTTCATCGAGAACTTGAAGTCAATCATGCTTTTGCACTCTGCAACCAACAGAAATGTACTTTTGTACATACCCGTCTGAATTTCACCGCAAAATGCCCTTCTTTTCTGGTTTGTTGAAAGTTCTCAAAACATTACGAGAAAGAGCGTGTTTGAGCAAGAGTGATGCAGTGTGCGTTTTCCTGGATTTCAAGTGATTTGGGAAACATACTCCTTATTTTTCCAATTGTGTAAGAAACAACATGAGGCTTGCAAGAGATTGAAACAATGCATCCCAAAACGTATTCCAGCAGCGAAAACACACGTTTCTACAAAGACTTTGAAGGAGCAAGCAAAAGCCTAGTGGCTGAGTGTTCTTTCAGAGAGAAACACATGCTTTTCATCCTTATGGAGTGAGTTTTGTGCCAGGAATTCATATGCATTTTGTACTGTGCAGAATGTAGCGACCTGCTCGGGAGTTGTGTCATAGAGGCACCTCTGCTGCAGGAGCTTATTTCAACATTCATTGTTTGGCTAAGTTCTTTAGGGGTGGTTTTGGAAGGTCTTTCAACTTTGGCCAAATCCCGTTTCGCACGAAGTTTTTTAACAGCGCTCTTTCCAAGTGTCCACAAAGAGCTGCTGCTTGAAACTGTCCACATGCACATCTCCCATACTGGTTTGTTCATTTCACTACCTGGATTTTGGTTTCCTCTTCCTTCTTTAAAATGACAAGCCTTCTTTCTGCACGCTACACACACCTTGTAGCAGTTTCAGTTTGAAGCATTTTGGTGTTATCAAAACGCTGTGTAACCTAGGTAGAGTGTGTCACTCTCCAGCACTGAATACAGAACTTAGAGCTCCTTTCACCACAGACACGCAAACACATCTTTTTGGAAACTCCTACATCAGGTCACTTGGAAATGTAAGGGTTTCATCGAGAACATGAAGTCAATTATGCTTTTGCACTCTGCAACCAATAGAAATGTACTTTTGTACATACCCGTCTGAATTTCACCGCAAAATGACCTTCTTTTCTGGTTTGTTGAAAGTTCTCAACACATTAGGAGAAAGAGCGTCTTTGAGCAAGAGTGATGCAGTGTTCGTTTTCCTGGATTTCAAGTGATTTGGGAAACATACTCCTTATTTTTCCACATTCTGTAAGAAGCAACATGAGGCTTGCAAGAGATTGAAACAATGCATCCCAAAACGTATTCCAGCACTGAAAACACACGTTTCTACAAAGACTTTGAAGGAGCAAGCAAAAGCCTAGTGGCTGAGTGTTCTTTCAGAGAGAAACACATGCTTTTCATCCTTATGGAGTGAGTTTTGTGTCAGGAATTCATATGCATTTTGTACTGTGCAGAATGTAGCTACCTGCTCGGGAGTTGTGTCATAGAAGCACCTTTCCTGCAGGAGCTTATTGCAACATTCATTGTTTGGCTAAGTTCTTTAAGGGTGGTTTTGGAAGGTCTTTCAACTTTGGCCAAATCCCGCTTCGCACGAAGTTTTTTAACAACGTTCTTTCCAAGTGTCCACAAAGAGCTGCTGCTTGAAACTGTCCACATGCACATCTCCCTTACTGGTGTGTTCGTTTCACTACCTGGATTTTGGTTTCCTCTTCCTTCTTTAAAATGACAAGCCTTCTTTCTGCACGCTACACACACCTTGTAGCAGTTTCAGTTTGAAGCATGTTGGTGCTCTCAAAACGCTGTGTAACCTAGGTAGAGTGTGTCACTCTCCAGCACTGAATACACAACGTAGAGCTCCTTTCACCACAGACACGCAAAGACATCTTTTTTGAAAGTCCTACTTCAGGTCACTTGGAAATGTAAGGGTTTCATCGAGAACATGAAGTCAATCATGCTTTTGCACTCTGCAACCAATAGAAATGTACTTTTCTACAAACCCGTCTGAATTTCACCGCAAAATGCCCTTCTTTTCTGGTTTGTTGAAAGTTCTCAACACATTAGGAGAAAGAGCGTGTTTGAGCAAGAGGGATGCAGTGTGCGTTTTCCTCGATTTCAAGCGATTTGGGAAACATACTCCCTATTTTTCCACATTGTGTAAGAAGCAACATGAGGCTTGCACGAGATTGAAACAATGCATCCCAAAACGTATTCCAGCAGCGAAAACACACCTTTCTACAAAGACTTTGAAGGAGCAAGCAAAAGCCTAGTGGCTGAGTGTTCTTTCAGAGAGAAACACATGCTTTTCATCCTTATGGAGTGAGTTTTGTGCCAGGAATTCATATGCATTTTGTACTGTGCAGAATGTAGCTACCTGCTCGGGAGTTGTGTCATAGAGGCACCTTTCCTGCAGGAGCTTTTTGCAACATTCATTGTTTGGCTAAGTTCTTTAGGGGTGGTTTTGGAAGGTCTTTCAACTTTGGCCAAATCCAGCTTCGTACGAAGTTTTTTCACAGCGCTCTTTCCAAGTGTCCACAAAGAGCTGCTGCTTGAAACTGTCCACATGCACATCTCCCATACTGGTGTGTTCGTTTCACTACCTGGATTTTGGTTTCCTCTTCTTTCTTTGAAATGACAAGCCTTCTTTCTGCACGCTACACACACCTTTTAGCAGTTTCAGTTTGAAGCATGTTGGTGCTCTCAAAACGCTCTGTAACCTAGGTAGAGTGTGTCACTCTCCAGCACTGAATACAAAACTTAGAGCTCCTTTCACCACAGACACGCAAACACATCTTTTTGTGAAAGTCCTACTTCAAGTCACTTGCAAATGTAAGGGTTTCATCGAGAACTTGAAGTCAATCATGCTTTTGCACTCTGCAACCAACAGAAATGTACTTTTGTACATACCTGTCTGAATTTCACCGCAAAATGCCCTTCTTTTCTGGTTTGTTGAAAGTTCTCAAAACATTACGAGAAAGAGCGTGTTTGAGCAAGAGTGATGCAGTGTGCGTTTTCCTGGATTTCAAGTGATTTGGGAAACATACTCCTTATTTTTCCAATTGTGTAAGAAACAACATGAGGCTTGCAAGAGATTGAAACAATGCGTCCCAAAACGTATTCCAGCAGCGAAAACACACGTTTCTACAAAGACTTTGAAGGAGCAAGCAAAAGCCTAGTGGCTGAGTGTTCTTTCAGAGAGAAACACATGCTTTTCATCCTTATGGAGTGAGTTTTGTGCCAGGAATTCATATGCATTTTGTACTGTGCAGAATGTAGCTACCTGCTCGGGGGTTGTGTCATAGAGGCACCTTTCCTGCAGGAGCTTATTGCAACATTCATTGTTTGGCTAAGTTGTTTAGGGGTGGTTTTGGAAGGTCTTTCAACTTTGGCCAAATCCCGCTTCGTACGAAATTTTTTCACAGCGCTCTTTCCAAGTGTCCACAAAGAGCTGCTGCTTGAAACTGTCCACATGCACATCTCCCATACTGGTGTGTTCGTTTCACTACCTGGATTTTGGTTTCCTCTTCTTTCTTTGAAATGACAAGCCTTCTTTCTGCACGCTACACACACCTTGTAGCAGTTTCAGTTTGAAGCATGTTGGTGCTCTCAAAACGCTGTGTAACCTAGGTAGAGTGTGTCACTCTCCAGCACTGAATACACAACGTAGACCTCCTTTCACCACAGACACGCAAACACATCATTTTTGAAAGTCCTACTTCAGGTCACTTGTAAATGTAAGTTTTTCATCGAGAACATGAAGTCAATCATGCTTTTGCACTCTGCAACCAATAGAAATGTACTTTTGTACATACCCGTCTGAATTTCACAGCAAAATGCCCTTCTTTCCTGGTTTGTTGAAAGTTCTCAACACATTAGGAGAAAGAGCGTGTTTGAGCAAGATTGATGCAGTGTGCGTTTTCCTGGATTTCAAGTGATTTGGGAAACACAGTCCCTATTTTTCCACATTGTGTAAGAAACAACATGAGGCTTGCAAGAGATTGAAACAGTGCATCCCAAAACGTATTACAGCAGCAAAAACACACGTTTCTACAAAGACTTTGAAGGAGCAAGCAAAAGCCTAGTGGCTGAGTGTTCTTTCAGAGAGAAACACATGCTTTTCATCCTTATGGAGTGAGTTTTGTGCCAGGAATTCATATGCATTTTGTACTGTGCAGAATGTAGCGACCTGCTCGGGAGTTGTGTCATAGAGGCACCTTTGCTGCAGGAGCTTATTTCAACATTCATTGTTTGGCTAAGTTCTTTAGGGGTGGTTTTGGAAGGTCTTTCAACTTTGGCCAAATCCCGTTTCGCACGAAGTTTTTTAACAGCGCTCTTTCCAAGTGTCCACAAAGAGCTGCTGCTTGAAACTGTCCACATGCACATCTCCCATACTGGTGTGTTCGTTTCACTACCTGGATTTTGGTTTCCTCTTCCTTTTGTAAAATGACAAGCCTTCTTTCTGCACGCTACACACACCTTGTAGCAGTTTCAGTTTGAAGCATGTTGGTGCTCTCAAAACGCTGTGTACCTAGGTAGAGTGTGTCACTCTCCAGCACTGAATACACAACGTAGAGGTCCTTTCACCACAGACACGCAAACACATCTTTTTTGAAAGTCCTACTTCAGGTCACTTGTAAATGTAAGGGCTTCATCGAGAACATGAAGTCAATCATGCTTTTGGACTCTGCAACCAATAGAAATGTACTTTTCTAGAAACCCGTCTGAATTTCACCGCAAAATGCCCTTCTTTCTGGTTTGTTGAAAGTTCTCAACACATTAGGAGAAAGAGCGTGTTTGAGCAAGAGTGATGCAGTGTGCGTTTTCCTCGATTTCAAGTGATTTGGGAAACATACTCCTTATTTTTCCAATTGTGTAAGAAACAACATGAGGCTTACAAGAGATTGAAACAATGCATCCCAAAACGTATTCCAGCAGCGAAAACACACCTTTCCACAAAGACTTTGAAGGAGCAAGCAAAAGCCTAGTGGCTGAGTGTTCTTTCAGAGAGAAACACATGCTTTTCATCCTTATGGAGTGAGTTTTGTGCCAGGAATTCATATGCATTTTGTACTGTGCAGAATGTAGCTACCTGCTCGGGAGATGTGTCATAGAAGCACCATTCCTGCAGGAGCTTTTTGCAACATTCATTGTTTGGCTAAGTTCTTTAGGGGTGGTTTTGGAAGGTCTTTCAACTTTGGCCAAATCCCGCTTCGCACGAAATTTTTTCACAGCGCTCTTTCCAAGTGTCCACAAAGAGCTGCTGCTTGAAACTGTCCACATGCACATCTCCCTTACTGGTGTGTTCGTTTCACTACCTGGATTTTGGTTTCCTCTTCCTTCTTTAAAATGACAAGCCTTCTTTCTGCACGCTACACACACCTTGTAGCAGTTTCAGTTTGAAGCATGTTGGTGCTCTCAAAACGCTGTGTAACCTAGGTAGAGTGTGTCACTCTCCAGCACTGAATACACAACGTAGAGGTCCTTTCACCACAGACACGCAAACACATCTTTTTCTGAAAGTCCTACCTCAGGTCACTTGGAAATGTAAGGGTTTCATCGAGAACATGAAGTCAATCATGCTTTTGCACTCTGCAACCAATAGAAATGTACTTTTCTACATACCCGTCTGAATTTCACCGCAAAATGCCCTTCTTTTCTGGTTTGTTGAGAGTTCTCAACACATTAGGAGAAAGAGCGTGTTTGAGCAAGAGTGATGCAGTGTGCGTTTTCCTGGATTTCAAGCGATTTGGGAAACATACTCCCTATTTTTCCACATTGTGTAAGAAGCAACATGAGGCTTGCACGAGATTGAAACAATGCATCCCAAAACGTATTCCAACAGCGAAAACACACGTTTCTACAAAGACTTTGAAGGAGCAAGCAAAAGCCTAGTGGCTGAGTGTTCTTTCAGAGAGAAACACATGCTTTTCATCCTTATGGAGTGAGTTTTGTGCCAGGAAGTCATATGCATTTTGTACTGTGCAGAATGTAGCTACCTGCTCGGGAGTTGTGTCATAGAGGCACCTTTCCTGCAGGAGCTTTTTGCAACATTCATTGTTTGGCTAAGTTCTTTAGGGGTGGTTTTGGAGGTCTTTCAACTTTGGCCAAATCCAGCTTCGTACGAAGTTTTTTCACAGCGCTCTTTCCAAGTGTCCACAAAGAGCTGCTGCTTGAAACTGTCCACATGCACATCTCCCATACTGGTGTGTTCGTTTCACTACCTGGATTTTGGTTTCCTCTTCTTTCTTTGAAATGACAAGCCTTCTTTCTGCACGCTACACACACCTTTTAGCAGTTTCAGTTTGAAGCATGTTGGTGCTCTCAAAACGCTCTGTAACCTAGGTAGAGTGTGTCACTCTCCAGCACTGAATACAAAACTTAGAGCTCCTTTCACCACAGACACGCAAACACATCTTTTTGTGAAAGTCCTACTTCAAGTCACTTGGAAATGTAAGGGTTTCATCGAGAACTTGAAGTCAATCATGCTTTTGCACTCTGCAACCAACAGAAATGTACTTTTGTACATACCTGTCTGAATTTCACCGCAAATGCCCTTCTTTTCTGGTTTGTTGAAAGTTCTCAAAACATTACGAGAAAGAGCGTGTTTGAGCAAGAGTGATGCAGTGTGCGTTTTCCTGGATTTCAAGTGATTTGGGAAACATACTCCTTATTTTTCCAATTGTGTAAGAAACAACATGAGGCTTGCAAGAGATTGAAACAATGCGTCCCAAAACGTATTCCAGCAGCGAAAACACACGTTTCTACAAAGACTTTGAAGGAGCAAGCAAAAGCCTAGTGGCTGAGTGTTCTTTCAGAGAGAAACACATGCTTTTCATCCTTATGGAGTGAGTTTTGTGCCAGGAATTCATATGCATTTTGTACTGTGCAGAATGTAGCTACCTGCTCGGGAGTTGTGTCATAGAGGCACCTTTCCTGCAGGAGCTTATTGCAACATTCATTGTTTGGCTAAGTTGTTTAGGGGTGGTTTTGGAAGGTCTTTCAACTTTGGCCAAATCCCGCTTCGTACGAAATTTTTTCACAGCGCTCTTTCCAAGTGTCCACAAAGAGCTGCTGCTTGAAACTGTCCACATGCACATCTCCCATACTGGTGTGTTCGTTTCACTACCTGGATTTTGGTTTCCTCTTCTTTTTTTGAAATGACAAGCCTTCTTTCTGCACGCTACACACACCTTCTGGCAGTTTCAGTTTGAAGCATGTTGGTGCTATCAAAACGCTGTGTAACCTAGGTAGAGTGTGTCACTCTCCAGCACTGAATACAAAACTTAGAGCTCCTTACACCACAGACACGCAAACACATCTTTTTGTGAAAGTCCTACTTCAGGTCACTTGTAAATGTAAGTGTTTCATCGAGAACATGAAGTCAATCATGCTTTTGCACTCTGCAACCAATAGAAATGTACTTTTGTACATACCCGTCTGAATTTCACAGCAAAATGCCCTTCTTTCCTGGTTTGTTGAAAGTTCTCAACACATTAGGAGAAAGAGCGTGTTTGAGCAAGATTGATGTAGTGTGCGTTTTCCTGGATTTCAAGTGATTTGGGAAACACAGTCCCTATTTTTCCACATTGTGTAAGAAACAACATGAGGCTTGCAAGAGATTGAAACAGTGCATCCCAAAACGTATTACAGCAGCAAAAACACACGTTTCTACAAAGACTTTGAAGGAGCAAGCAAAAGCCTAGTGGCTGAGTGTTCTTTCAGAGAGAAACACATGCTTTTCATCCTTATGGAGTGAGTTTTGTGCCAGGAATTCATATGCATTTTGTACTGTGCAGAATGTAGCGACCTGCTCGGGAGTTGTGTCATAGAGGCACCTTTGCTGCAGGAGCTTATTTCAACATTCATTGTTTGGCTAAGTTCTTTAGGGGTGGTTTTGGAAGGTCTTTCAACTTTGGCCAAATCCCGTTTCGCACGAAGTTTTTTAACAGCGCTCTTTCCAAGTGTCCACAAAGAGCTGCTGCTTGAAACTGTCCACATGCACATCTCCCTTACTGGTGTGTTCGTTTCACTACCTGGATTTTGGTTTCCTCTTCCTTCTTTAAAATGACAAGCCTTCTTTCTGCACGCTACACACACCTTGTAGCAGTTTCAGTTTGAAGCATGTTGGTGCTCTCAAAACGCTGTGTAACCTAGGTAGAGTGTGTCACTCTCCAGCACTGAATACACAACGTAGAGCTCCTTTCACCACAGACACGCAAACACATCTTTTTTGAAAGTCCTACTTCAGGTCACTTGTAAATGTAAGGGCTTCATCGAGAACATGAAGTCAATCATGCTTTTGCACTCTGCAACCAATAGAAATGTACTTTTCTACAAACCCGTCTGAATTTCACCGCAAAATGCCCTTCTTTTCTGGTTTGTTGAAAGTTCTCAACACATTAGGAGAAAGAGCGTGTTTGAGCAAGAGGGATGCAGTGTGCGTTTACCTGGATTTCAAGCGATTTGGGAAACATACTCCCTATTTTTCCACATTGTGTAAGAAGCAACATGAGGCTTGCACGAGATTGAAACAATGCATCCCAAAACGTATTCCAGCAGCGAAAACACACGTTTCTACAAAGACTTTGAAGGAGCAAGCAAAAGCCTAGTGGCTGAGTGTTCTTTCAGAGAGAAACACATGCTTTTCATCCTTATGGAGTGAGTTTTGTGCCAGGAATTCATATGCATTTTGTACTGTGCAGAATGTAGCTACCTGCTCGGGAGTTGTGTCATAGAAGCACCTTTCCTGCAGGAGCTTTTTGCAACATTCATTGTTTGTCTAAGTTCTTTAGGGTTGGTTTTGGAAGGTTTTTCAACTTTGGCCAAATCCCGCTTCGCACGAAATTTTTTCACAGCGCTCTTTCCAAGTGTCCACAAAGAGCTGCTGCTTGAAACTGTCCACATGCACATCTCCCTTACTGGTGTGTTCGTTTCACTACCTGGATTTTGGTTTCCTCTTCCTTCTTTAAAATGACAAGCCTTCTTTCTGCACGCTACACACACCTTGTAGCAGTTTCAGTTTGAAGCATGTTGGTGCTCTCAAAACGCTGTGTAACCTAGGTAGAGTGTGTCACTCTCCAGCACTGAATACACAACGTAGACCTCCTTTCACCACAGACACGCAAACACATCATTTTTGAAAGTCCTACTTCAGATCACTTGGAAATGTAAGGGTTTCATCGAGAACTTGAAGTCAATCATGCTTTTGCACTCTGCAACCAACAGAAATGTACTTTTGTACATACCCGTCTGAATTTCACCGCAAAATGCCCTTCTTTTCTGGTTTGTTGAAAGTTCTCAAAACATTACGAGAAAGAGCGTGTTTGAGCAAGAGTGATGCAGTGTGCGTTTTCCTGGATTTCAAGTGATTTGGGAAACATACTCCTTATTTTTCCAATTGTGTAAGAAACAACATGAGGCTTGCAAGAGATTGAAACAATGCATCCCAAAACGTATTCCAGCAGCGAAAACACACGTTTCTACAAAGACTTTGAAGGAGCAAGCAAAAGCCTAGTGGCTGAGTGTTCTTTCAGAGAGAAACACATGCTTTTCATCCTTATGGAGTGAGTTTTGTGCCAGGAATTCATATGCATTTTGTACTGTGCAGAATGTAGCGACCTGCTCGGGAGTTGTGTCATAGAGGCACCTCTGCTGCAGGAACTTATTTCAACATTCATTGTTTGGCTAAGTTCTTTAGGGGTGGTTTTGGAAGGTCTTTCAACTTTGGCCAAATCCCGTTTCGCACGAAGTTTTTTAACAGCGCTCTTTCCAAGTGTCCACAAAGAGCTGCTGCTTGAAACTGTCCACATGCACATCTCCCATACTGGTTTGTTCATTTCACTACCTGGATTTTGGTTTCCTCTTCCTTCTTTAAAATGACAAGCCTTCTTTCTGCACGCTACACACACCTTGTAGCAGTTTCAGTTTGAAGCATTTTGGTGTTATCAAAACGCTGTGTAACCTAGGTAGAGTGTGTCACTCTCCAGCACTGAATACAGAACTTAGAGCTCCTTTCACCACAGACACGCAAACACATCTTTTTGTGAAACTCCTACATCAGGTCACTTGGAAATGTAAGGGTTTCATCGAGAACATGAAGTCAATTATGCTTTTGCACTCTGCAACCAATAGAAATGTACTTTTGTACATACCCGTCTGAATTTCACCGCAAAATGACCTTCTTTTCTGGTTTGTTGAAAGTTCTCAACACATTAGGAGAAAGAGCGTCTTTGAGCAAGAGTGATGCAGTGTTCGTTTTCCTGGATTTCAAGTGATTTGGGAAACATACTCCTTATTTTTCCACATTCTGTAAGAAGCAACATGAGGCTTGCAAGAGATTGAAACAATGCATCCCAAAACGTATTCCAGCACTGAAAACACACGTTTCTACAAAGACTTTGAAGGAGCAAGCAAAAGCCTAGTGGCTGAGTGTTCTTTCAGAGAGAAACACATGCTTTTCATCCTTATGGAGTGAGTTTTGTGTCAGGAATTCATATGCATTTTGTACTGTGCAGAATGTAGCTACCTGCTCGGGAGTTGTGTCATAGAAGCACCTTTCCTGCAGGAGCTTATTGCAACATTCATTGTTTGGCTAAGTTCTTTAAGGGTGGTTTTGGAAGGTCTTTCAACTTTGGCCAAATCCCGCTTCGCACGAAGTTTTTTAACAACGTTCTTTCCAAGTGTCCACAAAGAGCTGCTGCTTGAAACTGTCCACATGCACATCTCCCTTACTGGTGTGTTCGTTTCACTACCTGGATTTTGGTTTCCTCTTCCTTCTTTAAAATGACAAGCCTTCTTTCTGCACGCTACACACACCTTGTAGCAGTTTCAGTTTGAAGCATGTTGGTGCTCTCAAAACGCTGTGTAACCTAGGTAGAGTGTGTCACTCTCCAGCACTGAATACACAACGTAGAGCTCCTTTCACCACAGACACGCAAAGACATCTTTTTTGAAAGTCCTACTTCAGGTCACTTGGAAATGTAAGGGTTTCATCGAGAACATGAAGTCAATCATGCTTTTGCACTCTGCAACCAATAGAAATGTACTTTTGTACATACCCGTCTGAATTTCACCGCAAAATGCCCTTCTTTTCTGGTTTGTTGAAAGTTCTCAACACATTAGGAGAAAGAGCGTGTTTGAGCAAGAGTGATGCAGTGTGCGTTTTCCTCGATTTCAAGTGATTTGGGAAACATACTCCTTATTTTTCCAATTGTGTAAGAAACAACATGAGGCTTACAAGAGATTGAAACAATGCATCCCAAAACGTATTCCAGCAGCGAAAACACACCTTTCTACAAAGACTTTGAAGGAGCAAGCAAAAGCCTAGTGGCTGAGTGTTCTTTCAGAGAGAAACACATGCTTTTCATCCTTATGGAGTGAGTTTTGTGCCAGGAATTCATATGCATTTTGTACTGTGCAGAATGTAGCTACCTGCTCGGGAGTTGTGTCATAGAGGCACCTTTCCTGCAGGAGCTTTTTGCAACATTCATTGTTTGGCTAAGTTCTTTAGGGGTGGTTTTGGAAGGTCTTTCAACTTTGGCCAAATCCAGCTTCGTACGAAGTTTTTTCACAGAGCTCTTTCCAAGTGTCCACAAAGAGCTGCTGCTTGAAACTGTCCACATGCACATCTCCCATACTGGTGTGTTCGTTTCACTACCTGGATTTTGGTTTCCTCTTCTTTCTTTGAAATGACAAGCCTTCTTTCTGCACGCTACACACACCTTTTAGCAGTTTCAGTTTGAAGCATGTTGGTGCTCTCAAAACGCTCTGTAACCTAGGTAGAGTGTGTCACTCTCCAGCACTGAATACAAAACTTAGAGCTCCTTTCACCACAGACACGCAAACACATCTTTTTGTGAAAGTCCTACTTCAAGTCACTTGCAAATGTAAGGGTTTCATCGAGAACTTGAAGTCAATCATGCTTTTGCACTCTGCAACCAACAGAAATGTACTTTTGTACATACCTGTCTGAATTTCACCGCAAAATGCCCTTCTTTTCTGGTTTGTTGAAAGTTCTCAAAACATTACGAGAAAGAGCGTGTTTGAGCAAGAGTGATGCAGTGTGCGTTTTCCTGGATTTCAAGTGATTTGGGAAACATACTCCTTATTTTTCCAATTGTGTAAGAAACAACATGAGGCTTGCAAGAGATTGAAACAATGCGTCCCAAAACGTATTCCAGCAGCGAAAACACACGTTTCTACAAAGACTTTGAAGGAGCAAGCAAAAGCCTAGTGGCTGAGTGTTCTTTCAGAGAGAAACACATGCTTTTCATCCTTATGGAGTGAGTTTTGTGCCAGGAATTCATATGCATTTTGTACTGTGCAGAATGTAGCTACCTGCTCGGGGGTTGTGTCATAGAGGCACCTTTCCTGCAGGAGCTTATTGCAACATTCATTGTTTGGCTAAGTTGTTTAGGGGTGGTTTTGGAAGGTCTTTCAACTTTGGCCAAATCCCGCTTCGTACGAAATTTTTTCACAGCGCTCTTTCCAAGTGTCCACAAAGAGCTGCTGCTTGAAACTGTCCACATGCACATCTCCCATACTGGTGTGTTCGTTTCACTACCTGGATTTTGGTTTCCTCTTCTTTCTTTGAAATGACAAGCCTTCTTTCTGCACGCTACACACACCTTGTAGCAGTTTCAGTTTGAAGCATGTTGGTGCTATCAAAACGCTGTGTAACCTAGGTAGAGTGTGTCACTCTCCAGCACTGAATACAAAACTTAGAGCTCCTTACACCACAGACACGCAAACACATCTTTTTGTGAAAGTCCTACTTCAGGTCACTTGTAAATGTAAGTTTTTCATCGAGAACATGAAGTCAATCATGCTTTTGCACTCTGCAACCAATAGAAATGTACTTTTGTACATACCCGTCTGAATTTCACAGCAAAATGCCCTTCTTTCCTGGTTTGTTGAAAGTTCTCAACACATTAGGAGAAAGAGCGTGTTTGAGCAAGATTGATGCAGTGTGCGTTTTCCTGGATTTCAAGTGATTTGGGAAACACAGTCCCTATTTTTCCACATTGTGTAAGAAACAACATGAGGCTTGCAAGAGATTGAAACAGTGCATCCCAAAACGTATTACAGCAGCAAAAACACACGTTTCTACAAAGACTTTGAAGGAGCAAGCAAAAGCCTAGTGGCTGAGTGTTCTTTCAGAGAGAAACACATGCTTTTCATCCTTATGGAGTGAGTTTTGTGCCAGGAATTCATATGCATTTTGTACTGTGCAGAATGTAGCGACCTGCTCGGGAGTTGTGTCATAGAGGCACCTTTGCTGCAGGAGCTTATTTCAACATTCATTGTTTGGCTAAGTTCTTTAGGGGTGGTTTTGGAAGGTCTTTCAACTTTGGCCAAATCCCGTTTCGCACGAAGTTTTTTAACAGCGCTCTTTCCAAGTGTCCACAAAGAGCTGCTGCTTGAAACTGTCCACATGCACATCTCCCATACTGGTGTGTTCGTTTCACTACCTGGATTTTGGTTTCCTCTTCCTTTTGTAAAATGACAAGCCTTCTTTCTGCACGCTACACACACCTTGTAGCAGTTTCAGTTTGAAGCATGTTGGTGCTCTCAAAACGCTGTGTACCTAGGTAGAGTGTGTCACTCTCCAGCACTGAATACACAACGTAGAGGTCCTTTCACCACAGACACGCAAACACATCTTTTTTGAAAGTCCTACTTCAGGTCACTTGTAAATGTAAGGGCTTCATCGAGAACATGAAGTCAATCATGCTTTTGGACTCTGCAACCAATAGAAATGTACTTTTCTAGAAACCCGTCTGAATTTCACCGCAAAATGCCCTTCTTTTCTGGTTTGTTGAAAGTTCTCAACACATTAGGAGAAAG
The DNA here is from genome assembly GCF_964146895.1 of Miniopterus schreibersii. Classification (NCBI taxonomy): domain Eukaryota; kingdom Metazoa; phylum Chordata; class Mammalia; order Chiroptera; family Miniopteridae; genus Miniopterus; species Miniopterus schreibersii. The sequence goes on along the minus strand of NW_027669825.1, from coordinate 290,848 downwards.
AGCGTGTTTGAGCAAGAGGGATGCAGTGTGCGTTTTCCTGGATTTCAAGCGATTTGGGAAACACACTCCCTATTTTTCCACATTGTGTAAGAAGCAACATGAGGCTTGCACGAGATTGAAACAATGCATCCCAAAACGTATTCCAGCAGCGAAAACACACGTTTCTACAAAGACTTTGAAGGAGCAAGCAAAAGCCTAGTGGCTGAGTGTTCTTTCAGAGAGAAACACATGCTTTTCATCCTTATGGAGTGAGTTTTGTGCCAGGAATTCATATGCATTTTGTCCTGTGCAGAATGTAGCTACCTGCTCGGGAGTTGTGTCATAGAAGCACCTTTCCTGCAGGAGCTTTTTGCAACATTCATTGTTTGTCTAAGTTCTTTAGGGGTGGTTTTGGAAGGTCTTTCAACTTTGGCCAAATCCCGCTTCGCACGAAATTTTTTCACAACGCTCTTTCCAAGTGTCCACAAAGAGCTGCTGCTTGAAACTGTCCACATGCACATCTCCCTTACTGGTGTGTTCGTTTCACTACCTGGATTTTGGTTTCCTCTTCCTTCTTTAAAATGACAAGCCTTCTTTCTGCACGCTACACACACCTTGTAGCAGTTTCAGTTTGAAGCATGTTGGTGCTCTCAAAACGCTGTGTAACCTAGGTAGAGTGTGTCACTCTCCAGCACTGAATACACAACGTAGACCTCCTTTCACCACAGACACGCAAACACATCATTTTTGAAAGTCCTACTTCAGATCACTTGGAAATGTAAGGGTTTCATCGAGAACTTGAAGTCAATCATGCTTTTGCACTCTGCAACCAACAGAAATGTACTTTTGTACATACCCGTCTGAATTTCACCGCAAAATGCCCTTCTTTTCTGGTTTGTTGAAAGTTCTCAAAACATTACGAGAAAGAGCGTGTTTGAGCAAGAGTGATGCAGTGTGCGTTTTCCTGGATTTCAAGTGATTTGGGAAACATACTCCTTATTTTTCCAATTGTGTAAGAAACAACATGAGGCTTGCAAGAGATTGAAACAATGCATCCCAAAACGTATTCCAGCAGCGAAAACACACGTTTCTACAAAGACTTTGAAGGAGCAAGCAAAAGCCTAGTGGCTGAGTGTTCTTTCAGAGAGAAACACATGCTTTTCATCCTTATGGAGTGAGTTTTGTGCCAGGAATTCATATGCATTTTGTACTGTGCAGAATGTAGCGACCTGCTCGGGAGTTGTGTCATAGAGGCACCTCTGCTGCAGGAGCTTATTTCAACATTCATTGTTTGGCTAAGTTCTTTAGGGGTGGTTTTGGAAGGTCTTTCAACTTTGGCCAAATCCCGTTTCGCACGAAGTATTTTAACAGCGCTCTTTCCAAGTGTCCACAAAGAGCTGCTGCTTGAAACTGTCCACATGCACATCTCCCATACTGGTGTGTTCGTTTCACTACCTGGATTTTGGTTTCCTCTTCCTTTTGTAAAATGACAAGCCTTCTTTCTGCACGCTACACACACCTTGTAGCAGTTTCAGTTTGAAGCATGTTGGTGCTCTCAAAACGCTGTGTACCTAGGTAGAGTGTGTCACTCTCCAGCACTGAATACACAACGTAGAGGTCCTTTCACCACAGACACGCAAACACATCTTTTTTGAAAGTCCTACTTCAGGTCACTTGTAAATGTAAGGGCTTCATCGAGAACATGAAGTCAATCATGCTTTTGGACTCTGCAACCAATAGAAATGTACTTTTCTAGAAACCCGTCTGAATTTCACCGCAAAATGCCCTTCTTTTCTGGTTTGTTGAAAGTTCTCAACACATTAGGAGAAAGAGCGTGTTTGAGCAAGAGTGATGCAATGTGCGTTTTCCTGGATTTCAAGTGATTTGGGAAACATACTCCTTATTTTTCCAATTGTGTAAGAAACAACATGAGGCTTGCAAGAGATTGAAACAATGCATCCCAAAACGTATTCCAGCAGCGAAAACACACGTTTCTACAAAGACTTTGAAGGAGCAAGCAAAAGCCTAGTGGCTGAGTGTTCTTTCAGAGAGAAACACATGCTTTTCATCCTTATGGAGTGAGTTTTGTGCCAGGAATTCATATGCATTTTGTACTGTGCAGAATGTAGCGACCTGCTCGGGAGTTGTGTCATAGAGGCACCTTTGCTGCAGGAGCTTATTTCAACATTCATTGTTTGGCTAAGTTCTTTAGGGGTGGTTTTGGAAGGTCTTTCAACTTTGGCCAAATCCCGTTTCGCACGAAGTTTTTTAACAGCGCTCTTTCCAAGTGTCCACAAAGAGCTGCTGCTTGAAACTGTCCACATGCACATCTCCCATACTGGTGTGTTCGTTTCACTACCTGGATTTTGGTTTCCTCTTCCTTTTGTAAAATGACAAGCCTTCTTTCTGCACGCTACACACACCTTGTAGCAGTTTCAGTTTGAAGCATGTTGGTGCTCTCAAAACGCTGTGTACCTAGGTAGAGTGTGTCACTCTCCAGCACTGAATACACAACGTAGAGCTCCTTTCACCACAGACACGCAAACACATCTTTTTTGAAAGTCCTACTTCAGGTCACTTGTAAATGTAAGGGCTTCATCGAGAACATGAAGTCAATCATGCTTTTGCACTCTGCAACCAATAGAAATGTACTTTTCTACAAACCCGTCTGAATTTCACCGCAAAATGCCCTTCTTTTCTGGTTTGTTGAAAGTTCTCAACACATTAGGAGAAAGAGCGTGTTTGAGCAAGAGGGATGCAGTGTGCGTTTTCCTGGATTTCAAGCGATTTGGGAAACATACTCCCTATTTTTCCACATTGTGTAAGAAGCAACATGAGGCTTGCACGAGATTGAAACAATGCATCCCAAAACGTATTCCAGCAGCGAAAACACACGTTTCTATAAAGACTTTGAAGGAGCAAGCAAAAGCCTAGTGGCTGAGTGTTCTTTCAGAGAGAAACACATGCTTTTCATCCTTATGGAGTGAGTTTTGTGCCAGGAATTCATATGCATTTTGTACTGTGCAGAATGTAGCTACCTGCTCGGGAGTTGTGTCATAGAAGCACCTTTCCTGCAGGAGCTTTTTGCAACATTCATTGTTTGTCTAAGTTCTTTAGGGGTGGTTTTGGAAGGTCTTTCAACTTTGGCCAAATCCCGCTTCGCACGAAATTTTTTCACAGCGCTCTTTCCAAGTGTCCACAAAGAGCTGCTGCTTGAAACTGTCCACATGCACATCTCCCTTACTGGTGTGTTCGTTTCACTACCTGGATTTTGGTTTCCTCTTCCTTCTTTAAAATGACAAGCCTTCTTTCTGCACGCTACACACACCTTGTAGCAGTTTCAGTTTGAAGCATGTTGGTGCTCTCAAAACGCTGTGTAACCTAGGTAGAGTGTGTCACTCTCCAGCACTGAATACACAACGTAGACCTCCTTTCACCACAGACACGCAAACACATCATTTTTGAAAGTCCTACTTCAGATCACTTGGAAATGTAAGGGTTTCATCGAGAACTTGAAGTCAATCATGCTTTTGCACTCTGCAACCAACAGAAATGTACTTTTGTACATACCCGTCTGAATTTCACCGCAAAATGTCCTTCTTTTCTGGTTTGTTGAAAGTTCTCAAAACATTACGAGAAAGAGCGTGTTTGAGCAAGAGTGATGCAATGTGCGTTTTCCTGGATTTCAAGTGATTTGGGAAACATACTCCTTATTTTTCCAATTGTGTAAGAAACAACATGAGGCTTGCAAGAGATTGAAACAATGCATCCCAAAACGTATTCCAGCAGCGAAAACACACGTTTCTACAAAGACTTTGAAGGAGCAAGCAAAAGCCTAGTGGCTGAGTGTTCTTTCAGAGAGAAACACATGCTTTTCATCCTTATGGAGTGAGTTTTGTGCCAGGAATTCATATGCATTTTGTACTGTGCAGAATGTAGCTACCTGCTCGGGAGTTGTGTCATAGAGGCACCTTTCCTGCAGGAGCTTATTGCAACATTCATTGTTTGGCTAAGTTGTTTAGGGGTGGTTTTGGAAGGTCTTTCAACTTTGGCCAAATCCCGCTTCGTACGAAATTTTTTCACAGCGCTCTTTCCAAGTGTCCACAAAGAGCTGCTGCTTGAAACTGTCCACATGCACATCTCCCATACTGGTGTGTTCGTTTCACTACCTGGATTTTGGTTTCCTCTTCTTTCTTTGAAATGACAAGCCTTCTTTCTGCACGCTACACACACCTTGTAGCAGTTTCAGTTTGAAGCATGTTGGTGCTATCAAAACGCTGTGTAACCTAGGTAGAGTGTGTCACTCTCCAGCACTGAATACAAAACTTAGAGCTCCTTACACCACAGACACGCAAACACATCTTTTTGTGAAAGTCCTACTTCAGGTCACTTGTAAATGTAAGGGTTTCATCAAGAACATGAAGTCAATCATGCTTTTGCACTCTGCAACCAATAGAAATGTACTTTTGTACATACCCTTCTGAATTTCACCGCAAAATGCCCTTCTTTTCTGGTTTGTTGAGAGTTCTCAACACATTAGGAGAAAGAGCTGTTTGAGCAAGAGTGATGCAGTGTGCGTTTTCCTGGATTTCAAGTGATTTGGGAAACACAGTCCCTATTTTTCCACATTGTGTAAGAAACAACATGAGGCTTGCAAGAGATTGAAACAGTGCATCCCAAAACGTATTACAGCAGCAAAAACACACGTTTCTACAAAGACTTTGAAGGAGCAAGCAAAAGCCTAGTGGCTGAGTGTTCTTTCAGAGAGAAACACATGCTTTTCATCCTTATGGAGTGAGTTTTGTGCCAGGAATTCATATGCATTTTGTACTGTGCAGAATGTAGCGACCTGCTCGGGAGTTGTGTCATAGAGGCACCTTTGCTGCAGGAGCTTATTTCAACATTCATTGTTTGGCTAAGTTCTTTAGGGGTGGTTTTGGAAGGTCTTTCAACTTTGGCCAAATCCCGTTTCGCACGAAGTTTTTTAACAGCGCTCTTTCCAAGTGTCCACAAAGAGCTGCTGCTTGAAACTGTCCACATGCACATCTCCCATACTGGTGTGTTCGTTTCACTACCTGGATTTTGGTTTCCTCTTCCTTTTGTAAAATGACAAGCCTTCTTTCTGCACGCTACACACACCTTGTAGCAGTTTCAGTTTGAAGCATGTTGGTGCTCTCAAAACGCTGTGTACCTAGGTAGAGTGTGTCACTCTCCAGCACTGAATACACAACGTAGAGCTCCTTTCACCACAGACACGCAAACACATCTTTTTTGAAAGTCCTACTTCAGGTCACTTGTAAATGTAAGGGCTTCATCGAGAACATGAAGTCAATCATGCTTTTGCACTCTGCAACCAATAGAAATGTACTTTTCTACAAACCCGTCTGAATTTCACCGCAAAATGCCCTTCTTTTCTGGTTTGTTGAAAGTTCTCAACACATTAGGAGAAAGAGCGTGTTTGAGCAAGAGGGATGCAGTGTGCGTTTTCCTGGATTTCAAGCGATTTGGGAAACATACTCCCTATTTTTCCACATTGTGTAAGAAGCAACATGAGGCTTGCACGAGATTGAAACAATGCATCCCAAAACGTATTCCAGCAGCGGAAACACACGTTTCTACAAAGACTTTGAAGGAGCAAGCAAAAGCCTAGTGGCTGAGTGTTCTTTCAGAGAGAAACACATGCTTTTCATCCTTATGGAGTGAGTTTTGTGCCAGGAATTCATATGCATTTTGTACTGTGCAGAATGTAGCTACCTGCTCGGGAGTTGTGTCATAGAAGCACCTTTCCTGCAGGAGCTTTTTGCAACATTCATTGTTTGTCTAAGTTCTTTAGGGGTGGTTTTGGAAGGTCTTTCAACTTTGGCCAAATCCCGCTTCGCACGAAATTTTTTCACAGCGCTCTTTCCAAGTGTCCACAAAGAGCTGCTGCTTGAAACTGTCCACATGCACATCTCCCTTACTGGTGTGTTCGTTTCACTACCTGGATTTTGGTTTCCTCTTCCTTCTTTAAAATGACAAGCCTTCTTTCTGCACGCTACACACACCTTGTAGCAGTTTCAGTTTGAAGCATGTTGGTGCTCTCAAAACGCTGTGTAACCTAGGTAGAGTGTGTCACTCTCCAGCACTGAATACACAACGTAGACCTCCTTTCACCACAGACACGCAAACACATCATTTTTGAAAGTCCTACTTCAGATCACTTGGAAATGTAAGGGTTTCATCGAGAACTTGAAGTCAATCATGCTTTTGCACTCTGCAACCAACAGAAATGTACTTTTGTACATACCCGTCTGAATTTCACCGCAAAATGCCCTCCTTTTTCTGGTTTGTTGAAAGTTCTCAAAACATTACGAGAAAGAGCGTGTTTGAGCAAGAGTGATGCAGTGTGCGTTTTCCTGGATTTCAAGTGATTTGGGAAACATACTCCTTATTTTTCCAATTGTGTAAGAAACAACATGAGGCTTGCAAGAGATTGAAACAATGCATCCCAAAACGTATTCCAGCAGCGAAAACACACGTTTCTACAAAGACTTTGAAGGAGCAAGCAAAAGCCTAGTGGCTGAGTGTTCTTTCAGAGAGAAACACATGCTTTTCATCCTTATGGAGTGAGTTTTGTGCCAGGAATTCATATGCATTTTGTACTGTGCAGAATGTAGCGACCTGCTCGGGAGTTGTGTCATAGAGGCACCTTTGCTGCAGGAGCTTATTTCAACATTCATTGTTTGGCTAAGTTCTTTAGGGGTGGTTTTGGAAGGTCTTTCAACTTTGGCCAAATCCCGTTTCGCACGAAGTTTTTTAACAGCGCTCTTTCCAAGTGTCCACAAAGAGCTGCTGCTTGAAACTGTCCACATGCACATCTCCCATACTGGTGTGTTCGTTTCACTACCTGGATTTTGGTTTCCTCTTCCTTTTGTAAAATGACAAGCCTTCTTTCTGCACGCTACACACACCTTGTAGCAGTTTCAGTTTGAAGCATGTTGGTGCTCTCAAAACGCTGTGTACCTAGGTAGAGTGTGTCACTCTCCAGCACTGAATACACAACGTAGAGCTCCTTTCACCACAGACACGCAAACACATCTTTTTTGAAAGTCCTACTTCAGGTCACTTGTAAATGTAAGGGCTTCATCGAGAACATGAAGTCAATCATGCTTTTGCACTCTGCAACCAATAGAAATGTACTTTTCTACAAACCCGTCTGAATTTCACCGCAAAATGCCCTTCTTTTCTGGTTTGTTGAAAGTTCTCAACACATTAGGAGAAAGAGCGTGTTTGAGCAAGAGGGATGCAGTGTGCGTTTTCCTGGATTTCAAGCGATTTGGGAAACATACTCCCTATTTTTCCACATTGTGTAAGAAGCAACATGAGGCTTGCACGAGATTGAAACAATGCATCCCAAAACGAATTCCAGCAGCGAAAACACACGTTTCTACAAAGACTTTGAAGGAGCAAGCAAAAGCCTAGTGGCTGAGTGTTCTTTCAGAGAGAAACACATGCTTTTCATCCTTATGGAGTGAGTTTTGTGCCAGGAATTCATATGCATTTTGTACTGTGCAGAATGTAGCTACCTGCTCGGGAGTTGTGTCATAGAAGCACCTTTCCTGCAGGAGCTTTTTGCAACATTCATTGTTTGTCTAAGTTCTTTAGGGGTGGTTTTGGAAGGTCTTTCAACTTTGGCCAAATCCCGCTTCGCACGAAATTTTTTCACAGCGCTCTTTCCAAGTGTCCACAAAGAGCTGCTGCTTGAAACTGTCCACATGCACATCTCCCTTACTGGTGTGTTCGTTTCACTACCTGGATTTTGGTTTCCTCTTCCTTCTTTAAAATGACAAGCCTTCTTTCTGCACGCTACACACACCTTGTAGCAGTTTCAGTTTGAAGCATGTTTGTGCTCTCAAAACGCTGTGTAACCTAGGTAGAGTGTGTCACTCTCCAGCACTGAATACACAACGTAGACCTCCTTTCACCACAGACACGCAAACACATCATTTTTGAAAGTCCTACTTCAGATCACTTGGAAATGTAAGGGTTTCATCGAGAACTTGAAGTCAATCATGCTTTTGCACTCTGCAACCAACAGAAATGTACTTTTGTACATACCCGTCTGAATTTCACCGCAAAATGCCCTTCTTTTCTGGTTTGTTGAAAGTTCTCAAAACATTACGAGAAAGAGCGTGTTTGAGCAAGAGTGATGCAGTGTGCGTTTTCCTGGATTTCAAGTGATTTGGGAAACATACTCCTTATTTTTCCAATTGTGTAAGAAACAACATGAGGCTTGCAAGAGATTGAAACAATGCGTCCCAAAACGTATTCCAGCAGCGAAAACACACGTTTCTACAAAGACTTTGAAGGAGCAAGCAAAAGCCTAGTGGCTGAGTGTTTTTTCAGAGAGAAACACATGCTTTTCATCCTTATGGAGTGAGTTTTGTGTCAGGAATTCATATGCATTTTGTACTGTGCAGAATGTAGCTACCTGCTCGGGAGTTGTGTCATAGAAGCACCTTTCCTGCAGGAGCTTATTGCAACATTCATTGTTTGGCTAAGTTCTTTAGGGTTGGTTTTGGAAGGTCTTTCAACTTTGGCGAAATCCCGCTTCGCACGAAGTTTTTTAACAGCGCTCTTTCCAAGTGTCCACAAAGAGCTGCTGCTTGAAACTGTCCACATGCACATCTCCCTTACTGGTGTTTTCGTTTCACTACCTGGATTTTGGTTTCCTCTTCCTTCTTTAAAATGACAAGCCTTCTTTCTGCACGCTACACATACCTTGTAGCAGTTTCAGTTTGAAGCATGTTGGTGCTATCAAAACGCTGTGTAACCTAGGTAGAGTGTGTCCCTCTCCAGCACTGAATACACAACGTAGAGCTCCTTTCACCATAGACACGCAAACACATCTTTTTGTGAAAGTCCTACTTCAGGTCACTTGTAAATGTAAGGGTTTCATCGAGAACATGAAGTCAATCATGCTTTTGCACTCTGCAACCAATAGAAATGTACTTTTGTACATACCCGTCTGAATTTCACCGCAAAATGACCTTCTTTTCTGGTTTGTTGAAAGTTCTCAACACATTAGGAGAAAGAGCGTCTTTGAGCAAGAGTGATGCAGTGTTCGTTTTCCTGGATTTCAAGTGATTTGGGAAACATACTCCTTATTTTTCCACATTCTGTAAGAAGCAACATGAGGCTTGCAAGAGATTGAAACAATGCATCCCAAAACGTATTCCAGCACTGAAAACACACGTTTCTACAAAGACTTTGAAGGAGCAAGCAAAAGCCTAGTGGCTGAGTGTTCTTTCAGAGAGAAACACATGCTTTTCATCCTTATGGAGTGAGTTTTGTGTCAGGAATTCATATGCATTTTGTACTGTGCAGAATGTAGCTACCTGCTCGGGAGTTGTGTCATAGAAGCACCTTTCCTGCAGGAGCTTATTGCAACATTCATTGTTTGGCTAAGTTCTTTAAGGGTGGTTTTGGAAGGTCTTTCAACTTTGGCCAAATCCCGCTTCGCACGAAGTTTTTTAACAACGTTCTTTCCAAGTGTCCACAAAGAGCTGCTGCTTGAAACTGTCCACATGCACATCTCCCTTACTGGTGTGTTCGTTTCACTACCTGGATTTTGGTTTCCTCTTCCTTCTTTAAAATGACAAGCCTTCTTTCTGCACGCTACACACACCTTGTAGCAGTTTCAGTTTGAAGCATGTTGGTGCTCTCAAAACGCTGTGTAACCTAGGTTAGAGTGTGTCACTCTCCAGCACTGAATACACAACGTAGAGCTCCTTTCACCACAGACACGCAAAGACATCTTTTTTGAAAGTCCTACTTCAGGTCACTTGGAAATGTAAGGGTTTCATCGAGAACATGAAGTCAATCATGCTTTTGCACTCTGCAACCAATAGAAATGTACTTTTGTACATACCCGTCTGAATTTCACCGCAAAATGCCCTTCTTTTCTGGTTTGTTGAAAGTTCTCAACACATTAGGAGAAAGAGCGTGTTTGAGCAAGAGTGATGCAGTGTGCGTTTTCCTCGATTTCAAGTGATTTGGGAAACATACTCCTTATTTTTCCAATTGTGTAAGAAACAACATGAGGCTTACAAGAGATTGAAACAATGCATCCCAAAACGTATTCCAGCAGCGAAAACACACCTTTCTACAAAGACTTTGAAGGAGCAAGCAAAAGCCTAGTGGCTGAGTGTTCTTTCAGAGAGAAACACATGCTTTTCATCCTTATGGAGTGAGTTTTGTGCCAGGAATTCATATGCATTTTGTACTGTGCAGAATGTAGCTACCTGCTCGGGAGATGTGTCATAGAAGCACCTTTGCTGCTGGAGCTTATTGCAACATTCATTGTTTGGCTAAGTTGTTTAGGGGTGGTTTTGGAAGGTCTTTCAACTTTGGCCAAATCCAGCTTCGTACGAAGTTTTTTAACAGCGCTCTTTCCAAGTGTCCACAAAGAGCTGCTGCTTGAAACTGTCCACATGCACATCTCCCATACTGGTGTGTTCGTTTCACTACCTGGATTTTGGTTTCCTCTTCTTTCTTTGAAATGACAAGCCTTCTTTCTGCATGCTACACACACCTTGTAGCAGTTTCAGTTTGAAGCATTTTGGTGCTATCAAAACGCTGTGTAACATAGGTAGAGTGTGTCACTCTCCAGCACTGAATACACAACTTAGAGCTCCTTTAACCACAGGCACGCAAAACATCTTTTTGTGAAAGTCCTACTTCAGGTCACTTGGAAATGTAAGGGTTTCATCTAGAACATGAAGTCATTTATGCTTTTGCACTCTGCAACCAATAGAAATGTACATTTGTACATACCCGTCTGAATTTCACCGCAAAATGCTCTTCTTTTCTGGTTTGTTGAAAGTTCTCAACACATTAGGAGAAAGAGCGTGTTTGAGCAAGAGTGATGCAGTGTGCGTTTCCTGCACTTCAAGTGATTTGGGAAACATACTCCTTATTTTTCCACATTGTGTAAGAAGCAACATGAGGCTTGCAAGAGATTGAAACAATGCATCCCAAAACGTATTCCAGCAGTGAAAACACACGTTTCTACAAAGACTTTGAAGGAGCAAGCAAAAGCCTAGTGGCTGAGTGTTTTTTCAGAGAGAAACACATGCTTTTCATCCTTATGGAGTGAGTTTTGTGTCAGGAATTCATATGCATTTTGTACTGTGCAGAATGTAGCTACCTGCTCGGGAGTTGTGTCATAGAAGCACCTTTCCTGCAGGAGCTTATTGCAACATTCATTGTTTGGCTAAGTTCTTTAGGGTTGGTTTTGGAAGGTCTTTCAACTTTGGCGAAATCCCGCTTCGCACGAAGTTTTTTAACAGCGCTCTTTCCAAGTGTCCACAAAGAGCTGCTGCTTGAAACTGTCCACATGCACATCTCCCTTACTGGTGTTTTCGTTTCACTACCTGGATTTTGGTTTCCTCTTCCTTCTTTAAAATGACAAGCCTTCTTTCTGCACGCTACACATACCTTGTAGCAGTTTCAGTTTGAAGCATGTTGGTGCTATCAAAACGCTGTGTAACCTAGGTAGAGTGTGTCCCTCTCCAGCACTGAATACACAACGTAGAGCTCCTTTCACAATAGACACGCAAACACATCTTTTTGTGAAAGTCCTACTTCAGGTCACTTGTAAATGTAAGGGTTTCATCGAGAACATGAAGTCAATCATGCTTTTGCACTCTGCAACCAATAGAAATGTACTTTTGTACATACCCGTCTGAATTTCACCGCAAAATGCCCTTCTTTTCTGGTTTGTTGAAAGTTCTCAACACATTAGGAGAAAGAGCGTGTTTGAGCAAGAGTGATGCAGTGTGCGTTTTCCTGGATTTCAAGTGATTTGGGAAACATACTCTTTATTTTTCCACATTGTGTAAGAAGCAACATGAGGCTTGCAAGAGATTGAAACAATGCATCCCAAAACGTATTCCAGCAGCAAAACCACACGTTTCTACAAAGACTTTGAAGGAGCAAGCAAAAGCCGAGTGGCTGAGTGTTCTTTCAGAGAGAAACACATGCTTTTCATTCTTATGGAGTGAGTTTTGTGCCAGGAATTCATATGCATTTTGTACTGTGCAGAATGTAGCTACCTGCTCGGGAGTTGTGTCATAGAGGCACCTTTCCTGCAGGAGCTTTTTGCAACATTCATTGTTTGGCTAAGTTCTTTAGGGGTGGTTTTGGAAGGTCTTTCAACTTTGGCCAAATCCAGCTTCGTACGAAGTTTTTTCACAGCGCTCTTTCCAAGTGTCCACAAAGAGCTGCTGCTTGAAACTGTCCACATGCACATCTCCCATACTGGTGTGTTCGTTTCACTACCTGGATTTTGGTTTCCTCTTCTTTCTTTGAAATGACAAGCCTTCTTTCTGCACGCTACACACACCTTTTAGCAGTTTCAGTTTGAAGCATGTTGGTGCTCTCAAAACGCTCTGTAACCTAGGTAGAGTGTGTCACTCTCCAGCACTGAATACAAAACTTAGAGCTCCTTTCACCACAGACACGCAAACACATGTTTTTGTGAAAGTCCTACTTCAAGTCACTTGGAAATGTAAGGGTTTCATCGAGAACTTGAAGTCAATCATGCTTTTGCACTCTGCAACCAACAGAAATGTACTTTTGTACATACCTGTCTGAATTTCACCGCAAAATGCCCTTCTTTTCTGGTTTGTTGAAAGTTCTCAAAACATTACGAGAAAGAGCGTGTTTGAGCAAGAGTGATGCAGTGTGCGTTTTCCTGGATTTCAAGAGATTTGGGAAACATACTCCTTATTTTTCCAATTGTGTAAGAAACAACATGAGGCTTGCAAGAGATTGAAACAATGCGTCCCAAAACGTATTCCAGCAGCGAAAACACACGTTTCTACAAAGACTTTGAAGGAGCAAGCAAAAGCCTAGTGGCTGAGTGTTCTTTTAGAGAGAAACACATGCTTTTCATCCTTATGGAGTGAGTTTTGTGCCAGGAATTCATATGCATTTTGTACTGTGCAGAATGTAGCTACCTGCTCGGGAGTTGTGTCATAGAGGCACCTTTCCTGCAGGAGCTTATTGCAACATTCATTGTTTGGCTAAGTTGTTTAGGGGTGGTTTTGGAAGGTCTTTCAACTTTGGCCAAATCCCGCTTCGTACGAAATTTTTTCACAGCGCTCTTTCCAAGTGTCCACAAAGAGCTGCTGCTTGAAACTGTCCACATGCACATCTCCCTTACTGGTGTTTTCGTTTCACTACCTGGATTTTGGTTTCCTCTTCCTTCTTTAAAATGACAAGCCTTCTTTCTGCACGCTACACATACCTTGTAGCAGTTTCAGTTTGAAGCATGTTGGTGCTATCAAAACGCTGTGTAACCTAGGTAGAGTGTGTCCCTCTCCAGCACTGAATACACAACGTAGAGCTCCTTTCACCATAGACACGCAAACACATCTTTTTGTGAAAGTCCTACTTCAGGTCACTTGTAAATGTAAGGGTTTCATCGAGAACATGAAGTCAATCATGCTTTTGCACTCTGCAACCAATAGAAATGTACTTTTGTACATACCCGTCTGAATTTCACCGCAAAATGCCCTTCTTTTCTGGTTTGTTGAAAGTTCTCAACACATTAGGAGAAAGAGCGTGTTTGAGCAAGAGTGATGCAGTGTGCGTTTTCCTGGATTTCAAGTGATTTGGGAAACATACTCTTTATTTTTCCACATTGTGTAAGAAGCAACATGAGGCTTGCAAGAGATTGAAACAATGCATCCCAAAACGTATTCCAGCAGCAAAACCACACGTTTCTACAAAGACTTTGAAGGAGCAAGCAAAAGCCGAGTGGCTGAGTGTTCTTTCAGAGAGAAACACATGCTTTTCATTCTTATGGAGTGAGTTTTGTGCCAGGAATTCATATGCATTTTGTACTGTGCAGAATGTAGCTACCTGCTCGGGAGTTGTGTCATAGAGGCACCTTTCCTGCAGGAGCTTTTTGCAACATTCATTGTTTGGCTAAGTTCTTTAGGGGTGGTTTTGGAAGGTCTTTCAACTTTGGCCAAATCCAGCTTCGTACGAAGTTTTTTCACAGCCCTCTTTCCAAGTGTCCACAAAGAGCTGCTGCTTGAAACTGTCCACATGCACATCTCCCATACTGGTGTGTTCGTTTCACTACCTGGATTTTGGTTTCCTCTTCTTTCTTTGAAATGACAAGCCTTCTTTCTGCACGCTACACACACCTTTTAGCAGTTTCAGTTTGAAGCATGTTGGTGCTCTCAAAACGCTCTGTAACCTAGGTAGAGTGTGTCACTCTCCAGCACTGAATACAAAACTTAGAGCTCCTTTCACCACAGACACGCAAACACATGTTTTTGTGAAAGTCCTACTTCAAGTCACTTGGAAATGTAAGGGTTTCATCGAGAACTTGAAGTCAATCATGCTTTTGCACTCTGCAACCAACAGAAATGTACTTTTGTACATACCTGTCTGAATTTCACCGCAAAATGCCCTTCTTTTCTGGTTTGTTGAAAGTTCTCAAAACATTACGAGAAAGAGCGTGTTTGAGCAAGAGTGATGCAGTGTGCGTTTTCCTGGATTTCAAGTGATTTGGGAAACATACTCCTTATTTTTCCAATTGTGTAAGAAACAACATGAGGCTTGCAAGAGATTGAAACAATGCGTCCCAAAACGTATTCCAGCAGCGAAAACACACGTTTCTACAAAGACTTTGAAGGAGCAAGCAAAAGCCTAGTGGCTGAGTGTTCTTTTAGAGAGAAACACATGCTTTTCATCCTTATGGAGTGAGTTTTGTGCCAGGAATTCATATGCATTTTGTACTGTGCAGAATGTAGCTACCTGCTCGGGAGTTGTGTCATAGAGGCACCTTTCCTGCAGGAGCTTATTGCAACATTCATTGTTTGGCTAAGTTGTTTAGGGGTGGTTTTGGAAGGTCTTTCAACTTTGGCCAAATCCCGCTTCGTACGAAATTTTTTCACAGCGCTCTTTCCAAGTGTCCACAAAGAGCTGCTGCTTGAAACTGTCCACATGCACATCTCCCATACTGGTGTGTTCGTTTCACTACCTGGATTTTGGTTTCCTCTTCTTTCTTTGAAATGACAAGCCTTCTTTCTGCACGCTACACACACCTTGTAGCAGTTTCAGTTTGAAGCATTTTGGTGTTATCAAAACGCTGTGTAACCTAGGTAGAGTGTGTCACTCTCCAGCACTGAATACAGAACTTAGAGCTCCTTTCACCACAGACACGCAAACACATCTTTTTGTGAAACTCCTACATCAGGTCACTTGGAAATGTAAGGGTTTCATCGAGAACATGAAGTCAATTATGCTTTTGCACTCTGCAACCAATAGAAATGTACTTTTGTACATACCCGTCTGAATTTCACCGCAAAATGACCTTCTTTTCTGGTTTGTTGAAAGTTCTCAACACATTAGGAGAAAGAGCGTCTTTGAGCAAGAGTGATGCAGTGTTCGTTTTCCTGGATTTCAAGTGATTTGGGAAACATACTCCTTATTTTTCCACATTCTGTAAGAAGCAACATGAGGCTTGCAAGAGATTGAAACAATGCATCCCAAAACGTATTCCAGCACTGAAAACACACGTTTCTACAAAGACTTTGAAGGAGCAAGCAAAAGCCTAGTGGCTGAGTGTTCTTTCAGAGAGAAACACATGCTTTTCATCCTTATGGAGTGAGTTTTGTGTCAGGAATTCATATGCATTTTGTACTGTGCAGAATGTAGATACCTGCTCGGGAGTTGTGTCATAGAAGCACCTTTCCTGCAGGAGCTTATTGCAACATTCATTGTTTGGCTAAGTTCTTTAAGGGTGGTTTTGGAAGGTCTTTCAACTTTGGCCAAATCCCGCTTCGCACGAAGTTTTTTAACAACGTTCTTTCCAAGTGTCCACAAAGAGCTGCTGCTTGAAACTGTCCACATGCACATCTCCCTTACTGGTGTGTTCGTTTCACTACCTGGATTTTGGTTTCCTCTTCCTTCTTTAAAATGACAAGCCTTCTTTCTGCACGCTACACACACCTTGTAGCAGTTTCAGTTTGAAGCATGTTGGTGCTCTCAAAACGCTGTGTAACCTAGGTTAGAGTGTGTCACTCTCCAGCACTGAATACACAACGTAGAGCTCCTTTCACCACAGACACGCAAAGACATCTTTTTTGAAAGTCCTACTTCAGGTCACTTGGAAATGTAAGGGTTTCATCGAGAACATGAAGTCAATCATGCTTTTGCACTCTGCAACCAATAGAAATGTACTTTTGTACATACCCGTCTGAATTTCACCGCAAAATGCCCTTCTTTTCTGGTTTGTTGAAAGTTCTCAACACATTAGGAGAAAGAGCGTGTTTGAGCAAGAGTGATGCAGTGTGCGTTTTCCTCGATTTCAAGTGATTTGGGAAACATACTCCTTATTTTTCCAATTGTGTAAGAAACAACATGAGGCTTACAAGAGATTGAAACAATGCATCCCAAAACGTATTCCAGCAGCGAAAACACACCTTTCTACAAAGACTTTGAAGGAGCAAGCAAAAGCCTAGTGGCTGAGTGTTCTTTCAGAGAGAAACACATGCTTTTCATCCTTATGGAGTGAGTTTTGTGCCAGGAATTCATATGCATTTTGTACTGTGCAGAATGTAGCTACCTGCTCGGGAGATGTGTCATAGAAGCACCTTTGCTGCTGGAGCTTATTGCAACATTCATTGTTTGGCTAAGTTGTTTAGGGGTGGTTTTGGAAGGTCTTTCAACTTTGGCCAAATCCAGCTTCGTACGAAGTTTTTTAACAGCGCTCTTTCCAAGTGTCCACAAAGAGCTGCTGCTTGAAACTGTCCACATGCACATCTCCCATACTGGTGTGTTCGTTTCACTACCTGGATTTTGGTTTCCTCTTCTTTCTTTGAAATGACAAGCCTTCTTTCTGCATGCTACACACACCTTGTAGCAGTTTCAGTTTGAAGCATTTTGGTGCTATCAAAACGCTGTGTAACATAGGTAGAGTGTGTCACTCTCCAGCACTGAATACACAACTTAGAGCTCCTTTAACCACAGGCACGCAAAACATCTTTTTGTGAAAGTCCTACTTCAGGTCACTTGGAAATGTAAGGGTTTCATCTAGAACATGAAGTCATTTATGCTTTTGCACTCTGCAACCAATAGAAATGTACATTTGTACATACCCGTCTGAATTTCACCGCAAAATGCTCTTCTTTTCTGGTTTGTTGAAAGTTCTCAACACATTAGGAGAAAGAGCGTGTTTGAGCAAGAGTGATGCAGTGTGCGTTTCCTGCACTTCAAGTGATTTGGGAAACATACTCCTTATTTTTCCACATTGTGTAAGAAGCAACATGAGGCTTGCAAGAGATTGAAACAATGCATCCCAAAACGTATTCCAGCAGTGAAAACACACGTTTCTACAAAGACTTTGAAGGAGCAAGCAAAAGCCTAGTGGCTGAGTGTTTTTTCAGAGAGAAACACATGCTTTTCATCCTTATGGAGTGAGTTTTGTGTCAGGAATTCATATGCATTTTGTACTGTGCAGAATGTAGCTACCTGCTCGGGAGTTGTGTCATAGAAGCACCTTTCCTGCAGGAGCTTATTGCAACATTCATTGTTTGGCTAAGTTCTTTAGGGTTGGTTTTGGAAGGTCTTTCAACTTTGGCGAAATCCCGCTTCGCACGAAGTTTTTTAACAGCGCTCTTTCCAAGTGTCCACAAAGAGCTGCTGCTTGAAACTGTCCACATGCACATCTCCCTTACTGGTGTTTTCGTTTCACTACCTGGATTTTGGTTTCCTCTTCCTTCTTTAAAATGACAAGCCTTCTTTCTGCACGCTACACATACCTTGTAGCAGTTTCAGTTTGAAGCATGTTGGTGCTATCAAAACGCTGTGTAACCTAGGTAGAGTGTGTCCCTCTCCAGCACTGAATACACAACGTAGAGCTCCTTTCACCATAGACACGCAAACACATCTTTTTGTGAAAGTCCTACTTCAGGTCACTTGTAAATGTAAGGGTTTCATCGAGAACATGAAGTCAATCATGCTTTTGCACTCTGCAACCAATAGAAATGTACTTTTGTACATACCCGTCTGAATTTCACCGCAAAATGCCCTTCTTTTCTGGTTTGTTGAAAGTTCTCAACACATTAGGAGAAAGAGCGTGTTTGAGCAAGAGTGATGCAGTGTGCGTTTTCCTGGATTTCAAGTGATTTGGGAAACATACTCTTTATTTTTCCACATTGTGTAAGAAGCAACATGAGGCTTGCAAGAGATTGAAACAATGCATCCCAAAACGTATTCCAGCAGCAAAACCACACGTTTCTACAAAGACTTTGAAGGAGCAAGCAAAAGCCGAGTGGCTGAGTGTTCTTTCAGAGAGAAACACATGCTTTTCATTCTTATGGAGTGAGTTTTGTGCCAGGAATTCATATGCATTTTGTACTGTGCAGAATGTAGCTACCTGCTCGGGAGTTGTTTCATAGAGGCACCTTTCCTGCAGGAGCTTTTTGCAACATTCATTGTTTGGCTAAGTTCTTTAGGGGTGGTTTTGGAAGGTCTTTCAACTTTGGCCAAATCCAGCTTCGTACGAAGTTTTTTCACAGCGCTCTTTCCAAGTGTCCACAAAGAGCTGCTGCTTGAAACTGTCCACATGCACATCTCCCATACTGGTGTGTTCGTTTCACTACCTGGATTTTGGTTTCCTCTTCTTTCTTTGAAATGACAAGCCTTCTTTCTGCACGCTACACACACCTTTTAGCAGTTTCAGTTTGAAGCATGTTGGTGCTCTCAAAACGCTCTGTAACCTAGGTAGAGTGTGTCACTCTCCAGCACTGAATACAAAACTTAGAGCTCCTTTCACCACAGACACGCTAACACATGTTTTTGTGAAAGTCCTACTTCAAGTCACTTGGAAATGTAAGGGTTTCATCGAGAACTTGAAGTCAATCATGCTTTTGCACTCTGCAACCAACAGAAATGTACTTTTGTACATACCTGTCTGAATTTCACCGCAAAATGCCCTTCTTTTCTGGTTTGTTGAAAGTTCTCAAAACATTACGAGAAAGAGCGTGTTTGAGCAAGATTGATGCAGTGTGCGTTTTCCTGGATTTCAAGTGATTTGGGAAACACAGTCCCTATTTTTCCACATTGTGTAAGAAACAACATGAGGCTTGCAAGAGATTGAAACAGTGCATCCCAAAACGTATTACAGCAGCAAAAACACACGTTTCTACAAAGACTTTAAAGGAGCAAGCAAAAGCCTAGTGGCTGAGTGTTCTTTCAGAGAGAAACACATGCTTTTCATCCTTATGGAGTGAGTTTTGTGCCAGGAATTCATATGCATTTTGTACTGTGCAGAATGTAGCGACCTGCTCGGGAGTTGTGTCATAGAGGCACCTCTGCTGCAGGAGCTTATTTCAACATTCATTGTTTGGCTAAGTTCTTTAGGGGTGGTTTTGGAAGGTCTTTCAACTTTGGCCAAATGCCGTTTCGCACGAAGTTTTTTAACAGCGCTCTTTCCAAGTGTCCACAAAGAGCTGCTGCTTGAAACTGTCCACATGCACATCTCCCATACTGGTTTGTTCATTTCACTACCTGGATTTTGGTTTCCTCTTCCTTCTTTAAAATGACAAGCCTTCTTTCTGCACGCTACACACACCTTGTAGCAGTTTCAGTTTGAAGCATTTTGGTGTTATCAAAACGCTGTGTAACCTAGGTAGAGTGTGTCACTCTCCAGCACTGAATACAGAACTTAGAGCTCCTTTCACCACAGACACGCAAACACATCTTTTTGTGAAACTCCTACATCAGGTCACTTGGAAATGTAAGGGTTTCATCGAGAACATGAAGTCAATTATGCTTTTGCACTCTGCAACCAATAGAAATGTACTTTTGTACATACCCGTCTGAATTTCACCGCAAAATGACCTTCTTTTCTGGTTTGTTGAAAGTTCTCAACACATTAGGAGAAAGAGCGTCTTTGAGCAAGAGTGATGCAGTGTTCGTTTTCCTGGATTTCAAGTGATTTGGGAAACATACTCCTTATTTTTCCACATTCTGTAAGAAGCAACATGAGGCTTGCAAGAGATTGAAACAATGCATCCCAAAACGTATTCCAGGACTGAAAACACACGTTTCTGCAAAGACTTTGAAGGAGCAAGCAAAAGCCTAGTGGCTGAGTGTTCTTTCAGAGAGAAACACATGCTTTTCATCCTTATGGAGTGAGTTTTGTGTCAGGAATTCATATGCATTTTGTACTGTGCAGAATGTAGCTACCTGCTCGGGAGTTGTGTCATAGAAGCACCTTTCCTGCAGGAGCTTATTGCAACATTCATTGTTTGGCTAAGTTCTTTAAGGGTGGTTTTGGAAGGTCTTTCAACTTTGGCCAAATCCCGCTTCGCACGAAGTTTTTTAACAACGTTCTTTCCAAGTGTCCACAAAGAGCTGCTGCTTGAAACTGTCCACATGCACATCTCCCTTACTGGTGTTTTCGTTTCACTACCTGGATTTTGGTTTCCTCTTCCTTCTTTAAAATGACAAGCCTTCTTTCTGCACGCTACACACACCTTGTAGCAGTTTCAGTTTGAAGCATGTTGGTGCTCTCAAAACGCTGTGTAACCTAGGTAGAGTGTGTCACTCTCCAGCACTGAATACACAACGTAGAGCTCCTTTCACCACAGACACGCAAAGACATCTTTTTTGAAAGTCCTACATCAGGTCACTTGGAAATGTAAGGGTTTCATCGAGAACATGAAGTCAATCATGCTTTTGCACTCTGCAACCAATAGAAATGTACTTTTGTACATACCCGTCTGAATTTCACCGCAAAATGCCCTTCTTTTCTGGTTTGTTGAAAGTTCTCAACACATTAGGAGAAAGAGCGTGTTTGAGCAAGAGGGATGCAGTGTGCGTTTTCCTGGATTTCAAGCGATTTGGGAAACATACTCCCTATTTTTCCACATTGTGTAAGAAGCAACATGAGGCTTGCACGAGATTGAAACAATGCATCCCAAAACGTATTCCAGCAGCGAAAACACACGTTTCTACAAAGACTTTGAAGGAGCAAGCAAAAGCCTAGTGGCTGAGTGTTCTTTCAGAGAGAAACACATGCTTTTCATCCTTATGGAGTGAGTTTTGTGCCAGGAATTCATATGCATTTTGTACTGTGCAGAATGTAGCTACCTGCTCGGGAGTTGTGTCATAGAAGCACCTTTCCTGCAGGAGCTTTTTGCAACATTCATTGTTTGTCTAAGTTCTTTAGGGGTGGTTTTGGAAGGTCTTCCAACTTTGGCCAAATCCCGCTTCGCACGAAATTTTTTCACAGCGCTCTTTCCAAGTGTCCACAAAGAGCTGCTGCTTGAAACTGTCCACATGCACATCTCCCTTACTGGTGTGTTCGTTTCACTACCTGGATTTTGGTTTCCTCTTCCTTCTTTAAAATGACAAGCCTTCTTTCTGCACGCTACACACACCTTGTAGCAGTTTCAGTTTGAAGCATGTTGGTGCTCTCAAAACGCTGTGTAACCTAGGTAGAGTGTGTCACTCTCCAGCACTGAATACACAACGTAGACCTCCTTTCACCACAGACACGCAAACACATCATTTTTGAAAGTCCTACTTCAGATCACTTGGAAATGTAAGGGTTTCATCGAGAACTTGAAGTCAATCATGCTTTTGCACTCTGCAACCAACAGAAATGTACTTTTGTACATACCCGTCTGAATTTCACCGCAAAATGCCCTTCTTTTCTGGTTTGGTGAAAGTTCTCAAAACATTACGAGAAAGAGCGTGTTTGAGCAAGAGTGATGCAGTGTGCGTTTTCCTGGATTTCAAGTGATTTGGGAAACATACTCCTTATTTTTCCAATTGTGTAAGAAACAACATGAGGCTTGCAAGAGATTGAAACAATGCATCCCAAAACGTATTCCAGCAGCGAAAACACACGTTTCTACAAAGACTTTGAAGGAGCAAGCAAAAGCCTAGTGGCTGAGTGTTCTTTCAGAGAGAAACACATGCTTTTCATCCTTATGGAGTGAGTTTTGTGCCAGGAATTCATATGCATTTTGTACTGTGCAGAATGTAGCTACCTGCTCGGGAGTTGTGTCATAGAGGCACCTTTCCTGCAGGAGCTTATTGCAACATTCATTGTTTGGTTAAGTTGTTTAGGGGTGGTTTTGGAAGGTCTTTCAACTTTGGCCAAATCCCGCTTCGTACGAAATTTTTTCACAGCGCTCTTTCCAAGTGTCCACAAAGAGCTGCTGCTTGAAACTGTCCACATGCACATCTCCCATACTGGTGTGTTCGTTTCACTACCTGGATTTTGGTTTCCTCTTCTTTCTTTGAAATGACAAGCCTTCTTTCTGCACGCTACACACACCTTTTAGCAGTTTCAGTTTGAAGCATGTTGGTGCTCTCAAAACGCTCTGTAACCTAGGTAGAGTGTGTCCCTCTCCAGCACTGAATACACAACGTAGAGCTCCTTTCACCACAGACAAGCAAACACATCTTTTTGTGAAAGTCCTACTTCAAGTCACTTGCAAATGTAAGGGTTTCATCGAGAACTTGAAGTCAATCATGCTTTTGCACTCTGCAACCAACAGAAATGTACTTTTGTACATACCTGTCTGAATTTCACCGCAAAATGCCCTTCTTTTCTGGTTTGTTGAAAGTTCTCAAAACATTACGAGAAAGAGCGTGTTTGAGCAAGAGTGATGCAGTGTGCGTTTTCCTGGATTTCAAGTGATTTGGGAAACATACTCCTTATTTTTCCAATTGTGTAAGAAACAACATGAGGCTTGCAAGAGATTGAAACAATGCATCCCAAAACGTATTCCAGCAGCGAAAACACACGTTTCTACAAAGACTTTGAAGGAGCAAGCAAAAGCCTAGTGGCTGAGTGTTCTTTCAGAGAGAAACACATGCTTTTCATCCTTATGGAGTGAGTTTTGTGCCAGGAATTCATATGCATTTTCTACTGTGCAGAATGTAGCTACCTGCTCGGGAGTTGTGTCATAGAAGCACCTTTCCTGCAGGAGCTTTTTGCAACATTCATTGTTTGTCTAAGTTCTTTAGGGGTGGTTTTGGAAGGTCTTTCAACTTTGGCCAAATCCCGCTTCGCACGAACTTTTTTCACAGCGCTCTTTCCAAGTGTCCACAAAGAGCTGCTGCTTGAAACTGTCCACATGCACATCTCCCTTACTGGTGTGTTCGTTTCACTACCTGGATTTTGGTTTCCTCTTCCTTCTTTAAAATGACAAGCCTTCTTTCTGCACGCTACACACACCTTGTAGCAGTTTCAGTTTGAAGCATGTTGGTGCTCTCAAAACGCTGTGTAACCTAGGTAGAGTGTGTCACTCTCCAGCACTGAATACACAACGTAGACCTCCTTTCACCACAGACACGCAAACACATCATTTTTGAAAGTCCTACTTCAGATCACTTGGAAATGTAAGGGTTTCATCGAGAACTTGAAGTCAATCATGCTTTTGCACTCTGCAACCAACAGAAATGTACTTTTGTACATACCCGTCTGAATTTCACCGCAAAATGCCCTTCTTTTCTGGTTTGTTGAAAGTTCTCAAAACATTACGAGAAAGAGCGTGTTTGAGCAAGAGTGATGCAGTGTGCGTTTTCCTGGATTTCAAGTGATTTGGGAAACATACTCCTTATTTTTCCAATTGTGTAAGAAACAACATGAGGCTTGCAAGAGATTGAAACAATGCGTCCCAAAACGTATTCCAGCAGCGAAAACACACGTTTCTACAAAGACTTTGAAGGAGCAAGCAAAAGCCTAGTGGCTGAGTGTTCTTTCAGAGAGAAACACATGCTTTTCATCCTTATGGAGTGAGTTTTGTGCCAGGAATTCATATGCATTTTGTACTGTGCAGAATGTAGCTACCTGCTCGGGGGTTGTGTCATAGAGGCACCTTTCCTGCAGGAGCTTATTGCAACATTCATTGTTTGGCTAAGTTGTTTAGGGGTGGTTTTGGAAGGTCTTTCAACTTTGGCCAAATCCCGCTTCGTACGAAATTTTTTCACAGCGCTCTTTCCAAGTGTCCACAAAGAGCTGCTGCTTGAAACTGTCCACATGCACATCTCCCATACTGGTGTGTTCGTTTCACTACCTGGATTTTGGTTTCCTCTTCTTTCTTTGAAATGACAAGCCTTCTTTCTGCACGCTACACACACCTTGTAGCAGTTTCAGTTTGAAGCATGTTGGTGCTATCAAAACGCTGTGTAACCTAGGTAGAGTGTGTCACTCTCCAGCACTGAATACACAACATAGAGGTCCTTTCACCACAGACACGCAAACACATCTTTTTTGAAAGTCCTACTTCAGGTCACTTGTAAATGTAAGGGCTTCATCGAGAACATGAAGTCAATCATGCTTTTGGACTCTGCAACCTATAGAAATGTACTTTTCTACAAACCCGTCTGAATTTCACCGCAAAATGCCCTTCTTTTCTGGTTTGTTGAAAGTTCTCAACACATTAGGAGAAAGAGCGTGTTTGAGCAAGAGGGATGCAGTGTGCGTTTTCCTGGATTTCAAGAGATTTGGGAAACATACTCCCTATTTTTCCACATTGTGTAAGAAGCAACATGAGGCTTGCACGAGATTGAAACAATGCATCCCAAAACGTATTCCAGCAGCGAAAACACACGTTTCTACAAAGACTTTGAAGGAGCAAGCAAAAGCCTAGTGGCTGAGTGTTCTTTCAGAGAGAAACACATGCTTTTCATCCTTATGGAGTGAGTTTTGTGCCAGGAATTCATATGCATTTTGTACTGTGCAGAATGTAGCTACCTGCTCGGGAGTTGTGTCATAGAAGCACCTTTCCTGCAGGAGCTTTTTGCAACATTCATTGTTTGTCTAAGTTCTTTAGGGGTGGTTTTGGAAGGTCTTTCAACTTTGGCCAAATCCCGCTTCGCACGAACTTTTTTCACAGCGCTCTTTCCAAGTGTCCACAAAGAGCTGCTGCTTGAAACTGTCCACATGCACATCTCCCATACTGGTGTGTTCGTTTCACTACCTGGATTTTGGTTTCCTCTTCCTTCTTTAAAATGACAAGCCTTCTTTCTGCACGCTACACACACCTTGTAGCAGTTTCAGTTTGAAGCATGTTGGTGCTCTCAAAACGCTGTGTAACCTAGGTAGAGTGTGTCACTCTCCAGCACTGAATACACAACGTAGACCTCCTTTCACCACAGACACGCAAACACATCATTTTTGAAAGTCCTACTTCAGATCACTTGGAAATGTAAGGGTTTCATCGAGAACTTGAAGTCAATCATGCTTTTGCACTCTGCAACCAACAGAAATGTACTTTTGTACATACCCGTCTGAATTTCACCGCAAAATGCCCTTCTTTTCTGGTTTGGTGAAAGTTCTCAAAACATTACGAGAAAGAGCGTGTTTGAGCAAGAGTGATGCAATGTGCGTTTTCCTGGATTTCAAGTGATTTGGGAAACATACTCCTTATTTTTCCAATTGTGTAATGAACAACATGAGGCTTGCAAGAGATTGAAACAATGCATCCCAAAACGTATTCCAGCAGCGAAAACACACGTTTCTACAAAGACTTTGAAGGAGCAAGCAAAAGCCTAGTGGCTGAGTGTTCTTTCAGAGAGAAACACATGCTTTTCATCCTTATGGAGTGAGTTTTGTGCCAGGAATTCATATGCATTTTGTACTGTGCAGAATGTAGCTACCTGCTCGGGAGTTGTGTCATAGAGGCACCTTTCCTTCAGGAGCTTATTGCAACATTCATTGTTTGGCTAAGTTGTTTAGGGGTGGTTTTGGAAGGTCTTTCAACTTTGGCCAAATCCCGCTTCGTACGAAATTTTTTCACAGCGCTCTTTCCAAGTGTCCACAAAGAGCTGCTGCTTGAAACTGTCCACATGCACATCTCCCATACTGGTGTGTTCGTTTCACTACCTGGATTTTGGTTTCCTCTTCTTTCTTTGAAATGACAAGCCTTCTTTCTGCACGCTACACACACCTTGTAGCAGTTTCAGTTTGAAGCATGTTGGTGCTATCAAAACGCTGTGTAACCTAGGTAGAGTGTGTCACTCTCCAGCACTGAATACAAAACTTAGAGCTCCTTACACCACAGACACGCAAACACATCTTTTTGTGAAAGTCCTACTTCAGGTCACTTGTAAATGTAAGTGTTTCATCGAGAACATGAAGTCAATCATGCTTTTGCACTCTGCAACCAATAGAAATGTACTTTTGTACATACCCGTCTGAATTTCACCGCAAAATGCCCTTCTTTCCTGGTTTGTTGAAAGTTCTCAACACATTAGGAGAAAGAGCGTGTTTGAGCAAGATTGATGAAGTGTGCGTTTTCCTGGATTTCAAGTGATTTGGGAAACACAGTCCCTATTTTTCCACATTGTGTAAGAAACAACATGAGGCTTGCAAGAGATTGAAACAGTGCATCCCAAAACGTATTACAGCAGCAAAAACACACGTTTCTACAAAGACTTTGAAGGAGCAAGCAAAAGCCTAGTGGCTGAGTGTTCTTTCAGAGAGAAACACATGCTTTTCATCCTTATGGAGTGAGTTTTGTGTCAGGAATTCATATGCATTTTGTACTGTGCAGAATGTAGCTACCTGCTCGGGAGTTGTGTCATAGAAGCACCTTTCCTGCAGGAGCTTATTGCAACATTCATTGTTTGGCTAAGTTCTTTAAGGGTGGTTTTGGAAGGTCTTTCAACTTTGGCCAAATCCCGCTTCGCACGAAGTTTTTTAACAACGTTCTTTCCAAGTGTCCACAAAGAGCTGCTGCTTGAAACTGTCCACATGCACATCTCCCTTACTGGTGTGTTCGTTTCACTACCTGGATTTTGGTTTCCTCTTCCTTCTTTAAAATGACAAGCCTTCTTTCTGCACGGTACACACACCTTGTAGCAGTTTCAGTTTGAAGCATGTTGGTGCTCTCAAAACGCTCTGTAACCTAGGTAGAGTGTGTCACTCTCCAGCACTGAATACAAAACTTAGAGCTCCTTTCACCACAGACACGCAAACACATCTTTTTGTGAAAGTCCTACTTCAAGTCACTTGCAAATGTAAGGGTTTCATCGAGAACTTGAAGTCAATCATGCTTTTGCACTCTGCAACCAACAGAAATGTACTTTTGTACATACCTGTCTGAATTTCACCGCAAAATGCCCTTCTTTTCTGGTTTGTTGAAAGTTCTCAAAACATTACGAGAAAGAGCGTGTTTGAGCAAGAGTGATGCAGTGTGCGTTTTCCTGGATTTCAAGTGATTTGGGAAACATACTCCTTATTTTTCCAATTGTGTAAGAAACAACATGAGGCTTGCA
Organism: Miniopterus schreibersii; assembly: GCF_964146895.1. NCBI lineage: Eukaryota > Metazoa > Chordata > Mammalia > Chiroptera > Miniopteridae > Miniopterus > Miniopterus schreibersii. The sequence goes on along the minus strand of NW_027669825.1, from coordinate 263,563 downwards.
AGAGATTGAAACAATGAGTCCCAAAACGTATTCCAGCAGCGAAAACACACGTTTCTACAAAGACTTTGAAGGAGCAAGCAAAAGCCTAGTGGCTGAGTGTTCTTTCAGAGAGAAACACATGCTTTTCATCCTTATGGAGTGAGTTTTGTGCCAGGAATTCATATGCATTTTGTACTGTGCAGAATGTAGCTACCTGCTCGGGGGTTGTGTCATAGAGGCACCTTTCCTGCAGGAGCTTATTGCAACATTCATTGTTTGGCTAAGTTGTTTAGGGGTGGTTTTGGAAGGTCTTTCAACTTTGGCCAAATCCCGCTTCGTACGAAATTTTTTCACAGCGCTCTTTCCAAGTGTCCACAAAGAGCTGCTGCTTGAAACTGTCCACATGCACATCTCCCATACTGGTGTGTTCGTTTCACTACCTGGATTTTGGTTTCCTCTTCTTTCTTTGAAATGACAAGCCTTCTTTCTGCACGCTACACACACCTTGTAGCAGTTTCAGTTTGAAGCATGTTGGTGCTATCAAAACGCTGTGTAACCTAGGTAGAGTGTGTCACTCTCCAGCACTGAATACACAACATAGAGGTCCTTTCACCACAGACACGCAAACACATCTTTTTTGAAAGTCCTACTTCAGGTCACTTGTAAATGTAAGGGCTTCATCGAGAACATGAAGTCAATCATGCTTTTGGACTCTGCAACCTATAGAAATGTACTTTTCTACAAACCCGTCTGAATTTCACCGCAAAATGCCCTTCTTTTCTGGTTTGTTGAAAGTTCTCAACACATTAGGAGAAAGAGCGTGTTTGAGCAAGAGGGATGCAGTGTGCGTTTTCCTGGATTTCAAGCGATTTGGGAAACATACTCCCTATTTTTCCACATTGTGTAAGAAGCAACATGAGGCTTGCACGAGATTGAAACAATGCATCCCAAAACGTATTCCAGCAGCGAAAACACACGTTTCTACAAAGACTTTGAAGGAGCAAGCAAAAGCCTAGTGGCTGAGTGTTCTTTCAGAGAGAAACACATGCTTTTCATCCTTATGGAGTGAGTTTTGTGCCAGGAATTCATATGCATTTTGTACTGTGCAGAATGTAGCTACCTGCTCGGGAGTTGTGTCATAGAGGCACCTTTCCTGCAGGAGCTTATTGCAACATTCATTGTTTGGCTAAGTTGTTTAGGGGTGGTTTTGGAAGGTCTTTCAACTTTGGCCAAATCCCGCTTCGTACGAAATTTTTTCACAGCGCTCTTTCCAAGTGTCCACAAAGAGCTGCTGCTTGAAACTGTCCACATGCACATCTCCCATACTGGTGTGTTCGTTTCACTACCTGGATTTTGGTTTCCTCTTCTTTCTTTGAAATGACAAGCCTTCTTTCTGCACGCTACACACACCTTGTAGCAGTTTCAGTTTGAAGCATGTTGGTGCTATCAAAACGCTGTGTAACCTAGGTAGAGTGTGTCACTCTCCAGCACTGAATACAAAACTTAGAGCTCCTTACACCACAGACACGCAAACACATCTTTTTGTGAAAGTCCTACTTCAGGTCACTTGTAAATGTAAGTGTTTCATCGAGAACATGAAGTCAATCATGCTTTTGCACTCTGCAACCAATAGAAATGTACTTTTGTACATACCCGTCTGAATTTCACCGCAAAATGCCCTTCTTTCCTGGTTTGTTGAAAGTTCTCAACACATTAGGAGAAAGAGCGTCTTTGAGCAAGAGTGATGCAGTGTTCGTTTTCCTGGATTTCAAGTGATTTGGGAAATATACTCCTTATTTTTCCACATTCTGTAAGAAGCAACATGAGGCTTGCAAGAGATTGAAACAATGCATCCCAAAACGTATTCCAGCAGTGAAAACACACGTTTCTAAAAAGACTTTGAAGGAGCAAGCAAAAGCCTAGTGGCTGAGTGTTCTTTCAGAGAGAAACACATGCTTTTCATCCTTATGGAGTGAGTTTTGTGTCAGGAATTCATATGCATTTTGTACTTTGCAGAATGTAGCTACCTGCTCGGGAGTTGTGTCATAGAAGCACCTTTCCTGCAGGAGCTTATTGCAACATTCATTGTTTGGCTAAGTTCTTTAAGGGTGGTTTTGGAAGGTCTTTCAACTTTGGCCAAATCCCGCTTCGCACGAAGTTTTTTAACAACGTTCTTTCCAAGTGTCCACAAAGAGCTGCTGCTTGAAACTGTCCACATGCACATCTCCCTTACTGGTGTGTTCGTTTCACTACCTGGATTTTGGTTTCCTCTTCCTTCTTTAAAATGACAAGCCTTCTTTCTGCACGGTACACACACCTTGTAGCAGTTTCAGTTTGAAGCATGTTGGTGCTCTCAAAACGCTCTGTAACCTAGGTAGAGTTTGTCACTCTCCAGCACTGAATACAAAACTTAGAGCTCCTTTCACCACAGACACGCAAACACATCTTTTTGTGAAAGTCCTACTTCAAGTCACTTGCAAATGTAAGGGTTTCATCGAGAACTTGAAGTCAATCATGCTTTTGCACTCTGCAACCAACAGAAATGTACTTTTGTACATACCTGTCTGAATTTCACCGCAAAATGCCCTTCTTTTCTGGTTTGTTGAAAGTTCTCAAAACATTACGAGAAAGAGCGTGTTTGAGCAAGAGTGATGCAGTGTGCGTTTTCCTGGATTTCAAGTGATTTGGGAAATATACTCCTTATTTTTCCAATTGTGTAAGAAACAACATGAGGCTTGCAAGAGATTGAAACAATGAGTCCCAAAACGTATTCCAGCAGCGAAAACACACGTTTCTACAAAGACTTTGAAGGAGCAAGCAAAAGCCTAGTGGCTGAGTGTTCTTTCAGAGAGAAACACATGCTTTTCATCCTTATGGAGTGAGTTTTGTGCCAGGAATTCATATGCATTTTGTACTGTGCAGAATGTAGCTACCTGCTCGGGAGTTGTGTCATAGAGGCACCTTTCCTGCAGGAGCTTATTGCAACATTCATTGTTTGGCTAAGTTGTTTAGGGGTGGTTTTGGAAGGTCTTTCAACTTTGGCCAAATCCCGCTTCGTACGAAATTTTTTCACAGCGCTCTTTCCAAGTGTCCACAAAGAGCTGCTGCTTGAAACTGTCCACATGCACATCTCCCATACTGGTGTGTTCGTTTCACTACCTGGATTTTGGTTTCCTCTTCTTTCTTTGAAATGACAAGCCTTCTTTCTGCACGCTACACACACCTTGTAGCAGTTTCAGTTTGAAGCATGTTGGTGCTATCAAAACGCTGTGTAACCTAGGTAGAGTGTGTCACTCTCCAGCACTGAATACACAACGTAGAGGTCCTTTCACCACAGACACGCAAACACATCTTTTTTGAAAGTCCTACTTCAGGTCACTTGTAAATGTAAGGGCTTCATCGAGAACATGAAGTCAATCATGCTTTTGGACTCTGCAACCAATAGAAATGTACTTTTCTACAAACCCGTCTGAATTTCACCGCAAAATGCCCTTCTTTTCTGGTTTGTTGAAAGTTCTCAACACATTAGGAGAAAGAGCGTGTTTGAGCAAGAGGGATGCAGTGTGCGTTTTCCTGGATTTCAAGCGATTTGGGAAACATACTCCCTATTTTTCCACATTGTGTAAGAAGCAACATGAGGCTTGCACGAGATTGAAACAATGCATCCCAAAACGTATTCCAGCAGCGAAAACACACGTTTCTACAAAGACTTTGAAGGAGCAAGCAAAAGCCTAGTGGCTGAGTGTTCTTTCAGAGAGAAACACATGCTTTTCATCCTTATGGAGTGAGTTTTGTGCCAGGAATTCATATGCATTTTGTACTGTGCAGAATGTAGCTACCTGCTCGGGAGTTGTGTCATAGAAGCACCTTTCCTGCAGGAGCTTATTGCAACATTCATTGTTTGTCTAAGTTCTTTAGGGGTGGTTTTGGAAGGTCTTTCAACTTTGGCCAAATCCCGCTTCGCACGAACTTTTTTCACAGCGCTCTTTCCAAGTGTCCACAAAGAGCTGCTGCTTGAAACTGTCCACATGCACATCTCCCTTACTGGTGTGTTCGTTTCACTACCTGGATTTTGGTTTCCTCTTCCTTCTTTAAAATGACAAGCCTTCTTTCTGCACGCTACACACACCTTGTAGCAGTTTCAGTTTGAAGCATGTTGGTGCTCTCAAAACGCTGTGTAACCTAGGTAGAGTGTGTCACTCTCCAGCACTGAATACACAACGTAGACCTCCTTTCACCACAGACACGCAAACACATCATTTTTGAAAGTCCTACTTCAGATCACTTGGAAATGTAAGGGTTTCATCGAGAACTTGAAGTCAATCATGCTTTTGCACTCTGCAACCAACAGAAATGTACTTTTGTACATACCCGTCTGAATTTCACAGCAAAATGCCCTTCTTTTCTGATTTGTTGAAAGTTCTCAAAACATTACGAGAAAGAGCGTGTTTGAGCAAGAGTGATGCAATGTGCGTTTTCCTGGATTTCAAGTGATTTGGGAAACATACTCCTTATTTTTCCAATTGTGTAAGAAACAACATGAGGCTTGCAAGAGATTGAAACAATGCATCCCAAAACGTATTCCAGCAGCGAAAACACACGTTTCTACAAAGACTTTGAAGGAGCAAGCAAAAGCCTAGTGGCTGAGTGTTCTTTCAGAGAGAAACACATGCTTTTCATCCTTATGGAGTGAGTTTTGTGCCAGGAATTCATATGCATTTTGTACTGTGCAGAATGTAGCTACCTGCTCGGGAGTTGTGTCATAGAGGCACCTTTCCTGCAGGAGCTTATTGCAACATTCATTGTTTGGCTAAGTTGTTTAGGGGTGGTTTTGGAAGGTCTTTCAACTTTGGCCAAATCCCGCTTCGTACGAAATTTTTTCACAGCGCTCTTTCCAAGTGTCCACAAAGAGCTGCTGCTTGAAACTGTCCACATGCACATCTCCCATACTGGTGTGTTCGTTTCACTACCTGGATTTTGGTTTCCTCTTCTTTCTTTGAAATGACAAGCCTTCTTTCTGCACGCTACACACACCTTTTAGCAGTTTCAGTTTGAAGCATGTTGGTGCTCTCAAAACGCTGTGTAACCTAGGTAGAGTGTGTCCCTCTCCAGCACTGAATACACAACGTAGAGCTCCTTTCACCATAGACACGCAAACACATCTTTTTGTGAAAGTCCTACTTCAGGTCACTTGTAAATGTAAGGGTTTCATCGAGAACATGAAGTCAATCATGCTTTTGCACTCTGCAACCAATAGAAATGTACTTTTGTACATACCCGTCTGAATTTCACCGCAAAATGCCCTTCTTTTCTGGTTTGTTGAGAGTTCTCAACACATTAGGAGAAAGAGCGTGTTTGAGCAAGAGTGATGCAGTGTGCGTTTTCCTGGATTTCAAGCGATTTGGGAAACATACTCCCTATTTTTCCACATTGTGTAAGAAGCAACATGAGGCTTGCACGAGATTGAAACAATGCATCCCAAAACGTATTCCAGCAGCGAAAACACACGTTTCTACAAAGACTTTGAAGGAGCAAGCAAAAGCCTAGTGGCTGAGTGTTCTTTCAGAGAGAAACACATGCTTTTCATCCTTATGGAGTGAGTTTTGTGCCAGGAATTCATATGCATTTTGTACTGTGCAGAATGTAGCTACCTGCTCGGGAGTTGTGTCATAGAGGCACCTTTCCTGCAGGAGCTTTTTGCAACATTCATTGTTTGGCTAAGTTCTTTAGGGGTGGTTTTGGAAGGTCTTTCAACTTTGGCCAAATCCAGCTTCGTACGAAGTTTTTTCACAGCGCTCTTTCCAAGTGTCCACAAAGAGCTGCTGCTTGAAACTGTCCACATGCACATCTCCCATACTGGTGTGTTCGTTTCACTACCTGGATTTTGGTTTCCTCTTCCTTCTTTAAAATGACAAGCCTTCTTTCTGCACGCTACACACACCTTGTAGCAGTTTCAGTTTGAAGCATGTTGGTGCTCTCAAAACGCTGTGTAACCTAGGTAGAGTGTGTCACTCTCCAGCACTGAATACACAACGTAGACCTCCTTTCACCACAGACACGCAAACACATCATTTTTGAAAGTCCTACTTCAGATCACTTGGAAATGTAAGGGTTTCATCGAGAACTTGAAGTCAATCATGCTTTTGCACTCTGCAACCAACAGAAATGTACTTTTGTACATACCCGTCTGAATTTCACCGCAAAATGCCCTTCTTTTCTGGTTTGTTGAAAGTTCTCAAAACATTACGAGAAAGAGCGTGTTTGAGCAAGAGTGATGCAATGTGCGTTTTCCTGGATTTCAAGTGATTTGGGAAACATACTCCTAATTTTTCCAATTGTGTAAGAAATAACATGAGGCTTGCAAGAGATTGAAACAATGCATCCCAAAACGTATTCCAGCAGCGAAAACACACGTTTCTACAAAGACTTTGAAGGAGCAAGCAAAAGCCTAGTGGCTGAGTGTTCTTTCAGAGAGAAACACATGCTTTTCATCCTTATGGAGTGAGTTTTGTGCCAGGAATTCATATGCATTTTGTACTGTGCAGAATGTAGCTACCTGCTCGGGAGTTGTGTCATAGAGGCACCTTTCCTGCAGGAGCTTATTGCAACATTCATTGTTTGGCTAAGTTGTTTAGGGGTGGTTTTGGAAGGTCTTTCAACTTTGGCCAAATCCCGCTTCGTACGAAATTTTTTCACAGCGCTCTTTCCAAGTGTCCACAAAGAGCTGCTGCTTGAAACTGTCCACATGCACATCTCCCATACTGGTGTGTTCGTTTCACTACCTGGATTTTGGTTTCCTCTTCTTTCTTTGAAATGACAAGCCTTCTTTCTGCACGGTACACACACCTTTTAGCAGTTTCAGTTTGAAGCATGTTGGTGCTCTCAAAACGCTCTGTAACCTAGGTAGAGTGTGTCACTCTCCAGCACTGAATACAAAACTTAGAGCTCCTTTCACCACAGACACGCAAACACATCTTTTTGTGAAAGTCCTACTTCAAGTCACTTGGAAATGTAAGGGTTTCATCGAAAACTTGAAGTCAATCATGCTTTTCCACTCTGCAACCAACAGAAATGTACTTTTGTACATACCTGTCTGAATTTCACCGCAAAATGCCCTTCTTTTCTGGTTTGTTGAAAGTTCTCAAAACATTACGAGAAAGAGCGTGTTTGAGCAAGAGTGATGCAGTGTGCGTTTTCCTGGATTTCAAGTGATTTGGGAAACATACTCCTTATTTTTCCAATTGTGTAAGAAACAACATGAGGCTTGCAAGAGATTGAAACAATGCGTCCCAAAACGTATTCCAGCAGCGAAAACACACGTTTCTACAAAGACTTTGAAGGAGCAAGCAAAAGCCTAGTGGCTGAGTGTTCTTTCAGAGAGAAACACATGCTTTTCATCCTTATGGAGTGAGTTTTGTGCCAGGAATTCATATGCATTTTGTACTGTGCAGAATGTAGCTACCTGCTCGGGAATTGTGTCATAGAGGCACCTTTCCTGCAGGAGCTTATTGCAACATTCATTGTTTGGCTAAGTTGTTTAGGGGTGGTTTTGGAAGGTCTTTCAACTTTGGCCAAATCCCGCTTCGTACGAAATTTTTTCACAGCGCTCTTTCCAAGTGTCCACAAAGAGCTGCTGCTTGAAACTGTCCACATGCACATCTCCCATACTGGTGTGTTCGTTTCACTACCTGGATTTTGGTTTCCTCTTCTTTCTTTGAAATGACAAGCCTTCTTTCTGCACGCTACACACACCTTTTAGCAGTTTCAGTTTGAAGCATGTTGGTGCTCTCAAAACGCTGTGTAACCTAGGTAGAGTGTGTCCCTCTCCAGCACTGAATACACAACGTAGAGCTCCTTTCACCATAGACACGCAAACACATCTTTTTGTGAAAGTCCTACTTCAGGTCACTTGTAAATGTAAGGGTTTCATCGAGAACAGGAAGTCAATCATGCTTTTGCACTCTGCAACCAATAGAAATGTACTTTTGTACATACCCGTCTGAATTTCACCGCAAAATGCCCTTCTTTTCTGGTTTGTTGAGAGTTCTCAACACATTAGGAGAAAGAGCGTGTTTGAGCAAGAGTGATGCAGTGTGCGTTTTCCTGGATTTCAAGCGATTTGGGAAACATACTCCCTATTTTTCCACATTGTGTAAGAAGCAACATGAGGCTTGCACGAGATTGAAACAATGCATCCCAAAACGTATTCCAGCAGCGAAAACACACGTTTCTACAAAGACTTTGAAGGAGCAAGCAAAAGCCTAGTGGCTGAGTGTTCTTTCAGAGAGAAACACATGCTTTTCATCCTTATGGAGTGAGTTTTGTGCCAGGAATTCATATGCATTTTGTACTGTGCAGAATGTAGCTACCTGCTCGGGAGTTGTGTCATAGAGGCACCTTTCCTGCAGGAGCTTTTTGCAACATTCATTGTTTGGCTAAGTTCTTTAGGGGTGGTTTTGGAAGGTCTTTCAACTTTGGCCAAATCCAGCTTCGTACGAAGTTTTTTCACAGCGCTCTTTCCAAGTGTCCACAAAGAGCTGCTGCTTGAAACTGTCCACATGCACATCTCCCATACTGGTGTGTTCGTTTCACTACCTGGATTTTGGTTTCCTCTTCCTTCTTTAAAATGACAAGCCTTCTTTCTGCACGCTACACACACCTTGTAGCAGTTTCAGTTTGAAGCATGTTGGTGCTCTCAAAACGCTGTGTAACCTAGGTAGAGTGTGTCACTCTCCAGCACTGAATACACAACGTAGACCTCCTTTCACCACAGACACGCAAACACATCATTTTTGAAAGTCCTACTTCAGATCACTTGGAAATGTAAGGGTTTCATCGAGAACTTGAAGTCAATCATGCTTTTGCACTCTGCAACCAACAGAAATGTACTTTTGTACATACCCGTCTGAATTTCACCGCAAAATGCCCTTCTTTTCTGGTTTGTTGAAAGTTCTCAAAACATTACGAGAAAGAGCGTGTTTGAGCAAGAGTGATGCAATGTGCGTTTTCCTGGATTTCAAGTGATTTGGGAAACATACTCCTTATTTTTCCAATTGTGTAAGAAATAACATGAGGCTTGCAAGAGATTGAAACAATGCATCCCAAAACGTATTCCAGCAGCGAAAACACACGTTTCTACAAAGACTTTGAAGGAGCAAGCAAAAGCCTAGTGGCTGAGTGTTCTTTCAGAGAGAAACACATGCTTTTCATCCTTATGGAGTGAGTTTTGTGCCAGGAATTCATATGCATTTTGTACTGTGCAGAATGTAGCTACCTGCTCGGGAGTTGTGTCATAGAGGCACCTTTCCTGCAGGAGCTTATTGCAACATTCATTGTTTGGCTAAGTTGTTTAGGGGTGGTTTTGGAAGGTCTTTCAACTTTGGCCAAATCCCGCTTCGTACGAAATTTTTTCACAGCGCTCTTTCCAAGTGTCCACAAAGAGCTGCTGCTTGAAACTGTCCACATGCACATCTCCCATACTGGTGTGTTCGTTTCACTACCTGGATTTTGGTTTCCTCTTCTTTCTTTGAAATGACAAGCCTTCTTTCTGCACGGTACACACACCTTTTAGCAGTTTCAGTTTGAAGCATGTTGGTGCTCTCAAAACGCTCTGTAACCTAGGTAGAGTGTGTCACTCTCCAGCACTGAATACAAAACTTAGAGCTCCTTTCACCACAGACACGCAAACACATCTTTTTGTGAAAGTCCTACTTCAAGTCACTTGGAAATGTAAGGGTTTCATCGAGAACTTGAAGTCAATCATGCTTTTCCACTCTGCAACCAACAGAAATGTACTTTTGTACATACCTGTCTGAATTTCACCGCAAAATGCCCTTCTTTTCTGGTTTGTTGAAAGTTCTCAAAACATTACGAGAAAGAGCGTGTTTGAGCAAGAGTGATGCAGTGTGCGTTTTCCTGGATTTCAAGTGATTTGGGAAACATACTCCTTATTTTTCCAATTGTGTAAGAAACAACATGAGGCTTGCAAGAGATTGAAACAATGCGTCCCAAAACGTATTCCAGCAGCGAAAACACACGTTTCTACAAAGACTTTGAAGGAGCAAGCAAAAGCCTAGTGGCTGAGTGTTCTTTCAGAGAGAAACACATGCTTTTCATCCTTATGGAGTGAGTTTTGTGCCAGGAATTCATATGCATTTTGTACTGTGCAGAATGTAGCTACCTGCTCGGGAATTGTGTCATAGAGGCACCTTTCCTGCAGGAGCTTATTGCAACATTCATTGTTTGGCTAAGTTGTTTAGGGGTGGTTTTGGAAGGTCTTTCAACTTTGGCCAAATCCCGCTTCGTACGAAATTTTTTCACAGCGCTCTTTCCAAGTGTCCACAAAGAGCTGCTGCTTGAAACTGTCCACATGCACATCTCCCATACTGGTGTGTTCGTTTCACTACCTGGATTTTGGTTTCCTCTTCTTTCTTTGAAATGACAAGCCTTCTTTCTGCACGCTACACACACCTTGTAGCAGTTTCAGTTTGAAGCATGTTGGTGCTATCAAAACGCTGTGTAACCTAGGTAGAGTGTGTCACTCTCCAGCACTGAATACAAAAATTAGAGCTCCTTACACAACAGACACGCAAACACATCTTTTTGTGAAAGTCCTACTTCAGGTCACTTGTAAATGTAAGGGTTTCATCGAGAACATGAAGTCAATTATGCTTTTGCACTCTGCAACCAATAGAAATGTACTTTTGTACATACCCGTCTGAATTTCACTGCAAAATGACCTTCTTTTCTGGTTTGTTGAAAGTTCTCAACACATTAGGAGAAAGAGCGTCTTTGAGCAAGAGTGATGCAGTGTTCGTTTTCCTGGATTTCAAGTGATTTGGGAAACATACTCCTTATTTTTCCACATTCTGTAAGAAGCAACATGAGGCTTGCAAGAGATTGAAACAATGCATCCAAAAACGTATTCCAGCAGTGAAAACACACGTTTCTAAAAAGACTTTGAAGGAGCAAGCAAAAGCCTAGTGGCTGAGTGTTCTTTCAGAGAGAAACACATGCTTTTCATCCTTATGGAGTGAGTTTTGTGTCAGGAATTCATATGCATTTTGTACTGTGCAGAATGTAGCTACCTGCTCGGGAGTTGTGTCATAGAAGCACCTTTCCTGCAGGAGCTTATTGCAACATTCATTGTTTGGCTAAGTTCTTTAAGGGTGGTTTTGGAAGGTCTTTCAACTTTGGCGAAATCCCGCTTCGCACGAAGTTTTTTAACAGCGCTCTTTCCAAGTGTGCACAAAGAGCTGCTGCTTGAAACTGTCCACATGCACATCTCCCTTACTGGTGTGTTCGTTTCACTACCTGGATTTTGGTTTCCTCTTCCTTCTTTAAAATGACAAGCCTTCTTTCTGCACGCTACACACACCTTGTAGCAGTTTCAGTTTGAAGCATGTTGGTGCTCTCAAAACGCTGTGTAACCTAGGTAGAGTGTGTCACTCTCCAGCACTGAATACACAACGTAGAGCTCCTTTCACCACAGACACGCAAAGACATCTTTTTTGAAAGTCCTACTTCAGGTCACTTGGAAATGTAAGAGTTTCATCGAGAACATGAAGTCAATCATGCTTTTGCACTCTGCAACCAATAGAAATGTACTTTTGTACATACCCGTCTGAATTTCACCGCAAAATGCCCTTCTTTTCTGGTTTGTTGAAAGTTCTCAACACATTAGGAGAAAGAGCGTGTTTGAGCAAGAGTGATGCAGTGTGCGTTTTCCTCGATTTCAAGTGATTTGGGAAACATACTCCTTATTTTTCCAATTGTGTAAGAAACAACATGAGGCTTACAAGAGATTGAAACAATGCATCCCAAAACGTATTCCAGGAGCGAAAACACACCTTTCCACAAAGACTTTGAAGGAGCAAGCAAAAGCCTAGTGGCTGAGTGTTCTTTCAGAGAGAAACACATGCTTTTCATCCTTATGGAGTGAGTTTTGTGCCAGGAATTCATATGCATTTTGTACTGTGCAGAATGTAGCTACCTGCTCGGGAGATGTGTCATAGAAGCACCTTTGCTGCTGGAGCTTATTGCAACATTCATTGTTTGGCTAAGTGGTTTAGGGGTGGTTTTGGAAGGTCTTTCAACTTTGGCCAAATCCAGCTTCGTACGAAGTTTTTTCACAGCGCTCTTTCCAAGTGTCCACAAAGAGCTGCTGCTTGAAACTGTCCACATGCACATCTCCCATACTGGTGTGTTCGTTTCACTACCTGGATTTTGGTTTCCTCTTCTTTCTTTGAAATGACAAGCCTTCTTTCTGCATGCTACACACACCTTGTAGCCGTTTCAGTTTGAAGCATTTTGGTGCTATCAAAACGCTGTGTAACATAGGTAGAGTGTGTCACTCTCCAGCACTGAATACACAACTTAGAGCTCCTTTAACCACAGGCACGCAAAACATCTTTTTGTGAAAGTCCTACTTCAGGTCACTTGGAAATGTAAGGGTTTCATCTAGAACATGAAGTCATTTATGCTTTTGCACTCTGCAACCAATAGAAATGTACATTTGTACATACCCGTCTGAATTTCACCGCAAAATGCTCTTCTTTTCTGGTTTGTTGAAAGTTCTCAACACATTAGGAGAAAGAGCGTGTTTGAGCAAGAGTGATGCAGTGTGCGTTTCCTGCACTTCAAGTGATTTGGGAAACATACTCCTTATTTTTCCACATTGTGTAAGAAGCAACATGAGGCTTGCAAGAGATTGAAACAATGCATCCCAAAACGTATTCCAGCAGCAAAACCGCACGTTTCTACAAAGACTTTGAAGGAGCAAGCAAAAGCCGAGTGGCTGAGTGTTCTTTCAGAGAGAAACACATGCTTTTCATTCTTATGGAGTGAGTTTTGTGCCAGGAATTCATATGCATTTTGTACTGTGCAGAATGTAGCTACCTGCTCGGGAGTTGTGTCATAGAGGCACCTTTGCTGCAGGAGCTTATTGCAACATTCATTGTTTGGCTAAGTTCTTTAGGATTGGTTTTGGAAGGTCTTTCAACTTTGGCGAAATCCCGCTTCGCACGAAGTTTTTTAACAGCGCTCTTTCCAAGTGTCCACAAAGAGCTGCTGCTTGAAACTGTCCACATGCACATCTCCCTTACTGGTGTTTTCGTTTCACTACCTGGATTTTGGTTTCCTCTTCCTTCTTTAAAATGACAAGCCTTCTTTCTGCACGCTACACATACCTTGTAGCAGTTTCAGTTTGAAGCATGTTGGTGCTATCAAAACGCTGTGTAACCTAGGTAGAGTGTGTCCCTCTCCAGCACTGAATACACAACGTAGAGCTCCTTTCACCATAGACACGCAAACACATCTTTTTGTGAAAGTCCTACTCAGGTCACTTGTAAATGTAAGGGTTTCATCGAGAACATGAAGTCAATCATGCTTTTGCACTCTGCAACCAATAGAAATGTACTTTTGTACATACCCGTCTGAATTTCACCGCAAAATGCCCTTCTTTTCTGGTTTGTTGAAAGTTCTCAACACATTAGGAGAAAGAGCGTGTTTGAGCAAGAGTGATGCAGTGTGCGTTTTCCTGGATTTCAAGTGATTTGGGAAACATACTCTTTATTTTTCCACATTGTGTAAGAAGCAACATGAGGCTTGCAAGAGATTGAAACAATGCATCCCAAAACGTATTCCAGCAGCAAAACCACACGTTTCTACAAAGACTTTGAAGGAGCAAGCAAAAGCCGAGTGGCTGAGTGTTCTTTCAGAGAGAAACACATGCTTTTCATTCTTATGGAGTGAGTTTTGTGCCAGGAATTCATATGCATTTTGTACTGTGCAGAATGTAGCTACCTGCTCAGGAGTTGTGTCATAGAGGCACCTTTGCTGCAGGAGCTTATTGCAACATTCATTGTTTGGCTAAGTGGTTTAGGGGTGGTTTTGGAAGGTCTTTCAACCTTGGCCAAATCCCGCTTCGTACGAAATTTTTTCACAGCGCTCTTTCCAAGTGTCCACAAAGAGCTGCTGCTTGAAACTGTCCACATGCACATCTCCCATACTGGTGTGTTCGTTTCACTACCTGGATTTTGGTTTCCTCTTCTTTCTTTGAAATGACAAGCCTTCTTTCTGCACGCTACACACACCTTGTAGCAGTTTCAGTTTGAAGCATGTTGGTGCTATCAAAACGCTGTGTAACCTAGGTAGAGTGTGTCACTCTCCAGCACTGAATACAAAACTTAGAGCTCCTTACACCACAGACACGCAAACACATCTTTTTGTGAAAGTCCTACTTCAGGTCACTTGTAAATGTAAGTGTTTCATCGAGAACATGAAGTCAATCATGCTTTTGCACTCTGCAACCAATAGAAATGTACTTTTGTACATACCCGTCTGAATTTCACAGCAAAATGCCCTTCTTTCCTGGTTTGTTGAAAGTTCTCAACACATTAGGAGAAAGAGCGTGTTTGAGCAAGATTGATGCAGTGTGCGTTTTCCTGGATTTCAAGTGATTTGGGAAACACAGTCCCTATTTTTCCACATTGTGTAAGAAACAACATGAGGCTTGCAAGAGATTGAAACAGTGCATCCCAATACGTATTACAGCAGCAAAAACACACGTTTCTACAAAGACTTTGAAGGAGCAAGCAAAAGCCTAGTGGCTGAGTGTTCTTTCAGAGAGAAACACATGCTTTTCATCCTTATGGAGTGAGTTTTGTGCCAGGAATTCATATGCATTTTGTACTGTGCAGAATGTAGCGACCTGCTCGGGAGTTGTGTCATAGAGGCACCTCTGCTGCAGGAGCTTATTTCAACATTCATTGTTTGGCTAAGTTCTTTAGGAGTGGTTTTGGAAGGTCTTTCAACTTTGGCCAAATCCCGTTTCGCACGAAGTTTTTTAACAGCGCTCTTTCCAAGTGTCCACAAAGAGCTGCTGCTTGAAACTGTCCACATGCACATCTCCCATACTGGTGTGTTCGTTTCACTACCTGGATTTTGGTTTCCTCTTTCTTTTGTAAAATGACAAGCCTTCTTTCTGCACGCTACACACACCTTGTAGCAGTTTCAGTTTGAAGCATGTTGGTGCTCTCAAAACGCTGTGTAACCTAGGTAGAGTGTGTCACTCTCCAGCACTGAATACACAACGTAGAGCTCCTTTCACCACAGACACGCAAACACATCTTTTTTGAAAGTCCTACTTCAGGTCACTTGTAAATGTAAGGGCTTCATCGAGAACATGAAGTCAATCATGCTTTTGCACTCTGCAACCAATAGAAATGTACTTTTCTACAAACCCGTCTGAATTTCACCGCAAATTGCCCTTCTTTTCTGGTTTTTTGAAAGTTCTCAACACATTAGGAGAAAGAGCGTGTTTGAGCAAGAGGGATGCAGTGTGCGTTTTCCTGGATTTCAAGTGATTTGGGAAACATGCTCCTTATTTTTCCACATTGTGTAAGAAACAACATGAGGCTTGCAAAAGATTGAAACAATGCATCCCAAAACGTATTCCAGCAGCGAAAACACACGTTTCTACAAAGACTTTGAAGGAGCAAGCAAAAGCCTAGTGGCTGAGTGTTCTTTCAGAGAGAAACACACGCTTTTCATCCTTATGGAGTGAGTTTTGTGCCAGGAATTCATATGCATTTTGTACTGTGCAGAATGTAGCTACCTGCTCGGGAGTTGTGTCATAGAAGCACCTTTCCTGCAGGAGCTTATTGCAACATTCATTGTTTGGCTAAGTTCTTTAGGGGTGGTTTTGGAAGGTCTTTCATCTTTGGCCAAACCCAGCTTCGTACGAAGTTTTTTAACAGCGCTATTTCCAAGTTTCCACAAAGAGCTGCTGCTTGAAACTGTCCACATGCACATCTCCCTTACTGGTGTGTTCGTTTCACTACCTGGATTTTGGTTTCCTCTTCCTTCTTTAAAATGACAAGCCTTCTTTCTGCACGCTACACACACCTTGTAGCAGTTTCAGTTTGAAGCATGTTGGTGCTCTCAAAACGCTGTGTAACCTAGGTAGAGAGTGTCACTCTCCAGCACTGAATACACAACGTAGAGCACCTATCACCACAGACACGCAAACACATCTTTTTTGAAAGTCCTACTTCAGGTCACTTGTAAATGTAAGGGTTTCATCGAGAACATGAAGTCAATCATGCTTTTGCACTCTGCAACCAATAGAAATGTACTTTTGTACATACCCGTCTGAATTTCACCGCAAAATGCCCTTCTTTTCTGGTTTGTTGAAAGTTCTCAACACATTAGGAGAAAGAGCGTGTTTGAGCAAGAGTGATGCAGTGTGCGTTTTCCTCGATTTCAAGTGATTTGGGAAACATACTCCTTATTTTTCCAATTGTGTAAGAAACAACATGAGGCTTACAAGAGATTGAAACAATGCATCCCAAAACGTATTCCAGCAGCGAAAACACACCTTTCCACAAAGACTTTGAAGGAGCAAGCAAAAGCCTAGTGGCTGAGTGTTCTTTCAGAGAGAAACACATGCTTTTCATCCTTATGGAGTGAGTTTTGTGCCAGGAATTCATATGCATTTTGTACTGTGCAGAATGTAGCTACCTGCTCGGGAGATGTGTCATAGAAGCACCTTTGCTGCTGGAGCTTATTGCAACATTCATTGTTTGGCTAAGTTGTTTAGGGGTGGTTTTGGAAGGTCTTTCAACTTTGGCCAAATCCAGCTTCGTACGAAGTTTTTTCACAGCGCTCTTTCCAAGTGTCCACAAAGAGCTGCTGCTTGAAACTGTCCACATGCACATCTCCCATACTGGTGTGTTCGTTTCACTACCTGGATTTTGGTTTCCTCTTCTTTCTTTGAAATGACAAGCCTTCTTTCTGCATGCTACACACACCTTGTAGCAGTTTCAGTTTGAAGCATTTTGGTGCTATCAAAACGCTGTGTAACATAGGTAGAGTGTGTCACTCTCCAGCACTGAATACACAACTTAGAGCTCCTTTAACCACAGGCACGCAAAACATCTTTTTGTGAAAGTCCTACTTCATGTCACTTGGAAATGTAAGGGTTTCATCTAGAACATGAAGTCATTTATGCTTTTGCACTCTGCAACCAATAGAAATGTACATTTGTACATACCCGTCTGAATTTCACCGCAAAATGCTCTTCTTTTCTGGTTTGTTGAAAGTTCTCAACACATTAGGAGAAAGAGCGTGTTTGAGCAAGAGTGATGCAGTGTGCGTTTCCTGCACTTCAAGTGATTTGGGAAACATACTCCTTATTTTTCCACATTGTGTAAGAAGCAACATGAGGCTTGCAAGAGATTGAAACAATGCATCCCAAAACGTATTCCAGCAGCAAAACCACACGTTTCTACAAAGACTTTGAAGGAGCAAGCAAAAGCCGAGTGGCTGAGTGTTCTTTCAGAGAGAAACACATGCTTTTCATTCTTATGGAGTGAGTTTTGTGCCAGGAATTCATATGCATTTTGTACTGTGCAGAATGTAGCTACCTGCTCGGGAGTTGTGTCATAGAGGCACCTTTGCTGCAGGAGCTTATTGCAACATTCATTGTTTGGCTAAGTTCTTTAGGGTTGGTTTTGGAAGGTCTTTCAACTTTGGCGAAATCCCGCTTCGCACGAAGTTTTTTAACAGCGCTCTTTCCAAGTGTCCACAAAGAGCTGCTGCTTGAAACTGTCCACATGCACATCTCCCTTACTGGTGTTTTCGTTTCACTACCTGGATTTTGGTTTCCTCTTCCTTCTTTAAAATGACAAGCCTTCTTTCTGCACGCTACACATACCTTGTAGCAGTTTCAGTTTGAAGCATGTTGGTGCTATCAAAACGCTGTGTAACCTAGGTAGAGTGTGTCCCTCTCCAGCACTGAATACACAACGTAGAGCTCCTTTCACCATAGACACGCAAACACATCTTTTTGTGAAAGTCCTACTTCAGGTCACTTGTAAATGTAAGGGTTTCATCGAGAACATGAAGTCAATCATGCTTTTGCACTCTGCAACCAATAGAAATGTACTTTTGTACATACCCGTCTGAATTTCACCGCAAAATGCCCTTCTTTTCTGGTTTGTTGAAAGTTCTCAACACATTAGGAGAAAGAGCGTGTTTGAGCAAGAGTGATGCAGTGTGCGTTTTCCTGGATTTCAAGTGATTTGGGAAACATACTCTTTATTTTTCCACATTGTGTAAGAAGCAACATGAGGCTTGCAAGAGATTGAAACAATGCATCCCAAAACGTATTCCAGCAGCAAAACCACACGTTTCTACAAAGACTTTGAAGGAGCAAGCAAAAGCCGAGTGGCTGAGTGTTCTTTCAGAGAGAAACACATGCTTTTCATTCTTATGGAGTGAGTTTTGTGCCAGGAATTCATATGCATTTTGTACTGTGCAGAATGTAGCTACCTGCTCGGGAGTTGTGTCATAGAGGCACCTTTGCTGCAGGAGCTTATTGCAACATTCATTGTTTGGCTAAGTGGTTTAGGGGTGGTTTTGGAAGGTCTTTCAACTTTGGCCAAATCCCGCTTCGTACGAAATTTTTTCACAGCGCTCTTTCCAAGTGTCCACAAAGAGCTGCTGCTTGAAACTGTCCACATGCACATCTCCCATACTGGTGTGTTCGTTTCACTACCTGGATTTTGGTTTCCTCTTCTTTCTTTGAAATGACAAGCCTTCTTTCTGCACGCTACACACACCTTGTAGCAGTTTCAGTTTGAAGCATGTTGGTGCTATCAAAACGCTGTGTAACCTAGGTAGAGTGTGTCACTCTCCAGCACTGAATACAAAACTTAGAGCTCCTTACACCACAGACACGCAAACACATCTTTTTGTGAAAGTCCTACTTCAGGTCACTTGTAAATGTAAGTGTTTCATCGAGAACATGAAGTCAATCATGCTTTTGCACTCTGCAACCAATAGAAATGTACTTTTGTACATACCCGTCTGAATTTCACAGCAAAATGCCCTTCTTTCCTGGTTTGTTGAAAGTTCTCAACACATTAGGAGAAAGAGCGTGTTTGAGCAAGATTGATGCAGTGTGCGTTTTCCTGGATTTCAAGTGATTTGGGAAACACAGTCCCTATTTTTCCACATTGTGTAAGAAACAACATGAGGCTTGCAAGAGATTGAAACAGTGCATCCCAATACGTATTACAGCAGCAAAAACACACGTTTCTACAAAGACTTTGAAGGAGCAAGCAAAAGCCTAGTGGCTGAGTGTTCTTTCAGAGAGAAACACATGCTTTTCATCCTTATGGAGTGAGTTTTGTGCCAGGAATTCATATGCATTTTGTACTGTGCAGAATGTAGCGACCTGCTCGGGAGTTGTGTCATAGAGGCACCTCTGCTGCAGGAGCTTATTTCAACATTCATTGTTTGGCTAAGTTCTTTAGGGGTGGTTTTGGAAGGTCTTTCAACTTTGGCCAAATCCCGTTTCGCACGAAGTTTTTTAACAGCGCTCTTTCCAAGTGTCCACAAAGAGCTGCTGCTTGAAACTGTCCACATGCACATCTCCCATACTGGTGTGTTCGTTTCACTACCTGGATTTTGGTTTCCTCTTCCTTTTGTAAAATGACAAGCCTTCTTTCTGCACGCTACACACACCTTGTAGCAGTTTCAGTTTGAAGCATGTTGGTGCTCTCAAAACGCTGTGTAACCTAGGTAGAGTGTGTCACTCTCCAGCACTGAATACACAACGTAGAGCTCCTTTCACCACAGACACGCAAACACATCTTTTTTGAAAGTCCTACTTCAGGTCACTTGTAAATGTAAGGGCTTCATCGAGAACATGAAGTCAATCATGCTTTTGCACTCTGCAACCAATAGAAATGTACTTTTCTACAAACCCGTCTGAATTTCACCGCAAATTGCCCTTCTTTTCTGGTTTGTTGAAAGTTCTCAACACATTAGGAGAAAGAGCGTGTTTGAGCAAGAGGGATGCAGTGTGCGTTTTCCTGGATTTCAAGTGATTTGGGAAACATGCTCCTTATTTTTCCACATTGTGTAAGAAACAACATGAGGCTTGCAAAAGATTGAAACAATGCATCCCAAAACGTATTCCAGCAGCGAAAACACACGTTTCTACAAAGACTTTGAAGGAGCAAGCAAAAGCCTAGTGGCTGAGTGTTCTTTCAGAGAGAAACACACGCTTTTCATCCTTATGGAGTGAGTTTTGTGCCAGGAATTCATATGCATTTTGTACTGTGCAGAATGTAGCTACCTGCTCGGGAGTTGTGTCATAGAAGCACCTTTCCTGCAGGAGCTTATTGCAACATTCATTGTTTGGCTAAGTTCTTTAGGGGTGGTTTTGGAAGGTCTTTCAACTTTGGCCAAATCCAGCTTCGTACGAAGTTTTTTAACAGCGCTATTTCCAAGTTTCCACAAAGAGCTGCTGCTTGAAACTGTCCACATGCACATCTCCCTTACTGGTGTGTTCATTTCACTACCTGGATTTTGGTTTCCTCTTCCTTCTTTAAAATGACAAGCCTTCTTTCTGCACGCTACACACCTTGTAGCAGTTTCAGTTTGAAGCATGTTGGTGCTCTCAAAACGCTGTGTAACCTAGGTAGAGAGTGTCATTCTCCAGCACTGAATACACAACGTAGAGCTCCTTTCACCACAGACACGCAAACACATCTTTTTTGAAAGTCCTACTT
Source organism: Miniopterus schreibersii (assembly GCF_964146895.1). NCBI lineage: Eukaryota > Metazoa > Chordata > Mammalia > Chiroptera > Miniopteridae > Miniopterus > Miniopterus schreibersii. The sequence goes on along the minus strand of NW_027669825.1, from coordinate 243,002 downwards.
CAGGTCACTTGTAAATGTAAGGGTTTCATCGAGAACATGAAGTCAATCATGCTTTTGCACTCTGCAACCAATAGAAATGTACTTTTGTACATACCCGTCTGAATTTCACCGCAAAATGCCCTTCTTTTCTGGTTTGTTGAAAGTTCTCAACACATTAGGAGAAAGAGCGTGTTTGAGCAAGAGTGATGCAGTGTGCGTTTTCCTCGATTTCAAGTGATTTGGGAAACATACTCCTTATTTTTCCAATTGTGTAAGAAACAACATGAGGCTTACAAGAGATTGAAACAATGCATCCCAAAACGTATTCCAGCAGCGAAAACACACCTTTCTACAAAGACTTTGAAGGAGCAAGCAAAAGCCTAGTGGCTGAGTGTTCTTTCAGAGAGAAACACATGCTTTTCATCCTTATGGAGTGAGTTTTGTGCCAGGAATTCATATGCATTTTGTACTGTGCAAAATGTAGCTACCTGCTCGGGAGATGTGTCATAGAAGCACCTTTGCTGCTGGAGCTTATTGCAACATTCATTGTTTGGCTAAGTTGTTTAGGGGTGGTTTTGGAAGGTCTTTCAACTTTGGCCAAATCCAGCTTCGTACGAAGTTTTTTAACAGCGCTCTTTCCAAGTGTCCACAAAGAGCTGCTGCTTGAAACTGTCCACATGCACATCTCCCATACTGGTGTGTTCGTTTCACTACCTGGATTTTGGTTTCCTCTTCTTTCTTTGAAATGACAAGCCTTCTTTCTGCATGCTACACACACCTTGTAGCAGTTTCAGTTTGAAGCATTTTGGTGCTATCAAAACGCTGTGTAACATAGGTAGAGTGTGTCACTCTCCAGCACTGAATACACAACTTAGAGCTCCTTTAACCACAGGCACGCAAAACATCTTTTTGTGAAAGTCCTACTTCAGGTCACTTGGAAATGTAAGGGTTTCATCTAGAACATGAGGTCATTTATGCTTTTGCACTCTGCAACCAATAGAAATGTACATTTGTACATACCCGTCTGAATTTCACCGCAAAATGCTCTTCTTTTCTGGTTTGTTGAAAGTTCTCAACTCATTAGGAGAAAGAGCGTGTTTGAGCAAGAGTGATGCAGTGTGCGTTTCCTGCACTTCAAGTGATTTGGGAAACATACTCCTTATTTTTCCACATTGTGTAAGAAGCAACATGAGGCTTGCAAGAGATTGAAACAATGCATCCCAAAACGTATTCCAGCAGTGAAAACACACGTTTCTACAAAGACTTTGAAGGAGCAAGCAAAAGCCTAGTGGCTGAGTGTTTTTTCAGAGAGAAACACGTGCTTTTCATCCTTATGGAGTGAGTTTTGTGTCAGGAATTCATATGCATTTTGTACTGTGCAGAATGTAGCTACCTGCTCGGGAGTTGTGTCATAGAAGCACCTTTCCTGCAGGAGCTTATTGCAACATTCATTGTTTGGCTAAGTTCTTTAGGGTTGGTTTTGGAAGGTCTTTCAACTTTGGTGAAATCCCGCTTCGCACGAAGTTTTTTAACAGCGCTCTTTCCAAGTGTCCACAAAGAGCTGCTGCTTGAAACTGTCCACATGCACATCTCCCTTACTGGTGTTTTCGTTTCACTACCTGGATTTTGGTTTCCTCTTCCTTCTTTAAAATGACAAGCCTTCTTTCTGCACGCTACACATACCTTGTAGCAGTTTCAGTTTGAAGCATGTTGGTGCTATCAAAACGCTGTGTAACCTAGGTAGAGTGTGTCCCTCTCCAGCACTGAATACACAACGTAGAGCTCCTTTCACCATAGACACGCAAACACATCTTTTTGTGAAAGTCCTACTTCAGGTCACTTGTAAATGTAAGGGTTTCATCGAGAACATGAAGTCAATCATGCTTTTGCACTCTGCAACCAATAGAAATGTACTTTTGTACATACCCGTCTGAATTTCACCGCAAAATGCCCTTCTTTTCTGGTTTGTTGAAAGTTCTCAACACATTAGGAGAAAGAGCGTGTTTGAGCAAGAGTGATGCAGTGTGCGTTTTCCTGGATTTCAAGTGATTTGGGAAACATACTCTTTATTTTTCCACATTGTGTAAGAAGCAACATGAGGCTTGCAAGAGATTGAAACAATGCATCCCAAAACGTATTCCAGCAGCAAAACCACACGTTTCTACAAAGACTTTGAAGGAGCAAGCAAAAGCCGAGTGGCTGAGTGTTCTTTCAGAGAGAAACACATGCTTTTCATCCTTATGGAGTGAGTTTTGTGGCAGGAATTCATATGCATTTTGTACTGTGCAGAATGTAGCTACCTGCTCGGGAGTTGTGTCATAGAGGCACCTTTGCTGCAGGAGCTTATTGCAACATTCATTGTTTGGCTAAGTGGTTTAGGGGTGGTTTTGGAAGGTCTTTCAACTTTGGCCAAATCCCGCTTCGTACGAAATTTATTCACAGCGCTCTTTCCAAGTGTCCACAAAGAGCTGCTGCTTGAAACTGTCCACATGCACATCTCCCATACTGGTGTGTTCGTTTCACTACCTGGATTTTGGTTTCCTCTTCTTTCTTTGAAATGACAAGCCTTCTTTCTGCACGCTACACACACCTTGTAGCAGTTTCAGTTTGAAGCATGTTGGTGCTATCAAAACGCTGTGTAACCTAGGTAGAGTGTGTCACTCTTCAGCACTGAATACAAAACTTAGAGCTCCTTACACCACAGACACGCAAACACATCTTTTTGTGAAAGTCCTACTTCACGTCACTTGTAAATGTAAGTGTTTCATCGAGAACATGAAGTCAATCATGCTTTTGCACTCTGCAACCAATAGAAATGTACTTTTGTACATACCCGTCTGAATTTCACAGCAAAATGCCCTTCTTTCCTGGTTTGTTGAAAGTTCTCAACACATTAGGAGAAAGAGCGTGTTTGAGCATGATTGATGCAGTGTGCGTTTTCCTGGATTTCAAGTGATTTGGGAAACACAGTCCCTATTTTTCCACATTGTGTAAGAAACAACATGATGCTTGCAAGAGATTGAAACAATGCGTCCCAAAACGTATTCCAGCAGCGAAAACACACGTTTCTACAAAGACGTTGAAGGAGCAAGCAAAAGCCTAGTGGCTGAGTGTTCCTTCAGAGAGAAACACATGCTTTTCATCCTTATGGAGTGAGTTTTGTGCCAGGAATTCATATGCATTTTGTACTGTGCAGAATGTAGCTACCTGCTCGGGAGTTGTGTCATAGAAGCACCTTTGCTGCAGGAGCTTATTGCAACATTAATTGTTTGGCTAAGTTCTTTAAGGGTGGTTTTGGAAGGTCTTTCAACTTTGGCCAAATCCAGCTTCGTACGAAGTTTTTTAACAGCGCTATTTCCAAGTGTCCACAAAGACCTAATGTTTGAAACTGTCCACATGCACATCTCCCATACTGGTGTGTTCGTTTCACTACCTGGATTTTGGTTTCCTCTTCTTTCTTTGAAATGACAAGCCTTCTTTCTGCACGCTACACACACCTTTTAGCAGTTTCAGTTTGAAGCATGTTGGTGCTCTCAAAACGCTGTGTAACCTAGGTAGAGTGTGTCACTCTCCAGCACTGAATACACAACTTAGAGCTCCTTTCACCACAGACACGCAAACACATCTTTTTCTGAAAGTCATACTTCAGGTCACTTGGAAATGTAAGGGTTTCATCGAGAACATGAAGTCAATCATGCTTTTGCACTCTGCAACCAATAGAAATGTACATTTGTACATACCCCTCTGAATTTCACCGCAAAATGCTCTTCTTTTCTGGTTTGTTGAAAGTTCTCAACACATTAGGAGAAAGAGCGTGTTTGAGCAAGAGTGATGCAGTGTGCGTTTCCTGCACTTCAAGTGATTTGGGAAACATACTCCTCGTTTTTCCAGATGGTCTAAGAAACAAAATGAGGCTTGCAAGAGATGGAAACAATGCATCCCAAAACGTATTCCAGCAGTGAAAACACACGTTTCTACAAAGACTTTGAAGGAGCAAGCAAAAGCCTCGTGGCTGAGTGTTCTTTCAGAGAGAAACACATGCTTTTCATCCTTATGGAGTGAGTTTTGTGCCAGGAATTCATATGCATTTTGTACTGTGTAGAATGTAGCTACCTGCTCGGGAGTTGTGTCATAGAAGCACCTTTCCTGCAGGAGCTTATTGCAACATTCATTGTTTGGCTAAGTCCTTTAGGGGTGGTTTTGGAAGGTCTTTCAAGTTTGGCCAAATCCAGCTTCGCACGAAGTTTTTTAACAGCGCTCTTTCCAAGTGTCCACAAAGAGCTGCTGCTTGAAACTGTAAACATGAAAATCTCTCATAATGGTGTGTTCGTTTCACTATCTGAATTTTGGTTTCCTCTTCCTTCTTTAAAATGACAAGCCTTCTTTCTGCACACTACACACACCTTGTAGCAGTTTCAGTTTGAAGCATGTTGGTGCTCTCAGAACGCTGTGTAACCTAGGTAGAGTGTGTCACTCTCCAGCCATGAATACACAACTTAGAGCTCCTTTCACCATAGAGATGCAAAGACATCTCTTTGTGAAAGTCCTACTTCAGGTCACATGGAAATGTAAGGGTTTCATCGAGAACATGAAGTCAATCATGCTTTTGCACTCAGCAACCAATAGAAAGGTACTTTTGTACATACCCGTCTGAATTTCACCGCAAAATGCCCTTCTTTTCTGGTTTGTTGAAAGTTCTCAACACATTAGGAGAAAGAGCGTGTTTGAGCATGAGTGATATAGTGTGCGTTTTCCTGGATTTCAAGTGATTTGGGAAACATACTCCTCGTTTCCAGATGCTCTAAGAAAGAACATGAGGCTTGCAAGATATTGAAACAATGCATCCCAAAACGTATTCCAGCAGTGAAAACACACATTTCTACAAAGACTTTGAAGGAGCAAGCAAAAGCCTAGTGGCTGAGTGTTCTTTCAGTGCGAAAACATGCTTTTCATCCTTATGCAGTGAGTTTTGTGCCAGGAATTCATATGCATTTTGTACTGTGCAGAATGTAGCTACCTGCTCGGGAGTTGTGTCATAGAAGCACCTTTCCTGCAGGAGCTTATTGCAACATTCATTGTTTGGCTAAGTTCTTTAGGGGTGGTTTTGGAAGGTCTTTCAACTTTGGCCAAATCCCGCTTTGTACGAAATTTTTTCACAGCGCTGTTTCCAAGTGTCCACAAAGAGATGCTGCTTGAAACTGTCCACATGCACATCTCCCATACTGGTGTGTTCGTTTCACTACCTGGATTTTGGTTTCCTCTTCTTTCTTTGAAATGACAAGCCTTCTTTCTGCACGCTACACACACCTTGTAGCAGTTTCAGTTTGAAGCATGTTGGTGCTCTCAAAACGCTGTGTAACCTAGGTAGAGTGTGTCACTCTCCAGCACTGAATACACAACGTAGAGCTCCTTTCACCACAGACACGGAAAGACATCTTTTTCTGAAAGTCATACTTCAGGTCACTTGGAAATGTAAGGGTTTCATCGAGAACATGAAGTCAATCATGCTTTTGCACTCTGCAACCAATAGAAATGTACATTTGTACATACCCGTCTGAATTTCACCGCAAAATGCTCTTCTTTTCTGGTTTGTTGAAAGTTCTCAACACATTAGGAGAAAGAGCGTGTTTGAGCAAGAGTGATGCAGTGTGCGTTTCCTGCACTTCAAGTGATTTGGGAAACATACTCCTTATTTTTCCACATTGTGTAAGAAGCAACATGAGGCTTGCAAGAGATTGAAACAATGCATCCCAAAACGTATTCCAGCAGTGAAAACACACGTTTCTACAAAGACTTTGAAGGAGCAAGCAAAAGCCTAGTGGCTGAGTGTTTTTTCAGAGAGAAACACATGCTTTTCATCCTTATGGAGTGAGTTTTGTGTCAGGAATTCATATGCATTTTGTACTGTGCAGAATGTAGCTACCTGCTCGGGAGTTGTGTCATAGAAGCACCTTTCCTGCAGGAGCTTATTGCAACATTCATTGTTTGGCTAAGGTCTTTAGGGGTGGTTTTGGAAGGTCTTTCAACTTTGGCGAAATCCCGCTTCGCACGAAGTTTTTTAACAGCGCTCTTTCCAAGTGTCCACAAACAGCTGCTGCTTGAAACTGTCCACATGCACATCTCCCTTACTGGTGTTCTCGTTTCACTACCTGGATTTTGGTTTCCTCTTCCTTCTTTAAAATGAAAAGCCTTCTTTCTGCACGCTACACACACCTTGTAGCAGTTTCAGTTTGAAGCATGTTGGTGCTATCAAAACGCTGTGTAACCTAGGTAGAGTGTGTCCCTCTCCAGCACTGAATACACAACGTAGAGCTCCTTTCACCATAGACACGCAAACACATCTTTTTGTGAAAGTCCTACTTCAGGTCACTTGTAAATGTAAGGGTTTCATCGAGAACATGAAGTCAATCATGCTTTTGCACTCTGCAACCAATAGAAATGTACTTTTGTACATACCCGTCTGAATTTCACCGCAAAATGCCCTTCTTTTCTGGTTTGTTGAAAGTTCTCAACACATTAGGAGAAAGAGCGTGTTTGAGCAAGAGTGATGCAGTGTGCGTTTTCCTGGATTTCAAGTGATTTGGGAAACATACTCTTTATTTTTCCACATTGTGTAAGAAGCAACATGAGGCTTGCAAGAGATTGAAACAATGCATCCCAAAACGTATTCCAGCAGCAAAACCACACGTTTCTACAAAGACTTTGAAGGAGCAAGCAAAAGCCGAGTGGCTGAGTGTTCTTTCAGAGAGAAACACATGCTTTTCATCCTTATGGAGTGAGTTTTGTGCCAGGAATTCATATGCATTTTGTACTGTGCAGAATGTAGCTACCTGCTCGGGAGTTGTGTCATAGAGGCACCTTTGCTGCAGGAGCTTATTGCAACATTCATTGTTTGGCTAAGTGGTTTAGGGGTGGTTTTGGAAGGTCTTTCAACTTTGGCCAAATCCCGCTTCGTACGAAATTTTTTCACAGCGCTCTTTCCAAGTGTCCACAAAGAGCTGCTGCTTGAAACTGTCCACATGCACATCTCCCATACTGGTGTGTTCGTTTCACTACCTGGATTTTGGTTTCCTCTTCTTTCTTTGAAATGACAAGCCTTCTTTCTGCACGCTACACACACCTTGTAGCAGTTTCAGTTTGAAGCATGTTGGTGCTATCAAAACGCTGTGTAACCTAGGTAGAGTGTGTCACTCTCCAGCACTGAATACAAAACTTAGAGCTCCTTACACCACAGACACGCAAACACATCTTTTTGTGAAAGTCCTACTTCACGTCACTTGTAAATGTAAGTGTTTCATCGAGAACATGAAGTCAATCATGCTTTTGCACTCTGCAACCAATAGAAATGTACTTTTGTACATACCCGTCTGAATTTCACAGCAAAATGCCCTTCTTTCCTGGTTTGTTGAAAGTTCTCAACACATTAGGAGAAAGAGCGTGTTTGAGCATGATTGATGCAGTGTGCGTTTTCCTGGATTTCAAGTGTTTTGGGAAACACAGTCCCTATTTTTCCACATTGTGTAAGAAACAACATGAGGCTTGCAAGAGATTGAAACAATGCGTCCCAAAACGTATTCCAGCAGCGAAAACACACGTTTCTACAAAGACGTTGAAGGAGCAAGCAAAAGCCTAGTGGCTGAGTGTTCCTTCAGAGAGAAACACATGCTTTTCATCCTTATGGAGTGAGTTTTGTGCCAGGAAAACATATGCATTTTGTACTGTGCAGAATGTAGCTACCTGCTCGGGAGTTGTGTCATAGAAGCACCTCTGCTGCAGGAGCTTATTGCAACATTAATTGTTTGCCTAAGTTCTTTAGTGGTGGTTTTGGAAGTTCTTTCAACTTTGGCCAAATCCAGCTTCGTACGAAGTTTTTTAACAGCGCTATTTCCAAGTGTCCACAAAGACCTAATGTTTGAAACTGTCCACATGCACATCCTCCATACTGGTGTGTTCGTTTCACTACCTGGATTTTGGTTTCCTCTTCTTTCTTTGAAATGACAAGCCTTCTTTCTGCACGCTACACACACCTTTTAGCAGTTTCAGTTTGAAGCATGTTGGTGCTCTCAAAACGCTGTGTAACCTAGGTAGAGTGTGTCACTCTCCAGCACTGAATACACAGCTTAGAGCTCCTTTCACCACAGATACGCAAACACATCTTTTTCTGAAAGTCATACTTCAGGTCACTTGGAAATGTAAGGGTTTCATCGAGAACATGAAGTCAATCATGCTTTTGCACTCTGCAACCAATAGAAATGTACATTTGTACATACCCGTCTGAATTTCACCGCAAAATGCTCTTCTTTTCTGGTTTGTTGAAAGTTCTCAACACATTAGGAGAAAGAGCGTGTTTGAGCAAGAGTGATGCAGTGTGCGTTTCCTGCACTTCAAGTGATTTGGGAAACATACTCCTTATTTTTCCACATTGTGTAAGAAGCAACATGAGGCTTGCAAGAGATTGAAACAATGCATCCCAAAACGTATTCCAGCAGTGAAAACACACGTTTCTACAAAGACTTTGAAGGAGCAAGCAAAAGCCTAGTGGCTGAGTGTTCTTTCAGGGAGAAACTCATGCTTTTCATCCTTATGGAGTGAGTTTTGTGCCAGGAATTCATATGCATTTTGTACTGTGCAGAATGTAGCTACCTGCTCGGGAGTTGTGTCATAGAGGCACCTTTGCTGCAGGAGCTTATTGCAACATTCATTGTTTGGCTAAGTGGTTTAGGGGTGGTTTTGGAAGGTCTTTCAACCTTGGCCAAATCCCGCTTCGTACGAAATTTTTTCACAGCGCTCTTTCCAAGTGTCCACAAAGAGCTGCTGCTTGAAACTGTCCACATGCACATCTCCCATACTGGTGTGTTCGTTTCACTACCTGGATTTTGGTTTCCTCTTCTTTCTTTGAAATGACAAGCCTTCTTTCTGCACGCTACACACACCTTGTAGCAGTTTCAGTTTGAAGCATGTTGGTGCTATCAAAACGCTGTGTAACCTAGGTAGAGTGTGTCACTCTCCAGCACCGAATAAAAAGCTTAGAGCTCCTTTCACCACAGACACGCAAACACATCTTTTCGTGAAAGTCCTACTTCAAGTCACTTGGAAATGTAAGGGTTTCATCGAGAACATGAAGTCAATCATGCTTTTGCACTCTGCAACCAATAGAAATGTACTTTTGTACATACCCGTCTGAATTTCACCGCAAAATGCCCTTCTTTTCTGGTTTGTTGAGAGTTCTCAACACATTAGTAGAAAGAGCGTGTTTGAGCAAGAGTGATGCAGTGTGCGTTTTCCTGGATTTCAAGCGATTTGGGAAACATACTCCCTATTTTTCCACATTGTGTAAGAAGCAACATGAGGCTTGCAAGAGATTGAAACAATGCATCCCAAAACGTATTCCAGCAGCGAAAACACACGTTTCTACAAAGACTTTGAAGGAGCAAGCAAAAGCCTAGTGGCTGAGTGTTCTTTCAGAGAGAAACACATGCTTTTCATCCTTATGGAGTGAGTTTTGTGCCAGGAATTCATATGCATTTTGTACTGTGCAGAATGTAGCTACCTGCTCGGGAGTTGTGTCATAGAAGCACCTTTCCTGCAGGAGCTTTTTGCAACATTCATTGTTTGGCTAAGTTCTTTAGTGGTGGTTTTGGAAGGTCTTTCAACTTTGGCCAAATCCAGCTTCGTACGAAGTTTTTTAACAGCGCTATTTCCAAGTGTCCACAAAGACCTAATATTTGAAACTGTCCACATGCACATCCTCCATACTGGTGTGTTCGTTTCACTACCTGGATTTTGGTTTCCTCTTCTTTCTTTGAAATGACAAGCCTTCTTTCTGCACGCTACACACACCTTTTAGCAGTTTCAGTTTGAAGCATGTTGGTGCTCTCAAAACGCTGTGTAACCTAGGTAGAGTGTGTCACTCTCCAGCACTGAATACACAACTTAGAGCTCCTTTCACCACAGACACGCAAACACATCTTTTTCTGAAAGTCATACTTCAGGTCACTTGGAAATGTAAGGGTTTCATCGAGAACATGAAGTCAATCATGCTTTTGCACTCTGCAACCAATAGAAATGTACATTTGTACATACCCGTCTGAATTTCACCGCAAAATGCTCTTCTTTTCTGGTTTGTTGAAAGTTCTCAACACATTAGGAGAAAGAGCGTGTTTGAGCAAGAGTGATGCAGTGTGCGTTTCCTGCACTTCAAGTGATTTGGAAACATACTCCTTATTTTTCCACATTGTGTAAGAAGCAACATGAGGCTTGCAAGAGATTGAAACAATGCATCCCAAAACGTATTCCAGCAGTGAAAACACACGTTTCTACAAAGACTTTGAAGGAGCAAGCAAAAGCCTAGTGGCTGAGTGTTTTTTCAGAGAGAAACACATGCTTTTCATCCTTATGGAGTGAGTTTTGTGTCAGGAATTCATATGCATTTTGTACTGTGCAGAATGTAGCTACCTGCTCGGGAGTTGTGTCATAGAAGCACCTTTCCTGCAGGAGCTTATTGCAACATTCATTGTTTGGCTAAGGTCTTTAGGGGTGGTTTTGGAAGGTCTTTCAACTTTGGCGAAATCCCGCTTCGCACGAAGTTTTTTAACAGCGCTCTTTCCAAGTGTCCACAAAGAGCTGCTGCTTGAAACTGTCCACATGCACATCTCCCTTACTGGTGTTCTCGTTTCACTACCTGGATTTTGGTTTCCTCTTCCTTCTTTAAAATGACAAGCCTTCTTTCTGCACGCTACACACACCTTGTAGCAGTTTCAGTTTGAAGCATGTTGGTGCTATCAAAACGCTGTGTAACCTAGGTAGAGTGTGTCCCTCTCCAGCACTGAATACACAACGTAGAGCTCCTTTCACCATAGACACGCAAACACATCTTTTTGTGAAAGTCCTACCTCAGGTCACTTGTAAATGTAAGGGTTTCATCGAGAACATGAAGTCAATCATGCTTTTGCACTCTGCAACCAATAGAAATGTACTTTTGTACATACCCGTCTGAATTTCACCGCAAAATGCCCTTCTTTTCTGGTTTGTTGAAAGTTCTCAACACATTAGGAGAAAGAGCGTGTTTGAGCAAGAGTGATGCAGTGTGCGTTTTCCTGGATTTCAAGTGATTTGGGAAACATACTCCTTATTTTTCCACATTGTGTAAGAAGCAACATGAGGCTTGCAAGAGATTGAAACAATGCATCCCAAAACGTATTCCAGCAGTGAAAACACACGTTTCTACAAAGACTTTGAAGGAGCAAGCAAAAGCCTAGTGGCTGAGTGTTCTTTCAGAGAGAAACTCATGCTTTTCATCCTTATGGAGTGAGTTTTGTGCCAGGAATTCATATGCATTTTGTACTGTGCAGAATGTAGCTACCTGCTCGGGAGTTGTGTCATAGAGGCACCTTTGCTGCAGGAGCTTATTGCAACATTCATTGTTTGGCTAAGTGGTTTAGGGGTGGTTTTGGAAGGTCTTTCAACCTTGGCCAAATCCCGCTTCGTACGAAATTTTTTCACAGCGCTCTTTCCAAGTGTCCACAAAGAGCTGCTGCTTGAAACTGTCCACATGCACATCTCCCATACTGGTGTGTTCGTTTCACTACCTGGATTTTGGTTTCCTCTTCTTTCTTTGAAATGACAAGCCTTCTTTCTGCACGCTACACACACCTTGTAGCAGTTTCAGTTTGAAGCATGTTGGTGCTATCAAAACGCTGTGTAACCTAGGTAGAGTGTGTCACTCTCCAGCACCGAATACAAAGCTTAGAGCTCCTTTCACCACAGACACGCAAACACATCTTTTCGTGAAAGTCCTACTTCAAGTCACTTGGAAATGTAAGGGTTTCATCGAGAACATGAAGTCAATCATGCTTTTGCACTCTGCAACCAATAGAAATGTACTTTTGTACATACCCGTCTGAATTTCACCGCAAAATGCCCTTCTTTTCTGGTTTGTTGAGAGTTCTCAACACATTAGTAGAAAGTGCGTGTTTGAGCAAGAGTGATGCAGTGTGCGTTTTCCTGGATTTCAAGCGATTTGGGAAACATACTCCCTATTTTTCCACATTGTGTAAGAAGCAACATGAGGCTTGCAAGAGATTGAAACAATGCATCCCAAAACGTATTCCAGCAGCGAAAACACACGTTTCTACAAAGACTTTGAAGGAGCAAGCAAAAGCCTAGTGGCTGAGTGTTCTTTCAGAGAGAAACACATGCTTTTCATCCTTATGGAGTGAGTTTTGTGCCAGGAATTCATATGCATTTTGTACTGTGCAGAATGTAGCTACCTGCTCGGGAGTTGTGTCATAGAAGCACCTTTCCTGCAGGAGCTTTTTGCAACATTCATTGTTTGGCTAAGTTCTTTAGTGGTGGTTTTGGAAGGTCTTTCAACTTTGGCCAAATCCAGCTTCGTACGAAGTTTTTTAACAGCGCTATTTCCAAGTGTCCACAAAGACCTAATGTTTGAAACTGTCCACATGCACATCCTCCATACTGGTGTGTTCGTTTCACTACCTGGATTTTGGTTTCCTCTTCTTTCTTTGAAATGACAAGCCTTCTTTCTGCACGCTACACACACCTTTTAGCAGTTTCAGTTTGAAGCATGTTGGTGCTCTCAAAACGCTGTGTAACCTAGGTAGAGTGTGTCACTCTCCAGCACTGAATACACAACTTAGAGCTCCTTTCACCACAGACACGCAAACACATCTTTTTCTGAAAGTCATACTTCAGGTCACTTGGAAATGTAAGGGTTTCATCGAGAACATGAAGTCAATCATGCTTTTGCACTCTGCAACCAATAGAAATGTACATTTGTACATACCCGTCTGAATTTCACCGCAAAATGCTCTTCTTTTCTGGTTTGTTGAAAGTTCTCAACACATTAGGAGAAAGAGCGTGTTTGAGCAAGAGTGATGCAGTGTGCGTTTCCTGCACTTCAAGTGATTTGGGAAACATACTCCTTATTTTTCCACATTGTGTAAGAAGCAACATGAGGCTTGCAAGAGATTGAAACAATGCATCCCAAAACGTATTCCAGCAGTGAAAACACACGTTTCTACAAAGACTTTGAAGGAGCAAGCAAAAGCCTAGTGGCTGAGTGTTTTTTCAGAGAGAAACACATGCTTTTCATCCTTATGGAGTGAGTTTTGTGTCAGGAATTCATATGCATTTTGTACTGTGCAGAATGTAGCTACCTGCTCGGGAGTTGTGTCATAGAAGCACCTTTCCTGCAGGAGCTTATTGCAACATTCATTGTTTGGCTAAGGTCTTTAGGGGTGGTTTTGGAAGGTCTTTCAACTTTGGCGAAATCCCGCTTCGCACGAAGTTTTTTCACAGCGCTCTTTCCAAGTGTCCACAAAGAGCTGCTGCTTGAAACTGTCCACATGCACATCTCCCTTACTGGTGTTCTCGTTTCACTACCTGGATTTTGGTTTCCTCTTCCTTCTTTAAAATGACAAGCCTTCTTTCTGCACGCTACACACACCTTGTAGCAGTTTCAGTTTGAAGCATGTTGGTGCTATCAAAACGCTGTGTAACCTAGGTAGAGTGTGTCCCTCTCCAGCACTGAATACACAACGTAGAGCTCCTTTCACCATAGACACGCAAACACATCTTTTTGTGAAAGTCCTACTTCAGGTCACTTGTAAATGTAAGGGTTTCATCGAGAACATGAAGTCAATCATGCTTTTGCACTCTGCAACCAATAGAAATGTACTTTTGTACATACCCGTCTGAATTTCACCGCAAAATGCCCTTCTTTTCTGGTTTGTTGAAAGTTCTCAACACATTAGGAGAAAGAGCGTGTTTGAGCAAGAGTGATGCAGTGTGCGTTTTCCTGGATTTCAAGTGATTTGGGAAACATACTCCTTATTTTTCCACATTGTGTAAGAAGCAACATGAGGCTTGCAAGAGATTGAAACAATGCATCCCAAAACGTATTCCAGCAGTGAAAACACACGTTTCTACAAAGACTTTGAAGGAGCAAGCAAAAGCCTAGTGGCTGAGTGTTCTTTCAGAGAGAAACTCATGCTTTTCATCCTTATGGAGTGAGTTTTGTGCCAGGAATTCATATGCATTTTGTACTGTGCAGAATGTAGCTACCTGCTCGGGAGTTGTGTCATAGAGGCACCTTTGCTGCAGGAGCTTATTGCAACATTCATTGTTTGGCTAAGTGGTTTAGGGGTGGTTTTGGAAGGTCTTTCAACCTTGGCCAAATCCCGCTTCGTACGAAATTTTTTCACAGCGCTCTTTCCAAGTGTCCACAAAGAGCTGCTGCTTGAAACTGTCCACATGCACATCTCCCATACTGGTGTGTTCGTTTCACTACCTGGATTTTGGTTTCCTCTTCTTTCTTTGAAATGACAAGCCTTCTTTCTGCACGCTACACACACCTTGTAGCAGTTTCAGTTTGAAGCATGTTGGTGCTATCAAAACGCTGTGTAACCTAGGTAGAGTGTGTCACTCTCCAGCACCGAATACAAAGCTTAGAGCTCCTTTCACCACAGACACGCAAACACATCTTTTCGTGAAAGTCCTACTTCAAGTCACTTGGAAATGTAAGGGTTTCATCGAGAACATGAAGTCAATCATGCTTTTGCACTCTGCAACCAATAGAAATGTACTTTTGTACATACCCGTCTGAATTTCACCGCAAAATGCCCTTCTTTTCTGGTTTGTTGAGAGTTCTCAACACATTAGCAGAAAGAGCGTGTTTGAGCAAGAGTGATGCAGTGTGCGTTTTCCTGGATTTCAAGCGATTTGGGAAACATACTCCCTATTTTTCCACATTGTGTAAGAAGCAACATGAGGCTTGCAAGAGATTGAAACAATGCATCCCAAAACGTATTCCAGCAGCGAAAACACACGTTTCTACAAAGACTTTGAAGGAGCAAGCAAAAGCCTAGTGGCTGAGTGTTCTTTCAGAGAGAAACACATGCTTTTCATCCTTATGGAGTGAGTTTTGTGCCAGGAATTCATATGCATTTTGTACTGTGCAGAATGTAGCTACCTGCTCGGGAGTTGTGTCATAGAAGCACCTTTCCTGCAGGAGCTTTTTGCAACATTCATTGTTTGGCTAAGTTCTTTAGGGGTGGTTTTGGAAGGTCTTTCATCTTTGTCCAAATCCCGCTTCGCACGAAATTTTTTCACAGCGCTCTTTCCAAGTGTCCACAAAGAGCTGCTGCTTGAAACTGTCCACATGCACATCTCCCTTACTGGTGTGTTCGTTTCACTACCTGGATTTTGGTTTCCTCTTCCTTCTTTAAAATGACAAGCCTTCTTTCTGCACGCTACACACACCTTGTAGCAGTTTCAGTTTGAAGCATGTTGGTGATATCAAAACGCTGTGTAACATAGGTAGTGTGTGTCACTCTCCAGCACTGAATACACAACTTAGAGCTCCTTTCACCACAGACACGCAAAACATCTTTTTGTGAAAGTCCTACTTCAGGTCACTTGGAAATGTAAGGGTTTCATCTAGAACATGGAGTCATTTATGCTTTTGCACTCTGCAACCAATAGAAATGTACTTTTGTACATACCCGTCTGAATTTCACGGCAAAATGCCCTTCTTTTCTGGTTTGTTGAAAGTTCTCAACACATTAGGAGAAAGAGCGTGTTTGAGCAAGAGTGATGCACTGTGCGTTTCCTGCATTTCAAGTGATTTGGGAAACATACTCCTTATTTTTCCACATTGTGTAAGAAGCAACATGAGGCTTGCAAGAGATTGAAACAATGCATCCCAAAACGTATTCCAGCAGCGAAAACACACGTTTCTACAAAGACTTTGAAGGAGCAAGCAAAAGCCTAGTGGCTGAGTGTTCTTTCAGAGAGAAACACATGCTTTTCATCCTTATGGAGTGAGTTTTGTGCCAGGAATTCATATGCATTTTGTACTGTGCAGAATGTAGCTACCTGCTCGGGAGTTGTGTCATAGAGGCACCTTTGCTGCAGGAGCTTATTGCAACATTCATTGTTTGGCTAAGTTCTTTAGGGGTGGTTTTGGAAGGTCTTTCAACTTTGGCCAAATCCCGCTTCGTACGAAATTTTTTCACAGCGCTCTTTCCAAGTGTCCACAAAGAGCTGCTGCTTGAAACTGTCCAGATGCACATCTCCCATACTGGTGTGTTCGTTTCACTACCTGGATTTTGGTTTCCTCTTCATTCTTTGAAATGACAAGCCTTCGTTCTGCACGCTACACACACCTTGTAGCAGTTTCAGTTTGAAGCATGTTGGTGCTATCAAAACGCTGTGTAACCTAGGTAGAGTGTGTCACTCTCCAGCACTGAATACACAACGTAGAGCTCCTTTCACCACAGATACGCAAAGACATCTTTTTGTGAAAGTTCTACTTCAGGTCACTTGGAAATGCAAGGGTTTCATCAAGAACATGAAGTCAATCATGCTTTTGCACTCTGCAACCAATAGAAATGTACTTTTGTACATACCCGTCTGAATTTCACCGCAAAATGCCCTTCTTTTCTGGTTTGTTGAAAGTTCTCAACACATTAGGAGAAAGACCGTGTTTGAGCAAGTGTGATGCAGTGTGCGTTTTCCTGGATTTCAAGTGATTTGGGAAACATACTCCTTATTTTTCCACATTGTGTATGAAACAACATGAGGCTTGCAAGAGATTGAAACAATGCATCCCAAAATGTATTCCAGCAGCGAAAACACACGTTTCTACAAAGACTTTGAAGGAGCAAGCAAAAGCCTAGTGGCTGAGTGTTCTTTCAGAGAGAAACACATGCTTTTCATCCTTATGGAGTGAGTTTTGTGCCAGGAATTCATATGCATTTTGTACTGTGCAGAATGTAGCTACCTGCTCGGGAGTTGTGTCATAGAAGCACCTTTCCTGCAGGAGCTTATTGCAACATTCATTGTTTGGCTAAGTTCTTTAGGGGTGGTTTTGGAAGGTCTTTTAACTTTGGCCAAATCCCGCTTCGTACGAAATTTTTTCACAGCGCAGTTTCCAAGTATCCACAAAGAGCTGCTGCTTGAAACTGTCCACATGCACATCTCCCTTACTGGTGTGTTCGTTTCACTACCTGGATTTTGGTTTCCTCTTCCTTCTTTAAAATGACAAGCCTTCTTTCTGCACGCTACACACACCTTGTAGCAGTTTCAGTTTGAAGCATGTTGGTGCTATCAAAACGCTGTGTAACATAGGTAGAGTGTGTCACTCTCCAGCACTGAATACACAACTTAGAGCTCCTTTCACCACAGACACGCAAAACATCTTTTTGTGAAAGTCCTAATTCAGGTCACTTGGAAATGTAAGGGTTTCATCTAGAACATGAAGTCATTTATGCTTTTGCACTCTGCAACCAATAGAAATGTACTTTTGTACATACCCGTCTGAATTTCACGGCAAAATGCCCTTCTTTTCTAGTTTGTTGAAAGTTCTCAACACATTAGGAGAAAGAGCGTGTTTGAGCAAGAGTGATGCAGTGTGCGTTTCATGCATTTCAAGTGATTTGGGAAACATACTCCTTATTTTTCCACATTGTGTAAGAAGCAACATGAGGCTTGCAAGAGATTGAAACAATGCATCCCAAAACGTATTCCAGCAGTGAAAACACACGTTTCTACAAAGACTTTGAAGGAGCAAGCAAAAGCCTAGTGGCTGAGTGTTCTTTCAGAGAGAAACTCATGCTTTTCATCCTTATGGAGTGAGTTTTGTGCCAGGAATTCATATGCATTTTGTACTGTGCAGAATGTAGCTACCTGCTCGGGAGTTGTGTCATAGAGGCACCTTTGCTGCAGGAGCTTATTGCAACATTCATTGTTTGGCTAAGTGGTTTAGGGGTGGTTTTGGAAGGTCTTTCAACCTTGGCCAAATCCCGCTTCGTACGAAATTTTTTCACAGCGCTCTTTCCAAGTGTCCACAAAGAGCTGCTGCTTGAAACTGTCCACATGCACATCTCCCATACTGGTGTGTTCGTTTCACTACCTGGATTTTGGTTTCCTCTTCTTTCTTTGAAATGACAAGCCTTCTTTCTGCACGCTACACACACCTTGTAGCAGTTTCAGTTTGAAGCATGTTGGTGCTATCAAAACGCTGTGTAACCTAGGTAGAGTGTGTCACTCTCCAGCACTGAATACACAACTTAGAGCTCCTTTCACCACAGACACGCAAAACATCTTTTTGTGAAAGTCCTACTTCAGGTCACTTGGAAATGTAAGGGTTTCATCTAGAACATGGAGTCATTTATGCTTTTGCACTCTGCAACCAATAGAAATGTACTTTTGTACATACCAGTGTGAATTTCACCGCAAAATGCCCTTCTTTTCTGGTTTGTTGAAAGTTCTCAACACATTAGGAGAAAGAGCGTGTTTGAGCAAGAGTGATGCAGTGTGCGTTTTCCTGGATTTCAAGTGATTTGGGAAACATACTCCTTATTTTTCCACATTGTGTAAGAAGAAACATGAGGCTTGCATGAGATTGAAACAATGCATCCCAAAACGTATTCCAGCAGTGAAAACACACATTTCTACAAAGACTTTGAAGGAGCAAGCAAAAGCCTAGTGGCTGAGTGTTCTTTCAGAGAGAAACACATGCTTTTCATCCTTATGGAGTGAGTTTTGTGCCAGGAATTCATATGCATTTTGTACTGTGCAGAATGTAGCTACCTGCTCGGGAGTTGTGTCATAGAAGCACCTTTCCTGCAGGAGCTTATTGCAACATTCATTGTTTGGCTAAGTTCTTTATGGGTGGTTTTGGAAGGTCTTTCAACTTTGGCCAAATCCCGCTTCGCACAAAGTTTTTTCACAGCGCTCTTTCCAAGTGTCCACAAAGAGCTGCTGCTTGAAACTGTCCACATGCACATCTCCCTTACTGGTGTGTTCGTTTCACTACCTGGATTTTGGTTTCCTCTTCCTTCTTTAAAATGACAAGCCTTCTTTCTGCACGCTACACACACCTTGTAGCAGTTTCAGTTTGAAGCATGTTGGTGCTCTCAAAACGCTGTGTAACCTAGGTAGAGTGTGTCACTCTCCAGCACTGAATACACAACGTAGAGCTCCTTTCACCACAGACACGCAAACACATCTTTTTTGAAAGTCCTAATTCAGGTCACTTGGAAATGTAAGGGTTTCATCGAGAACATGAAGTCAATCATGCTTTTGCACTCTGCAACCAATAGAAATGTACTTTTGTACATACCCGTCTGAATTTCACCGCAAAATTCCCTTCTTTTCTGGTTTGTTGAGAGTTCTCAACACATTAGGAGAAAGAGCGTGTTTGAGGAAGAGTGATGCAGTGTGCGTTTTCCTGGATTTCAAGCGATTTGGGAAACATACTCCCTATTTTTCCACATTGTGTAAGAAGCAAAATGAGGCTTGCAAGAGATTGAAACAATGCATCCCAAAACGTATTCCAGCACCAAAAACTCACGTTTCTACAAAGACTTTGAAGGAGCAAGCAAAAGTCTAGTGGCTGAGTGTTCTTTCAGAGAGAAACACATGCTTTTCATCATTATGGAGTGAGTTTTGTGCCAGGAATTCATATGCATTTTGTACTGTGCAGAATGTAGCTACCTGCTCGGGAGTTGTGTCATAGAAGCACCTTTCCTTCAGGAGCTTTTTGCAACATTGATTGTTTGGCTAAGTTCTTTAGGGGTGGTTTTGGAAGGTCTTTCAACTTTGGCCAAATCCCGCTTCGTAGGAAATTTTTTCACAGCGCTCTTTCCAAATGTCCACAAAGAGCTGCTGCTTGAAACTGTCCACATGCACATCTCCCTTACTGGTGTGTCCGTTTCACTACCTGGATTTTGGTTTCCTCTTCTTTCTTTGAACTGACAAGCCTTCTTTCTACATGCTACACACACCTTGTAGCAGTTTCAGTTTGAAGCATGTTGGTGCTCTCAAAACGCTGTGTAACCTAGGTAGAGTGTGTCACTCTCCAGCACTGAATACACAACTTAGAGCTCCTTTCACGACAGACACCCAAACACATCTTTTTGTGAAAGTCCTACTTCAGGTCACTTGGAAATGTAAGGGTTTCATCGAGAACATGAAGTCAATCATTCTTTTGCAATCTTCAGCCAATAGAAATGTAGTTTTGTACATACCCGTCTGAATTTCACCGCAAAATGCCCTTCTTTTCTGGTTTGTTGAAAGTTCTCAACACATTAGGGGAAAGAGAGTGTTTGAGCAAGAGTGATGCAGTGTGCGTTTTCCTGGATTTCAAGTGATTTGGGAAACATACTCCTCGTTTTTCCACATGGTCTAAGAAACAACATGAGGCTTGCAAGAGATTGAAACAGTGCATCCAAAAACGTATTCCAGCAGTGAAAACACACGTTTCTACAAAGACTTTGAAGGAGCAAGCAAAAGCCTAGTGGCTGAGTGTTCTCTCAGAGAGAAACACATGCTTTTCATCCTTATGGAGTGTGTTTTGAGCCAAGAATTCATATGCATTTTGTACTGTGCAGAATGTAGCTAACTGCTCGGGAGTTGTGTCATAGAAGCACCTTTGCTGCAGGAGCTTATTGCAACATTCATTGTTGGCTAAGTTCTTTAGGGGTGGTTTTGGAAGGTCTTTCAACTTTGGCCAAATCCCGCTTCGCACGAAGTTTTTTAACAGCGCTCTTTCCAAGTGTCCACAAAGAGCTGCTGCTTGAAACTGTAAAGATGAACATCTCCCATACTGGTGTGCTGGTTTCACTACCTGGATTTCGCTTTCCTCTTCTTTCTTTGAAATGACAAGCCTTCTTTCTGCACGCTACACACACCTTGTAGCAGTTTCAGTTTGAAGCATGTTGGTGCTCTCAAAACGCTGTGTAACCTAGTTAGAGTGTGTCACTCTCCAGCACTGAATACACAACGTAGAGCTCCTTCCAGCACAGACACGCAAAGACATCTTTTTTGAAAGTCCTACTTCAGGTCACTTGGAAATGTAAGGGTTTCATCGAGAACATGAAGTCAATCATGCTTTTGCAATCTGCAGCCAATAGAAATGTACTTTTGTACATACCCGTCTGAATTTCACCGCAAAATGCCCTTCTTTTCTGGTTTGTTGAAAGTTCTCAACACATTAGGAGAAAGAGCGTGTTTGAGCAAGAGTGATGCAGTGTGCGTTTTCCTGGATTTCAAGTGATTTGGGAAACAGAGTCCCTATTTTTCCACATGGTCTAAGAAACAACATGAGGCTTGCAAGAGATTGAAACAGTGCATCCCAAAACGTATTCCAGCAGCGAAAAGACACGTTTCTACAAAGACTTTGAAGGAGCAAGCAAAAGACTAGTGGCTGAGTGTTCTTTCAGAGAGAAACACATGCTTTTCATCCTTATGCAGTGAGTTTTGTGCCAGGAATTCATATGCATTTTGTTCGGTGCAGAATGTAGCTCCCTGCTCGGGAGTTGTGTCATAGAAGCACCTTTCCTGAAGGAGCTTATTGCAACATTCATTGTTTGGCTAAGTTCTTTAGGGGTAGTTTTGGAAGGTCTTTCAACTTTGGCCAAATCCCGCTTCGCACGAAGTTTTTTAACAGCGCTCTTTCCAAGTGTCCACAAAGAGCTGCTGCTTGAAACTGTCCACATGCACATCTCCCTTACTGGTGTGTTCGTTTCACTACCTGGATTTTGGTTCCTCTTCTTTCTTTGAAATGACAAGCCTTCTTTCTGCACGCTACACACACCTTGTAGCAGTTTCAGTTGGAAGCATGTTGGTGCTATCAAAACGCTAGCAACCTAGGTAACCTAGGTAGAGTGTGTCACTCTCCAGCACTGAATACACAACTTAGAGCTCCTTTCACCACAGACACGCAAACACATCTTTTTGTGAAAGTCCTACTTCAGGTCACTTGGAAATGTAAGGGTTTCATCGAGAACATGAAGTCAATTATGGTTTTGCACTCTGCAACCAATAGAAATGTATTTTTGTACATTCCCGTCTGAATTTCACCGCAAAATGCCCTTCTTTTCTGGTTTGTTGAAAGTTCTCAACACATTAGGAGAAAGAGCGTGTTTGAGCAAGAGTGATGCAGTGTGCGTTTTCCTGGATTTCAAGTGATTTGGGAAACATACTCCTTATTTTTCCACATTGTGTAAGAAGCAACATGAGGCTTGCAAGAGATTGAAACAATGCATCCCATAACGTATTCCAGCAGCGAAAACACACGTTTCTACAAAGACTTTGAAGGAGCAAGCAAAAGCCTAGTGGCTGAGTGTTCTTTCAGAGAGAAACACATGCTTCTCATCCTTATGGAGTGAGTTTTGTGCAAGGAATTCATATGCATTTTGTACTGTGCAGAATGTAGCTACCTGCTCGGGAGTTGTGTCATAGAGGCACCTTTGCTGCAGGAGCTTATTGCAACATTCATTGTTTGGCTAAGTTCTTTAAGGGTGGTTTTGGAAGGTCTTTCAACTTTGGCCAAATCCCGCATCGTAGGAAATTTTTTAACAGCGCTCTTTCCAAGTGTCCACAAAGAGCTGCTGCTTGAAGCTGTCCACATGCACATCTCCCTAACTGGTGTGTTCGTTTCACTACCTGGATTTTGTTTTCCTCTTCCTTCTATGAAATGACAAGCCTTCTTTCTGCACGCTACACACACCTTGTAGCAGTTTCAGTTTGAAGCATGTTGGTGCTCTCAAACGCTGTGTAACCTAGGTAGAGTGTGTCACTCTCCAGCACTGAATACACAACGTAGAGCTCCTTTTACCACAGACACGCAAAGACATCTTTTTTGAAAATCCTACTTCAGGTCACTTGTAAATGTAAGGGTTTCATCGAGAACATGAAGTCAATAATGCTTTTGCACTCTGCAACCAATAGAAATGTACTTTTGTACATACCCGTCTGAGTTTCACCGCAAAATGCCCTTCTTTTCTGGTTTGTTGAAAGTTCTCAACACATTAGGAGAAAGAGAGTGTTTGAGCAAGAGTGATGCAGTGTGCGTTCCTGGATTTCAAGTGATTTGGGAAACATAGTCCCTATATTTCCACATTGTGTAAGAAACAACATGAGGCTTGCAAGAGATTGAAACAGTGCATCCCAAAACGTATTCCAGCAGTGAAAACACACGTTTCTACAAAGACTTTGAAGGAGCAAGCAAAAGCCTCGTGGCTGAGTGTTCTTTCAGAGAGAAACACATGCTTTTCATCCTTATGCAGTGAGTATTGTGCCAGGAATTCATATGCATTTTGTACTGTGCAGAATGTAGCTACCTGCTCGGGAGTTGTGTCATAGAAGCACCTTTCCTGCAGGAGGTTATTGCAACATTCATTGTTTGGCTAAGTTCTTTAGGGGTGGTTTTGGAAGGTCTTTCAACTTTGGCCAAATCCCGCTTCGCACGAAGTTTTTTAATAGCGCTCTTTCCAAATGTCCACAAAGAGCTGCTGCTTGAAACTGTCCACATGCACATCTCCCTTACTGGTGTGTCCGTTTCACTACCTGGATTTTGGTTTCCTCTTCTTTCTTTGAACTGACAAGCCTTCTTTCTACATGCTACACACACCTTGTAGCAGTTTCAGTTTGAAGCATGTTGGTGCTCTCAAAACGCTGTGTAACCTAGGTAGAGTGTGTCACTCTCCAGCACTGAATACACAACTTAGAGCTCCTTTCACCACAGACACCCAAACACATCTTTTTGTGAAAGTCCTACTTCAGGTCACTTGGAAATGTAAGGGTTTCATCGAGAACATGAAGTCAATCATTCTTTTGCAATCTTCAGCCAATAGAAATGTAGTTTTGTACATACCCGTCTGAATTTCAGCGCAAAATGCCCTTCTTTTCTGGTTTGTTGAAAGTTCTCAACACATTAGGGGAAAGAGAGTGTTTGAGCAAGAGTGATGCAGTGTGCATTTTCCTGGATTTCAAGTGATTTGGGAAACATACTCCTCGTTTTTCCACATGGTCTAAGAAACAACATGAGGTTTGCAAGAGATTGAAACAATGCATCCAAAAACGTATTCCAGCAGTGAAAACAAACGTTTCTACAAAGACTTTGAAGGAGCAAGCAAAAGCCTAGTGGCTGAGTGTTCTCTCAGAGAGAAACACATGCTGTTCATCCTTATGGAGTGTGTTTTGAGCCAGGAATTCATATGCATTTTGTACTGTGCAGAATGTAGCTACCTGCTCGGGAGTTGTGTCATAGAAGCACCTTTGCTGCAGGAGCTTATTGCAACATTCATTGTTGGCTAAGTTCTTTAGGGGTGGTTTTGGAAGGTCTTTCAACTTTGGCCAAATCCCGCTTCGCACGAAGTTTTTTAACAGCGCTATTTCCAAGTGTCCACAAAGAGCTGCTGCTTGAAACTGTCCACATGCACATCTCCCATACTGGTGTGCTGGTTTCACTACCTGGATTTCCCTTTCCTCTTCTTTCTTTGAAATGACAAGCCTTCTTTCTGCACGCTACACACACCTTGTAGCAGTTTCAGTTTGAAGCATGTTGGTGATCTCAAAACGCTGTGTAACCTAGGTAGAGTGTGTCACTCTCCAGCACTGAATACACAACGTAGAGCTCCTTTCAGCACAGACACGCAAAGACATCTTTTTTGAAAGTCCTACTTCAGGTCACTTGGAAATGTAAGGGTTTCATCGAGAACATGAAGTCAATCATGCTTTTGCAATCTGCAGCCAATAGAAATGTACTTTTGTACATACCCGTCTGAATTTCACCGCAAAATGCCCTTCTTTTCTGGTTTGTTGAAAGTTCTCAACACATTAGGAGAAAGAGCGTGTTTGAGCAAGAGTGATGCAGTGTGCGTTTTCCTGGATTTCAAGTGATTTGGGAAACAGAGTCCCTAGTTTTCCACATGGTCTAAGAAACAACATGAGGCTTGCAAGAGATTGAAACAGTGCATCCCAAAACGTATTCCAGCAGCGAAAAGACACGTTTCTACAAAGACTTTGAAGGAGCAAGCAAAAGACTAGTGGCTGAGTGTTCTTTCAGAGAGAAACACATGCTTTTCATCCTTATGCAGTGAGTTTTGTGCCAGGAATTCATATGCATTTTGTTCGGTGCAGAATGTAGCTCCCTGCTCGGGAGTTGTGTCATAGAAGCACCTTTCCTGAAGGAGCTTATTGCAACATTCATTGTTTGGCTAAGTTCTTTAGGGGTGGTTTTGGAAGGTCTTTCAACTTTGGCCAAATCCCGCTTCGTACGAAATGTTTTCACAGCGCTGTTTCCAAGTGTCCACAAAATGCTGCTGCTTGAAACTGTCCACATGCACATCTCCCTTACTGGTTTGTTCGTTTCACTACCTGGATTTTGGTTTCCTCTTCTTTCTTTGAAATGACAAGCCTTCTTTCTGCACGCTACACACACCTTGTAGCAGTTTCAGTTGGAAGCATGTTGGTGCTATCAAAACGCTGTGTAACCTAGGTAGAGTGTGTCATTCTCCAGCACTGAATACACAACGTAGAGCTCCTTTTAGCACAGACACGCAAACACATCTTTTTGTGAAAGTCCTGCTTCAGGTCACTTGGAAATGTAAGGGTTTCATCGAGAACGTGAAGTCAATCATGCTTTTGCACTCTGCAAGCAATAGAAATGTACTTTTGTACATAGCCGTCTGAATTTCACCGCAAAATGCCCTTCTTTTCTGGTTTGTTGAAAGTTCTCAACATATTAGGAGAAAGAGCGTGTTTGAGCAGGAGTGATGCTGTGCGTTTTCCTGGATTTCAATTGATTTGGGAAACATACTCCTTATTTTTCCGCATGGTCTAAGAAAGAACATGAGGCTTGCAAGAGATTGAAACAATGCATCCCAAAACGTATTCCAGTAGCGAAAACACACGTTTCTACAAAGACTTTGAAGGAGCAAGCAAAAGCCTAGTGGCTGAGTGTTCTTTCAGAGAGAAACACATGCTTTTCATCCTTATGGAGTGAGTTTTGTGCCAGGAATTCATATGCATTTTGTACTGTGCAGAATGTAGCTACCTGCTCGGGAGTTGTGTCATAGAAGCACCTTTCCTGCAGGAGCTTATTGCAACATTCATTGTTTGGCTAAGTTCTTTAGGGGTGGTTTTGGAAGGTCTTTCAACTTTGGCCAAATCCCGCTTCGCACGAAGTTTTTTAACAGCGCTCTTTCCAAGTGTCCACAAAGAGCTGCTGCTTGAAACTGTCCACATGAACATCTCCCTTACTGGTGTGTTCGTTTCACTACCTGGATTTTGGTTTCCTCTTCCTTCTTTGAAATGACAAGCCTTCTTTCTGCACGCTACACACACCTTGTAGCAGTTTCAGTTTGAAGCATTTTGGTGCTCTCAAAAGGCTGTGTAACCTAGGTAGAGTGTGTCACTCGCCAGTACTAAATACACAACGTAGAGTCCTTTCACCACAGTCACGCAAACACATCTTTTTGAGAAAGTCCTACTTCAGGTCACTTGGAAATGTAAGGGTTTCATCGAGAACATGAAGTCAATCATGCTTTTGCACTCTGCATCCAATAGAAATGTACTTTTGTACATATCCGTCTGAATTTCACCGCAAAATGCCCTTCTTTTCTGGTTTGTTGAATGTTCTCAACACATTAGGAGAAAGAGCGTGTTTGAGCAAGAGTGATGCAGTGTGCGTTTTCCTGGATTTCAAGTGATTTGGGAAACAGAGTCCCTAGTTTTCCACATGGTCTAAGAAACAACATGAGGCTTGCAAGAGATTGAAACAGTGCATCCCAAAACGTATTCCAGCAGCGAAAAGACACGTTTCTACAAAGACTTTGAAGAAGCAAGCCAAAGACTAGTGGCTGAGTGTTCTTTCAGAGAGAAACACATGCTTTTCATCCTTATGCAGTGAGTTTTGTGCCAGGAATTCATATGCATTTTGTTCGGTGCAGAATGTAGCTCCCTGCTCGGGAGTTGTGTCATAGAAGCACCTTTCCTGAAGGAGCTTATTGCAACATTCATTGTTTGGCTAAGTTCTTTAGGGGTGGTTTTGGAAGGTCTTTCAACTTTGGCCAAATCCCGCTTTGTACGAAATGTTTTCACAGCGCTGTTTCCAAGTGTGCACAAAATGCTGCTGCTTGAAACTGTCCACATGCACATCTCCCTTACTGGTTTGTTCGTTTCACTACCTGGATTTTGGTTTCCTCTTCTTTCTTTGAAATGACAAGCCTTCTTTCTCCACGCTACACACACCTTGTAGCAGTTTCAGTTGGAAGCATGTTGGTGCTATCAAAACGCTGTGTAACCTAGGTAGAGTGTGTCACTCTCCAGCACTGAATACACAACGTAGAGCTCCTTTTAGCACAGACACGCAAACACATCTTTTTGTGAAAGTCCTACTTCAGGTCACTTGGAAATGTAAGGGTTTCATCGAGAACATGAAGTCAATCATGCTTTTGCAATCTGCAGCCAATAGGAATGTACTTTTGTACATACCCGTCTGAATTTCACCGCAAAATGCCCTTCTTTTCTGGTTTGTTGAAAGTTCTCAACACATTAGGAGAAAGAGCGTGTTTGAGCAAGAGTGATGCAGAGTGCGTTTTCCTGGATTTCAAGTGATTTGGGAAACATACTCCTTATTTTTCCACATTGTGAAAGAAGCAACATGAGGCTTGCAAGAGATTGAAACAATGCATCCAAAAACGTATTCCAGCAGTGAAAACACACGTTTCTACAAAGACTTTGAAGGAGCAAGCAAAAGACTAGTGGCTGAGTGTTCTTTCAGAGAGAAACACATGCTTTTCATCCTTATGGAGTGAGTTTTGTGCCAGGAATTCATATGCATTTTGTTCGGTGCAAAATGTAGCTCCCTGCTCGGGAGTTGTGTCATAGAAGCACCTTTCCTGAAGGAGCTTATTGCAACATTCATTGTTTGGCTAAGTGGTTTAGGGGTGGTTTTGGAAGGTCTTTCAACCTTGGCCAAATCCCGCTTCGTACGAAATGTTTTCACAGCGCTGTTTCCAAGTGTCCACAAAATGCTGCTGCTTGAAACTGTCCACATGCACATCTCCCTTACTGGTTTGTTCGTTTCACTACCTGGATTTTGGTTTCCTCTTCTTTCTTTGAAATGACAAGCCTTCTTTCTGCACGCTACACACACCTTGTAGCAGTTTCAGTTGGAAGCATGTTGGTGCTATCAAAACGCTGTGTAACCTAGGTAGAGTGTGTCATTCTCCTGCACTGAATACACAACGTAGAGCTCCTTTTAGCACAGACACGCAAACACATCTTTTTGTGAAAGTCCTGCTTCAGGTCACTTGGAAATGTAAGGGTTTCATCGAGAACATGAAGTCAATCATGCTTTTGCACTCTGCAAGCAATAGAAATGTACTTTTGTACATAGCCGTCTGAATTTCACCGCAAAATGCCCTTCTTTTCTGGTTTGTTGAAAGTTCTCAACATATTAGGAGAAAGAGCGTGTTTGAGCAGGAGTGATGCTGTGCGTTTTCCTGGATTTCAATTGATTTGGGAAACATACTCCTTATTTTTCCGCATGGTCTAAGAAAGAACATGAGGCTTGCAAGAGATTGAAACAATGCATCCCAAAACGTATTCCAGTAGCGAAAACACACGTTTCTACAAAGACTTTGAAGGAGCAAGCAAAAGCCTAGTGGCTGAGTGTTCTTTCAGAGAGAAACACATGCTTTTCATCCTTATGGAGTGAGTTTTGTGCCAGGAATTCATATGCATTTTGTACTGTGCAGAATGTAGCTACCTGCTCGGGATTTGTGTCATAGAAGCACCTTTCCTGCAGGAGCTTATTGCAACATTCATTGTTTGGCTAAGTTCTTTAGGGGTGGTTTTGGAAGGTCTTTCAACTTTGGCCAAATCCCGCTTCGCACGAAGTTTTTTAACAGCGCTCTTTCCAAGTGTCCACAAAGAGCTGCTGCTTGAAACTGTCCACATGAACATCTCCCTTACTGGTGTGTTCGTTTCACTACCTGGATTTTGGTTTCCTCTTCCTTCTTTGAAATGACAAGCCTTCTTTCTGCACGCTACACACACCTTGTAGCAGTTTCAGTTTGAAGCATTTTGGTGCTCTCAAAACGCTGTGTAACCTAGGTAGAGTGTGTCACTCGCCAGTACTGAATACACAACGTAGAGTCCTTTCACCACAGTCACGCAAACACATCTTTTTGAGAAAGTCCTACTTCAGGTCACTTGGAAATGTAAGGGTTTCATCGAGAACATGAAGTCAATCATGCTTTTGCACTCTGCATCCAATAGAAATGTACTTTTGTACATATCCGTCTGAATTTCACCGCAAAATGCCCTTCTTTTCTGGTTTGTTGAATGTTCTCAACACATTAGGAGAAAGAGCGTGTTTGAGCAAGAGTGATGCAGTGTGCGTTTTCCTGGATTTCAAGTGATTTGGGAAACAGAGTCCCTAGTTTTCCACATGGTCTAAGAAACAACATGAGGCTTGCAAGAGATTGAAACAGTGCATCCCAAAACGTATTCCAGCAGCGAAAAGACACGTTTCTACAAAGACTTTGAAGGAGCAAGCAAAAGACTAGTGGCTGAGTGTTCTTTCAGAGAGAAACACATGCTTTTCATCCTTATGCAGTGAGTTTTGTGCCAGGAATTCATATGCATTTTGTTCGGTGCAGAATGTAGCTCCCTGCTCGGGAGTTGTGTCATAGAAGCACCTTTCCTGAAGGAGCTTATTGCAACATTCATTGTTTGGCTAAGTTCTTTAGGGGTGGTTTTGGAAGGTCTTTCAACTTTGGCCAAATCCCGCTTCGTACGAAATGTTTTCACAGCGCTGTTTCCAAGTGTCCACAAAATGCTGCTGCTTGAAACTGTCCACATGCACATCTCCCTTACTGGTTTGTTCGTTTCACTACCTGGATTTTGGTTTCCTCTTCTTTCTTTGAAATGACAAGCCTTCTTTCTGCACGCTACACACACCTTGTAGCAGTTTCAGTTGGAAGCATGTTGGTGCTATCAAAACGCTGTGTAACCTAGGTAGAGTGTGTCACTCTCCAGCACTGAATACACAACGTAGAGCTCCTTTTAGCACAGACACGCAAACACATCTTTTTGTGAAAGTCCTACTTCAGGTCACTTGGAAATGTAAGGGTTTCATCGAGAACATTAAGTCAATCATGCTTTTGCAATCTGCAGCCAATAGGAATGTACTTTTGTACATACCCGTCTGAATTTCACCGCAAAATGCCCTTCTTTTCTGGTTTGTTGAAAGTTCTCAACACATTAGGAGAAAGAGCGTGTTTGAGCAAGAGTGATGCAGAGTGCGTTTTCCTGGATTTCAAGTGATTTGGGAAACATACTCCTTATTTTTCCACATTGTGAAAGAAGCAACATGAGGCTTGCAAGAGATTGAAACAATGCATCCAAAAACGTATTCCAGCAGTGAAAACACACGTTTCTACAAAGACTTTGAAGGAGCAAGCAAAAGCCTAGTGGCTGAGTGTTCTTTCAGAGAGAAACACATGCTTTTCATCCTTATGGAGTGAGTTTTGTGCCAGGAATTCATATGCATTTTGTTCGGTGCAGAATGTAGCTCCCTGCTCGGGAGTTGTGTCATAGAAGCACCTTTCCTGAAGGAGCTTATTGCAACATTCATTGTTTGGCTAAGTTCTTTAGGGGTGGTTTTGGAAGGTCTTTCAACTTTGGCCAAATCCCGCTTCGTACGAAATGTTTTCACAGCGCTGTTTCCAAGTGTCCACAAAATGCTGCTGCTTGAAACTGTCCACATGCACATCTCCCTTACTGGTTTGTTCGTTTCACTACCTGGATTTTGGTTTCCTCTTCTTTCTTTGAAATGACAAGCCTTCTTTCTGCACGCTACACACACCTTGTAGCAGTTTCAGTTGGAAGCATGTTGGTGCTATCAAAACGCTGTGTAACCTAGGTAGAGTGTGTCATTCTCCAGCACTGAATACACAACGTAGAGCTCCTTTTAGCACAGACACGCAAACACATCTTTTTGTGAAAGTCCTGCTTCAGGTCACTTGGAAATGTAAGGGTTTCATCGAGAACATGAAGTCAATCATGCTTTTGCACTCTGCAAGCAATAGAAATGTACTTTTGTACATAGCCGTCTGAATTTCACCGCAAAATGCCCTTCTTTTCTGGTTTGTTGAAAGTTCTCAACATATTAGGAGAAAGAGCGTGTTTGAGCAGGAGTGATGCTGTGCGTTTTCCTGGATTTCAATTGATTTGGGAAACATACTCCTTATTTTTCCGCATGGTCTAAGAAAGAACATGAGGCTTGCAAGAGATTGAAACAATGCATCCCAAAACGTATTCCAGTAGCGAAAACACACGTTTCTACAAAGACTTTGAAGGAGCAAGCAAAAGCCTAGTGGCTGAGTGTTCTTTCAGAGAGAAACACATGCTTTTCATCCTTATGGAGTGAGTTTTGTGCCAGGAATTCATATGCATTTTGTACTGTGCAGAATGTAGCTACCTGCTCGGGAGTTGTGTCATAGAAGCACCTTTCCTGCAGGAGCTTATTGCAACATTCATTGTTTGGCTAAGTTCTTTAGGGGTGGTTTTGGAAGGTCTTTCAACTTTGGCCAAATCCCGCTTCGCACGAAGTTTTTTAACAGCGCTCTTTCCAAGTGTCCACAAAGAGCTGCTGCTTGAAACTGTCCACATGAACATCTCCCTTACTGGTGTGTTCGTTTCACTACCTGGATTTTGGTTTCCTCTTCCTTCTTTGAAATGACAAGCCTTCTTTCTGCACGCTACACACACCTTGTAGCAGTTTCAGTTTGAAGCATTTTGGTGCTCTCAAAACGCTGTGTAAGCTAGGTAGAGTGTGTCACTCGCCAGTACTGAATACACAACGTAGAGTCCTTTCACCACAGTCACGCAAACACATCTTTTTGAGAAAGTCCTACTTCAGGTCACTTGGAAATGTAAGGGTTTCATCGAGAACATGAAGTCAATCATGCTTTTGCACTCTGCATCCAATAGAAATGTACTTTTGTACATATCCGTCTGAATTTCACTGCAAAATGCCCTTCTTTTCTGGTTTGTTTAATGTTCTCAACACATTAGGAGAAAGAGCGTGTTTGAGCAAGAGTGATGCAGTGTGCGTTTTCCTGGATTTCAAGTGATTTGGGAAACAGAGTCCCTAGTTTTCCACATGGTCTAAGAAACAGCATGAGGCTTGCAAGAGATTGAAACAGTGCATCCGAAAACGTATTCCAGCAGCGAAAAGACACGTTTCTACAAAGACTTTGAAGGAGCAAGCAAAAGACTAGTGGCTGAGTGTTCTTTCAGAGAGAAACACATGCTTTTCATCCTTATGCAGTGAGTTTTGTGCCAGGAATTCATATGCATTTTGTTCGGTGCAGAATGTAGCTCCCTGCTCGGGAGTTGTGTCATAGAAGCACCTTTCCTGAAGGAGCTTATTGCAACATTCATTGTTTGGCTAAGTTCTTTAGGGGTGGTTTTGGAAGGTCTTTCAACTTTGGCCAAATCCCGCTTCGTACGAAATGTTTTCACAGCGCTGTTTCCAAGTGTCCACAAAATGCTGCTGCTTGAAACTGTCCACATGCACATCTCCCTTACTGGTGTGTTCGTTTCACTACCTGGATTTTGGTTACTCTTCTTTCTTTGAAATGACAAGCCTTCTTTCTGCACGCTACACACACCTTGTAGCAGTTTCAGTTGGAAGCATGTTGGTGCTATCAAAACGCTGTGTAACCTAGGTAGAGTGTGTCACTCTCCAGCACTGAATACACAACTTAGAGCTCCTTTCACCACAGACACGCAAACACATCTTTTTGTGAAAGTCCTACTTCAGGTCACTTGGAAATGTAAGGGTTTCATCGAGAACATGAAGTCAATTATGGTTTTGCACTCTGCAACCAATAGAAATGTATTTTTGTACATTACCGTCTGAATTTCACCGCAAAATGCCCTTCTTTTCTGGTTTGTTGAAAGTTCTCAACACATTAGGAGAAAGAGCGTGTTTGAGCAAGAGTGATGCAGTGTGCGTTTTCCTGGATTTCAAGTGATTTGGGAAACATACTCCTTATTTTTCCACATTGTGTAAGAAGCAACATGAGGCTTGCAAGAGATTGAAACAATGCATCCCATAACGTATTCCAGCAGCGAAAACACACGTTTCTACAAAGACTTTGAAGGAGCAAGCAAAAGCCTAGTGGCTGAGTGTTCTTTCAGAGAGAAACACATGCTTCTCATCCTTATGGAGTGAGTTTTGTGCAAGGAATTCATATGCATTTTGTACTGTGCAGAATGTAGCTACCTGCTCGGGAGTTGTGTCATAGAGGCACCTTTGCTGCAGGAGCTTATTGCAACATTCATTGTTTGGCTAAGTTCTTTAGGGGTGGTTTTGGAAGGTCTTTCAACTTTGGCCAAATCTCGCATCGTAGGAAATTTTTTAACAGCGCTCTTTCCAAGTGTCCACAAAGAGCTGCTGCTTGAAGCTGTCCACATGCACATCTCCCTAACTGGTGTGTTCGTTTCACTACCTGGATTTTGTTTTCCTCTTCCTTCTATGAAATGACAAGCCTTCTTTCTGCACGCTACACACACCTTGTAGCAGTTTCAGTTTGAAGCATGTTGGTGCTCTCAAAACGCTGTGTAACCTAGGTAGAGTGTGTCACTCTCCAGCACTGAATACACAACGTAGAGCTCCTTTTACCACAGACACGCAAAGACATCTTTTTTGAAAATCCTACTTCAGGTCACTTGTAAATGTAAGGGTTTCATCGAGAACATGAAGTCAATAATGCTTTTGCACTCTGCAACCAATAGAAATGTACTTTTGTACATACCCGTCTGAGTTTCACCGCAAAATGCCCTTCTTTTCTGGTTTGTTGAAAGTTCTCAACACATTAGGAGAAAGAGAGTGTTTGAGCAAGAGTGATGCAGTGTGCGTTCCTGGATTTCAAGTGATTTGGGAAACATAGTCCCTATATTTCCACATTGTGTAAGAAACAACATGAGGCTTGCAAGAGATTGAAACAGTGCATCCCAAAACGTATTCCAGCAGTGAAAACACACGTTTCTACAAAGACTTTGAAGGAGCAAGCAAAAGCCTAGTGGCTGAGTGTTCTTTCAGAGAGAAACACATGCTTTTCATCCTTATGCAGTGAGTATTGTGCCAGGAATTCATATGCATTTTGTACTGTGCAGAATGTAGCTACCTGCTCGGGAGTTGTGTCATAGAAGCACCTTTCCTGCAGGAGCTTATTGCAACATTCATTGTTTGGCTAAGTTCTTTAGGGGTGGTTTTGGAAGGTCTTTCAACTTTGGCCAAATCCCGCTTCGCACGAAGTTTTTTAACAGCGCTCTTTCCAAATGTCCACAAAGAGCTGCTGCTTGAAACTGTCCACATGCACATCTCCCTTACTGGTGTGTCCGTTTCACTACCTGGATTTTGGTTTCCTCTTCTTTCTTTGAACTGACAAGCCTTCTTTCTACATGCTACACACACCTTGTAGCAGTTTCAGTTTGAAGCATGTTGGTGCTCTCAAAACGCTGTGTAACCTAGGTAGAGTGTGTCACTCTCCAGCACTGAATACACAACTTAGAGCTCCTTTCACCACAGACACCCAAACACATCTTTTTGTGAAAGTCCTACTTCAGGTCACTTGGAAATGTACGGGTTTCATCGAGAACATGAAGTCAATCATTCTTTTGCAATCTTCAGCCAATAGAAATGTAGTTTTGTACATACCCGTCTGAATTTCAGCGCAAAATGCCCTTCTTTTCTGGTTTGTTGAAAGTTCTCAACACATTAGGGGAAAGAGAGTGTTTGAGCAAGAGTGATGCAGTGTGCGTTTTCCTGGATTTCAAGTGATTTGGGAAACATACTCCTCGTTTTTCCACATGGTCTAAGAAACAACATGAGGCTTGCAAGAGATTGAAACAATGCATCCAAAAACGTATTCCAGCAGTGAAAACACACGTTTCTACAAAGACTTTGAAGGAGCAAGCAAAAGCCTAGTGGCTGAGTGTTCTCTCAGAGAGAAACACATGCTTTTCATCTTTATGGAGTGTGTTTTGAGCCAGGAATTCATATGCATTTTGTACTGTGCAGAATGTAGCTACCTGCTCGGGAGTTGTGTCATAGAAGCACCTTTGCTGCAGGAGCTTATTGCAACATTCATTGTTGGCTAAGTTCTTTAGGGGTGGTTTTGGAAGGTCTTTCAACTTTGGCCAAATCCCGCTTCGCACGAAGTTTTTTAACAGCGCTATTTCCAAGTGTCCACAAAGAGCTGCTGCTTGAAACTGTCCACATGCACATCTCCCATACTGGTGTGCTGGTTTCACTACCTGGATTTCCCTTTCCTCTTCTTTCTTTGAAATGACAAGCCTTCTTTCTGCACGCTACACACACCTTGTAGCAGTTTCAGTTTGAAGCATGTTGGTGATCTCAAAACGCTGTGTAACCTAGGTAGAGTGTGTCACTCTCCAGCACTGAATACACAACGTAGAGCTCCTTTCAGCACAGACACGCAAAGACATCTTTTTTGAAAGTCCTACTTCAGGTCACTTGGAAATGTAAGGGTTTCATCGAGAACTTGAAGTCAATCATGCTTTTGCAATCTGCAGCCAATAGAAATGTACTTTTGTACATACGCGTCTGAATTTCACCGCAAAATGCCCTTCTTTTCTGGTTTGTTGAAAGTTCTCAACACATTAGGAGAAAGAGCGTGTTTGAGCAAGAGTGATGCAGTGTGCGTTTTCCTGGATTTCAAGTGATTTGGGAAACAGAGTCCCTATTTTTCCACATGGTCTAAGAAACAACATGAGGCTTGCAAGAGATTGAAACAGTGCATCCCAAAACGTATTCCAGCAGCGAAAAGACACGTTTCTACAAAGACTTTGAAGGAGCAAGCAAAAGACTAGTGGCTGAGTGTTCTTTCAGAGAGAAACACATGCTTTTCATCCTTATGCAGTGAGTTTTGTGCCAGGAATTCATATGCATTTTGTTCGGTGCAGAATGTAGCTCCCTGCTCGGGAGTTGTGTCATAGAAGCACCTTTCCTGAAGGAGCTTATTGCAACATTCATTGTTTGGCTAAGTTCTTTAGGGGTGGTTTTGGAAGGTCTTTCAACTTTGGCCAAATCCCGCTTCGTACGAAATGTTTTCACAGCGCTGTTTCCAAGTGTCCACAAAATGCTGCTGCTTGAAACTGTCCGCATGCACATCTCCCTTACTGGTTTGTTCGTTTCACTACCTGGATTTTGGTTTCCTCTTCTTTCTTTGAAATGACAAGCCTTCTTTCTGCACGCTACACACACCTTGTAGCAGTTTCAGTTGGAAGCATGTTGGTGCTATCAAAACGCTCTGTAACCTAGGTAGAGTGTGTCATTCTCCAGCACTGAATACACAACGTAGAGCTCCTTTTAGCACAGACACGCAAACACATCTTTTTGTGAAAGTCCTGCTTCAGGTCACTTGGAAATGTAAGGGTTTCATCGAGAACATGAAGTCAATCATGCTTTTGCACTGTGCAAGCAATAGAAATGTACTTTTGTACATAGCCGTCTGAATTTCACCGCAAAATGCCCTTCTTTTCTGGTTTGTTGAAAGTTCTCAACATATTAGGAGAAAGAGCGTGTTTGAGCAGGAGTGATGCTGTGCGTTTTCCTGGATTTCAATTGATTTGGGAAACATACTCCTTATTTTTCCGCATGGTCTAAGAAAGAACATGAGGCTTGCAAGAGATTGAAACAATGCATCCCAAAACGTATTCCAGTAGCGAAAACACACGTTTCTACAAAGACTTTGAAGGAGCAAGCAAAAGCCTAGTGGCTGAGTGTTCTTTCAGAGAGAAACACATGCTTTTCATCCTTATGGAGTGAGTTTTGTGCCAGGAATTCATATGCATTTTGTACTGTGCAGAATGTAGCTACCTGCTCGGGAGTTGTGTCATAGAAGCACCTTTCCTGCAGGAGCTTATTGCAACATTCATTGTTTGGCTAAGTTCTTTAGGGGTGGTTTTGGAAGGTCTTTCAACTTTGGCCAAATCCCGCTTCGCACGAAGTTTTTTAACAGCGCTCTTTCCAAGTGTCCACAAAGAGCTGCTGCTTGAAACTGTCCACATGAACATCTCCCTTACTGGTGTGTTCGTTTCACTACCTGGATTTTGGTTTCCTCTTCCTTCTTTGAAATGACAAGCCTTCTTTCTGCACGCTACACACACCTTGTAGCAGTTTCAGTTTGAAGCATTTTGGTGCTCTCAAAACGCTGTGTAACCTAGGTAGAGTGTGTCACTCGCCAGTACTGAATACACAACGTAGAGTCCTTTCACCACAGTCACGCAAACACATCTTTTTGAGAAAGTCCTACTTCAGGTCACTTGGAAATGTAAGGGTTTCATCGAGAACATGAAGTCAATCATGCTTTTGCACTCTGCATCCAATAGAAATGTACTTTTGTACATATCCGTCTGAATTTCACCGCAAAATGCCCTTCTTTTCTGGTTTGTTGAATGTTCTCAACACATTAGGAGAAAGAGCGTGTTTGAGCAAGAGTGATGCAGTGTGCGTTTTCCTGGATTTCAAGTGATTTGGGAAACAGAGTCCCTAGTTTTCCACATGGTCTAAGAAACAACATGAGGCTTGCAAGAGATTGAAACAGTGCATCCCAAAACGTATTCCAGCAGCGAAAAGACACGTTTCTACAAAGACTTTGAAGAAGCAAGCCAAAGACTAGTGGCTGAGTGTTCTTTCAGAGAGAAACACATGCTTTTCATCCTTATGCAGTGAGTTTTGTGGCAGGAATTCATATGCATTTTGTTCGGTGCAGAATGTAGCTCCCTGCTCGGGAGTTGTGTCATAGAAGCACCTTTCCTGAAGGAGCTTATTGCAACATTCATTGTTTGGCTAAGTTCTTTAGGGGTGGTTTTGGAAGGTCTTTCAACTTTGGCCAAATCCCGCTTCGTACGAAATGTTTTCACAGCGCTGTTTCCAAGTGTCCACAAAATGCTGCTGCTTGAAACTGTCCACATGCACATCTCCCTTACTGGTTTGTTCGTTTCACTACCTGGATTTTGGTTTCCTCTTCTTTCTTTGAAATGACAAGCCTTCTTTCTGCACGCTACACACACCTTGTAGCAGTTTCAGTTGGAAGCATGTTGGTGCTATCAAAACGCTGTGTAACCTAGGTAGAGTGTGTCACTCTCCAGCACTGAATACACAACGTAGAGCTCCTTTTAGCACAGACACGCAAACACATCTTTTTGTGAAAGTCCTACTTCAGGTCACTTGGAAATGTAAGGGTTTCATCGAGAACATTAAGTCAATCATGCTTTTGCAATCTGCAGCCAATAGGAATGTACTTTTGTACATACCCGTCTGAATTTCACCGCAAAATGCCCTTCTTTTCTGGTTTGTTGAAAGTTCTCAACACATTAGGAGAAAGAGCGTGTTTGAGCAAGAGTGATGCAGAGTGCGTTTTCCTGGATTTCAAGTGATTTGGGAAACATACTCCTTATTTTTCCACATTGTGAAAGAAGCAACATGAGGCTTGCAAGAGATTGAAACAATGCATCCAAAAACGTATTCCAGCAGTGAAAACACACGTTTCTACAAAGACTTTGAAGGAGCAAGCAAAAGCCTAGTGGCTGAGTGTTCTTTCAGAGAGAAACACATGCTTTTCATCCTTATGGAGTGAGTTTTGTGCCAGGAATTCATATGCATTTTGTTCGGTGCAGAATGTAGCTCCCTGCTCGGGAGTTGTGTCATAGAAGCACCTTTCCTGAAGGAGCTTATTGCAACATTCATTGTTTGGCTAAGTTCTTTAGGGGTGGTTTTGGAAGGTCTTTCAACTTTGGCCAAATCCCGCTTCGTACGAAATGTTTTCACAGCGCTGTTTCCAAGTGTCCACAAAATGCTGCTGCTTGAAACTGTCCACATGCACATCTCCCTTACTGGTTTGTTCGTTTCACTACCTGGATTTTGGTTTCCTCTTCTTTCTTTGAAATGACAAGCCTTCTTTCTGCACGCTACACACACCTTGTAGCAGTTTCAGTTGGAAGCATGTTGGTGCTATCAAAACGCTGTGTAACCTAGGTAGAGTGTGTCATTCTCCAGCACTGAATACACAACGTAGAGCTCCTTTTAGCACAGACACGCAAACACATCTTTTTGTGAAAGTCCTGCTTCAGGTCACTTGGAAATGTAAGGGTTTCATCGAGAACATGCAGTCAATCATGCTTTTGCACTCTGCAAGCAATAGAAATGTACTTTTGTACATAGCCGTCTGAATTTCACCGCAAAATGCCCTTCTTTTCTGGTTTGTTGAAAGTTCTCAACATATTAGGAGAAAGAGCGTGTTTGAGCAGGAGTGATGCTGTGCGTTTTCCTGGATTTCAATTGATTTGGGAAACATACTCCTTATTTTTCCGCATGGTCTAAGAAAGAACATGAGGCTAGCAAGAGATTGAAACAATGCATCCCAAAACGTATTCCAGTAGCGAAAACACACGTTTCTACAAAGACTTTGAAGGAGCAAGCAAAAGCCTAGTGGCTGAGTGTTCTTTCAGAGAGAAACACATGCTTTTCATCCTTATGGAGTGAGTTTTGTGCCAGGAATTCATATGCATTTTGTACTGTGCAGAATGTAGCTACCTGCTCGGGAGTTGTGTCATAGAAGCACCTTTCCTGCAGGAGCTTATTGCAACATTCATTGTTTGGCTAAGTTCTTTAGGGGTGGTTTTGGAAGGTCTTTCAACTTTGGCCAAATCCCGCTTCGCACGAAGTTTTTTAACAGCGCTCTTTCCAAGTGTCCACAAAGAGCTGCTGCTTGAAACTGTCCACATGAACATCTCCCTTACTGGTGTGTTCGTTTCACTACCTGGATTTTGGTTTCCTCTTCCTTCTTTGAAATGACAAGCCTTCTTTCTGCACGCTACACACACCTTGTAGCAGTTTCAGTTTGAAGCATTTTGGTGCTCTCAAAACGCTGTGTAACCTAGGTAGAGTGTGTCACTCGCCAGTACTGAATACACAACGTAGAGTCCTTTCACCACAGTCACGCAAACACATCTTTTTGAGAAAGTCCTACTTCAGGTCACTTGGAAATGTAAGGGTTTCATCGAGAACATGAAGTCAATCATGCTTTTGCACTCAGCATCCAATAGAAATGTACTTTTGTACATATCCGTCTGAATTTCACCGCAAAGTGCCCTTCTTTTCTGGTTTGTTGAATGTTCTCAACACATTAGGAGAAAGAGCGTGTTTGAGCAAGAGTGATGCAGTGTGCGTTTTCCTGGATTTCAAGTGATTTGGGAAACAGAGTCCCTAGTTTTCCACATGGTCTAAGAAACAACATGAGGCTTGCAAGAGATTGAAACAGTGCATCCCAAAACGTATTCCAGCAGCGAAAAGACACGTTTCTACAAAGACTTTGAAGAAGCAAGCCAAAGACTAGTGGCTGAGTGTTCTTTCAGAGAGAAACACATGCTTTTCATCCTTATGCAGTGAGTTTTGTGCCAGGAATTCATATGCATTTTGTTCGGTGCAGAATGTAGCTCCCTGCTCAGGAGTTGTGTCATAGAAGCACCTTTCCTGAAGGAGCTTATTGCAACATTCATTGTTTGGCTAAGTTCTTTAGGGGTGGTTTTGGAAGGTCTTTCAACTTTGGCCAAATCCCGCTTCGTACGAAATGTTTTCACAGCGCTGTTTCCAAGTGTCCACAAAATGCTGCTGCTTGAAACTGTCCACATGCACATCTCCCTTACTGGTTTGTTCGTTTCACTACCTGGATTTTGGTTTCCTCTTCCTTCTTTGAAATGACAAGCCTTCTTTCTGCACGCTACACACACCTTGTAGCAGTTTCAGTTTGAAGCATTTTGGTGCTCTCAAAACGCTGTGTAACCTAGGTAGAGTGTGTCACTCGCCAGTACTGAATACACAACGTAGAGTCCTTTCACCACAGTCACGCAAACACATCTTTTTGAGAAAGTCCTACTTCAGGTCACTTGGAAATGTAAGGGTTTCATCGAGAACATGAAGTCAATCATGCTTTTGCACTCTGCATCCAATAGAAATGTACTTTTGTACATATCCGTCTGAATTTCACCGCAAAATGCCCTTCTTTTCTGGTTTGTTGAATGTTCTCAACACATTAGGAGAAAGAGCGTGTTTGAGCAAGAGTGATGCAGTGTGCGTTTTCCTGGATTTCAAGTGATTTGGGAAACAGAGTCCCTAGTTTTCCACATGGTCTAAGAAACAACATGAGGCTTGCAAGAGATTGAAACAGTGCATCCCAAAACGTATTCCAGCAGCGAAAAGACACGTTTCTACAAAGACTTTGAAGGAGCAAGCAAAAGACTAGTGGCTGAGTGTTCTTTCAGAGAGAAACACATGCTTTTCATCCTTATGCAGTGAGTTTTGTGCCAGGAATTCATATGCATTTTGTTCGGTGCAGAATGTAGCTCCCTGCTCGGGAGTTGTGTCATAGAAGCACCTTTCCTGAAGGAGCTTATTGCAACATTCATTGTTTGGCTAAGTTCTTTAGGGGTGGTTTTGGAAGGTCTTTCAACTTTGGCCAAATCCCGCTTCGTACGAAATGTTTTCACAGCGCTGTTTCCAAGTGTCCACAAAATGCTGGTGCTTGAAACTGTCCACATGCACATCTCCCTTACTGGTTTGTTCGTTTCACTACCTGGATTTTGGTTTCCTCTTCTTTCTTTGAAATGACAAGCCTTCTTTCTGCACGCTACACACACCTTGTAGCAGTTTCAGTTGGAAGCATGTTGGTGCTATCAAAACGCTGTGTAACCTAGGTAGAGTGTGTCACTCTCCAGCACTGAATACACAACGTAGAGCTCCTTTTAGCACAGACACGCAAACACATCTTTTTGTGAAAGTCCTACTTCAGGTCACTTGGAAATGTAAGGGTTTCATCGAGAACATGAAGTCAATCATGCTTTTGCAATCTGCAGCCAATAGGAATGTACTTTTGTACATACCCGTCTGAATTTCACCGCAAAATGCCCTTCTTTTCTGGTTTGTTGAAAGTTCTCAACACATTAGGAGAAAGAGCGTGTTTGAGCAAGAGTGATGCAGAGTGCGTTTTCCTGGATTTCAAGTGATTTGGGAAACATACTCCTTATTTTTCCACATTGTGAAAGAAGCAACATGAGGCTTGCAAGAGATTGAAACAATGCATCCAAAAACGTATTCCAGCAGTGAAAACACACGTTTCTACAAAGACTTTGAAGGAGCAAGCAAAAGCCTAGTGGCTGAGTGTTCTTTCAGAGAGAAACACATGCTTTTCATCCTTATGGAGTGAGTTTTGTGCCAGGAATTCATATGCATTTTGTACTGTGCAGAATGTAGCTACCTGCTCGGGAGTTGTGTCATAGAAGCACCTTTCCTGCAGGAGCTTATTGCAACATTCATTGTTTGGCTAAGTTCTTTAGGGGTAGTTTTGGAAGGTCTTTCAACTTTGGCCAAATCCCGCTTCGCACGAAGTTTTTTAACAGCGCTCTTTCCAAGTGTCCACAAAGAGCTGCTGCTTGAAACTGTCCACATGCACATCTCCCTTACTGGTGTGTTCGTTTCACTACCTGGATTTTGGTTCCTCTTCTTTCTTTGAAATGACAAGCCTTCTTTCTGCACGCTACACACACCTTGTAGCAGTTTCAGTTGGAAGCATGTTGGTGCTATCAAAACGCTGTGTAACCTAGGTAGAGTGTGTCACTCTCCAGCACTGAATACACAACTTAGAGCTCCTTTCACCACAGACACGCAAACACATCTTTTTGTGAAAGTCCTACTTCAGGTCACTTGGAAATGTAAGGGTTTCATCGAGAACATGAAGTCAATTATGGTTTTGCACTCTGCAACCAATAGAAATGTATTTTTGTACATTCCCGTCTGAATTTCACCGCAAAATGCCCTTCTTTTCTGGTTTGTTGAAAGTTCTCAACACATTAGGAGAAAGAGCGTGTTTGAGCAAGAGTGATGCAGTGTGCGTTTTCCTGGATTTCAAGTGATTTGGGAAACATACTCCTTATTTTTCCACATTGTGTAAGAAGCAACATGAGGCTTGCAAGAGATTGAAACAATGCATCCCATAACGTATTCCAGCAGCGAAAACACACGTTTCTACAAAGACTTTGAAGGAGCAAGCAAAAGCCTAGTGGCTGAGTGTTCTTTCAGAGAGAAACACATGCTTCTCATCCTTATGGAGTGAGTTTTGTGCAAGGAATTCATATGCATTTTGTACTGTGCAGAATGTAGCTACCTGCTCGGGAGTTGTGTCATAGAGGCACCTTTGCTGCAGGAGCTTATTGCAACATTCATTGTTTGGCTAAGTTCTTTAGGGGTGGTTTTGGAAGGTCTTTCAACTTTGGCCAAATCCCGCATCGTAGGAAATTTTTTAACAGCGCTCTTTCCAAGTGTCCACAAAGAGCTGCTGCTTGAAGCTGTCCACATGCACATCTCCCTAACTGGTGTGTTCGTTTCACTACCTGGATTTTGTTTTCCTCTTCCTTCTATGAAATGACAAGCCTTCTTTCTGCACGCTACACACACCTTGTAGCAGTTTCAGTTTGAAGCATGTTGGTGCTCTCAAAACGCTGTGTAACCTAGGTAGAGTGTGTCACTCTCCAGCACTGAATACACAACGTAGAGCTCCTTTTACCACAGACACGCAAAGACATCTTTTTTGAAAATCCTACTTCAGGTCACTTGTAAATGTAAGGGTTTCATCGAGAACATGAAGTCAATAATGCTTTTGCACTCTGCAACCAATAGAAATGTACTTTTGTACATACCCGTCTGAGTTTCACCGCAAAATGCCCTTCTTTTCTGGTTTGTTGAAAGTT
Organism: Miniopterus schreibersii; assembly: GCF_964146895.1. NCBI lineage: Eukaryota > Metazoa > Chordata > Mammalia > Chiroptera > Miniopteridae > Miniopterus > Miniopterus schreibersii. Next base: position 199,364 of record NW_027669825.1, on the reverse strand, counting down.
CTCAACACATTAGGAGAAAGAGAGTGTTTGAGCAAGAGTGATGCAGTGTGCGTTCCTGGATTTCAAGTGATTTGGGAAACATAGTCCCTATATTTCCACATTGTGTAAGAAACAACATGAGGCTTGCAAGAGATTGAAACAGTGCATCCCAAAACGTATTCCAGCAGTGAAAACACACGTTTCTACAAAGACTTTGAAGGAGCAAGCAAAAGCCTAGTGGCTGAGTGTTCTTTCAGAGAGAAACACATGCTTTTCATCCTTATGGAGTGAGTTTTGTGCCAGGAATTCATATGCATTTTGTACTGTGCAGAATGTAGCTACCTGCTCGGGAGTTGTGTCATAGAAGCACCTTTCCTGCAGGAGGTTATTGCAACATTCATTGTTTGGCTTAGTTCTTTAGGGGTGGTTTTGGAATGTCTTTCAACTTTGGCCAAATCCCGCTTCGCACGAAGTTTTTTAACAGCGCTCTTTCCAAATGTCCACAAAGAGCTGCTGCTTGAAACTGTCCACATGCACATCTCCCTTACTGGTGTGTCCGTTACACTACCTGGATTTTGGTTTCCTCTTCTTTCTTTGAACTGACAAGCCTTCTTTCTACATGCTACACACACCTTGTAGCAGTTTCAGTTTGAAGCATGTTGGTGCTCTCAAAACGCTGTGTAACCTAGGTAGAGTGTGTCACTCTCCAGCACTGAATACACAACTTAGAGCTCCTTTCACCACAGACACCCAAACACATCTTTTTGTGAAAGTCCTACTTCAGGTCACTTGGAAATGTAAGGGTTTCATCGAGAACATGAAGTCAATCATTCTTTTGCAATCTTCAGCCAATAGAAATGTAGTTTTGTACATACCCGTCTGAATTTCAGCGCAAAATGCCCTTCTTTTCTGGTTTGTTGAAAGTTCTCAACACATTAGGGGAAAGAGAGTGTTTGAGCAAGAGTGATGCAGTGTGCGTTTTCCTGGATTTCAAGTGATTTGGGAAACATACTCCTCGTTTTTCCACATGGTCTAAGAAACAACATGAGGCTTGCAAGAGATTGAAACAATGCATCCAAAAACGTATTCCAGCCGTGAAAACACACGTTTCTACAAAGACTTTGAAGGAGCAAGCAAAAGCCTAGTGGCTGAGTGTTCTCTCAGAGAGAAACACATGCTTTTCATCCTTATGGAGTGTGTTTTGAGCCAGGAATTCATATGCATTTTGTACTGTGCAGAATGTAGCTATCTGCTCGGGAGTTGTGTCATAGAAGCACCTTTCCTGCAGGAGCTTATTGCAACATTCATTGTTTGGCTAAGTTCTTTAGGGGTGGTTTTGGAAGGTCTTTCAACTTTGGCGAAATCCCGCTTCGACGAAATGTTTTCACAGCGCTGTTTCCAAGTGTCCACAAAGAGCTGCTGTTTGAAACTGTCCACATGCACATCTCCCATACTGGTGTGTTCGTTTCACTACCTGGATTTTGGTTTCCTCTTCTTTCTTTGAAATGACCAGCCTTCTTTCTGCACGCTACACACACCTTGTAGCAGTTTCAGTTTGAAGAATGTTGGTGCTCTCAAAACACTGTGTAACCTAGGTAGAGTGTGTCACTCTCCAGCAATGAATACACAACTTAGAGCTCCTTTCACCACAGACACCCAAACACATCTTTTTGTGAAAGTCCTACTTCAGGTCACTTGGAAATGTAAGGGTTTCATCGAGAACATGAAGTCAATTATGCTTTTGCACTCTGCAACCAATAGAAATGTACTTTTGTACATACCCGTCTGAATTTCACCGCAAAATGCCCTTCTTTTCTGGTTTGTTGAAAGTTCTCAACACATTAGGAGAAAGAGCGTGTTTGAGCAAGAGTGATGCAGTGTGCGTTTTCCTGGATTTCAAGTGATTTGGGAAACATACTCCTCGTTTTTCCACATGGTCTAAGAAACAACATGAGGCTTGCAAGAGTTTGAAACAATGCATCCAAAAACGTATTCCAGCAGTGAAAACACACGTTTCTACAAAGACTTTGAAGGAGCAAGCAAAAGCCTAGTGGCTGAGTGTTCTCTCAGAGAGAAACACATGCTTTTCATCCTTATGGAGTGTGTTTTGAGCCAGGAATTCATATGCATTTTGTACTGTGCAGAATGTAGCTACCTGCTCGGGAGTTGTGTCATAGAAGCACCTTTGCTGCAGGAGCTTATTGCAACATTCATTGTTGGCTAAGTTCTTTAGGGGTGGTTTTGGAAGGTCTTTCAACTTTGGCCAAATCCCGCTTCGCACGAAGTTTTTTAACAGCGCTATTTCCAAGTGTCCACAAAGAGCTGCTGCTTGAAACTGTCCACATGCACATCTCCCATACTGGTGTGCTGGTTTCACTACCTGGATTTCCCTTTCCTCTTCTTTCTTTGAAATGACAAGCCTTCTTTCTGCACGCTACACACACCTTGTAGCAGTTTCAGTTTGAAGCATGTTGGTGATCTCAAAACGCTGTGTAACCTAGGTAGAGTGTGTCACTCTCCAGCACTGAATACACAACGTAGAGCTCCTTTCAGCACAGACACGCAAAGACATCTTTTTTGAAAGTCCTACTTCAGGTCACTTGGAAATGTAAGGGTTCATCGAGAACATGAAGTCAATCATGCTTTTGCAATCTGCAGCCAATAGAAATGTACTTTTGTACATACCCGTCTGAATTTCACCGCAAAATGCCCTTCTTTTCTGGTTTGTTGAAAGTTCTCAACACATTAGGAGAAAGAGCGTGTTTGAGCAAGAGTGATGCAGTGTGCGTTTTCCTGGATTTCAAGTGATTTGGGAAACAGAGTCCCTATTTTTCCACATGGTCTAAGAAACAACATGAGGCTTGCAAGAGATTGAAACAGTGCATCCCAAAACGTATTCCAGCAGCGAAAAGACACGTTTCTACAAAGACTTTGAAGGAGCAAGCAAAAGACTAGTGGCTGAGTGTTCTTTCAGAGAGAAACACATGCTTTTCATCCTTATGCAGTGAGTTTTGTGCCAGGAATTCATTTGCATTTTGTTCGGTGCAGAATGTAGCTCCCTGCTCGGGAGTTGTGTCATAGAAGCACCTTTCCTGAAGGAGCTTATTGCAACATTCATTGTTTGGCTAAGTTCTTTAGGGGTGGTTTTGGAAGGTCTTTCAACTTTGGCCAAATCCCGCTTCGTACGAAATGTTTTCACAGCGCTGTTTCCAAGTGTCCACAAAATGCTGCTGCTTGAAACTGTCCACATGCACATCTCCCTTACTGGTTTGTTCGTTTCACTACCTGGATTTTGGTTTCCTCTTCTTTCTTTGAAATGACAAGCCTTCTTTCTGCACGCTACACACACCTTGTAGCAGTTTCAGTTGGAAGCATGTTGGTGCTATCAAAACGCTGTGTAACCTAGGTAGAGTGTGTCATTCTCCAGCACTGAATACACAACGTAGAGCTCCTTTTAGCACAGACACGCAAACACATCTTTTTGTGAAAGTCCTGCTTCAGGTCACTTGGAAATGTAAGGGTTTCATCGAGAACATGAAGTCAATCATGCTTTTGCACTCTGCAAGCAATAGAAATGTACTTTTGTACATAGCCGTCTGAATTTCACCGCAAAATGCCCTTCTTTTCTGGTTTGTTGAAAGTTCTCAACATATTAGGAGAAAGAGCGTGTTTGAGCAGGAGTGATGCTGTGCTTTTTCCTGGATTTCAATTGATTTGGGAAACATACTCCTTATTTTTCCGCATGGTCTAAGAAAGAACATGAGGCTTGCAAGAGATTGAAACAATGCATCCCAAAACGTATTCCAGTAGCGAAAACACACGTTTCTACAAAGACTTTGAAGGAGCAAGCAAAAGCCTAGTGGCTGAGTGTTCTTTCAGAGAGAAACACATGCTTTTCATCCTTATGGAGTGAGTTTTGTGCCAGGAATTCATATGCATTTTGTACTGTGCAGAATGTAGCTACCTGCTCGGGAGTTGTGTCATAGAAGCACCTTTCCTGCAGGAGCTTATTGCAACATTCATTGTTTGGCTAAGTTCTTTAGGGGTGGTTTTGGAAGGTCTTTCAACTTTGGCCAAATCCCGCTTCGCACGAAGTTTTTTAACAGCGCTCCTTCCAAGTGTCCACAAAGAGCTGCTGCTTGAAACTGTCCACATGAACATCTTCCTTACTGGTGTGTTCGTTTCACTACCTGGATTTTGGTTTCCTCTTCCTTCTTTGAAATGACAAGCCTTCTTTCTGCACGCTACACACACCTTGTAGCAGTTTCAGTTTGAAGCATTTTGGTGCTCTCAAAACGCTGTGTAACCTAGGTAGAGTGTGTCACTCGCCAGTACTGAATACACAACGTAGAGTCCTTTCACCACAGTCACGCAAACACATCTTTTTGAGAAAGTCCTACTTCAGGTCACTTGGAAATGTAAGGGTTTCATCGAGAACATGAAGTCAATCATGCTTTTGCACTCTGCATCCAATAGAAATGTACTTTTGTACATATCCGTCTGAATTTCACCGCAAAATGCCCTTCTTTTCTGGTTTGTTGAATGTTCTCAACACATTAGGAGAAAGAGCGTGTTTGAGCAAGAGTGATGCAGTGTGCGTTTTCCTGGATTTCAAGTGATTTGGGAAACAGAGTCCCTAGTTTTCCACATGGTCTAAGAAACAACATGAGGCTTGCAAGAGATTGAAACAATGCATCCCAAAACGTATTACAGCAGTGAAAACACACGTTTCTACAAAGACTTTGAAGGAGCAAGCAAAAGCCTAGTGGCTGAGTGTTCTCTCAGAGAGAAAAACATGCTTTTCATCCTTATGGAGTGATTTTTTAACCAGGAATTCATATGCATTTTGTAATGTGCAAAATGTAGCTATCTGCTCGGGAGTTGTGTCATAGAAGCACCTTTCCTGCAGGAGCTTATTGCAACATTCATTGTTTGGCTAAGTTCTTTAGGGGTGGTTTTGGAAGGTCTTTCAACTTTGGCGAAATCCCGCTTCGACGAAATGTTTTCACAGCGCTGTTTCCAAGTGTCCACAAAGAGCTGCTGATTGAAACTGTCCACATGCACATCTCCCATACTGGTGTGTTCGTTTCACTACCTGGATTTTGGTTTCCTCTTCTTTCTTTGAAATGACCAGCCTTCTTTCTGCACGCTACACACACCTTGTAGCAGTTTCAGTTTGAAGCATGTTGGTGCTCTAAAAACGCTGTGTAACCTAGGTAGAGTGTGTCACTCTCCAGCAATGAATACACAACTTAGAGCTCCTTTCACCACAGACACGCAAACACATCTTTTTGTGAAAGTCCTACTTCAGGTCACTTGGAAATGTAAGGGTTTCATCGAGAAAATGAAGTCAATTATGGTTTTGCACTCTGCAACCAATAGAAATGTATTTTTGTACATACCCGTCTGAATTTCACCGCAAAATGCCCTTCTTTTCTGGTTTGTTGAAAGTTCTCAACACATTAGGAGAAAGAGCGTGTTTGAGCAAGAGTGATGCAGTGTGCGTTTTCCTGGATTTCAAGTGATTTGGGAATCATACTCCTCGTTTTTCCACATGGTCTAAGAAACAACATGAGGCTTGCAAGAGATTGAAACAATGCATCCCAAAACGTATTACAGCAGTGAAAACACACGTTTCTACAAAGACTTTGAAGGAGCAAGCAAAAGCCTAGTGGCTGAGTGTTCTCTCAGAGAGAAACACATGCTTTTCATCCTTATGGAGTGATTTTTTAACCAGGAATTCATATGCATTTTGTAATGTGCAAAATGTAGCTATCTGCTCGGGAGTTGTGTCATAGAAGCACCTTTCCTGCAGGAGCTTATTGCAACATTCATTGTTTGGCTAAGTTCTTTAGGGGTGGTTTTGGAAGGTCTTTCAACTTTGGCGAAATCCCGCTTCGACGAAATGTTTTCACAGCGCTGTTTCCAAGTGTCCACAAAGAGCTGCTGTTTGAAACTGTCCACATGCACATCTCCCATACTGGTGTGTTCGTTTCACTACCTGGATTTTGGTTTCCTCTTCTTTCTTTGAAATGACCAGCCTTCTTTCTGCACGCCACACACACCTTGTAGCAGTTTCAGTTTGAAGAATGTTGGTGCTCTCAAAACGCTGTGTAACCTAGGTAGAGTGTGTCACTCTCCAGCAATGAATACACAACTTAGAGCTCCTTTCACCACAGACACCCAAACACATCTTTTTGTGAAAGTCCTACTTCAGGTCACTTGGAAATGTAAGGGTTTCATCGAGAACATGAAGTCAATTATGCTTTTGCACTCTGCAACCAGTAGAAATGTACTTTTGTACATACCCGTCTGAATTTCACCGCAAAATGCCCTTCTTTTCTGGTTTGTTGAAAGTTCTCAACACATTAGGAGAAAGAGCGTGTTTGAGCAAGAGTGATGCAGAGTGCGTTTTCCTGGATTTCAAGTGATTTGGTAAACATACTCCTCGTTTTTCCACATGGTCTAAGAAACAACATGAGGCTTGCAAGAGATTGAAACAATGCATCCCAAAACGTATTCCAGCAGTGAAAACACACGTTTCTACAAAGACTTTGAAGGAGCAAGCAAAAGCCTAGTGGCTGAGTGTTCTTTCAGAGAGAAACACATGCTTTTCATCCTTATGCAGTGAGTATTGTGCCAGGAATTCATATGCATTTTGTACTGTGCAGAATGTAGCTACCTGCTCGGGAGTTGTGTCATAGAAGCACCTTTCCTGCAGGAGGTTATTGCAACATTCATTGTTTGGCTAAGTTCTTTAGGGGTGGTTTTGGAAGGTCTTTCAACTTTGGCCAAATCCCGCTTCGCACGAAGTTTTTTAACAGCGCTCTTTCCAAATGTCCACAAAGAGCTGCTGCTTGAAACTGTCCACATGCACATCTCCCTTACTGGTGTGTTCGTTTCACTACCTGGATTTTGGTTTCCTCTTCTTTCTCTGAACTGACAAGCCTTCTTTCTACATGCTACACACACCTTGTAGCAGTTTCAGTTTGAAGCATGTTGGTGCTCTCAAAACGCTGTGTAACCTAGGTAGAGTGTGTCACTCTCCAGCACTGAATACACAACTTAGAGCTCCTTTCACCACAGACACCCAAACACATCTTTTTGAGAAAGTCCTACTTCAGGTCACTTGGAAATGTAAGGGTTTCATCGAGAACATGAAGTCAATCATGCTTTTGCACTCTGCATCCAATAGAAATGTACTTTTGTACATACCCGTCTGAGTTTCACCGCAAAATGCCCTTCTTTTCTGGTTTGTTGAAAGTTCTCAACACATTAGGAGAAAGAGAGTGTTTGAGCAAGAGTGATGCAGTGTGCGTTCCTGGATTTCAAGTGATTTGGGAAACATAGTCCCTATATTTCCACATTGTGTAAGAAACAACATGAGGCTTGCAAGAGATTGAAACAGTGCATCCCAAAACGTATTCCAGCAGTGAAAACACACGTTTCTACAAAGACTTTGAAGGAGCAAGCAAAAGCCTAGTGGCTGAGTGTTCTTTCAGAGAGAAACACATGCTTTTCATCCTTATGGAGTGAGTTTTGTGCCAGGAATTCATATGCATTTTGTACTGTGTAGAATGTAGCTACCTGCTCGGGAGTTGTGTCATAGAAGCACCTTTCCTGCAGGAGCTTATTGCAACATTCATTGTTTCGCTAAGTCCTTTAGGTGTGGTTTTGGAAGGTGTTTCAAGTTTGGCCAAATCCAGCTTCGCACGAAGTTTTTTAACAGCGCTCTTTCCAAGTGTCCTCAAAGAGCTGCTGCTTGAAACTTTAAACGTGAACATCTCTCATAATGGTGTGTTCGTTTCACTATCTGAATTTTGGTTTCCTCTTCCTTCTTTAAAATGACAAGCCTTCTTTCTGCGCGCTACACACACCTTGTAGCAGTTTCAGTTTGAAGCATGTTGGTGCTCTCAAAACGCTGTGTAACCTAGGTAGAGTGTGTCACTCTCCAGCCATGAATACACAACTTAGAGGTCCTTTCACCACAGACAGGCAAAGACATCTTTTTGTGAAAGTCCTACTTCAGGTCACATGGAAATGTAAGGGTTTCATCGAGAACATGAAGTCAATCATGCTTTTGCACTCAGCAACCAATAGAAATGTACTTTTGTACATACCCGTCTGAATTTCACAGCAAAATGCCCTTCTTTTCTGGTGTGTTGAAAGTTCTCAACACATTAGGAGAAAGAGCGTGTTTGAGCAAGAGTGATGCACTGTGCGTTTTCCTGGATTTCAAGTGATTTGGGAAACATACTCCTCGTTTTTCCAGATGGTCTAAGAAACAAAATGAGGCTTGCAAGAGATGGAAACAATGCATCCCAAAACGTATTCCAGCAGTGAAAACACACGTTTCTACAAAGACTTTGAAGGAGCAAGCAAAAGCCTCGTGGCTGAGTGTTCTTTCAGAGAGAAACACATGCTTTTCATCCTTATGGAGTGAGTTTTGTGCCAGGAATTCATATGCATTTTGTACTGTGTAGAATGTAGCTACCTGCTCGGGAGTTGTGTCATAGAAGCACCTTTGCTGCAGGAGCTTATTGCAACATTCATTGTTTGGCTAAGTCCTTTAGGGGTGGTTTTGGAAGGTCTTTCAAGTTTGGCCAAATCCAGCTTCGCACGAAGTTTTTTAACAGCGCTCTTTCCAAGTGTCCACAAAGAGCTGCTGCTTGAAACTGTAAACATGAACATCTCCCATACTGGTGTGTTCGTTTCACTACCTGGATTTTGGTTTCCTCTTCTTTCTTTGAAATGACAAGCCTTCTTTCTGCACGCTACACACACCTTGTAGCAGTTTCAGTTTGAAGCATGTTGGTGCTATCAAAACGCTGTGTAACCTAGGTAGAGTGTGTCACTCTCCAGCATTGAATACACAACTTAGAGCTCCTTTCACCACAGACATGCAAACACATCTTTTTGTGAAAGTCCTACTTCAGGTCCCTTGTAAATGTAAGTGTTTCATCGAGAACATGAAGTCAATCATGCTTTTGCACTCAGCAACCAATGGAAATGTACTTTTGTACATACCCGTCTGAATTTCACCGCAAAATGCCCTTCTTTTCTGGTTTGTTGAAAGTTCTCAACACATTAGGAGAAAGAGCGTGTTTGAGCATGAGTGATGCAGTGTGCGTTTTCCTGGATTTCAAGTGATTTGGGAAACATACTCCTCGTTTTTCCAGATGGTCTAAGAAACAAAATGAGGCTTGCCAGAGATTGAAACAATGCATCCCAAAACGTATTCCAGCAGTGAAAACACACGTTTCTACAAAGACTTTGAAGGAGCAAGCAAAAGCCTCGTGGCTGAGTGTTCTTTCAGAGAGAAACACATGCTTTTCATCCTTATGGAGTGAGTTTTGTGCCAGGAATTCATATGCATTTTGTACTGTGCAGAATGTATCTACCTGCTCGGGAGTTGTGTCATAGAAGCACCTTTGCTGCAGGAGCTTATTGCAACATTCATTGTTTGGCTAAGTCCTTTAGGGGTGGTTTTGGAAGGTCTTTCAAGTTTGGCCAAATCCAGCTTCGCACGAAGTTTTTTAACAGCGCTCTTTCCAAGTGTCCACAAAGAGCTGCTGCTTGAAACTGTAAACATGAACATCTCTCATAATGGTGTGTTCGTTTCACTATCTGAATTTTGGTGTCCTCTTCCTTCTTTAAAATGACAAGCCTTCTTTCTGCACACTACACACACCTTGTAGCAGTTTCAGTTTGAAGCATGTTGGTGCTCTCAAAACGCTGTGTAACCTAGGTAGAGTGTGTCACTCTCCAGCCATGAATACACAACTTAGAGCTCCTTTCACCACAGACATGCAAAGACATCTTTTTGTGAAAGTCCTACTTCAGGTCACATGGAAATGTAAGGGTTTCATCGAGAACATGAAGTCAATCATGCTTTTGCACTCAGCAACCAATAGAAATGTACTTTTGTACATACCCGTCTGAATTTCACCGCAAAATGCCCTTCTTTTCTGGTTTGTTGAAAGTTCTCAACACATTAGGAGAAAGAGCGTGTTTAAGCAAGAGTGATGCACTGTGCTTTTTCCTGGATTTCAAGTGATTTGGGAAACATACTCCTTATTTTTTCACATTGTGTAGGAAACAACATGAGGCTTGCAAGAGATTGAAACAATGCGTCACAAAACGTATTCCAGCAGCAAAAACACACGTTTCTACAAAGACTTTGAAGGAGCAAGCAAAAGCCTCGTGGCTGAGTGTTCTTTCAGAGAGAAACACATGCTTTTCATCCTTATGCAGTGAGTATTGTGCCAGGAATTCATATGCATTTTGTACTGTGCAGAATGTAGCTACCTGCTCGGGAGTTGTGTCATAGAAGCACCTTTCCTGCAGGAGGTTATTGCAACATTCATTGTTTGGCTAAGTTCTTTAGGGGTGGTTTTGGAAGGTCTTTCAACTTTGGCCAAATCCCGCTTCGCACGAAGTTTTTTAACAGCGCTCTTTCCAAATGTCCACAAAGAGCTGCTGCTTGAAACTGTCCACATGCACATCTCCCTTACTGGTGTGTTCGTTTCACTACCTGGATTTTGGTTTCCTCTTCTTTCTCTGAACTGACAAGCCTTCTTTCTACATGCTACACACACCTTGTAGCAGTTTCAGTTTGAAGCATGTTGGTGCTCTCAAAACGCTGTGTAACCTAGGTAGAGTGTGTCACTCTCCAGCACTGAATACACAACTTAGAGCTCCTTTCACCACAGACACCCAAACACATCTTTTTGAGAAAGTCCTACTTCAGGTCACTTGGAAATGTAAGGGTTTCATCGAGAACATGAAGTCAATCATGCTTTTGCACTCTGCATCCAATAGAAATGTACTTTTGTACATACCCGTCTGAGTTTCACCGCAAAATGCCCTTCTTTTCTGGTTTGTTGAAAGTTCTCAACACATTAGGAGAAAGAGAGTGTTTGAGCAAGAGTGATGCAGTGTGCGTTCCTGGATTTCAAGTGATTTGGGAAACATAGTCCCTATATTTCCACATTGTGTAAGAAACAACATGAGGCTTGCAAGAGATTGAAACAGTGCATCCCAAAACGTATTCCAGCAGTGAAAACACACGTTTCTACAAAGACTTTGAAGGAGCAAGCAAAAGCCTAGTGGCTGAGTGTTCTTTCAGAGAGAAACACATGCTTTTCATCCTTATGGAGTGAGTTTTGTGCCAGGAATTCATATGCATTTTGTACTGTGTAGAATGTAGCTACCTGCTCGGGAGTTGTGTCATAGAAGCACCTTTCCTGCAGGAGCTTATTGCAACATTCATTGTTTCGCTAAGTCCTTTAGGTGTGGTTTTGGAAGGTGTTTCAAGTTTGGCCAAATCCAGCTTCGCACGAAGTTTTTTAACAGCGCTCTTTCCAAGTGTCCTCAAAGAGCTGCTGCTTGAAACTTTAAACGTGAACATCTCTCATAATGGTGTGTTCGTTTCACTATCTGAATTTTGGTTTCCTCTTCCTTCTTTAAAATGACAAGCCTTCTTTCTGCGCGCTACACACACCTTGTAGCAGTTTCAGTTTGAAGCATGTTGGTGCTCTCAAAACGCTGTGTAACCTAGGTAGAGTGTGTCACTCTCCAGCCATGAATACACAACTTAGAGGTCCTTTCACCACAGACAGGCAAAGACATCTTTTTGTGAATGTCCTACTTCAGGTCACATGGAAATGTAAGGGTTTCATCGAGAACATGAAGTCAATCATGCTTTTGCACTCAGCAACCAATAGAAATGTACTTTTGTACATACCCGTCTGAATTTCACAGCAAAATGCCCTTCTTTTCTGGTGTGTTGAAAGTTCTCAACACATTAGGAGAAAGAGCGTGTTTGAGCAAGAGTGATGCACTGTGCGTTTTCCTGGATTTCAAGTGATTTGGGAAACATACTCCTCGTTTTTCCAGATGGTCTAAGAAACAAAATGAGGCTTGCAAGAGATGGAAACAATGCATCCCAAAACGTATTCCAGCAGTGAAAACACACGTTTCTACAAAGACTTTGAAGGAGCAAGCAAAAGCCTCGTGGCTGAGTGTTCTTTCAGAGAGAAACACATGCTTTTCATCCTTATGGAGTGAGTTTTGTGCCAGGAATTCATATGCATTTTGTACTGTGTAGAATGTAGCTACCTGCTCGGGAGTTGTGTCATAGAAGCACCTTTGCTGCAGGAGCTTATTGCAACATTCATTGTTTGGCTAAGTCCTTTAGGGGTGGTTTTGGAAGGTCTTTCAAGTTTGGCCAAATCCAGCTTCGCACGAAGTTTTTTAACAGCGCTCTTTCCAAGTGTCCACAAAGAGCTGCTGCTTGAAACTGTAAACATGAACATCTCCCATACTGGTGTGTTCGTTTCACTACCTGGATTTTGGTTTCCTCTTCTTTCTTTGAAATGACAAGCCTTCTTTCTGCACGCTACACACACCTTCTAGCAGTTTCAGTTTGAAGCATGTTGGTGCTATCAAAACGCTGTGTAACCTAGGTAGAGTGTGTCACTCTCCAGCATTGAATACACAACTTAGAGCTCCTTTCACCACAGACATGCAAACACTTCTTTTTGTGAAAGTCCTACTTCAGGTCCCTTGTAAATGTAAGTGTTTCATCGAGAACATGAAGTCAATCATGCTTTTGCACTCAGCAACCAATGGAAATGTACTTTTGTACATACCCGTCTGAATTTCACCGCAAAATGCCCTTCTTTTCTGGTTTGTTGAAAGTTCTCAACACATTAGGAGAAAGAGCGTGTTTGAGCATGAGTGATGCAGTGTGCGTTTTCCTGGATTTCAAGTGATTTGGGAAACATACTCCTCGTTTTTCCAGATGGTCTAAGAAACAAAATGAGGCTTGCCAGAGATTGAAACAATGCATCCCAAAACGTATTCCAGCAGTGAAAACACACGTTTCTACAAAGACTTTGAAGGAGCAAGCAAAAGCCTCGTGGCTGAGTGTTCTTTCAGAGAGAAACACATGCTTTTCATCCTTATGGAGTGAGTTTTGTGCCAGGAATTCATATGCATTTTGTACTGTGCAGAATGTATCTACCTGCTCGGGAGTTGTGTCATAGAAGCACCTTTGCTGCAGGAGCTTATTGCAACATTCATTGTTTGGCTAAGTCCTTTAGGGGTGGTTTTGGAAGGTCTTTCAAGTTTGGCCAAATCCAGCTTCGCACGAAGTTTTTTAACAGCGCTCTTTCCAAGTGTCCACAAAGAGCTGCTGCTTGAAACTGTAAACATGAACATCTCTCATAATGGTGTGTTCGTTTCACTATCTGAATTTTGGTGTCCTCTTCCTTCTTTAAAATGACAAGCCTTCTTTCTGCACACTACACACACCTTGTAGCAGTTTCAGTTTGAAGCATGTTGGTGCTCTCAAAACGCTGTGTAACCTAGGTAGAGTGTGTCACTCTCCAGCCATGAATACACAACTTAGAGCTCCTTTCACCACAGACATGCAAAGACATCTTTTTGTGAAAGTCCTACTTCAGGTCACATGGAAATGTAAGGGTTTCATCGAGAACATGAAGTCAATCATGCTTTTGCACTCAGCAACCAATAGAAATGTACTTTTGTACATACCCGTCTGAATTTCACCGCAAAATGCCCTTCTTTTCTGGTTTGTTGAAAGTTCTCAACACATTAGGAGAAAGAGCGTGTTTAAGCAAGAGTGATGCACTGTGCTTTTTCCTGGATTTCAAGTGATTTGGGAAACATACTCCTTATTTTTTCACATTGTGTAGGAAACAACATGAGGCTTGCAAGAGATTGAAACAATGCTTCACAAAACGTATTCCAGCAGCAAAAACACACGTTTCTACAAAGACTTTGAAGGAGCAAGCAAAAGCCTCGTGGCTGAGTGTTCTTTCAGAGAGAAACACATGGTTTTCATCCTTATGGAGTGAGTTTTGTGCCAGGAATTCATATGCATTTTGTACTGTGCAGAATGTAGCTACCGGCTCGGGAGTTGTGTCATAGAAGCACCTTTGTTGCAGGAGCTTTTTGCAACATTCATTGTTTGGCTAAGTCCTTTAGGGGTGGTTTTGGAAGTTCTTTCAAGTTTGGCCAAATCCAGCTTCGCACGAAGTTTTTTAACAGCGCTCTTTCCAAGTGTCCACAAAGAGCTGCTGCTTGAAACTGTCCACATGCACATCTCCCATACTGGTGTGTTCGTTTCACTACCTGGATTTTGGTTTCCTCTTCTTTCTTTGAAATGACAAGCCTTCTTTCTGCACGCTACACACACCTTGTAGCAGTTTCAGTTTGAAGCATGTTGGTGCTCTCAAAACGCTGTGTAACCTAGGTAGAGTGTGTCACTCTCCAGCCATGGATACACAACTTAGAGCTCCTTTCACCACAGACAGGCAAAGACATCTTTTTGTGAAAGTCCTACTTCAGGTCACATGGAAATGTAATGGTTTCATCGAGAACATGAAGTCAATCATGCTTTTGCACTCAGCAACCAATAGAAATGTACTTTTGTACATACCCGTCTGAATTTCACCGCAAAATGCCCTTCTTTTCTGGTTTGTTGAAAGTTCTCAACACATTAGGAGAAAGAGCGTGTTTGAGCAACAGTGATGCACTGTGCGTTTTCCTGGATTTCAAGTGATTTGGGAAACATACTCCTTATTTTTCCACATTGTGTAAGTAACAACATGAGGCTTGCAAGAGATTGAAACAATGCGTCCCAAAACGTATTCCAGCAACAAAAACACACGTTTCTACAAAGACTTTGAAGGAGCAAGCAAAAGCCTCGTGGCTGAGTGTTCTTTCAGAGAGAAACACATGGTTTTCATCCTTATGGAGTGAGTTTTGTGCCAGGAATTCATATGCATTTTGTACTGTGCAGAATGTAGCTACCTGCTCGGGAGTTGTGTCATAGAAGCACCTTTCCTGCAGGAGGTTATTGCAACATTCATTGTTTGGCTAAGTTCTTTAGGGGTGGTTTTGGAAGGTCTTTCAACTTTGGCCAAATCCCGCTTCGTACGAAATTTTTTCACAGCGCTCTTTCCAAGTGTCCACAAAGAGCTGCTGCTTGAAACTGTCCACATGCACATCTCCCATACTGGTGTGTTCGTTTCACTACCTGGACTTTGGTTACCTCTTCTTTCTTTGAAATGACAAGCCTTCTTTCTGCACGCTACACACACCTTGTAGCAGTTTCAGTTTGAAGCATGTTGGTGCTATCAAAACGCTGTGTAACCTAGGTAGAGAGTGTCACTGTCCAGCATTGAATACACAACTTAGAGATCCTTTCACCACAGACAGGCAAACACATCTTTTTGAGAAAGTCCTACTTCAGGTCACTTGGAAATGTAAGAGTATCATCGAGAACATGAAGTCAATCATGCTTTTGCACTCTGCAACCAATAGAAATGTACTTTTGTACATACCCGTCTGAATTTCACCGCAAAATGCCCTTCCTTTCTGGTTTGTTGAAAGTTCTCAACACATTAGGAGAAAGAGCGTGTTTGAGCAAGAGTGATGCACTGTGCGTTTTCCTGGATTTCAAGTGATTTCGGAAACATACTCCTCGTTTTTCCACATGGTCTAAGAAACAAAATGAGGCTTGCAAGAGATTGAAACAATGCATCCCAAAACGTATTCCAGCAGTGAAAACACACGTTTCTACAAAGACTTTGAAGGAGCAAGCAAAAGCGTCGTGGCTGAGTGTTCTTTCAGAGAGAAACACATGCTTTTCATCCTTATGGAGTGAGTTTTGTGCCAGGAATTCATATGCATTTTGTACTGTGTAGAATGTAGCTACCTGCTCGGGAGTTTTGTCATAGAAGCACCTTTCCTGCAGGAGCTTATTGCAACATTCATTGTTTCGCTAAGTCCTTTAGGTGTGGTTTTGGAAGGTGTTTCAAGTTTGGCCAAATCCAGCTTCGCACGAAGTTTTTTAACAGCGCTCTTTCCAAGTGTCCTCAAAGAGCTGCTGCTTGAAACTTTAAACATGAACATCTCTCATAATGGTGTGTTCGTTTCACTATCTGAATTTTGGTTTCCTCTTCCTTCTTTAAAATGACAAGCCTTCTTTCTGCACACTACACACACCTTGTAGCAGTTTCAGTTTGAAGCATGTTGGTGCTCTCAAAACGCTGTGTAACCTAGGTAGAGTGTGTCACTCTCCAGCCATGAATACACAACTTAGAGCTCCTTTCACCATAGAGATGCAAAGACATCTCTTTGTGAAAGTCCTACTTCAGGTCACATGGAAATGTAAGGGTTTCATCGAGAACATGAAGTCAATCATGCTTTTGCACTCAGCAACCAATAGAAAGGTACTTTTGTACATACCCGTCTGAATTTCACCGCAAAATGCCCTTCTTTTCTGGTTTGTTGAAAGTTCTCAACACATTAGGAGAAAGAACGTGTTTGAGCATGAGTGATACAGTGTGCGTTTTCCTGGATTTCAAGTGATTTGGGAAACATACTCCTCGTTTCCAGATGCTCTAAAAAAGAACATGAGGCTTGCAAGATATTGAAACAATGCATCCCAAAACGTATTCCAGCAGTGAAAACACACATTTCTACAAAGACTTTGAAGGAGCAAGCAAAAGCCTAGTGGCTGAGTGTTCTTTCAGTGAGAAAACATGCTTTTCATCCTTATGCAGTGAGTTTTGTGCCAGGAATTCATATGCATTTTGTACTGTGCAGAATGTAGCTACCTGCTCGGGAGTTGTGTCATAGAAGCACCTTTCCTGCAGGAGCTTATTGCAACATTCATTGTTTGGCTAAGTTCTTTAGGGGTGGTTTTGGAAGGTCTTTCAACTTTGGCCAAATCCCGCTTCGTACGAAATTTTTTAACAGCGCTCTTTCCAAGTGTCCACAAAGAGCTGCTGCTTGAAACTGTCCACATGAACATCTCCCTTACTGGTGTGTTCGTTTCACTACCTGGATTTTGGTTTCCTCTTCTTTCTTTGAAATGACAAGCCTTCTTTCTGCACGCTACACACACCTTGTAGCGGTTTCAGTTTGAAGCATGTTGGTGCTATCAAAACGCTCTGTAACCTAGGTAGAGTGTGTCACTCTCCAGCACTGAATACACAACTTAGATCTCCTTTCACCACAGACACGCAAACACATCTTTTTGTGAAAGTCCTACTTCAGGTCACTTGGAAATGTAAGGGTTTCATCGAGAACATGAAGTCAATCATGCTTTTGCAATCTGCAGCCAATAGGAATGTACTTTTGTACATACCCGTCTGAATTTCACCGCAAAATGCCCTTCTTTTCTGGTTTGTTGAAAGTTCTCAACACATTAGGAGAAAGAGCGTGTTTGAGCACGAGTGATGCACTGTGCGTTTTCCTGGATTTCAAGTGATTTGGTAAACATACTCCTCGTTTTTCCACATGGTCTAAGAAACAACATGAGGCTTGCAAGAGATTGAAACAATGCATCCCAAAACGTATTCCAGCAGTGAAAACACACGTTTCTACAAAGACTTTGAAGGAGCAAGCAAAAGCCTAGTGGCTGAGTGTTCTTTCAGAGAGAAACACATGCTTTTCATCCTTATGCATTGAGTATTGTGCCAGGAATTCATATGCATTTTGTACTGTGCAGAATGTAGCTACCTGCTCGGGAGTTGTGTCATAGAAGCACCTTTCCTGCAGGAGGTTATTGCAACATTCATTGTTTGGCTAAGTTCTTTAGGGGTGGTTTTGGAAGGTCTTTCAACTTTGGCCAAATCCCGCTTCGCACGAAGTTTTTTAACAGCGCTCTTTCCAAATGTCCACAAAGAGCTGCTGCTTGAAACTGTCCACATGCACATCTCCCTTACTGGTGTGTCCGTTTCACTACCTGGATTTTGGTTTCCTCTTCTTTCTTTGAACTGACAAGCCTTCTTTCTACATGCTACACACACCTTGTAGCAGTTTCAGTTTGAAGCATGTTGGTGCTCTCAAAACGCTGTGTAACCTAGGTAGAGTGTGTCACTCTCCAGCACTGAATACACAACTTAGAGCTCCTTTCACCACAGACACCCAAACACATCTTTTTGTGAAAGTCCTACTTCAGGTCACTTGGAAATGTAAGGGTTTCATCGAGAACATGAAGTCAATCATTCTTTTGCAATCTTCAGCCAATAGAAATGTAGTTTTGTACATACCCGTCTGAATTTCACCGCAAAATGCCCTTCTTTTCTGGTTTGTTGAAAGTTCTCAACACATTAGGGGAAAGAGAGTGTTTGAGCAAGAGTGATGCAGTGTGCGTTTTCCTGTATTTCAAGTGATTTGGGAAACATACTCCTCGTTTTTCCACATGGTCTAAGAAACAACATGAGGCTTGCAAGAGATTGAAACAATGCATCCAAAAACGTTTCCAGCAGTGAAAACACACGTTTCTACAAAGACTTTGAAGGAGCAAGCAAAAGCCTAGTGGCTGAGTGTTCTCTCAGAGAGAAACACATGCTTTTCATCCTTATGGAGTGTGTTTTGAGCCAGGAATTCATATGCATTTTGTACTGTGCAGAATGTAGCTACCTGCTCGGGAGTTGTGTCATAGAAGCACCTTTGCTGCAGGAGCTTATTGCAACATTCATTGTTGGCTAAGTTCTTTAGGGGTGGTTTTGGAAGGTCTTTCAACTTTGGCCAAATCCCGCTTCGCACGAAGTTTTTTAACAGCGCTCTTTCCAAGTGTCCACAAAGAGCTGCTGCTTGAAACTGTAAACATGAACATCTCCCATACTGGTGTGCTGGTTTCACTACCTGGATTTCGCTTTCCTCTTCTTTCTTTGAAATGACAAGCCTTCTTTCTGCACGCTACACACACCTTGTAGCAGTTTCAGTTTGAAGCATGTTGGTGATCTCAAAACGCTGTGTAACCTAGGTAGAGTGTGTCACTCTCCAGCACTGAATACACAACGTAGAGCTCCTTTCAGCACAGACACGCAAAGACATCTTTTTTGAAAGTCCTACTTCAGGTCACTTGGAAATGTAAGGGTTTCATCGAGAACATGAAGTCAATCATGCTTTTGCAATCTGCAGCCAATAGAAATGTACTTTTGTACATACCCGTCAGAATTTCACCGCAAAATGCCCTTCTTTTCTGGTTTGTTGAAAGTTCTCAACACATTAGGAGAAAGAGCGTGTTTGAGCAAGAGTGATGCAGTGTGCGTTTTCCTGGATTTCAAGTGATTTGGGAAACAGAGTCCCTATTTTTCCACATGGTCTAAGAAACAACATGAGGCTTGCAAGAGATTGAAACAGTGCATCCCAAAACGTATTCCAGCAGCGAAAAGACACGTTTCTACAAAGACTTTGAAGGAGCAAGCAAAAGACTAGTGGCTGAGTGTTCTTTCAGAGAGAAACACATGCTTTTCATCCTTATGCAGTGAGTTTTGTGCCAGGAATTCATATGCATTTTGTTCGGTGCAGAATGTAGCTCCCTGCTCGGGAGTTGTGTCATAGAAGCACCTTTCCTGAAGGAGCTTATTGCAACATTCATTGTTTGGCTAAGTTCTTTAGGGGTGGTTTTGGAAGGTCTTTCAACTTTGGCCAAATCCCGCTTCGTACGAAATGTTTTCACAGCGCTGTTTCCAAGTGTCCACAAAATGCTGCTGCTTGAAACTGTCCACATGCACATCTCCCTTACTGGTTTGTTCGTTTCACTACCTGGATTTTGGTTTCCTCTTCTTTCTTTGAAATGACAAGCCTTCTTTCTGCACGCTACACACACCTTGTAGCAGTTTCAGTTGGAAGCATGTTGGTGCTATCAAAACGCTGTGTAACCTAGGTAGAGTGTGTCATTCTCCAGCACTGAATACACAACGTAGAGCTCCTTTTAGCACAGACACGCAAACACATCTTTTTGTGAAAGTCCTGCTTCAGGTCACTTGGAAATGTAAGGGTTTCATCGAGAACATGAAGTCAATCATGCTTTTGCACTCTGCAAGCAATAGAAATGTACTTTTGTACATAGCCGTCTGAATTTCACCGCAAAATGCCCTTCTTTTCTGGTTTGTTGAGAGTTCTCAACACATTAGGAGAAAGAGCTGTTTGAGCAAGAGTGATGCAGTGTGCGTTTTCCTGGATTTCAAGTGATTTGGGAAACATATTCACTATTTTTCCACATTGTGTAAGAAGCAACATGAGGCTTGTAAGAGATTGAAACAATGCATCCCAAAACGTATTCCAGCAGTGAAAACACACGTTTCTACAAAGACTTTGAAGGAGCAAGCAAAAGCCTAGTGGCTGAGTGTTCTTTCAGAGAGAAACACATGCTTTTCATCCTTATGCAGTGAGTATTGTGCCAGGAATTCATATGCATTTTGTACTGTGCAGAATGTAGCTACCTGCTCGGGAGTTGTGTCATAGAAGCACCTTTCCTGCAGGAGGTTATTGCAACATTCATTGTTTGGCTAAGTTCTTTAGGGGTGGTTTTGGAAGGTCTTTCAACTTTGGCCAAATCCCGCTTCGCACGAAGTTTTTTAACAGCGCTCTTTCCAAATGTCCACAAAGAGCTGCTGCTTGAAACTGTCCACATGCACATCTCCCTTACTGGTGTGTCCGTTTCACTACCTGGATTTTGGTTTCCTCTTCTTTCTTTGAACTGACAAGCCTTCTTTCTACATGCTACACACACCTTGTAGCAGTTTCAGTTTGAAGCATGTTGGTGCTATCAAAACGCTGTGTAACCTAGGTAGAGTGTGTCACTCTCCAGCACTGAATACACAACTTAGAGCTCCTTTCACCACAGACACCCAAACACATCTTTTTGTGAAAGTCCTACTTCAGGTCACTTGGAAATGTAAGGGTTTCATCGAGAACATGAAGTCAATCATTCTTTTGCAATCTTCAGCCAATAGAAATGTAGTTTTGTACATACCCGTGTGAATTTCACCGCAAAATGCCCTTCTTTTCGGGTTTGTTGAAAGTTCTCAACACATTAGGGGAAAGAGAGTGTTTGAGCAAGAGTGATGCAGTGTGCGTTTTCCTGTATTTCAAGTGATTTGGGAAACATACTCCTCGTTTTTCCACATGGTCTAAGAAACAACATGAGGCTTGCAAGAGATTGAAACAATGCATCCAAAAACGTATTCCAGCAGTGAAAACACACGTTTCTACAAAGACTTTGAAGGAGCAAGCAAAAGCCTAGTGGCTGAGTGTTCTCTCAGAGAGAAACACATGCTTTTCATCCTTATGGAGTGTGTTTTGAGCCAGGAATTCATATGCATTTTGTACTGTGCAGAATGTAGCTACCTGCTCGGGAGTTGTGTCATAGAAGCACCTTTGCTGCAGGAGCTTATTGCAACATTCATTGTTGGCTAAGTTCTTTAGGGGTGGTTTTGGAAGGTCTTTCAACTTTGGCCAAATCCCGCTTCGCACGAAGTTTTTTAACAGCGCTATTTCCAAGTGTCCACAAAGAGCTGCTGCTTGAAACTGTCCACATGCACATCTCCCATACTGGTGTGCTGGTTTCACTACCTGGATTTCGCTTTCCTCTTCTTTCTTTGAAATGACAAGCCTTCTTTCTGCACGCTACACACACCTTGTAGCAGTTTCAGTTTGAAGCATGTTGGTGCTATCAAAACGCTCTGTAACCTAGGTAGAGTGTGTCACTCTCCAGCACTGAATACACAACTTAGAGCTCCTTTCAGCACAGACACGCAAAGACATCTTTTTGTGAAAGTCCTACTTCAGGTCACTTGGAAATGTAAGGGTTTCATCGAGAACATGAAGTCAATCATGCTTTTGCAATCTGCAGCCAATAGGAATGTACTTTTGTACATACCCGTCTGAATTTCACCGCAAAATGCCCTTCTTTTCTGGTTTGTTGAAAGTTCTCAACACATTAGGAGAAAGAGCGTGTTTGAGCACGAGTGATGCACTGTGCGTTTTCCTGGATTTCAAGTGATTTGGTAAACATACTCCTCGTTTTTCCACATGGTCTAAGAAACAACATGAGGCTTGCAAGAGATTGAAACAATGCATCCCAAAACGTATTCCAGCAGTGAAAACACACGTTTCTACAAAGACTTTGAAGGAGCAAGCAAAAGCCTAGTGGCTGAGTGTTCTTTCAGAGAGAAACACATGCTTTTCATCCTTATGCAGTGAGTATTGTGCCAGGAATTCATATGCATTTTGTACTGTGCAGAATGTAGCTACCTGCTCGGGAGTTGTGTCATAGAAGCACCTTTCCTGCAGGAGGTTATTGCAACATTCATTGTTTGGCTAAGTTCTTTAGGGGTGGTTTTGGAAGGTCTTTCAACTTTGGCCAAATCCCGCTTCGCACGAAGTTTTTTAACAGCGCTCTTTCCAAATGTCCACAAAGAGCTGCTGCTTGAAACTGTCCACATGCACATCTCCCTTACTGGTGTGTCCGTTTCACTACCTGGATTTTGGTTTCCTCTTCTTTCTTTGAACTGACAAGCCTTCTTTCTACATGCTACACACACCTTGTAGCAGTTTCAGTTTGAAGCATGTTGGTGCTCTCAAAACGCTTTGTAACCTAAGTAGAGTGTGTCACTCTCCAGCACTGAATACACAACTTAGAGCTCCTTTCACCACAGACACCCAAACACATCTTTTTGTTAAAGTCCTACTTCAGGTCACTTGGAAATGTAAGGGTTTCATCGAGAACATGAAGTCAATCATTCTTTTGCAATCTTCAGCCAATAGAAATGTAGTTTTGTACATACCCGTCTGAATTTCACCGCAAAATGCCCTTCTTTTCTGGTTTGTTGAAAGTTCTCAACACATTAGGGGAAAGAGAGTGTTTGAGCAAGAGTGATGCAGTGTGCGTTTTCCTGGATTTCAAGTGATTTGGGAAACATACTCCTCGTTTTTCCACATGGTCTAAGAAACAACATGAGGCTTGCAAGAGATTGAAACAATGCATCCAAAAACGTATTCCAGCAGTGAAAACACACGTTTCTACAAAGACTTTGAAGGAGCAAGCAAAAGCCTAGTGGCTGAGTGTTCTCTCAGAGAGAAACACATGCTTTTCATCCTTATGGAGTGTGTTTTGAGCCAGGAATTCATATGTATTTTGTACTGTGCAGAATGTAGCTACCTGCTCGGGAGTTGTGTCATAGAAGCACCTTTGCTGCAGGAGCTTATTGCAACATTCATTGTTGGCTAAGTTCTTTAGGGGTGGTTTTGGAAGGTCTTTCAACTTTGGCCAAATCCCGCTTCGCACGAAGTTTTTTAACAGCGCTCTTTCCAAGTGTCCACAAAGAGCTGCTGCTTGAAACTGTAAACATGAACATCTCCCATACTGGTGTGCTGGTTTCACTACCTGGATTTCGCTTTCCTCTTCTTTCTTTGAAATGACAAGCCTTCTTTCTGCACGCTACACACACCTTGTAGCAGTTTCAGTTTGAAGCATGTTGGTGATCTCAAAACGCTGTGTAACCTAGGTAGAGTGTGTCACTCTCCAGCACTGAATACACAACGTAGAGCTCCTTTCAGCACAGACACGCAAAGACATCTTTTTTGAAAGTCCTACTTCAGGTCACTTGGAAATGTAAGGGTTTCATCGAGAACATGAAGTCAATCATGCTTTTGCAATCTGCAGCCAATAGAAATGTACTTTTGTACATACCCGTCTGAATTTCACCGCAAAATGCCCTTCTTTTCTGGTTTGTTGAAAGTTCTCAACACATTAGGAGAAAGAGCGTGTTTGAGCAAGAGTGATGCAGTGTGCGTTTTCCTGGATTTCAAGTGATTTGGGAAACAGAGTCCCTATTTTTCCACATGGTCTAAGAAACAACATGAGGCTTGCAAGAGATTGAAACAGTGCATCCCAAAACGTATTCCAGCAGCGAAAAGACACGTTTCTACAAAGACTTTGAAGGAGCAAGCAAAAGACTAGTGGCTGAGTGTTCTTTCAGAGAGAAACACATGCTTTTCATCCTTATGCAGTGAGTTTTGTGCCAGGAATTCATATGCATTTTGTTCGGTGCAGAATGTAGCTCCCTGCTCGGGAGTTGTGTCATAGAAGCACCTTTCCTGAAGGAGCTTATTGCAACATTCATTGTTTGGCTAAGTTCTTTAGGGGTGGTTTTGGAAGGTCTTTCAACTTTGGCCAAATCCCGCTTCGTACGAAATGTTTTCACAGCGCTGTTTCCAAGTGTCCACAAAATGCTGCTGCTTGAAACTGTCCACATGCACATCTCCCTTACTGGTTTGTTCGTTTCACTACCTGGATTTTGGTTTCCTCTTCTTTCTTTGAAATGACAAGCCTTCTTTCTGCACGCTACACACACCTTGTAGCAGTTTCAGTTGGAAGCATGTTGGTGCTATCAAAACGCTGTGTAACCTAGGTAGAGTGTGTCACTCTCCAGCACTGAATACACAACGTAGAGCTCCTTTTAGCACAGACACGCAAACACATCTTTTTGTGAAAGTCCTACTTCAGGTCACTTGGAAATGTAAGGGTTTCATCGAGAACATTAAGTCAATCATGCTTTTGCAATCTGCAGCCAATAGGAATGTACTTTTGTACATACCCGTCTGAATTTCACCGCAAAATGCCCTTCTTTTCTGGTTTGTTGAAAGTTCTCAACACATTAGGAGAAAGAGCGTGTTTGAGCAAGAGTGATGCAGAGTGCGTTTTCCTGGATTTCAAGTGATTTGGGAAACATACTCCTTATTTTTCCACATTGTGAAAGAAGCAACATGAGGCTTGCAAGAGATTGAAACAATGCATCCAAAAACGTATTCCAGCAGTGAAAACACACGTTTCTACAAAGACTTTGAAGGAGCAAGCAAAAGCCTAGTGGCTGAGTGTTCTTTCAGAGAGAAACACATGCTTTTCATCCTTATGGAGTGAGTTTTGTGCCAGGAATTCATATGCATTTTGTACTGTGCAGAATGTAGCTACCTGCTCGGGAGTTGTGTCATAGAAGCACCTTTCCTGCAGGAGCTTATTGCAACATTCATTGTTTGGCTAAGTTCTTTAGGGGTAGTTTTGGAAGGTCTTTCAACTTTGGCCAAATCCCGCTTCGCACGAAGTTTTTTAACAGCGCTCTTTCCAAGTGTCCACAAAGAGCTGCTGCTTGAAACTGTCCACATGCACATCTCCCTTACTGGTGTGTTCGTTTCACTACTGGATTTTGGTTCCTCTTCTTTCTTTGAAATGACAAGCCTTCTTTCTGCACGCTACACACACCTTGTAGCAGTTTCAGTTGGAAGCATGTTGGTGCTATCAAAACGCTGTGTAACCTAGGTAGAGTGTGTCACTCTCCAGCACTGAATACACAACTTAGAGCTCCTTTCACCACAGACACGCAAACACATCTTTTTTTGAAAGTCCTACTTCAGGTCACTTGGAAATGTAAGGGTTTCATCGAGAACATGAAGTCAATTATGGTTTTGCACTCTGCAACCAATAGAAATGTATTTTTGTACATTCCCGTCTGAATTTCACCGCAAAATGCCCTTCTTTTCTGGTTTGTTGAAAGTTCTCAACACATTAGGAGAAAGAGCGTGTTTGAGCAAGAGTGATGCAGTGTGCGTTTTCCTGGATTTCAAGTGATTTGGGAAACATACTCCTTATTTTTCCACATTGTGTAAGAAGCAACATGAGGCTTGCAAGAGATTGAAACAATGCATCCCATAACGTATTCCAGCAGCGAAAACACACGTTTCTACAAAGACTTTGAAGGAGCAAGCAAAAGCCTAGTGGCTGAGTGTTCTTTCAGAGAGAAACACATGCTTCTCATCCTTATGGAGTGAGTTTTGTGCAAGGAATTCATATGCATTTTGTACTGTGCAGAATGTAGCTACCTGCTCGGGAGTTGTGTCATAGAGGCACCTTTGCTGCAGGAGCTTATTGCAACATTCATTGTTTGGCTAAGTTCTTTAGGGGTGGTTTTGGAAGGTCTTTCAACTTTGGCCAAATCCCGCATCGTAGGAAATTTTTTAACAGCGCTCTTTCCAAGTGTCCACAAAGAGCTGCTGCTTGAAGCTGTCCACATGCACATCTCCCTAACTGGTGTGTTCGTTTCACTACCTGGATTTTGTTTTCCTCTTCCTTCTATGAAATGACAAGCCTTCTTTCTGCACGCTACACACACCTTGTAGCAGTTTCAGTTTGAAGCATGTTGGTGCTCTCAAAACGCTGTGTAACCTAGGTAGAGTGTGTCACTCTCCAGCACTGAATACACAACGTAGAGCTCCTTTTACCACAGACACGAAAAGACATCTTTTTTGAAAATCCTACTTCAGGTCACTTGTAAATATAAGGGTTTCATCGAGAACATGAAGACAATAATGCTTTTGCACTCTGCAACCAACAGAAATGTACTTTTGTACATACCCGTCTGAGTTTCACCGCAAAATGCCCTTCTTTTCTGGTTTGTTGAAAGTTCTCAACACATTAGGAGAAAGAGAGTGTTTGAGCAAGAGTGATGCAGTGTGCGTTCCTGGATTTCAAGTGATTTGGGATACATAGTCCCTATATTTCCACATTGTGTAAGAAACAACATGAGGCTTGCAAGAGATTGAAACAGTGCATCCCAAAACGTATTCCAGCAGTGAAAACACACGTTTCTACAAAGACTTTGAAGGAGCAAGCAAAAGCCTCGTGGCTGAGTGTTCTTTCAGAGAGAAACACATGCTTTTCATCCTTATGCAGTGAGTATTGTGCCAGGAATTCATATGCATTTTGTACTGTGCAGAATGTAGCTACCTGCTCGGGAGTTGTGTCATAGAAGCACCTTTCCTGCAGGAGGTTATTGCAACATTCATTGTTTGGCTAAGTTCTTTAGGGGTGGTTTTGGAAGGTCTTTCAACTTTGGCCAAATCCCGCTTCGCACGAAGTTTTTTAACAGCGCTCTTTCCAAATGTCCACAAAGAGCTGCTGCTTGAAACTGTCCACATGCACATCTCCCTTACTGGTGTGTCCGTTTCACTACCTGGATTTTGGTTTCCTCTTCTTTCTTTGAACTGACAAGCCTTCTTTCTACATGCTACACACACCTTGTAGCAGTTTCAGTTTGAAGCATGTTGGTGCTCTCAAAACGCTGTGTAACCTAGGTAGAGTGTGTCACTCTCCAGCACTGAATACACAACTTAGAGCTCCTTTCACCACAGACACCCAAACACATCTTTTTGTGAAAGTCCTACTTCAGGTCACTTGGAAATGTAAGGGTTTCATCGAGAACATGAAGTCAATCATTCTTTTGCAATCTTCAGCCAATAGAAATGTAGTTTTGTACATACCCGTCTGAATTTCAGCGCAAAATGCCCTTCTTTTCTGGTTTGTTGAAAGTTCTCAACACATTAGGGGAAAGAGAGTGTTTGAGCAAGAGTGATGCAGTGTGCGTTTTCCTGGATTTCAAGTGATTTGGGAAACATACTCCTCGTTTTTCCACATGGTCTAAGAAACAACATGAGGCTTGCAAGAGATTGAAACAATGCATCCAAAAACGTATTCCAGCAGTGAAAACACACGTTTCTACAAAGACTTTGAAGGAGCAAGCAAAAGCCTAGTGGCTGAGTGTTCTCTCAGAGAGAAACACATGCTTTTCATCCTTATGGAGTGTGTTTTGAGCCAGGAATTCATATGCATTTTGTACTGTGCAGAATGTAGCTACCTGCTCGGGAGTTGTGTCATAGAAGCACCTTTGCTGCAGGAGCTTATTGCAACATTCATTGTTGGCTAAGTTCTTTAGGGGTGGTTTTGGAAGGTCTTTCAACTTTGGCCAAATCCCGCTTCGCACGAAGTTTTTTAACAGCGCTATTTCCAAGTGTCCACAAAGAGCTGCTGCTTGAAACTGTCCACATGCACATCTCCCATACTGGTGTGCTGGTTTCACTACCTGGATTTCCCTTTCCTCTTCTTTCTTTGAAATGACAAGCCTTCTTTCTGCACGCTACACACACCTTGTAGCAGTTTCAGTTTGAAGCATGTTGGTGATCTCAAAACGCTGTGTAACCTAGGTAGAGTGTGTCACTCTCCAGCACTGAATACACAACGTAGAGCTCCTTTCAGCACAGACACGCAAAGACATCTTTTTTGAAAGTCCTACTTCAGGTCACTTGGAAATGTAAGGGTTTCATCGAGAACATGAAGTCAATCATGCTTTTGCAATCTGCAGCCAATAGAAATGTACTTTTGTACATACCCGTCTGAATTTCACCGCAAAATGCCCTTCTTTTCTGGTTTGTTGAAAGTTCTCAACACATTAGGAGAAAGAGCGTGTTTAAGCAAGAGTGATGCACTGTGCGTTTTCCTGGATTTCAAGTGATTTGGGAAACATACTCCTTATTTTTTCACATTGTGTAGGAAACAACATGAGGCTTGCAAGAGATTGAAACAATGCGTCACAAAACGTATTCCAGCAGCAAAAACACACGTTTCTACAAAGACTTTGAAGGAGCAAGCAAAAGCCTCGTGGCTGAGTGTTCTTTCAGAGAGAAACACATGGTTTTCATCCTTATGGAGTGAGTTTTGTGCCAGGAATTCATATGCATTTTGTACTGTGCAGAATGTAGCTACCGGCTCGGGAGTTGTGTCATAGAAGCACCTTTGCTGCAGGAGCTTTTTGCAACATTCATTGTTTGCCTAAGTCCTTTAGGGGTGGTTTTGGAAGGTCTTTCAAGTTTGGCCAAATCCAGCTTCGCACGAAGTTTTTTAACAGCGCTCTTTCCAAGTGTCCACAAAGAGCTGCTGCTTGAAACTGTCCACATGCACATCTCCCATACTGGTGTGTTCGTTTCACTACCTGGATTTTGGTTTCCTCTTCTTTCTTTGAAATGACAAGCCTTCTTTCTGCACGCTACACACACCTTGTAGCAGTTTCAGTTTGAAGCATGTTGGTGCTCTCAAAACGCTGTGTAACCTAGGTAGAGTGTGTCACTCTCCAGCCATGGATACACAACTTAGAGCTCCTTTCACCACAGACATGCAAAGACATCTTTTTGTGAAAGTCCTACTTCAGGTCACATGGAAATGTAATGGTTTCATCGAGAACATGAAGTCAATCATGCTTTTGCACTCAGCAACCAATAGAAATGTACTTTTGTACATACCCGTCTGAATTTCACCGCAAAATGCCCTTCTTTTCTGGTTTGTTGAAAGTTCTCAACACATTAGGAGAAAGAGCGTGTTTGAGCAAGAGTGATGCACTGTGCGTTTTCCTGGATTTCAAGTGATTTGGGAAACATACTCCTTATTTTTCCACATTGTGTAAGTAACAACATGAGGCTTGCAAGAGATTGAAACAATGCGTCCCAAAACGTATTCCAGCAACAAAAACACACGTTTCTACAAAGACTTTGAAAGAGCAAGCAAAAGCCTCGTGGCTGAGTGTTCTTTCAGAGAGAAACACATGGTTTTCATCCTTATGGAGTGAGTTTTGTGCCAGGAATTCATATGCATTTTGTACTGTGCAGAATGTAGCTACCTGCTCGGGAGTTGTGTCATAGAAGCACCTTTCCTGCAGGAGGTTATTGCAACATTCATTGTTTGGCTAAGTTCTTTAGGGGTGGTTTTGGAAGGTCTTTCAACTTTGGCCAAATCCCGCTTCGTACGAAATTTTTTCACAGCGCTCTTTCCAAGTGTCCACAAAGAGCTGCTGCTTGAAACTGTCCACATGCACATCTCCCATACTGGTGTGTTCGTTTCACTACCTGGACTTTGGTTACCTCTTCTTTCTTTGAAATGACAAGCCTTCTTTCTGCACGCTACACACACCTTGTAGCAGTTTCAGTTTGAAGCATGTTGGTGCTATCAAAACGCTGTGTAACCTAGGTAGAGTGTGTCACTCTCCAGCATTGAATACACAACTTAGAGATCCTTTCACCACAGACAGGCAAACACATCTTTTTGAGAAAGTCCTACTTCAGGTCACTTGGAAATGTAAGAGTATCATCGAGAACATGAAGTCAATCATGCTTTTGCACTCTGCAACCAATAGAAATGTACTTTTGTACATACCCGTCTGAATTTCACCGCAAAATGCCCTTCCTTTCTGGTTTGTTGAAAGTTCTCAACACATTAGGAGAAAGAGCGTGTTTGAGCAAGAGTGATGCACTGTGCGTTTTCCCGGATTTCAAGTGATTTCGGAAACATACTCCTCGTTTTTCCACATGGTCTAAGAAACAAAATGAGGCTTGCAAGAGATTGAAACAATGCATCCCAAAACGTATTCCAGCAGTGAAAACACACGTTTCTACAAAGACTTTGAAGGAGCAAGCAAAAGCGTCGTGGCTGAGTGTTCTTTCAGAGAGAAACACATGCTTTTCATCCTTATGGAGTGAGTTTTGTGCCAGGAATTCATATGCATTTTGTACTGTGTAGAATGTAGCTACCTGCTCGGGAGTTTTGTCATAGAAGCACCTTTCCTGCAGGAGCTTATTGCAACATTCATTGTTTCGCTAAGTCCTTTAGGTGTGGTTTTGGAAGGTGTTTCAAGTTTGGCCAAATCCAGCTTCGCACGAAGTTTTTTAACAGCGCTCTTTCCAAGTGTCTTCAAAGAGCTGCTGCTTGAAACTTTAAACATGAACATCTCTCATAATGGTGTGTTCGTTTCACTATCTGAATTTTGGTTTCCTCTTCCTTCTTTAAAATGACAAGCCTTCTTTCTGCGCGCTACACACACCTTGTAGCAGTTTCAGTTTGAAGCATGTTGGTGCTCTCAAAACGCTGTGTAACCTAGGTAGAGTGTGTCACTCTCCAGCTATGAATACACAACTTAGAGCTCCTTTCACCACAGACAGGCAAAGACATCTTTTTGTGAAAGTCCTACTTCAGGTCACATGGAAATGTAAGGGTTTCATCGAGAACATGAAGTCAATCATGCTTTTGCACTCAGCAACCAATAGAAATGTACTTTTGTACATACCCGTCTGAATTTCACAGCAAAATGCCCTTCTTTTCTGGTGTGTTGAAAGTTCTCAACACATTAGGAGAAAGAGCGTGTTTGAGCAAGAGTGATGCACTGTGCGTTTTCCTGGATTTCAAGTGATTTGGGAAACATACTCCTCGTTTTTCCAGATGGTCTAAGAAACAAAATGAGGCTTGCAAGAGATGGAAACAATGCATCCCAAAACGTATTCCAGCAGTGAAAACACACGTTTCTACAAAGACTTTGAAGGAGCAAGCAAAAGCCTCGTGGCTGAGTGTTCTTTCAGAGAGAAACACATGCTTTTCATCCTTATGGAGTGAGTTTTGTGCCAGGAATTCATATGCATTTTGTACTGTGTAGAATGTAGCTACCTGCTCGGGAGTTGTGTCATAGAAGCACCTTTCCTGCAGGAGCTTATTGCAACATTCATTGTTTGGCTAAGTCCTTTAGGGGTGCTTTTGGAAGGTCTTTCAAGTTTGGCCAAATCCAGCTTCGCACGAAGTTTTTTAACAGCGCTCTTTCCAAGTGTCCACAAAGAGCTGCTGCTTGAAACTGTAAACATGAAAATCTCTCATAATGGTGTGTTCGTTTCACTATGTGAATTTTGGTTTCCTCTTCCTTCTTTAAAATGACAAGCCTTCTTTCTGCACACTACACACACCTTGTAGCAGTTTCAGTTTGAAGCATGTTGGTCCTCTCAAAACGCTGTGTAACCTAGGTAGAGTGTGTCACTCTCCAGCCATGAATACACAACTTAGAGCTCCTTTCACCATAGAGATGCAAAGACATCTCTTTGTGAAAGTCCTACTTCAGGTCACATGGAAATGTAAGGGTTTCATCGAGAACATGAAGTCAATCATGCTTTTGCACTCAGCAACCAATAGAAAGGTACTTTTGTACATACCCGTCTGAATTTCACCGCAAAATGCCCTTCTTTTCTGGTTTGTTGAAAGTTCTCAACACATTAGGAGAAAGAGCGTGTTTGAGCATGAGTGATACAGTGTGCGTTTTCCTGGATTTCAAGTGATTTGGGAAACATACTCCTCGTTTCCAGATGCTCTAAGAAAGAACATGAGGCTTGCAAGATATTGAAACAATGCATCCCAAAACGTATTCCAGCAGTGAAAACACACATTTCTACAAAGACTTTGAAGGAGCAAGCAAAAGCCTAGTGGCTGAGTGTTCTTTCAGTGAGAAAACATGCTTTTCATCCTTATGCAGTGAGTTTTGTGCCAGGAATTCATATGCATTTTGTACTGTGCAGAATGTAGCTACCTGCTCGGGAGTTGTGTCATAGAAGCACCTTTCCTGCAGGAGCTTATTGCAACATTCATTGTTTGGCTAAGTTCTTTAGGGGTGGTTTTGGAAGGTCTTTCAACTTTGGCCAAATCCCGCTTTGTACGAAATTTTTTCACAGCGCTGTTTCCAAGTGTCCACAAAGAGCTGCTGCTTGAAACTGTCCACATGCACATCTCCCATACTGGTGTGTTCGTTTCACTACCTGGATTTTGGTTTCCTCTTCTTTCTTTGAAATGACAAGCCTTCTTTCTGCACGCTACACACACCTTGTAGCGGTTTCAGTTTGAAGCATGTTGGTGCTATCAAAACTCTCTGTAACCTAGGTAGAGTGTGTCACTCTCCAGCACTGAATACACAACTTAGATCTCCTTTCACCACAGACACGCAAACACATCTTTTTGTGAAAGTCCTACTTCAGGTCACTTGGAAATGTAAGGGTTTCATCGAGAACATGAAGTCAATCATGCTTTTGCAATCTGCAGCCAATAGGAATGTACTTTTGTACATACCCGTCTGAATTTCACCGCAAAATGCCCTTCTTTTCTGGTTTGTTGAAAGTTCTCAACACATTAGGAGAAAGAGCGTGTTTGAGCACGAGTGATGCACTGTGCGTTTTCCTGGATTTCAAGTGATTTGGTAAACATACTCCTCGTTTTTCCACATGGTCTAAGAAACAACATGAGGCTTGCAAGAGATTGAAACAATGCATCCCAAAACGTATTCCAGCAGTGAAAACACACGTTTCTACAAAGACTTTGAAGGAGCAAGCAAAAGCCTAGTGGCTGAGTGTTCTTTCAGAGAGAAACACATGCTTTTCATCCTTATGCATTGAGTATTGTGCCAGGAATTCATATGCATTTTGTACTGTGCAGAATGTAGCTACCTGCTCGGGAGTTGTGTCATAGAAGCACCTTTCCTGCAGGAGGTTATTGCAACATTCATTGTTTGGCTAAGTTCTTTAGGGGTGGTTTTGGAAGGTCTTTCAACTTTGGCCAAATCCCGCTTCGCACGAAGTTTTTTAACAGCGCTCTTTCCAAATGTCCACAAAGAGCTGCTGCTTGAAACTGTCCACATGCACATCTCCCTTACTGGTGTGTCCGTTTCACTACCTGGATTTTGGTTTCCTCTTCTTTCTTTGAACTGACAAGCCTTCTTTCTACATGCTACACACACCTTGTAGCAGTTTCAGTTTGAAGCATGTTGGTGCTCTCAAAACGCTGTGTAACCTAGGTAGAGTGTGTCACTCTCCAGCACTGAATACACAACTTAGAGCTCCTTTCACCACAGACACCCAAACACATCTTTTTGTGAAAGTCCTACTTCAGGTCACTTGGAAATGTAAGGGTTTCATCGAGAACATGAAGTCAATCATTCTTTTGCAATCTTCAGCCAATAGAAATGTAGTTTTGTACATACCCGTCTGAATTTCACCGCAAAATGCCCTTCTTTTCTGGTTTGTTGAAAGTTCTCAACACATTAGGGGAAAGAGAGTGTTTGAGCAAGAGTGATGCAGTGTGCGTTTTCCTGTATTTCAAGTGATTTGGGAAACATACTCCTCGTTTTTCCACATGGTCTAAGAAACAACATGAGGCTTGCAAGAGATTGAAACAATGCATCCAAAAACGTTTCCAGCAGTGAAAACACACGTTTCTACAAAGACTTTGAAGGAGCAAGCAAAAGCCTAGTGGCTGAGTGTTCTCTCAGAGAGAAACACATGCTTTTCATCCTTATGGAGTGTGTTTTGAGCCAGGAATTCATATGCATTTTGTACTGTGCAGAATGTAGCTACCTGCTCGGGAGTTGTGTCATAGAAGCACCTTTGCTGCAGGAGCTTATTGCAACATTCATTGTTGGCTAAGTTCTTTAGGGGTGGTTTTGGAAGGTCTTTCAACTTTGGCCAAATCCCGCTTCGCACGAAGTTTTTTAACAGCGCTCTTTCCAAGTGTCCACAAAGAGCTGCTGCTTGAAACTGTAAACATGAACATCTCCCATACTGGTGTGCTGGTTTCACTACCTGGATTTCGCTTTCCTCTTCTTTCTTTGAAATGACAAGCCTTCTTTCTGCACGCTACACACACCTTGTAGCAGTTTCAGTTTGAAGCATGTTGGTGATCTCAAAACGCTGTGTAACCTAGGTAGAGTGTGTCCTCTCCAGCACTGAATACACAACATAGAGCTCCTTTCAGCACAGACACGCAAAGACATCTTTTTTGAAAGTCCTACTTCAGGTCACTTGGAAATGTAAGGGTTTCATCGAGAACATGAAGTCAATCATGCTTTTGCAATCTGCAGTCAATAGAAATGTACTTTTGTACATACCCGTCTGAATTTCACCGCAAAATGCCCTTCTTTTCTGGTTTGTTGAAAGTTCTCAACACATTAGGAGAAAGAGCGTGTTTGAGCAAGAGTGATGCAGTGTGCGTTTTCCTGGATTTCAAGTGATTTGGGAAACAGAGTCCCTATTTTTCTACATGGTCTAAGAAACAACATGAGGCTTGCAAGAGATTGAAACAGTGCATCCCAAAACGTATTCCAGCAGCGAAAAGACACGTTTCTACAAAGACTTTGAAGGAGCAAGCAAAAGACTAGTGGCTGAGTGTTCTTTCAGAGAGAAACACATGCTTTTCATCCTTATGCAGTGAGTTTTGTGCCAGGAATTCATATGCATTTTGTTCGGTGCAGAATGTAGCTCCCTGCTCGGGAGTTGTGTCATAGAAGCACCTTTCCTGAAGGAGCTTATTGCAACATTCATTGTTTCGCTAAGTCCTTTAGGTGTGGTTTTGGAAGGTGTTTCAAGTTTGGCCAAATCCAGCTTCGCACGAAGTTTTTTAACAGCGCTCTTTCCAAGTGTCTTCAAAGAGCTGCTGCTTGAAACTTTAAACATGAACATCTCTCATAATGGTGTGTTCGTTTCACTATCTGAATTTTGGTTTCCTCTTCCTTCTTTAAAATGACAAGCCTTCTTTCTGCGCGCTACACACACCTTGTAGCAGTTTCAGTTTGAAGCATGTTGGTGCTCTCAAAACGCTGTGTAACCTAGGTAGAGTGTGTCACTCTCCAGCTATGAATACACAACTTAGAGCTCCTTTCACCACAGACAGGCAAAGACATCTTTTTGTGAAAGTCCTACTTCAGGTCACATGGAAATGTAAGGGTTTCATCGAGAACATGAAGTCAATCATGCTTTTGCACTCAGCAACCAATAGAAATGTACTTTTGTACATACCCGTCTGAATTTCACAGCAAAATGCCCTTCTTTTCTGGTGTGTTGAAAGTTCTCAACACATTAGGAGAAAGAGCGTGTTTGAGCAAGAGTGATGCACTGTGCGTTTTCCTGGATTTCAAGTGATTTGGGAAACATACTCCTCGTTTTTCCAGATGGTCTAAGAAACAAAATGAGGCTTGCAAGAGATGGAAACAATGCATCCCAAAACGTATTCCAGCAGTGAAAACACACGTTTCTACAAAGACTTTGAAGGAGCAAGCAAAAGCCTCGTGGCTGAGTGTTCTTTCAGAGAGAAACACATGCTTTTCATCCTTATGGAGTGAGTTTTGTGCCAGGAATTCATATGCATTTTGTACTGTGTAGAATGTAGCTACCTGCTCGGGAGTTGTGTCATAGAAGCACCTTTCCTGCAGGAGCTTATTGCAACATTCATTGTTTGGCTAAGTCCTTTAGGGGTGCTTTTGGAAGGTCTTTCAAGTTTGGCCAAATCCAGCTTCGCACGAAGTTTTTTAACAGCGCTCTTTCCAAGTGTCCACAAAGAGCTGCTGCTTGAAACTGTAAACATGAAAATCTCTCATAATGGTGTGTTCGTTTCACTATGTGAATTTTGGTTTCCTCTTCCTTCTTTAAAATGACAAGCCTTCTTTCTGCACACTACACACACCTTGTAGCAGTTTCAGTTTGAAGCATGTTGGTCCTCTCAAAACGCTGTGTAACCTAGGTAGAGTGTGTCACTCTCCAGCCATGAATACACAACTTAGAGCTCCTTTCACCATAGAGATGCAAAGACATCTCTTTGTGAAAGTCCTACTTCAGGTCACATGGAAATGTAAGGGTTTCATCGAGAACATGAAGTCAATCATGCTTTTGCACTCAGCAACCAATAGAAAGGTACTTTTGTACATACCCGTCTGAATTTCACCGCAAAATGCCCTTCTTTTCTGGTTTGTTGAAAGTTCTCAACACATTAGGAGAAAGAGCGTGTTTGAGCATGAGTGATACAGTGTGCGTTTTCCTGGATTTCAAGTGATTTGGGAAACATACTCCTCGTTTCCAGATGCTCTAAGAAAGAACATGAGGCTTGCAAGATATTGAAACAATGCATCCCAAAACGTATTCCAGCAGTGAAAACACACATTTCTACAAAGACTTTGAAGGAGCAAGCAAAAGCCTAGTGGCTGAGTGTTCTTTCAGTGAGAAAACATGCTTTTCATCCTTATGCAGTGAGTTTTGTGCCAGGAATTCATATGCATTTTGTACTGTGCAGAATGTAGCTACCTGCTCGGGAGTTGTGTCATAGAAGCACCTTTCCTGCAGGAGCTTATTGCAACATTCATTGTTTGGCTAAGTTCTTTAGGGGTGGTTTTGGAAGGTCTTTCAACTTTGGCCAAATCCCGCTTTGTACGAAATTTTTTCACAGCGCT
Organism: Miniopterus schreibersii; assembly: GCF_964146895.1. NCBI lineage: Eukaryota > Metazoa > Chordata > Mammalia > Chiroptera > Miniopteridae > Miniopterus > Miniopterus schreibersii. The sequence goes on along the minus strand of NW_027669825.1, from coordinate 162,657 downwards.
GTTTCCAAGTGTCCACAAAGAGCTGCTGCTTGAAACTGTCCACATGCACATCTCCCATACTGGTGTGTTCGTTTCACTACCTGGATTTTGGTTTCCTCTTCTTTCTTTGAAATGACAAGCCTTCTTTCTGCACGCTACACACACCTTGTAGCGGTTTCAGTTTGAAGCATGTTGGTGCTATCAAAACTCTCTGTAACCTAGGTAGAGTGTGTCACTCTCCAGCACTGAATACACAACTTAGATCTCCTTTCACCACAGACACGCAAACACATCTTTTTGTGAAAGTCCTACTTCAGGTCACTTGGAAATGTAAGGGTTTCATCGAGAACATGAAGTCAATCATGCTTTTGCAATCTGCAGCCAATAGGAATGTACTTTTGTACATACCCGTCTGAATTTCACCGCAAAATGCCCTTCTTTTCTGGTTTGTTGAAAGTTCTCAACACATTAGGAGAAAGAGCGTGTTTGAGCACGAGTGATGCACTGTGCGTTTTCCTGGATTTCAAGTGATTTGGTAAACATACTCCTCGTTTTTCCACATGGTCTAAGAAACAACATGAGGCTTGCAAGAGATTGAAACAATGCATCCCAAAACGTATTCCAGCAGTGAAAACACACGTTTCTACAAAGACTTTGAAGGAGCAAGCAAAAGCCTAGTGGCTGAGTGTTCTTTCAGAGAGAAACACATGCTTTTCATCCTTATGCATTGAGTATTGTGCCAGGAATTCATATGCATTTTGTACTGTGCAGAATGTAGCTACCTGCTCGGGAGTTGTGTCATAGAAGCACCTTTCCTGCAGGAGGTTATTGCAACATTCATTGTTTGGCTAAGTTCTTTAGGGGTGGTTTTGGAAGGTCTTTCAACTTTGGCCAAATCCCGCTTCGCACGAAGTTTTTTAACAGCGCTCTTTCCAAATGTCCACAAAGAGCTGCTGCTTGAAACTGTCCACATGCACATCTCCCTTACTGGTGTGTCCGTTTCACTACCTGGATTTTGGTTTCCTCTTCTTTCTTTGAACTGACAAGCCTTCTTTCTACATGCTACACACACCTTGTAGCAGTTTCAGTTTGAAGCATGTTGGTGCTCTCAAAACGCTGTGTAACCTAGGTAGAGTGTGTCACTCTCCAGCACTGAATACACAACTTAGAGCTCCTTTCACCACAGACACCCAAACACATCTTTTTGTGAAAGTCCTACTTCAGGTCACTTGGAAATGTAAGGGTTTCATCGAGAACATGAAGTCAATCATTCTTTTGCAATCTTCAGCCAATAGAAATGTAGTTTTGTACATACCCGTCTGAATTTCACCGCAAAATGCCCTTCTTTTCTGGTTTGTTGAAAGTTCTCAACACATTAGGGGAAAGAGAGTGTTTGAGCAAGAGTGATGCAGTGTGCGTTTTCCTGTATTTCAAGTGATTTGGGAAACATACTCCTCGTTTTTCCACATGGTCTAAGAAACAACATGAGGCTTGCAAGAGATTGAAACAATGCATCCAAAAACGTTTCCAGCAGTGAAAACACACGTTTCTACAAAGACTTTGAAGGAGCAAGCAAAAGCCTAGTGGCTGAGTGTTCTCTCAGAGAGAAACACATGCTTTTCATCCTTATGGAGTGTGTTTTGAGCCAGGAATTCATATGCATTTTGTACTGTGCAGAATGTAGCTACCTGCTCGGGAGTTGTGTCATAGAAGCACCTTTGCTGCAGGAGCTTATTGCAACATTCATTGTTGGCTAAGTTCTTTAGGGGTGGTTTTGGAAGGTCTTTCAACTTTGGCCAAATCCCGCTTCGCACGAAGTTTTTTAACAGCGCTCTTTCCAAGTGTCCACAAAGAGCTGCTGCTTGAAACTGTAAACATGAACATCTCCCATACTGGTGTGCTGGTTTCACTACCTGGATTTCGCTTTCCTCTTCTTTCTTTGAAATGACAAGCCTTCTTTCTGCACGCTACACACACCTTGTAGCAGTTTCAGTTTGAAGCATGTTGGTGATCTCAAAACGCTGTGTAACCTAGGTAGAGTGTGTCCTCTCCAGCACTGAATACACAACATAGAGCTCCTTTCAGCACAGACACGCAAAGACATCTTTTTTGAAAGTCCTACTTCAGGTCACTTGGAAATGTAAGGGTTTCATCGAGAACATGAAGTCAATCATGCTTTTGCAATCTGCAGTCAATAGAAATGTACTTTTGTACATACCCGTCTGAATTTCACCGCAAAATGCCCTTCTTTTCTGGTTTGTTGAAAGTTCTCAACACATTAGGAGAAAGAGCGTGTTTGAGCAAGAGTGATGCAGTGTGCGTTTTCCTGGATTTCAAGTGATTTGGGAAACAGAGTCCCTATTTTTCTACATGGTCTAAGAAACAACATGAGGCTTGCAAGAGATTGAAACAGTGCATCCCAAAACGTATTCCAGCAGCGAAAAGACACGTTTCTACAAAGACTTTGAAGGAGCAAGCAAAAGACTAGTGGCTGAGTGTTCTTTCAGAGAGAAACACATGCTTTTCATCCTTATGCAGTGAGTTTTGTGCCAGGAATTCATATGCATTTTGTTCGGTGCAGAATGTAGCTCCCTGCTCGGGAGTTGTGTCATAGAAGCACCTTTCCTGAAGGAGCTTATTGCAACATTCATTGTTTGGCTAAGTTCTTTAGGGGTGGTTTTGGAAGGTCTTTCAACTTTGGCCAAATCCCGCTTCGTACGAAATGTTTTCACAGCGCTGTTTCCAAGTGTCCACAAAATGCTGCTGCTTGAAACTGTCCACATGCACATCTCCCTTACTGGTTTGTTCGTTTCACTACCTGGATTTTGGTTTCCTCTTCTTTCTTTGAAATGACAAGCCTTCTTTCTGCACGCTACACACACCTTGTAGCAGTTTCAGTTGGAAGCATGTTGGTGCTATCAAAACGCTGTGTAACCTAGGTAGAGTGTGTCACTCTCCAGCACTGAATACACAACGTAGAGCTCCTTTCACCACAGACACGCAAACACATCTTTTTGTGAAAGTCCTACTTCAGGTCACTTGGAAATGTAAGGGTTTCATTGAGAACATTAAGTCAATCATGCTTTTGCAATCTGCAGCCAATAGGAATGTACTTTTGTACATACCCGTCTGAATTTCACCGCAAAATGCCCTTCTTTTCTGGTTTGTTGAAAGTTCTCAACACATTAGGAGAAAGAGCGTGTTTGAGCAAGAGTGATGCAGTGTGCGTTTTCCTGGATTTCAAGTGATTTGGGAAACATACTCCTCGTTTTTCCACATGGTCTAAGAAACAACATGAGGCTTGCAAGAGATTGAAACAATGCATCCAAAAACGTATTCCAGCAGTGAAAACACACGTTTCTACAAAGACTTTGAAGGAGCAAGCAAAAGCCTAGTGGCTGAGTGTTCTCTCAGAGAGAAACACATGCTTTTCATCCTTATGGAGTGTGTTTTGAGCCAGGAATTCATATGCATTTTGTACTGTGTAGAATGTAGCTACCTGCTCGGGAGTTGTGTCATAGAAGCACCTTTCCTGCAGGAGCTTATTGCAACATTCATTGTTTGGCTAAGTCCTTTAGGGGTGCTTTTGGAAGGTCTTTCAAGTTTGGCCAAATCCAGCTTCGCACGAAGTTTTTTAACAGCGCTCTTTCCAAGTGTCCACAAAGAGCTGCTGCTTGAAACTGTAAACATGAAAATCTCTCATAATGGTGTGTTCGTTTCACTATGTGAATTTTGGTTTCCTCTTCCTTCTTTAAAATGACAAGCCTTCTTTCTGCACACTACACACACCTTGTAGCAGTTTCAGTTTGAAGCATGTTGGTCCTCTCAAAACGCTGTGTAACCTAGGTAGAGTGTGTCACTCTCCAGCCATGAATACACAACTTAGAGCTCCTTTCACCATAGAGATGCAAAGACATCTCTTTGTGAAAGTCCTACTTCAGGTCACATGGAAATGTAAGGGTTTCATCGAGAACATGAAGTCAATCATGCTTTTGCACTCAGCAACCAATAGAAAGGTACTTTTGTACATACCCGTCTGAATTTCACCGCAAAATGCCCTTCTTTTCTGGTTTGTTGAAAGTTCTCAACACATTAGGAGAAAGAGCGTGTTTGAGCATGAGTGATACAGTGTGCGTTTTCCTGGATTTCAAGTGATTTGGGAAACATACTCCTCGTTTCCAGATGCTCTAAGAAAGAACATGAGGCTTGCAAGATATTGAAACAATGCATCCCAAAACGTATTCCAGCAGTGAAAACACACATTTCTACAAAGACTTTGAAGGAGCAAGCAAAAGCCTAGTGGCTGAGTGTTCTTTCAGTGAGAAAACATGCTTTTCATCCTTATGCAGTGAGTTTTGTGCCAGGAATTCATATGCATTTTGTACTGTGCAGAATGTAGCTACCTGCTCGGGAGTTGTGTCATAGAAGCACCTTTCCTGCAGGAGCTTATTGCAACATTCATTGTTTGGCTAAGTTCTTTAGGGGTGGTTTTGGAAGGTCTTTCAACTTTGGCCAAATCCCGCTTTGTACGAAATTTTTTCACAGCGCTGTTTCCAAGTGTCCACAAAGAGCTGCTGCTTGAAACTGTCCACATGCACATCTCCCATACTGGTGTGTTCGTTTCACTACCTGGATTTTGGTTTCCTCTTCTTTCTTTGAAATGACAAGCCTTCTTTCTGCACGCTACACACACCTTGTAGCGGTTTCAGTTTGAAGCATGTTGGTGCTATCAAAACTCTCTGTAACCTAGGTAGAGTGTGTCACTCTCCAGCACTGAATACACAACTTAGATCTCCTTTCACCACAGACACGCAAACACATCTTTTTGTGAAAGTCCTACTTCAGGTCACTTGGAAATGTAAGGGTTTCATCGAGAACATGAAGTCAATCATGCTTTTGCAATCTGCAGCCAATAGGAATGTACTTTTGTACATACCCGTCTGAATTTCACCGCAAAATGCCCTTCTTTTCTGGTTTGTTGAAAGTTCTCAACACATTAGGAGAAAGAGCGTGTTTGAGCACGAGTGATGCACTGTGCGTTTTCCTGGATTTCAAGTGATTTGGTAAACATACTCCTCGTTTTTCCACATGGTCTAAGAAACAACATGAGGCTTGCAAGAGATTGAAACAATGCATCCCAAAACGTATTCCAGCAGTGAAAACACACGTTTCTACAAAGACTTTGAAGGAGCAAGCAAAAGCCTAGTGGCTGAGTGTTCTTTCAGAGAGAAACACATGCTTTTCATCCTTATGCATTGAGTATTGTGCCAGGAATTCATATGCATTTTGTACTGTGCAGAATGTAGCTACCTGCTCGGGAGTTGTGTCATAGAAGCACCTTTCCTGCAGGAGGTTATTGCAACATTCATTGTTTGGCTAAGTTCTTTAGGGGTGGTTTTGGAAGGTCTTTCAACTTTGGCCAAATCCCGCTTCGCACGAAGTTTTTTAACAGCGCTCTTTCCAAATGTCCACAAAGAGCTGCTGCTTGAAACTGTCCACATGCACATCTCCCTTACTGGTGTGTCCGTTTCACTACCTGGATTTTGGTTTCCTCTTCTTTCTTTGAACTGACAAGCCTTCTTTCTACATGCTACACACACCTTGTAGCAGTTTCAGTTTGAAGCATGTTGGTGCTCTCAAAACGCTGTGTAACCTAGGTAGAGTGTGTCACTCTCCAGCACTGAATACACAACTTAGAGCTCCTTTCACCACAGACACCCAAACACATCTTTTTGTGAAAGTCCTACTTCAGGTCACTTGGAAATGTAAGGGTTTCATCGAGAACATGAAGTCAATCATTCTTTTGCAATCTTCAGCCAATAGAAATGTAGTTTTGTACATACCCGTCTGAATTTCACCGCAAAATGCCCTTCTTTTCTGGTTTGTTGAAAGTTCTCAACACATTAGGGGAAAGAGAGTGTTTGAGCAAGAGTGATGCAGTGTGCGTTTTCCTGTATTTCAAGTGATTTGGGAAACATACTCCTCGTTTTTCCACATGGTCTAAGAAACAACATGAGGCTTGCAAGAGATTGAAACAATGCATCCAAAAACGTTTCCAGCAGTGAAAACACACGTTTCTACAAAGACTTTGAAGGAGCAAGCAAAAGCCTAGTGGCTGAGTGTTCTCTCAGAGAGAAACACATGCTTTTCATCCTTATGGAGTGTGTTTTGAGCCAGGAATTCATATGCATTTTGTACTGTGCAGAATGTAGCTACCTGCTCGGGAGTTGTGTCATAGAAGCACCTTTGCTGCAGGAGCTTATTGCAACATTCATTGTTGGCTAAGTTCTTTAGGGGTGGTTTTGGAAGGTCTTTCAACTTTGGCCAAATCCCGCTTCGCACGAAGTTTTTTAACAGCGCTCTTTCCAAGTGTCCACAAAGAGCTGCTGCTTGAAACTGTAAACATGAACATCTCCCATACTGGTGTGCTGGTTTCACTACCTGGATTTCGCTTTCCTCTTCTTTCTTTGAAATGACAAGCCTTCTTTCTGCACGCTACACACACCTTGTAGCAGTTTCAGTTTGAAGCATGTTGGTGATCTCAAAACGCTGTGTAACCTAGGTAGAGTGTGTCACTCTCCAGCACTGAATACACAACGTAGAGCTCCTTTCAGCACAGACACGCAAAGACATCTTTTTTGAAAGTCCTACTTCAGGTCACTTGGAAATGTAAGGGTTTCATCGAGAACATGAAGTCAATCATGCTTTTGCAATCTGCAGCCAATAGAAATGTACTTTTGTACATACCCGTCTGAATTTCACCGCAAAATGCCCTTCTTATCTGGTTTGTTGAAAGTTCTCAACACATTAGGAGAAAGAGCGTGTTTGAGCAAGAGTGATGCAGTGTGCGTTTTCCTGGATTTCAAGTGATTTGGGAAACAGAGTCCCTATTTTTCTACATGGTCTAAGAAACAACATGAGGCTTGCAAGAGATTGAAACAGTGCATCCCAAAACGTATTCCAGCAGCGAAAAGACACGTTTCTACAAAGACTTTGAAGGAGCAAGCAAAAGACTAGTGGCTGAGTGTTCTTTCAGAGAGAAACACATGCTTTTCATCCTTATGCAGTGAGTTTTGTGCCAGGAATTCATATGCATTTTGTTCGGTGCAGAATGTAGCTCCCTGCTCGGGAGTTGTGTCATAGAAGCACCTTTCCTGAAGGAGCTTATTGCAACATTCATTGTTTGGCTAAGTTCTTTAGGGGTGGTTTTGGAAGGTCTTTCAACTTTGGCCAAATCCCGCTTCGTACGAAATGTTTTCACAGCGCTGTTTCCAAGTGTCCACAAAATGCTGCTGCTTGAAACTGTCCACATGCACATCTCCCTTACTGGTTTGTTCGTTTCACTACCTGGATTTTGGTTTCCTCTTCTTTCTTTGAAATGACAAGCCTTCTTTCTGCACGCTACACACACCTTGTAGCAGTTTCAGTTGGAAGCATGTTGGTGCTATCAAAACGCTGTGTAACCTAGGTAGAGTGTGTCACTCTCCAGCACTGAATACACAACGTAGAGCTCCTTTCACCACAGACACGCAAACACATCTTTTTGTGAAAGTCCTACTTCAGGTCACTTGGAAATGTAAGGGTTTCATCGAGAACATTAAGTCAATCATGCTTTTGCAATCTGCAGCCAATAGGAATGTACTTTTGTACATACCCGTCTGAATTTCACCGCAAAATGCCCTTCTTTTCTGGTTTGTTGAAAGTTCTCAACACATTAGGAGAAAGAGCGTGTTTGAGCAAGAGTGATGCAGTGTGCGTTTTCCTGGATTTCAAGTGATTTGGGAAACATACTCCTCGTTTTTCCACATGGTCTAAGAAACAACATGAGGCTTGCAAGAGATTGAAACAATGCATCCAAAAACGTATTCCAGCAGTGAAAACACACGTTTCTACAAAGACTTTGAAGGAGCAAGCAAAAGCCTAGTGGCTGAGTGTTCTCTCAGAGAGAAACACATGCTTTTCATCCTTATGGAGTGTGTTTTGAGCCAGGAATTCATATGCATTTTGTACTGTGTAGAATGTAGCTACCTGCTCGGGAGTTGTGTCATAGAAGCACCTTTCCTGCAGGAGCTTATTGCAACATTCATTGTTTGGCTAAGTCCTTTAGGGGTGCTTTTGGAAGGTCTTTCAAGTTTGGCCAAATCCAGCTTCGCACGAAGTTTTTTAACAGCGCTCTTTCCAAGTGTCCACAAAGAGCTGCTGCTTGAAACTGTAAACATGAAAATCTCTCATAATGGTGTGTTCGTTTCACTATGTGAATTTTGGTTTCCTCTTCCTTCTTTAAAATGACAAGCCTTCTTTCTGCACACTACACACACCTTGTAGCAGTTTCAGTTTGAAGCATGTTGGTCCTCTCAAAACGCTGTGTAACCTAGGTAGAGTGTGTCACTCTCCAGCCATGAATACACAACTTAGAGCTCCTTTCACCATAGAGATGCAAAGACATCTCTTTGTGAAAGTCCTACTTCAGGTCACATGGAAATGTAAGGGTTTCATTGAGAACATGAAGTCAATCATGCTTTTGCACTCAGCAACCAATAGAAAGGTACTTTTGTACATACCCGTCTGAATTTCACCGCAAAATGCCCTTCTTTTCTGGTTTGTTGAAAGTTCTCAACACATTAGGAGAAAGAGCGTGTTTGAGCATGAGTGATACAGTGTGCGTTTTCCTGGATTTCAAGTGATTTGGGAAACATACTCCTCGTTTCCAGATGCTCTAAGAAAGAACATGAGGCTTGCAAGATATTGAAACAATGCATCCCAAAACGTATTCCAGCAGTGAAAACACACATTTCTACAAAGACTTTGAAGGAGCAAGCAAAAGCCTAGTGGCTGAGTGTTCTTTCAGTGAGAAAACATGCTTTTCATCCTTATGCAGTGAGTTTTGTGCCAGGAATTCATATGCATTTTGTACTGTGCAGAATGTAGCTACCTGCTCGGGAGTTGTGTCATAGAAGCACCTTTCCTGCAGGAGCTTATTGCAACATTCATTGTTTGGCTAAGTTCTTTAGGGGTGGTTTTGGAAGGTCTTTCAACTTTGGCCAAATCCCGCTTTGTACGAAATTTTTTCACAGCGCTGTTTCCAAGTGTCCACAAAGAGCTGCTGCTTGAAACTGTCCACATGCACATCTCCCATACTGGTGTGTTCGTTTCACTACCTGGATTTTGGTTTCCTCTTCTTTCTTTGAAATGACAAGCCTTCTTTCTGCACGCTACACACACCTTGTAGCGGTTTCAGTTTGAAGCATGTTGGTGCTATCAAAACTCTCTGTAACCTAGGTAGAGTGTGTCACTCTCCAGCACTGAATACACAACTTAGATCTCCTTTCACCACAGACACGCAAACACATCTTTTTGTGAAAGTCCTACTTCAGGTCACTTGGAAATGTAAGGGTTTCATCGAGAACATGAAGTCAATCATGCTTTTGCAATCTGCAGCCAATAGGAATGTACTTTTGTACATACCCGTCTGAATTTCACCGCAAAATGCCCTTCTTTTCTGGTTTGTTGAAAGTTCTCAACACATTAGGAGAAAGAGCGTGTTTGAGCACGAGTGATGCACTGTGCGTTTTCCTGGATTTCAAGTGATTTGGTAAACATACTCCTCGTTTTTCCACATGGTCTAAGAAACAACATGAGGCTTGCAAGAGATTGAAACAATGCATCCCAAAACGTATTCCAGCAGTGAAAACACACGTTTCTACAAAGACTTTGAAGGAGCAAGCAAAAGCCTAGTGGCTGAGTGTTCTTTCAGAGAGAAACACATGCTTTTCATCCTTATGCATTGAGTATTGTGCCAGGAATTCATATGCATTTTGTACTGTGCAGAATGTAGCTACCTGCTCGGGAGTTGTGTCATAGAAGCACCTTTCCTGCAGGAGGTTATTGCAACATTCATTGTTTGGCTAAGTTCTTTAGGGGTGGTTTTGGAAGGTCTTTCAACTTTGGCCAAATCCCGCTTCGCACGAAGTTTTTTAACAGCGCTCTTTCCAAATGTCCACAAAGAGCTGCTGCTTGAAACTGTCCACATGCACATCTCCCTTACTGGTGTGTCCGTTTCACTACCTGGATTTTGGTTTCCTCTTCTTTCTTTGAACTGACAAGCCTTCTTTCTACATGCTACACACACCTTGTAGCAGTTTCAGTTTGAAGCATGTTGGTGCTCTCAAAACGCTGTGTAACCTAGGTAGAGTGTGTCACTCTCCAGCACTGAATACACAACTTAGAGCTCCTTTCACCACAGACACCCAAACACATCTTTTTGTGAAAGTCCTACTTCAGGTCACTTGGAAATGTAAGGGTTTCATCGAGAACATGAAGTCAATCATTCTTTTGCAATCTTCAGCCAATAGAAATGTAGTTTTGTACATACCCGTCTGAATTTCACCGCAAAATGCCCTTCTTTTCTGGTTTGTTGAAAGTTCTCAACACATTAGGGGAAAGAGAGTGTTTGAGCAAGAGTGATGCAGTGTGCGTTTTCCTGTATTTCAAGTGATTTGGGAAACATACTCCTCGTTTTTCCACATGGTCTAAGAAACAACATGAGGCTTGCAAGAGATTGAAACAATGCATCCAAAAACGTTTCCAGCAGTGAAAACACACGTTTCTACAAAGACTTTGAAGGAGCAAGCAAAAGCCTAGTGGCTGAGTGTTCTCTCAGAGAGAAACACATGCTTTTCATCCTTATGGAGTGTGTTTTGAGCCAGGAATTCATATGCATTTTGTACTGTGCAGAATGTAGCTACCTGCTCGGGAGTTGTGTCATAGAAGCACCTTTGCTGCAGGAGCTTATTGCAACATTCATTGTTGGCTAAGTTCTTTAGGGGTGGTTTTGGAAGGTCTTTCAACTTTGGCCAAATCCCGCTTCGCACGAAGTTTTTTAACAGCGCTCTTTCCAAGTGTCCACAAAGAGCTGCTGCTTGAAACTGTAAACATGAACATCTCCCATACTGGTGTGCTGGTTTCACTACCTGGATTTCGCTTTCCTCTTCTTTCTTTGAAATGACAAGCCTTCTTTCTGCACGCTACACACACCTTGTAGCAGTTTCAGTTTGAAGCATGTTGGTGATCTCAAAACGCTGTGTAACCTAGGTAGAGTGTGTCACTCTCCAGCACTGAATACACAACGTAGAGCTCCTTTCAGCACAGACACGCAAAGACATCTTTTTTGAAAGTCCTACTTCAGGTCACTTGGAAATGTAAGGGTTTCATCGAGAACATGAAGTCAATCATGCTTTTGCAATCTGCAGCCAATAGAAATGTACTTTTGTACATACCCGTCTGAATTTCACCGCAAAATGCCCTTCTTTTCTGGTTTGTTGAAAGTTCTCAACACATTAGGAGAAAGAGCGTGTTTGAGCAAGAGTGATGCAGTGTGCGTTTTCCTGGATTTCAAGTGATTTGGGAAACAGAGTCCCTATTTTTCCACATGGTCTAAGAAACAACATGAGGCTTGCAAGAGATTGAAACAGTGCATCCCAAAACGTATTCCAGCAGCGAAAAGACACGTTTCTACAAAGACTTTGAAGGAGCAAGCAAAAGACTAGTGGCTGAGTGTTCTTTCAGAGAGAAACACATGCTTTTCATCCTTATGCAGTGAGTTTTGTGCCAGGAATTCATATGCATTTTGTTCGGTGCAGAATGTAGCTCCCTGCTCGGGAGTTGTGTCATAGAAGCACCTTTCCTGAAGGAGCTTATTGCAACATTCATTGTTTGGCTAAGTTCTTTAGGGGTGGTTTTGGAAGGTCTTTCAACTTTGGCCAAATCCCGCTTCGTACGAAATGTTTTCACAGCGCTGTTTCCAAGTGTCCACAAAATGCTGCTGCTTGAAACTGTCCACATGCACATCTCCCTTACTGGTTTGTTCGTTTCACTACCTGGATTTTGGTGTCCTCTTCTTTCTTTGAAATGACAAGCCTTCTTTCTGCACGCTACACACACCTTGTAGCAGTTTCAGTTGGAAGCATGTTGGTGCTATCAAAACGCTGTGTAACCTAGGTAGAGTGTGTCACTCTCCAGCACTGAATACACAACGTAGAGCTCCTTTTAGCACAGACACGCAAACACATCTTTTTGTGAAAGTCCTACTTCAGGTCACTTGGAAATGTAAGGGTTTCATCGAGAACATTAAGTCAATCATGCTTTTGCAATCTGCAGCCAATAGGAATGTACTTTTGTACATACCCGTCTGAATTTCACCGCAAAATGCCCTTCTTTTCTGGTTTGTTGAAAGTTCTCAACACATTAGGAGAAAGAGCGTGTTTGAGCAAGAGTGATGCAGTGTGCGTTTTCCTGGATTTCAAGTGATTTGGGAAACAGAGTCCCTATTTTTCCACATGGTCTAAGAAACAACATGAGGCTTGCAAGAGATTGAAACAGTGCATCCCAAAACGTATTCCAGCAGCGAAAAGACACGTTTCTACAAAGACTTTGAAGGAGCAAGCAAAAGATTAGTGGCTGAGTGTTCTTTCAGAGAGAAACACATGCTTTTCATCCTTATGGAGTGTGTTTTGAGCCAGGAATTCATATGCATTTTGTACTGTGCAGAATGTAGCTACCTGCTCGGGAGTTGTGTCATAGAAGCACCTTTGCTGCAGGAGCTTATTGCAACATTCATTGTTGGCTAAGTTCTTTAGGGGTGGTTTTGGAAGGTCTTTCAACTTTGGCCAAATCCCGCTTCGCACGAAGTTTTTTAACAGCGCTCTTTCCAAGTGTCCACAAAGAGCTGCTGCTTGAAACTGTAAACATGAACATCTCCCATACTGGTGTGCTGGTTTCACTACCTGGATTTCGCTTTCCTCTTCTTTCTTTGAAATGACAAGCCTTCTTTCTGCACGCTACACACACCTTGTAGCAGTTTCAGTTTGAAGCATGTTGGTGATCTCAAAACGCTGTGTAACCTAGGTAGAGTGTGTCCTCTCCAGCACTGAATACACAACATAGAGCTCCTTTCAGCACAGACACGCAAAGACATCTTTTTTGAAAGTCCTACTTCAGGTCACTTGGAAATGTAAGGGTTTCATCGAGAACATGAAGTCAATCATGCTTTTGCAATCTGCAGTCAATAGAAATGTACTTTTGTACATACCCGTCTGAATTTCACCGCAAAATGCCCTTCTTTTCTGGTTTGTTGAAAGTTCTCAACACATTAGGAGAAAGAGCGTGTTTGAGCAAGAGTGATGCAGTGTGCGTTTTCCTGGATTTCAAGTGATTTGGGAAACAGAGTCCCTATTTTTCTACATGGTCTAAGAAACAACATGAGGCTTGCAAGAGATTGAAACAGTGCATCCCAAAACGTATTCCAGCAGCGAAAAGACACGTTTCTACAAAGACTTTGAAGGAGCAAGCAAAAGACTAGTGGCTGAGTGTTCTTTCAGAGAGAAACACATGCTTTTCATCCTTATGCAGTGAGTTTTGTGCCAGGAATTCATATGCATTTTGTTCGGTGCAGAATGTAGCTCCGTGCTCGGGAGTTGTGTCATAGAAGCACCTTTCCTGAAGGAGCTTATTGCAACATTCATTGTTTGGCTAAGTTCTTTAGGGGTGGTTTTGGAAGGTCTTTCAACTTTGGCCAAATCCCGCTTCGTACGAAATGTTTTCACAGCGCTGTTTCCAAGTGTCCACAAAATGCTGCTGCTTGAAACTGTCCACATGCACATCTCCCTTACTGGTTTGTTCGTTTCACTACCTGGATTTTGGTTTCCTCTTCTTTCTTTGAAATGACAAGCCTTCTTTCTGCACGCTACACACACCTTGTAGCAGTTTCAGTTGGAAGCATGTTGGTGCTATCAAAACGCTGTGTAACCTAGGTAGAGTGTGTCACTCTCCAGCACTGAATACACAACGTAGAGCTCCTTTCACCACAGACACGCAAACACATCTTTTTGTGAAAGTCCTACTTCAGGTCACTTGGAAATGTAAGGGTTTCATCGAGAACATTAAGTCAATCATGCTTTTGCAATCTGCAGCCAATAGGAATGTACTTTTGTACATACCCGTCTGAATTTCACCGCAAAATGCCCTTCTTTTCTGGTTTGTTGAAAGTTCTCAACACATTAGGAGAAAGAGCGTGTTTGAGCAAGAGTGATGCAGTGTGCGTTTTCCTGGATTTCAAGTGATTTGGGAAACATACTCCTCGTTTTTCCACATGGTCTAAGAAACAACATGAGGCTTGCAAGAGATTGAAACAATGCATCCAAAAACGTATTCCAGCAGTGAAAACACACGTTTCTACAAAGACTTTGAAGGAGCAAGCAAAAGCCTAGTGGCTGAGTGTTCTCTCAGAGAGAAACACATGCTTTTCATCCTTATGGAGTGTGTTTTGAGCCAGGAATTCATATGCATTTTGTACTGTGTAGAATGTAGCTACCTGCTCGGGAGTTGTGTCATAGAAGCACCTTTCCTGCAGGAGCTTATTGCAACATTCATTGTTTGGCTAAGTCCTTTAGGGGTGCTTTTGGAAGGTCTTTCAAGTTTGGCCAAATCCAGCTTCGCACGAAGTTTTTTAACAGCGCTCTTTCCAAGTGTCCACAAAGAGCTGCTGCTTGAAACTGTAAACATGAAAATCTCTCATAATGGTGTGTTCGTTTCACTATGTGAATTTTGGTTTCCTCTTCCTTCTTTAAAATGACAAGCCTTCTTTCTGCACACTACACACACCTTGTAGCAGTTTCAGTTTGAAGCATGTTGGTCCTCTCAAAACGCTGTGTAACCTAGGTAGAGTGTGTCACTCTCCAGCCATGAATACACAACTTAGAGCTCCTTTCACCATAGAGATGCAAAGACATCTCTTTGTGAAAGTCCTACTTCAGGTCACATGGAAATGTAAGGGTTTCATCGAGAACATGAAGTCAATCATGCTTTTGCACTCAGCAACCAATAGAAAGGTACTTTTGTACATACCCGTCTGAATTTCACCGCAAAATGCCCTTCTTTTCTGGTTTGTTGAAAGTTCTCAACACATTAGGAGAAAGAGCGTGTTTGAGCATGAGTGATACAGTGTGCGTTTTCCTGGATTTCAAGTGATTTGGGAAACATACTCCTCGTTTCCAGATGCTCTAAGAAAGAACATGAGGCTTGCAAGATATTGAAACAATGCATCCCAAAACGTATTCCAGCAGTGAAAACACACATTTCTACAAAGACTTTGAAGGAGCAAGCAAAAGCCTAGTGGCTGAGTGTTCTTTCAGTGAGAAAACATGCTTTTCATCCTTATGCAGTGAGTTTTGTGCCAGGAATTCATATGCATTTTGTACTGTGCAGAATGTAGCTACCTGCTCGGGAGTTGTGTCATAGAAGCACCTTTCCTGCAGGAGCTTATTGCAACATTCATTGTTTGGCTAAGTTCTTTAGGGGTGGTTTTGGAAGGTCTTTCAACTTTGGCCAAATCCCGCTTTGTACGAAATTTTTTCACAGCGCTGTTTCCAAGTGTCCACAAAGAGCTGCTGCTTGAAACTGTCCACATGCACATCTCCCATACTGGTGTGTTCGTTTCACTACCTGGATTTTGGTTTCCTCTTCTTTCTTTGAAATGACAAGCCTTCTTTCTGCACGCTACACACACCTTGTAGCGGTTTCAGTTTGAAGCATGTTGGTGCTATCAAAACTCTCTGTAACCTAGGTAGAGTGTGTCACTCTCCAGCACTGAATACACAACTTAGATCTCCTTTCACCACAGACACGCAAACACATCTTTTTGTGAAAGTCCTACTTCAGGTCACTTGGAAATGTAAGGGTTTCATCGAGAACATGAAGTCAATCATGCTTTTGCAATCTGCAGCCAATAGGAATGTACTTTTGTACATACCCGTCTGAATTTCACCGCAAAATGCCCTTCTTTTCTGGTTTGTTGAAAGTTCTCAACACATTAGGAGAAAGAGCGTGTTTGAGCACGAGTGATGCACTGTGCGTTTTCCTGGATTTCAAGTGATTTGGTAAACATACTCCTCGTTTTTCCACATGGTCTAAGAAACAACATGAGGCTTGCAAGAGATTGAAACAATGCATCCCAAAACGTATTCCAGCAGTGAAAACACACGTTTCTACAAAGACTTTGAAGGAGCAAGCAAAAGCCTAGTGGCTGAGTGTTCTTTCAGAGAGAAACACATGCTTTTCATCCTTATGCATTGAGTATTGTGCCAGGAATTCATATGCATTTTGTACTGTGCAGAATGTAGCTACCTGCTCGGGAGTTGTGTCATAGAAGCACCTTTCCTGCAGGAGGTTATTGCAACATTCATTGTTTGGCTAAGTTCTTTAGGGGTGGTTTTGGAAGGTCTTTCAACTTTGGCCAAATCCCGCTTCGCACGAAGTTTTTTAACAGCGCTCTTTCCAAATGTCCACAAAGAGCTGCTGCTTGAAACTGTCCACATGCACATCTCCCTTACTGGTGTGTCCGTTTCACTACCTGGATTTTGGTTTCCTCTTCTTTCTTTGAACTGACAAGCCTTCTTTCTACATGCTACACACACCTTGTAGCAGTTTCAGTTTGAAGCATGTTGGTGCTCTCAAAACGCTGTGTAACCTAGGTAGAGTGTGTCACTCTCCAGCACTGAATACACAACTTAGAGCTCCTTTCACCACAGACACCCAAACACATCTTTTTGTGAAAGTCCTACTTCAGGTCACTTGGAAATGTAAGGGTTTCATCGAGAACATGAAGTCAATCATTCTTTTGCAATCTTCAGCCAATAGAAATGTAGTTTTGTACATACCCGTCTGAATTTCACCGCAAAATGCCCTTCTTTTCTGGTTTGTTGAAAGTTCTCAACACATTAGGGGAAAGAGAGTGTTTGAGCAAGAGTGATGCAGTGTGCGTTTTCCTGTATTTCAAGTGATTTGGGAAACATACTCCTCGTTTTTCCACATGGTCTAAGAAACAACATGAGGCTTGCAAGAGATTGAAACAATGCATCCAAAAACGTTTCCAGCAGTGAAAACACACGTTTCTACAAAGACTTTGAAGGAGCAAGCAAAAGCCTAGTGGCTGAGTGTTCTCTCAGAGAGAAACACATGCTTTTCATCCTTATGGAGTGTGTTTTGAGCCAGGAATTCATATGCATTTTGTACTGTGCAGAATGTAGCTACCTGCTCGGGAGTTGTGTCATAGAAGCACCTTTGCTGCAGGAGCTTATTGCAACATTCATTGTTGGCTAAGTTCTTTAGGGGTGGTTTTGGAAGGTCTTTCAACTTTGGCCAAATCCCGCTTCGCACGAAGTTTTTTAACAGCGCTCTTTCCAAGTGTCCACAAAGAGCTGCTGCTTGAAACTGTAAACATGAACATCTCCCATACTGGTGTGCTGGTTTCACTACCTGGATTTCGCTTTCCTCTTCTTTCTTTGAAATGACAAGCCTTCTTTCTGCACGCTACACACACCTTGTAGCAGTTTCAGTTTGAAGCATGTTGGTGATCTCAAAACGCTGTGTAACCTAGGTAGAGTGTGTCACTCTCCAGCACTGAATACACAACGTAGAGCTCCTTTCAGCACAGACACGCAAAGACATCTTTTTTGAAAGTCCTACTTCAGGTCACTTGGAAATGTAAGGGTTTCATCGAGAACATGAAGTCAATCATGCTTTTGCAATCTGCAGCCAATAGAAATGTACTTTTGTACATACCCGTCTGAATTTCACCGCAAAATGCCCTTCTTTTCTGGTTTGTTGAAAGTTCTCAACACATTAGGAGAAAGAGCGTGTTTGAGCAAGAGTGATGCAGTGTGCGTTTTCCTGGATTTCAAGTGATTTGGGAAACAGAGTCCCTATTTTTCCACATGGTCTAAGAAACAACATGAGGCTTGCAAGAGATTGAAACAGTGCATCCCAAAACGTATTCCAGCAGCGAAAAGACACGTTTCTACAAAGACTTTGAAGGAGCAAGCAAAAGACTAGTGGCTGAGTGTTCTTTCAGAGAGAAACACATGCTTTTCATCCTTATGCAGTGAGTTTTGTGCCAGGAATTCATATGCATTTTGTTCGGTGCAGAATGTAGCTCCCTGCTCGGGAGTTGTGTCATAGAAGCACCTTTCCTGAAGGAGCTTATTGCAACATTCATTGTTTGGCTAAGTTCTTTAGGGGTGGTTTTGGAAGGTCTTTCAACTTTGGCCAAATCCCGCTTCGTACGAAATGTTTTCACAGCGCTGTTTCCAAGTGTCCACAAAATGCTGCTGCTTGAAACTGTCCACATGCACATCTCCCTTACTGGTTTGTTCGTTTCACTACCTGGATTTTGGTGTCCTCTTCTTTCTTTGAAATGACAAGCCTTCTTTCTGCACGCTACACACACCTTGTAGCAGTTTCAGTTGGAAGCATGTTGGTGCTATCAAAACGCTGTGTAACCTAGGTAGAGTGTGTCACTCTCCAGCACTGAATACACAACGTAGAGCTCCTTTTAGCACAGACACGCAAACACATCTTTTTGTGAAAGTCCTACTTCAGGTCACTTGGAAATGTAAGGGTTTCATCGAGAACATTAAGTCAATCATGCTTTTGCAATCTGCAGCCAATAGGAATGTACTTTTGTACATACCCGTCTGAATTTCACCGCAAAATGCCCTTCTTTTCTGGTTTGTTGAAAGTTCTCAACACATTAGGAGAAAGAGCGTGTTTGAGCAAGAGTGATGCAGTGTGCGTTTTCCTGGATTTCAAGTGATTTGGGAAACAGAGTCCCTATTTTTCCACATGGTCTAAGAAACAACATGAGGCTTGCAAGAGATTGAAACAGTGCATCCCAAAACGTATTCCAGCAGCGAAAAGACACGTTTCTACAAAGACTTTGAAGGAGCAAGCAAAAGATTAGTGGCTGAGTGTTCTTTCAGAGAGAAACACATGCTTTTCATCCTTATGGAGTGTGTTTTGAGCCAGGAATTCATATGCATTTTGTACTGTGCAGAATGTAGCTACCTGCTCGGGAGTTGTGTCATAGAAGCACCTTTGCTGCAGGAGCTTATTGCAACATTCATTGTTGGCTAAGTTCTTTAGGGGTGGTTTTGGAAGGTCTTTCAACTTTGGCCAAATCCCGCTTCGCACGAAGTTTTTTAACAGCGCTCTTTCCAAGTGTCCACAAAGAGCTGCTGCTTGAAACTGTAAACATGAACATCTCCCATACTGGTGTGCTGGTTTCACTACCTGGATTTCGCTTTCCTCTTCTTTCTTTGAAATGACAAGCCTTCTTTCTGCACGCTACACACACCTTGTAGCAGTTTCAGTTTGAAGCATGTTGGTGATCTCAAAACGCTGTGTAACCTAGGTAGAGTGTGTCCTCTCCAGCACTGAATACACAACATAGAGCTCCTTTCAGCACAGACACGCAAAGACATCTTTTTTGAAAGTCCTACTTCAGGTCACTTGGAAATGTAAGGGTTTCATCGAGAACATGAAGTCAATCATGCTTTTGCAATCTGCAGTCAATAGAAATGTACTTTTGTACATACCCGTCTGAATTTCACCGCAAAATGCCCTTCTTTTCTGGTTTGTTGAAAGTTCTCAACACATTAGGAGAAAGAGCGTGTTTGAGCAAGAGTGATGCAGTGTGCGTTTTCCTGGATTTCAAGTGATTTGGGAAACAGAGTCCCTATTTTTCTACATGGTCTAAGAAACAACATGAGGCTTGCAAGAGATTGAAACAGTGCATCCCAAAACGTATTCCAGCAGCGAAAAGACACGTTTCTACAAAGACTTTGAAGGAGCAAGCAAAAGACTAGTGGCTGAGTGTTCTTTCAGAGAGAAACACATGCTTTTCATCCTTATGCAGTGAGTTTTGTGCCAGGAATTCATATGCATTTTGTTCGGTGCAGAATGTAGCTCCCTGCTCGGGAGTTGTGTCATAGAAGCACCTTTCCTGAAGGAGCTTATTGCAACATTCATTGTTTGGCTAAGTTCTTTAGGGGTGGTTTTGGAAGGTCTTTCAACTTTGGCCAAATCCCGCTTCGTACGAAATGTTTTCACAGCGCTGTTTCCAAGTGTCCACAAAATGCTGCTGCTTGAAACTGTCCACATGCACATCTCCCTTACTGGTTTGTTCGTTTCACTACCTGGATTTTGGTTTCCTCTTCTTTCTTTGAAATGACAAGCCTTCTTTCTGCACGCTACACACACCTTGTAGCAGTTTCAGTTGGAAGCATGTTGGTGCTATCAAAACGCTGTGTAACCTAGGTAGAGTGTGTCACTCTCCAGCACTGAATACACAACGTAGAGCTCCTTTCACCACAGACACGCAAACACATCTTTTTGTGAAAGTCCTACTTCAGGTCACTTGGAAATGTAAGGGTTTCATCGAGAACATTAAGTCAATCATGCTTTTGCAATCTGCAGCCAATAGGAATGTACTTTTGTACATACCCGTCTGAATTTCACCGCAAAATGCCCTTCTTTTCTGGTTTGTTGAAAGTTCTCAACACATTAGGAGAAAGAGCGTGTTTGAGCAAGAGTGATGCAGAGTGCGTTTTCCTGGATTTCAAGTGATTTGGGAAACATACTCCTTATTTTTCCACATTGTGAAAGAAGCAACATGAGGCTTGCAAGAGATTGAAACAATGCATCCAAAAACGTATTCCAGCAGTGAAAACACACGTTTCTACAAAGACTTTGAAGGAGCAAGCAAAAGCCTAGTGGCTGAGTGTTCTTTCAGAGAGAAACACATGCTTTTCATCCTTATGGAGTGAGTTTTGTGCCAGGAATTCATATGCATTTTGTACTGTGCAGAATGTAGCTACCTGCTCGGGAGTTGTGTCATAGAAGCACCTTTCCTGCAGGAGCTTATTGCAACATTCATTGTTTGGCTAAGTTCTTTAGGGGTAGTTTTGGAAGGTCTTTCAACTTTGGCCAAATCCCGCTTCGCACGAAGTTTTTTAACAGCGCTCTTTCCAAGTGTCCACAAAGAGCTGCTGCTTGAAACTGTCCACATGCACATCTCCCTTACTGGTGTGTTCGTTTCACTACCTGGATTTTGGTTCCTCTTCTTTCTTTGAAATGACAAGCCTTCTTTCTGCACGCTACACACACCTTGTAGCAGTTTCAGTTGGAAGCATGTTGGTGCTATCAAAACGCTGTGTAACCTAGGTAGAGTGTGTCACTCTCCAGCACTGAATACACAACTTAGAGCTCCTTTCACCACAGACACGCAAACACATCTTTTTGTGAAAGTCCTACTTCAGGTCACTTGGAAATGTAAGGGTTTCATCGAGAACATGAAGTCAATTATGGTTTTGCACTCTGCAACCAATAGAAATGTATTTTTGTACATTCCCGTCTGAATTTCACCGCAAAATGCCCTTCTTTTCTGGTTTGTTGAAAGTTCTCAACACATTAGGAGAAAGAGCGTGTTTGAGCAAGAGTGATGCAGTGTGCGTTTTCCTGGATTTCAAGTGATTTGGGAAACATACTCCTTATTTTTCCACATTGTGTAAGAAGCAACATGAGGCTTGCAAGAGATTGAAACAATGCATCCCATAACGTATTCCAGCAGCGAAAACACACGTTTCTACAAAGACTTTGAAGGAGCAAGCAAAAGCCTAGTGGCTGAGTGTTCTTTCAGAGAGAAACACATGCTTCTCATCCTTATGGAGTGAGTTTTGTGCAAGGAATTCATATGCATTTTGTACTGTGCAGAATGTAGCTACCTGCTCGGGAGTTGTGTCATAGAGGCACCTTTGCTGCAGGAGCTTATTGCAACATTCATTGTTTGGCTAAGTTCTTTAGGGGTGGTTTTGGAAGGTCTTTCAACTTTGGCCAAATCCCGCATCGTAGGAAATTTTTTAACAGCGCTCTTTCCAAGTGTCCACAAAGAGCTGCTGCTTGAAGCTGTCCACATGCACATCTCCCTAACTGGTGTGTTCGTTTCACTACCTGGATTTTGTTTTCCTCTTCCTTCTATGAAATGACAAGCCTTCTTTCTGCACGCTACACACACCTTGTAGCAGTTTCAGTTTGAAGCATGTTGGTGCTCTCAAAACGCTGTGTAACCTAGGTAGAGTGTGTCACTCTCCAGCACTGAATACACAACGTAGAGCTCCTTTTACCACAGACACGCAAAGACATCTTTTTTGAAAATCCTACTTCAGGTCACTTGTAAATGTAAGGGTTTCATCGAGAACATGAAGTCAATAATGCTTTTGCACTCTGCAACCAATAGAAATGTACTTTTGTACATACCCGTCTGAGTTTCACCGCAAAATGCCCTTCTTTTCTGGTTTGTTGAAAGTTCTCAACACATTAGGAGAAAGAGAGTGTTTGAGCAAGAGTGATGCAGTGTGCGTTCCTGGATTTCAAGTGATTTGGGAAACATAGTCCCTATATTTCCACATTGTGTAAGAAACAACATGAGGCTTGCAAGAGATTGAAACAGTGCATCCCAAAACGTATTCCAGCAGTGAAAACACACGTTTCTACAAAGACTTTGAAGGAGCAAGCAAAAGCCTCGTGGCTGAGTGTTCTTTCAGAGAGAAACACATGCTTTTCATCCTTATGCAGTGAGTATTGTGCCAGGAATTCATATGCATTTTGTACTGTGCAGAATGTAGCTACCTGCTCGGGAGTTGTGTCATAGAAGCACCTTTCCTGCAGGAGGTTATTGCAACATTCATTGTTTGGCTAAGTTCTTTAGGGGTGGTTTTGGAAGGTCTTTCAACTTTGGCCAAATCCCGCTTCGCACGAAGTTTTTTAACAGCGCTCTTTCCAAATGTCCACAAAGAGCTGCTGCTTGAAACTGTCCACATGCACATCTCCCTTACTGGTGTGTCCGTTTCACTACCTGGATTTTGGTTTCCTCTTCTTTCTTTGAACTGACAAGCCTTCTTTCTACATGCTACACACACCTTGTAGCAGTTTCAGTTTGAAGCATGTTGGTGCTCTCAAAACGCTGTGTAACCTAGGTAGAGTGTGTCACTCTCCAGCACTGAATACACAACTTAGAGCTCCTTTCACCACAGACACCCAAACACATCTTTTTGTGAAAGTCCTACTTCAGGTCACTTGGAAATGTAAGGGTTTCATCGAGAACATGAAGTCAATCATTCTTTTGCAATCTTCAGCCAATAGAAATGTAGTTTTGTACATACCCGTCTGAATTTCAGCGCAAAATGCCCTTCTTTTCTGGTTTGTTGAAAGTTCTCAACACATTAGGGGAAAGAGAGTGTTTGAGCAAGAGTGATGCAGTGTGCGTTTTCCTGGATTTCAAGTGATTTGGGAAACATACTCCTCGTTTTTCCACATGGTCTAAGAAACAACATGAGGCTTGCAAGAGATTGAAACAATGCATCCAAAAACGTATTCCAGCAGTGAAAACACACGTTTCTACAAAGACTTTGAAGGAGCAAGCAAAAGCCTAGTGGCTGAGTGTTCTCTCAGAGAGAAACACATGCTTTTCATCCTTATGGAGTGTGTTTTGAGCCAGGAATTCATATGCATTTTGTACTGTGCAGAATGTAGCTACCTGCTCGGGAGTTGTGTCATAGAAGCACCTTTGCTGCAGGAGCTTATTGCAACATTCATTGTTGGCTAAGTTCTTTAGGGGTGGTTTTGGAAGGTCTTTCAACTTTGGCCAAATCCCGCTTCGCACGAAGTTTTTTAACAGCGCTATTTCCAAGTGTCCACAAAGAGCTGCTGCTTGAAACTGTCCACATGCACATCTCCCATACTGGTGTGCTGGTTTCACTACCTGGATTTCCCTTTCCTCTTCTTTCTTTGAAATGACAAGCCTTCTTTCTGCACGCTACACACACCTTGTAGCAGTTTCAGTTTGAAGCATGTTGGTGATCTCAAAACGCTGTGTAACCTAGGTAGAGTGTGTCACTCTCCAGCACTGAATACACAACGTAGAGCTCCTTTCAGCACAGACACGCAAAGACATCTTTTTTGAAAGTCCTACTTCAGGTCACTTGGAAATGTAAGGGTTTCATCGAGAACATGAAGTCAATCATGCTTTTGCAATCTGCAGCCAATAGAAATGTACTTTTGTACATACCCGTCTGAATTTCACCGCAAAATGCCCTTCTTTTCTGGTTTGTTGAAAGTTCTCAACACATTAGGAGAAAGAGCGTGTTTGAGCAAGAGTGATGCAGTGTGCGTTTTCCTGGATTTCAAGTGATTTGGGAAACAGAGTCCCTATTTTTCCACATGGTCTAAGAAACAACATGAGGCTTGCAAGAGATTGAAACAGTGCATCCCAAAACGTATTCCAGCAGCGAAAAGACACGTTTCTACAAAGACTTTGAAGGAGCAAGCAAAAGACTAGTGGCTGAGTGTTCTTTCAGAGAGAAACACATGCTTTTCATCCTTATGCAGTGAGTTTTGTGCCAGGAATTCATATGCATTTTGTTCGGTGCAGAATGTAGCTCCCTGCTCGGGAGTTGTGTCATAGAAGCACCTTTCCTGAAGGAGCTTATTGCAACATTCATTGTTTGGCTAAGTTCTTTAGGGGTGGTTTTGGAAGGTCTTTCAACTTTGGCCAAATCCCGCTTCGTACGAAATGTTTTCACAGCGCTGTTTCCAAGTGTCCACAAAATGCTGCTGCTTGAAACTGTCCACATGCACATCTCCCTTACTGGTTTGTTCGTTTCACTACCTGGATTTTGGTTTCCTCTTCTTTCTTTGAAATGACAAGCCTTCTTTCTGCACGCTACACACACCTTGTAGCAGTTTCAGTTGGAAGCATGTTGGTGCTATCAAAACGCTGTGTAACCTAGGTAGAGTGTGTCATTCTCCAGCACTGAATACACAACGTAGAGCTCCTTTTAGCACAGACACGCAAACACATCTTTTTGTGAAAGTCCTGCTTCAGGTCACTTGGAAATGTAAGGGTTTCATCGAGAACATGAAGTCAATCATGCTTTTGCACTCTGCAAGCAATAGAAATGTACTTTTGTACATAGCCGTCTGAATTTCACCGCAAAATGCCCTTCTTTTCTGGTTTGTTGAAAGTTCTCAACATATTAGGAGAAAGAGCGTGTTTGAGCAGGAGTGATGCTGTGCGTTTTCCTGGATTTCAATTGATTTGGGAAACATACTCCTTATTTTTCCGCATGGTCTAAGAAAGAACATGAGGCTTGCAAGAGATTGAAACAATGCATCCCAAAACGTATTCCAGTAGCGAAAACACACGTTTCTACAAAGACTTTGAAGGAGCAAGCAAAAGCCTAGTGGCTGAGTGTTCTTTCAGAGAGAAACACATGCTTTTCATCCTTATGGAGTGAGTTTTGTGCCAGGAATTCATATGCATTTTGTACTGTGCAGAATGTAGCTACCTGCTCGGGAGTTGTGTCATAGAAGCACCTTTCCTGCAGGAGCTTATTGCAACATTCATTGTTGGGCTAAGTTCTTTAGGGGTGGTTTTGGAAGGTCTTTCAACTTTGGCCAAATCCCGCTTCGCACGAAGTTTTTTAACAGCGCTCTTTCCAAGTGTCCACAAAGAGCTGCTGCTTGAAACTGTCCACATGAACATCTCCCTTACTGGTGTGTTCGTTTCACTACCTGGATTTTGGTTTCCTCTTCCTTCTTTGAAATGACAAGCCTTCTTTCTGCACGCTACACACACCTTGTAGCAGTTTCAGTTTGAAGCATTTTGGTGCTCTCAAAACGCTGTGTAACCTAGGTAGAGTGTGTCACTCGCCAGTACTGAATACACAACGTAGAGTCCTTTCACCACAGTCACGCAAACACATCTTTTTGAGAAAGTCCTACTTCAGGTCACTTGGAAATGTAAGGGTTTCATCGAGAACATGAAGTCAATCATGCTTTTGCACTCTGCATCCAATAGAAATGTACTTTTGTACATATCCGTCTGAATTTCACCGCAAAATGCCCTTCTTTTCTGGTTTGTTGAATGTTCTCAACACATTAGGAGAAAGAGCGTGTTTGAGCAAGAGTGATGCAGTGTGAGTTTTCCTGGATTTCAAGTGATTTGGGAAACAGAGTCCCTAGTTTTCCACATGGTCTAAGAAACAACATGAGGCTTGCAAGAGATTGAAACAGTGCATCCCAAAACGTATTCCAGCAGCGAAAAGACACGTTTCTACAAAGACTTTGAAGAAGCAAGCCAAAGACTAGTGGCTGAGTGTTCTTTCAGAGAGAAACACATGCTTTTCATCCTTATGCAGTGAGTTTTGTGCCAGGAATTCATATGCATTTTGTTCGGTGCAGAATGTAGCTCCCTGCTCGGGAGTTGTGTCATAGAAGCACCTTTCCTGAAGGAGCTTATTGCAACATTCATTGTTTGGCTAAGTTCTTTAGGGGTGGTTTTGGAAGGTCTTTCAACTTTGGCCAAATCCCGCTTCGCACGAAGTTTTTTAACAGCGCTCTTTCCAAGTGTCCACAAAGAGCTGCTGCTTGAAACTGTCCACATGAACATCTCCCTTACTGGTGTGTTCGTTTCACTACCTGGATTTTGGTTTCCTCTTCCTTCTTTGAAATGACAAGCCTTCTTTCTGCACGCTACACACACCTTGTAGCAGTTTCAGTTTGAAGCATTTTGGTGCTATCAAAACGCTGTGTAACCTAGGTAGAGTGTGTCACTCTCCAGCACTGAATACACAACGTAGAGCTCCTTTTAGCACAGACACGGAAACACATCTTTTTGTGAAAGTCCTACTTCAGGTCACTTGGAAATGTAAGGGTTTCATCGAGAACATTAAGTCAATCATGCTTTTGCAATCTGCAGCCAATAGGAATGTACTTTGTACATACCCGTCTGAATTTCACCGCAAAATGCCCTTCTTTTCTGGTTTGTTGAAAGTTCTCAACACATTAGGAGAAAGAGCGTGTTTGAGCAAGAGTGATGCAGTGTGCGTTTTCCTGGATTTCAAGTGATTTGGGAAACATACTCACTATTTTTCCACATTGTGTAAGAAGCAACATGAGGCTTGTAAGAGATTGAAACAATGCATCCCAAAACGTATTCCAGCAGTGAAAACACACGTTTCTACAAAGACTTTGAAGGAGCAAGCAAAAGCCTAGTGGCTGAGTGTTCTTTCAGAGAGAAACACATGCTTTTCATCCTTATGCAGTGAGTATTGTGCCAGGAATTCATATGCATTTTGTACTGTGCAGAATGTAGCTACCTGCTCGGGAGTTGTGTCATAGAAGCACATTTCCTGCAGGAGGTTATTGCAACATTCATTGTTTGGCTAAGTTCTTTAGGGGTGGTTTTGGAAGGTCTTTCAACTTTGGCCAAATCCCGCTTCGCACGAAGTTTTTTAACAGCGCTCTTTCCAAATGTTCACAAAGAGCTGCTGCTTGAAACTGTCCACATGCACATCTCCCTTACTGGTGTGTCCGTTTCACTACCTGGATTTTGGTTTCCTCTTCTTTCTTTCAACTGACAAGCCTTCTTTCTACATGCTACACACACCTTGTAGCAGTTTCAGTTTGAAGCATGTTGGTGCTATCAAAACGCTGTGTAACCTAGGTAGAGTGTGTCACTCTCCAGCACTGAATACACAACTTAGAGCTCCTTTCACCACAGACACCCAAACACATCTTTTTGTGAAAGTCCTACTTCAGGTCACTTGGAAATGTAAGGGTTTCATCGAGAACATGAAGTCAATCATTCTTTTGCAATCTTCAGCCAATAGAAATGTAGTTTTGTACATACCCGTGTGAATTTCACCGCAAAATGCCCTTCTTTTCTGGTTTGTTGAAAGTTCTCAACACATTAGGAGAAAGAGCGTGTTTGAGCAAGAGTGATGCAGTGTGCGTTTTCCTGGATTTCAAGTGATTTGGGAAACATACTCCTCGTTTTTCCACATGGTCTAAGAAACAACATGAGGCTTGCAAGAGATTGAAACAATGCATCCAAAAACGTATTCCAGCAGTGAAAACACACGTTTCTACAAAGACTTTGAAGGAGCAAGCAAAAGCCTAGTGGCTGAGTGTTCTCTCAGAGAGAAACACATGCTTTTCATCCTTATGGAGTGTGTTTTGAGCCAGGAATTCATATGCATTTTGTTCGGTGCAGAATGTAGCTCCCTGCTCGGGAGTTGTGTCATAGAAGCACCTTTGCTGCAGGAGCTTATTGCAACATTCATTGTTGGCTAAGTTCTTTAGGGGTGGTTTTGGAAGGTCTTTCAACTTTGGCCAAATCCCGCTTCGCACGAAGTTTTTTAACAGCGCTCTTTCCAAGTGTCCACAAAGAGCTGCTGCTTGAAACTGTAAACATGAACATCTCCCATACTGGTGTGCTGGTTTCACTACCTGGATTTCGCTTTCCTCTTCTTTCTTTGAAATGACAAGCCTTCTTTCTGCACGCTACACACACCTTGTAGCAGTTTCAGTTTGAAGCATGTTGGTGATCTCAAAACGCTGTGTAACCTAGGTAGAGTGTGTCACTCTCCAGCACTGAATACACAACGTAGAGCTCCTTTCAGCACAGACACGCAAAGACATCTTTTTTGAAAGTCCTACTTCAGGTCACTTGGAAATGTAAGGGTTTCATCGAGAACATGAAGTCAATCATGCTTTTGCAATCTGCAGCCAATAGAAATGTACTTTTGTACATACCCGTCTGAATTTCACCGCAAAATGCCCTTCTTTTCTGGTTTGTTGAAAGTTCTCAACACATTAGGAGAAAGAGCGTGTTTGAGCAAGAGTGATGCAGTGTGCGTTTTCCTGGATTTCAAGTGATTTGGGAAACAGTGTCCCTATTTTTCCACATGGTCTAAGAAACAACATGAGGCTTGCAAGAGATTGAAACAGTGCATCCCAAAACGTATTCCAGCAGCGAAAAGACACGTTTCTACAAAGACTTTGAAGGAGCAAGCAAAAGACTAGTGGCTGAGTGTTGTTTCAGAGAGAAACACATGCTTTTCATCCTTATGCAGTGAGTTTTGTGCCAGGAATTCATTTGCATTTTGTTCGGTGCAGAATGTAGCTCCCTGCTCGGGAGTTGTGTCATAGAAGCACCTTTCCTGAAGGAGCTTATTGCAACATTCATTGTTTGGCTAAGTTCTTTAGGGGTGGTTTTGGAAGGTCTTTCAACTTTGGCCAAATCCCGCTTCGTACGAAATGTTTTCACAGCGCTGTTTCCAAGTGTCCACAAAATGCTGCTGCTTGAAACTGTCCACATGCACATCTCCCTTACTGGTTTGTTCGTTTCACTACCTGGATTTTGGTTTCCTCTTCTTTCTTTGAAATGACAAGCCTTCTTTCTGCACGCTACACACACCTTGTAGCAGTTTCAGTTGGAAGCATGTTGGTGCTATCAAAACGCTGTGTAACCTAGGTAGAGTGTGTCACTCTCCAGCACTGAATACACAACGTAGAGCTCCTTTTAGCACAGACACGCAAACACATCTTTTTGTGAAAGTCCTGCTTCAGGTCACTTGGAAATGTAAGGGTTTCATCGAGAACATGAAGTCAATCATGCTTTTGCACTCTGCAAGCAATAGAAATGTACTTTTGTACATAGCCGTCTGAATTTCACCGCAAAATGCCCTTCTTTTCTGGTTTGTTGAAAGTTCTCAACATATTAGGAGAAAGAGCGTGTTTGAGCAGGAGTGATGCTGTGCGTTTTCCTGGATTTCAATTGATTTGGGAAACATACTCCTTATTTTTCCGCATGGTCTAAGAAAGAACATGAGGCTTGCAAGAGATTGAAACAATGCATCCCAAAACGTATTCCAGTAGCGAAAACACACGTTTCTACAAAGACTTTGAAGGAGCAAGCAAAAGCCTAGTGGCTGAGTGTTCTTTCAGAGAGAAACACATGCTTTTCATCCTTATGGAGTGAGTTTTGTGCCAGGAATTCATATGCATTTTGTACTGTGCAGAATGTAGCTACCTGCTCGGGAGTTGTGTCATAGAAGCACCTTTCCTGCAGGAGCTTATTGCAACATTCATTGTTTGGCTAAGTTCTTTAGGGGTAGTTTTGGAAGGTCTTTCAACTTTGGCCAAATCCCGCTTCGCAGGAAGTTTTTTAACAGCGCTCTTTCCAAGTGTCCACAAAGAGCTGCTGCTTGAAACGGTCCACATGCACATCTCCCTTACTGGTGTGTTCGTTTCACTACCTGGATTTTGGTTCCTCTTCTTTCTTTGAAATGACAAGCCTTCTTTCTGCACGCTACACACACCTTGTAGCAGTTTCAGTTGGAAGCATGTTGGTGCTATCAAAACGCTGTGTAACCTAGGTAGAGTGTGTCACTCTCCAGCACTGAATACACAACTTAGAGCTCCTTTCACCACAGACACGCAAACACATCTTTTTGTGAAAGTCCTACTTCAGGTCACTTGGAAATGTAAGGGTTTCATCGAGAACATGAAGTCAATTATGGTTTTGCACTCTGCAACCAATAGAAATGTATTTTTGTACATTCCCGTCTGAATTTCACCGCAAAATGCCCTTCTTTTCTGGTTTGTTGAAAGTTCTCAACACATTAGGAGAAAGAGCGTGTTTGAGCAAGAGTGATGCAGTGTGCGTTTTCCTGGATTTCAAGTGATTTGGGAAACATACTCCTTATTTTTCCAAATTGTGTAAGAAGCAACATGAGGCTTGCAAGAGATTGAAACAATGCATCCCATAACGTATTCCAGCAGCGAAAACACACGTTTCTACAAAGACTTTGAAGGAGCAAGCAAAAGCCTAGTGGCTGAGTGTTCTTTCAGAGAGAAACACATGCTTCTCATCCTTATGGAGTGAGTTTTGTGCAAGGAATTCATATGCATTTTGTACTGTGCAGAATGTAGCTACCTGCTCGGGAGTTGTGTCATAGAGGCACCTTTGCTGCAGGAGCTTATTGCAACATTCATTGTTTGGCTAAGTTCTTTAGGGGTGGTTTTGGAAGGTCTTTCAACTTTGGCCAAATCCCGCATCGTAGGAAATTTTTTAACAGCGCTCTTTCCAAGTGTCCACAAAGAGCTGCTGCTTGAAGCTGTCCACATGCACATCTCCCTAACTGGTGTGTTCGTTTCACTACCTGGATTTTGTTTTCCTCTTCCTTCTATGAAATGACAAGCCTTCTTTCTGCACGCTACACACACCTTGTAGCAGTTTCAGTTTGAAGCATGTTGGTGCTCTCAAAACGCTGTGTAACCTAGGTAGAGTGTGTCACTCTCCAGCACTGAATACACAACGTAGAGCTCCTTTTACCACAGACACGCAAAGACATCTTTTTTGAAAATCCTACTTCAGGTCACTTGTAAATGTAAGGGTTTCATCGAGAACATGAAGTCAATAATGCTTTTGCACTCTGCAACCAATAGAAATGTACTTTTGTACATACCCGTCTGAGTTTCACCGCAAAATGCCCTTCTTTTCTGGTTTGTTGAAAGTTCTCAACACATTAGGAGAAAGAGAGTGTTTGAGCAAGAGTGATGCAGTGTGCGTTCCTGGATTTCAAGTGATTTGGGAACATAGTCCCTATATTTCCACATTGTGTAAGAAGCAACATGAGGCTTGCAAGAGATTGAAACAGTGCATCCCAAAACGTATTCCAGCAGTGAAAACACACGTTTCTACAAAGACTTTGAAGGAGCAAGCAAAAGCCTAGTGGCTGAGTGTTCTTTCAGAGAGAAACACATGCTTTTCATCCTTATGGAGTGAGTTTTGTGCCAGGAATTCATATGCATTTTGTACTGTGCAGAATGTAGCTACCTGCTCGGGAGTTGTGTCATAGAAGCACCTTTCCTGCAGGAGGTTATTGCAACATTCATTGTTTGGCTAAGTTCTTTAGGGGTGGTTTTGGAAGGTCTTTCAACTTTGGCCAAATCCCGCTTCGCACGAAGTTTTTTAACAGCGCTCTTTCCAAATGTCCACAAAGAGCTGCTGCTTGAAACTGTCCACATGCACATCTCCCTTACTGGTGTGTCCGTTTCACTACCTGGATTTTGGTTTCCTCTTCTTTCTTTGAACTGACAAGCCTTCTTTCTACATGCTACACACACCTTGTAGCAGTTTCAGTTTGAAGCATGTTGGTGCTCTCAAAACGCTGTGTAACCTAGGTAGAGTGTGTCACTCTCCAGCACTGAATACACAACTTAGAGCTCCTTTCACCACAGACACCCAAACACATCTTTTTGTGAAAGTCCTACTTCAGGTCACTTGGAAATGTAAGGGTTTCATCGAGAACATGAAGTCAATCATTCTTTTGCAATCTTCAGCCAATAGAAATGTAGTTTTGTACATACCCGTCTGAATTTCAGCGCAAAATGCCCTTCTTTTCTGGTTTGTTGAAAGTTCTCAACACATTAGGGGAAAGAGAGTGTTTGAGCAAGAGTGATGCAGTGTGCGTTCTCCTGGATTTCAAGTGATTTGGGAAACATACTCCTCGTTTTTCCACATGGTCTAAGAAACAACATGAGGCTTGCAAGAGATTGAAACAATGCATCCAAAAACGTATTCCAGCAGTGAAAACACACGTTTCTACAAAGACTTTGAAGGAGCAAGCAAAAGCCTAGTGGCTGAGTGTTCTTTCAGAGAGAAACACATGCTTTTCATCCTTATGGAGTGTGTTTTGAGCCAGGAATTCATATGCATTTTGTACTGTGCAGAATGTAGCTACCTGCTCGGGAGTTGTGTCATAGAAGCACCTTTGCTGCAGGAGCTTATTGCAACATTCATTGTTGGCTAAGTTCTTTAGGGGTGGTTTTGGAAGGTCTTTCAACTTTGGCCAAATCCCGCTTCGCACGAAGTTTTTTAACAGCGCTATTTCCAAGTGTCCACAAAGAGCTGCTGCTTGAAACTGTCCACATGCACATCTCCCATTCTGGTGTGCTGGTTTCACTACCTGGTTTTCCCTTTCCTCTTCTTTCTTTGAAATGACAAGCCTTCTTTCTGCACGCTACACACACCTTGTAGCAGTTTCAGTTTGAAGCATGTTGGTGATCTCAAAACGCTGTGTAACCTAGGTAGAGTGTGTCACTCTCCAGCACTGAATACACAACGTAGAGCTCCTTTCAGCACAGACACGCAAAGACATCTTTTTTGAAAGTCCTACTTCAGGTCACTTGGAAATGTAAGGGTTTCATCGAGAACATGAAGTCAATCATGCTTTTGCAATCTGCAGCCAATAGAAATGTACTTTTGTACATACCCGTCTGAAATTCACCGCAAAATGCCCTTCTTTTCTGGTTTGTTGAAAGTTCTCAACACATTAGGAGAAAGAGCGTGTTTGAGCAAGAGTGATGCAGTGTGCGTTTTCCTGGATTTCAAGTGATTTGGGAAACAGAGTCCCTATTTTTCCACATGGTCTAAGAAACAACATGAGGCTTGCAAGAGATTGAAACAGTGCATCCCAAAACGTATTCCAGCAGCGAAAAGACACGTTTCTACAAAGACTTTGAAGGAGCAAGCAAAAGACTAGTGGCTGAGTGTTCTTTCAGAGAGAAACACATGCTTTTCATCCTTATGCAGTGAGTTTTGTGCCAGGAATTCATATGCATTTTGTTCGGTGCAGAATGTAGCTCCCTGCTCGGGAGTTGTGTCATAGAAGCACCTTTCCTGAAGGAGCTTATTGCAACATTCATTGTTTGGCTAAGTTCTTTAGGGGTG
This sequence comes from Miniopterus schreibersii, assembly GCF_964146895.1. NCBI lineage: Eukaryota > Metazoa > Chordata > Mammalia > Chiroptera > Miniopteridae > Miniopterus > Miniopterus schreibersii. The sequence continues at coordinate 129,209 of NW_027669825.1, read as the reverse complement.
GTTTTGGAAGGTCTTTCAACTTTGGCCAAATCCCGCTTCGTACGAAATGTTTTCACAGCGCTGTTTCCAAGTGTCCACAAAATGCTGCTGCTTGAAACTGTCCACATGCACATCTCCCTTACTGGTTTGTTCGTTTCACTACCTGGATTTTGGTTTCCTCTTCTTTCTTTGAAATGACAAGCCTTCTTTCTGCACGCTACACACACCTTGTAGCAGTTTCAGTTGGAAGCATGTTGGTGCTATCAAAACGCTGTGTAACCTAGGTAGAGTGTGTCACTCTCCAGCACTGAATACACAACGTAGAGCTCCTTTTAGCACAGACACGCAAACACATCTTTTTGTGAAAGTCCTGCTTCAGGTCACTTGGAAATGTAAGGGTTTCATCGAGAACATGAAGTCAATCATGCTTTTGCACTCTGCAAGCAATAGAAATGTACTTTTGTACATAGCCGTCTGAATTTCACCGCAAAATGCCCTTCTTTTCTGGTTTGTTGAAAGTTCTCAACATATTAGGAGAAAGAGCGTGTTTGAGCAGGAGTGATGCTGTGCGTTTTCCTGTATTTCAATTGATTTGGGAAACATACTCCTTATTTTTCCGCATGGTCTAAGAAAGAACATGAGGCTTGCAAGAGATTGAAACAATGCATCCCAAAACGTATTCCAGTAGCGAAAACACACGTTTCTACAAAGACTTTGAAGGAGCAAGCAAAAGCCTAGTGGCTGAGTGTTCTTTCAGAGAGAAACACATGCTTTTCATCCTTATGGAGTGAGTTTTGTGCCAGGAATTCATATGCATTTTGTACTGTGCAGAATGTAGCTACCTGCTCGGGAGTTGTGTCATAGAAGCACCTTTCCTGCAGGAGCTTATTGCAACATTCATTGTTTGGCTAAGTTCTTTAGGGGTGGTTTTGGAAGGTCTTTCAACTTTGGCCAAATCCCGCTTCGCACGAAGTTTTTTAACAGCGCTCTTTCCAAGTGTCCACAAAGAGCTGCTGCTTGAAACTGTCCACATGAACATCTCCCTTACTGGTGTGTTCGTTTCACTACCTGGATTTTGGTTTCCTCTTCCTTCTTTGAAATGACAAGCCTTCTTTCTGCACGCTACACACACCTTGTAGCAGTTTCAGTTTGAAGCATTTTGGTGCTCTCAAAACGCTGTGTAACCTAGGTAGAGTGTGTCACTCGCCAGTACTGAATACACAACGTAGAGTCCTTTCACCACAGTCACGCAAACACATCTTTTTGAGAAAGTCCTACTTCAGGTCACTTGGAAATGTAAGGGTTTCATCGAGAACATGAAGTCAATCATGCTTTTGCACTCTGCATCCAATAGAAATGTACTTTTGTACATATCCGTCTGAATTTCAACGCAAAATGCCCTTCTTTTCTGGTTTGTTGAATGTTCTCAACACATTAGGAGAAAGAGCGTGTTTGAGCAAGAGTGATGCAGTGTGCGTTTTCCTGGATTTCAAGTGATTTGGGAAACAGAGTCCCTAGTTTTCCACATGGTCTAAGAAACAACATGAGGCTTGCAAGAGATTGAAACAGTGCATCCCAAAACGTATTCCAGCAGCGAAAAGACACGTTTCTACAAAGACTTTGAAGAAGCAAGCCAAAGACTAGTGGCTGAGTGTTCTTTCAGAGAGAAACACATGCTTTTCATCCTTATGCAGTGAGTTTTGTGCCAGGAATTCATATGCATTTTGTTCGGTGCAGAATGTAGCTCCCTGCTCGGGAGTTGTGTCATAGAAGCACCTTTCCTGAAGGAGCTTATTGCAACATTCATTGTTTGGCTAAGTTCTTTAGGGGTGGTTTTGGAAGGTCTTTCAACTTTGGCCAAATCCCGCTTCGTACGAAATGTTTTCACAGCGCTGTTTCCAAGTGTCCACAAAATGCTGCTGCTTGAAACTGTCCACATGCACATCTCCCTTACTGGTTTGTTCGTTTCACTACCTGGATTTTGGTTTCCTCTTCCTTCTTTGAAATGACAAGCCTTCTTTCTGCACGCTACACACACCTTGTAGCAGTTTCAGTTTGAAGCATTTTGGTGCTCTCAAAACGCTGTGTAACCTAGGTAGAGTGTGTCACTCGCCAGTACTGAATACACAACGTAGAGTCCTTTCACCACAGTCACGCAAACACATCTTTTTGAGAAAGTCCTACTTCAGGTCACTTGGAAATGTAAGGGTTTCATCGAGAACATGAAGTCAATCATGCTTTTGCACTCTGCATCCAATAGAAATGTACTTTTGTACATATCCGTCTGAATTTCACCGCAAAATGCCCTTCTTTTCTGGTTTGTTGAATGTTCTCAACACATTAGGAGAAAGAGCGTGTTTGAGCAAGAGTGATGCAGAGTGCGTTTTCCTGGATTTCAAGTGATTTGGGAAACAGAGTCCCTATTTTTCCACATGGTCTAAGAAACAACATGAGGCTTGCAAGAGATTGAAACAGTGCATCCCAAAACGTATTCCAGCAGCGAAAAGACACGTTTCTACAAAGACTTTGAAGAAGCAAGCCAAAGACTAGTGGCTGAGTGTTCTTTCAGAGAGAAACACATGCTTTTCATCCTTATGCAGTGAGTTTTGTGCCAGGAATTCATATGCATTTTGTTCGGTGCAGAATGTAGCTCCCTGCTCGGGAGTTGTGTCATAGAAGCACCTTTCCTGAAGGAGCTTATTGCAACATTCATTGTTTGGCTAAGTTCTTTAGGGGTGGTTTTGGAAGGTCTTTCAACTTTGGCCAAATCCCGCTTCGTACGAAATGTTTTCACAGCGCTGTTTCCAAGTGTCCACAAAATGCTGCTGCTTGAAACTGTCCACATGCACATCTCCCTTACTGGTTTGTTCGTTTCACTACCTGGATTTTGGTTTCCTCTTCTTTCTTTGAAATGACAAGCCTTCTTTCTGCACGCTACACACACCTTGTAGCAGTTTCAGTTGGAAGCATGTTGGTGCTATCAAAACGCTGTGTAACCTAGGTAGAGTGTGTCACTCTCCAGCACTGAATACACAACGTAGAGCTCCTTTTAGCACAGACACGCAAACACATCTTTTTGTGAAAATCCTGCTTCAGGTCACTTGGAAATGTAAGGGTTTCATCGAGAACATGAAGTCAATCATGCTTTTGCACTCTGCAAGCAATAGAAATGTACTTTTGTACATAGCCGTCTGAATTTCACCGCAAAATGCCCTTCTTTTCTGGTTTGTTGAAAGTTCTCAACATATTAGGAGAAAGAGCGTGTTTGAGCAGGAGTGATGCTGTGCGTTTTCCTGGATTTCAATTGATTTGGGAAACATACTCCTTATTTTTCCGCATGGTCTAAGAAAGAACATGAGGCTTGCAAGAGATTGAAACAATGCATCCCAAAACGTATTCCAGTAGCGAAAACACACGTTTCTACAAAGACTTTGAAGGAGCAAGCAAAAGCCTAGTGGCTGAGTGTTCTTTCAGAGAGAAACACATGCTTTTCATCCTTATGGAGTGAGTTTTGTGCCAGGAATTCATATGCATTTTGTACTGTGCAGAATGTAGCTACCTGCTCGGGAGTTGTGTCATAGAAGCACCTTTCCTGCAGGAGCTTATTGCAACATTCATTGTTTGGCTAAGTTCTTTAGGGGTGGTTTTGGAAGGTCTTTCAACTTTGGCCAAATCCCGCTTCGCACGAAGTTTTTTAACAGCGCTCTTTCCAAGTGTCCACAAAGAGCTGCTGCTTGAAACTGTCCACATGAACATCTCCCTTACTGGTGTGTTCGTTTCACTACCTGGATTTTGGTTTCCTCTTCCTTCTTTGAAATGACAAGCCTTCTTTCTGCACGCTACACACACCTTGTAGCAGTTTCAGTTTGAAGCATTTTGGTGCTCTCAAAACGCTGTGTAACCTAGGTAGAGTGTGTCACTCGCCAGTACTGAATACACAACGTAGAGTCCTTTCACCACAGTCACGCAAACACATCTTTTTGAGAATGTCCTACTTCAGGTCACTTGGAAATGTAAGGGTTTCATCGAGAACATGAAGTCAATCATGCTTTTGCACTCTGCATCCAATAGAAATGTACTTTTGTACATATCCGTCTGAATTTCACCGCAAAATGCCCTTCTTTTCTGGTTTGTTGAATGTTCTCAACACATTAGGAGAAAGAGCGTGTTTGAGCAAGAGTGATGCAGTGTGCGTTTTCCTGGATTTCAAGTGATTTGGGAAACAGAGTCCCTAGTTTTCCACATGGTCTAAGAAACAACATGAGGCTTGCAAGAGATTGAAACAGTGCATCCCAAAACGTATTCCAGCAGCGAAAAGACACGTTTCTACAAAGACTTTGAAGAAGCAAGCGAAAGACTAGTGGCTGAGTGTTCTTTCAGAGAGAAACACATGCTTTTCATCCTTATGCAGTGAGTTTTGTGCCAGGAATTCATATGCATTTTGTTCGGTGCAGAATGTAGCTCCCTGCTCGGGAGTTGTGTCATAGAAGCACCTTTCCTGAAGGAGCTTATTGCAACATTCATTGTTTGGCTAAGTTCTTTAGGGGTGGTTTTGGAAGGTCTTTCAACTTTGGCCAAATCCCGCTTCGTACGAAATGTTTTCACAGCGCTGTTTCCAAGTGTCCACAAAATGCTGCTGCTTGAAACTGTCCACATGCACATCTCCCTTACTGGTTTGTTCGTTTCACTACCTGGATTTTGGTTTCCTCTTCTTTCTTTGAAATGACAAGCCTTCTTTCTGCACGCTACACACACCTTGTAGCAGTTTCAGTTGGAAGCATGTTGGTGCTATCAAAACGCTGTGTAACCTAGGTAGAGTGTGTCACTCTCCAGCACTGAATACACAACGTAGAGCTCCTTTTAGCACAGACACGCAAACACATCTTTTTGTGAAAGTCCTACTTCAGGTCACTTGGAAATGTAAGGGTTTCATCGAGAACATTAAGTCAATCATGCTTTTGCAATCTGCAGCCAATAGGAATGTACTTTTGTACATACCCGTCTGAATTTCACCGCAAAATGCCCTTCTTTTCTGGTTTGTTGAAAGTTCTCAACACATTACGAGAAAGAGCGTGTTTGAGCAAGAGTGATGCAGAGTGCGTTTTCCTGGATTTCAAGTGATTTGGGAAACATACTCCTTATTTTTCCACATTGTGAAAGAAGCAACATGAGGCTTGCAAGAGATTGAAACAATGCATCCAAAAACGTATTCCAGCAGTGAAAACACACGTTTCTACAAAGACTTTGAAGGAGCAAGCAAAAGCCTAGTGGCTGAGTGTTCTTTCAGAGAGAAACACATGCTTTTCATCCTTATGGAGTGAGTTTTGTGCCAGGAATTCATATGCATTTTGTTCGGTGCAGAATGTAGCTCCCTGCTCGGGAGTTGTGTCATAGAAGCACCTTTCCTGAAGGAGCTTATTGCAACATTCATTGTTTGGCTAAGTTCTTTAGGGGTGGTTTTGGAAGGTCTTTCAACTTTGGCCAAATCCCGCTTCGTACGAAATGTTTTCACAGCGCTGTTTCCAAGTGTCCACAAAATGCTGCTGCTTGAAACTGTCCACATGCACATCTCCCTTACTGGTTTGTTCGTTTCACTACCTGGATTTTGGTTTCCTCTTCTTTCTTTGAAATGACAAGCCTTCTTTCTGCACGCTACACACACCTTGTAGCAGTTTCAGTTGGAAGCATGTTGGTGCTATCAAAACGCTGTGTAACCTAGGTAGAGTGTGTCATTCTCCAGCACTGAATACACAACGTAGAGCTCCTTTTAGCACAGACACGCAAACACATCTTTTTGTGAAAGTCCTGCTTCAGGTCACTTGGAAATGTAAGGGTTTCATCGAGAACATGAAGTCAATCATGCTTTTGCACTCTGCAAGCAATAGAAATGTACTTTTGTACATAGCCGTCTGAATTTCAGCGCAAAATGCCCTTCTTTTCTGGTTTGTTGAAAGTTCTCAACATATTAGGAGAAAGAGCGTGTTTGAGCAGGAGTGATGCTGTGCGTTTTCCTGGATTTCAATTGATTTGGGAAACATACTCCTTATTTTTCCGCATGGTCTAAGAAAGAACATGAGGCTTGCAAGAGATTGAAACAATGCATCCCAAAACCTATTCCAGTAGCGAAAACACACGTTTCTACAAAGACTTTGAAGGAGCAAGCAAAAGCCTAGTGGCTGAGTGTTCTTTCAGAGAGAAACACATGCTTTTCATCCTTATGGAGTGAGTTTTGTGCCAGGAATTCATATGCATTTTGTACTGTGCAGAATGTAGCTACCTGCTCGGGAGTTGTGTCATAGAAGCACCTTTCCTGCAGGAGCTTATTGCAACATTCATTGTTTGGCTAAGTTCTTTAGGGGTGGTTTTGGAAGGTCTTTCAACTTTGGCCAAATCCCGCTTCGCACGAAGTTTTTTAACAGCGCTCTTTCCAAGTGTCCACAAAGAGCTGCTGCTTGAAACTGTCCACATGAACATCTCCCTTACTGGTGTGTTCGTTTCACTACCTGGATTTTGGTTTCCTCTTCCTTCTTTGAAATGACAAGCCTTCTTTCTGCACGCTACACACACCTTGTAGCAGTTTCAGTTTGAAGCATTTTGGTGCTCTCAAAACGCTGTGTAACCTAGGTAGAGTGTGTCACTCGCCAGTACTGAATACACAACGTAGAGTCCTTTCACCACAGTCACGCAAACACATCTTTTTGAGAAAGTCCTACTTCAGGTCACTTGGAAATGTAAGGGTTTCATCGAGAACATGAAGTCAATCATGCTTTTGCACTCTGCATCCAATAGAAATGTACTTTTGTACATATCCGTCTGAATTTCACCGCAAAATGCCCTTCTTTTCTGGTTTGTTGAATGTTCTCAACACATTAGGAGAAAGAGCGTGTTTGAGCAAGAGTGATGCAGTGTGCGTTTTCCTGGATTTCAAGTGATTTGGGAAACAGAGTCCCTAGTTTTCCACATGGTCTAAGAAACAACATGAGGCTTGCAAGAGATTGAAACAGTGCATCCCAAAACGTATTCCAGCAGCGAAAAGACACGTTTCTACAAAGACTTTGAAGAAGCAAGCCAAAGACTAGTGGCTGAGTGTTCTTTCAGAGAGAAACACATGCTTTTCATCCTTATGCAGTGAGTTTTGTGCCAGGAATTCATATGCATTTTGTTCGGTGCAGAATGTAGCTCCCTGCTCGGGAGTTGTGTCATAGAAGCACCTTTCCTGAAGGAGCTTATTGCAACATTCATTGTTTGGCTAAGTTCTTTAGGGGTGGTTTTGGAAGGTCTTTCAACTTTGGCCAAATCCCGCTTCGTACGAAATGTTTTCACAGCGCTGTTTCCAAGTGTCCACAAAATGCTGCTGCTTGAAACTGTCCACATGCACATCTCCCTTACTGGTTTGTTCGTTTCACTACCTGGATTTTGGTTTCCTCTTCCTTCTTTGAAATGACAAGCCTTCTTTCTGCACGCTACACACACCTTGTAGCAGTTTCAGTTTGAAGCATTTTGGTGCTCTCAAAACGCTGTGTAACCTAGGTAGAGTGTGTCACTCGCCAGTACTGAATACACAACGTAGAGTCCTTTCACCACAGTCACGCAAACACATCTTTTTGAGAAAGTCCTACTTCAGGTCACTTGGAAATGTAAGGGTTTCATCGAGAACATGAAGTCAATCATGCTTTTGCACTCTGCATCCAATAGAAATGTACTTTTGTACATATCCGTCTGAATTTCACCGCAAAATGCCCTTCTTTTCTGGTTTGTTGAATGTTCTCAACACATTAGGAGAAAGAGCGTGTTTGAGCAAGAGTGATGCAGTGTGCGTTTTCCTGGATTTCAAGTGATTTGGGAAACAGAGTCCCTAGTTTTCCACATGGTCTAAGAAACAACATGAGGCTTGCAAGAGATTGAAACAGTGCATCCCAAAACGTATTCCAGCAGCGAAAAGACACGTTTCTACAAAGACTTTGAAGGAGCAAGCAAAAGACTAGTGGCTGAGTGTTCTTTCAGAGAGAAACACATGCTTTTCATCCTTATGCAGTGAGTTTTGTGCCAGGAATTCATATGCATTTTGTTCGGTGCAGAATGTAGCTCCCTGCTCGGGAGTTGTGTCATAGAAGCACCTTTCCTGAAGGAGCTTATTGCAACATTCATTGTTTGGCTAAGTTCTTTAGGGGTGGTTTTGGAAGGTCTTTCAACTTTGGCCAAATCCCGCTTCGTACGAAATGTTTTCACAGCGCTGTTTCCAAGTGTCCACAAAATGCTGCTGCTTGAAACTGTCCACATGCACATCTCCCTTACTGGTTTGTTCGTTTCACTACCTGGATTTTGGTTTCCTCTTCTTTCTTTGAAATGACAAGCCTTCATTCTGCACGCTACACACACCTTGTAGCAGTTTCAGTTGGAAGCATGTTGGTGCTATCAAAACGCTGTGTAACCTAGGTAGAGTGTGTCACTCTCCAGCACTGAATACACAACGTAGAGCTCCTTTTAGCACAGACACGCAAACACATCTTTTTGTGAAAGTCCTACTTCAGGTCACTTGGAAATGTAAGGGTTTCATCGAGAACATTAAGTCAATCATGCTTTTGCAATCTGCAGCCAATAGGAATGTACTTTTGTACATACCCGTCTGAATTTCACCGCAAAATGCCCTTCTTTTCTGGTTTGTTGAAAGTTCTCAACACATTAGGAGAAAGAGCGTGTTTGAGCAAGAGTGATGCAGAGTGCGTTTTCCTGGATTTCAAGTGATTTGGGAAACATACTCCTTATTTTTCCACATTGTGAAAGAAGCAACATGAGGCTTGCAAGAGATTGAAACAATGCATCCAAAAACGTATTCCAGCAGTGAAAACACACGTTTCTACAAAGACTTTGAAGGAGCAAGCAAAAGCCTAGTGGCTGAGTGTTCTTTCAGAGAGAAACACATGCTTTTCATCCTTATGGAGTGAGTTTTGTGCCAGGAATTCATATGCATTTTGTACTGTGCAGAATGTAGCTACCTGCTCGGGAGTTGTGTCATAGAAGCACCTTTCCTGCAGGAGCTTATTGCAACATTCATTGTTTGGCTAAGTTCTTTAGGGGTAGTTTTGGAAGGTCTTTCAACTTTGGCCAAATCCCGCTTCGCACGAAGTTTTTTAACAGCGCTCTTTCCAAGTGTCCACAAAGAGCTGCTGCTTGAAACTGTCCACATGCACATCTCCCTTACTGGTGTGTTCGTTTCACTACCTGGATTTTGGTTCCTCTTCTTTCTTTGAAATGACAAGCCTTCTTTCTGCACGCTACACACACCTTGTAGCAGTTTCAGTTGGAAGCATGTTGGTGCTATCAAAACGCTGTGTAACCTAGGTAGAGTGTGTCACTCTCCAGCACTGAATACACAACTTAGAGCTCCTTTCACCACAGACACGCAAACACATCTTTTTGTGAAAGTCCTACTTCAGGTCACTTGGAAATGTAAGGGTTTCATCGAGAACATGAAGTCAATTATGGTTTTGCACTCTGCAACCAATAGAAATGTATTTTTGTACATTCCCGTCTGAATTTCACCGCAAAATGCCCTTCTTTTCTGGTTTGTTGAAAGTTCTCAACACATTAGGAGAAAGAGCGTGTTTGAGCAAGAGTGATGCAGTGTGCGTTTTCCTGGATTTCAAGTGATTTGGGAAACATACTCCTTATTTTTCCACATTGTGTAAGAAGCAACATGAGGCTTGCAAGAGATTGAAACAATGCATCCCATAACGTATTCCAGCAGCGAAAACACACGTTTCTACAAAGACTTTGAAGGAGCAAGCAAAAGCCTAGTGGCTGAGTGTTCTTTCAGAGAGAAACACATGCTTCTCATCCTTATGGAGTGAGTTTTGTGCAAGGAATTCATATGCATTTTGTACTGTGCAGAATGTAGCTACCTGCTCGGGAGTTGTGTCATAGAGGCACCTTTGCTGCAGGAGCTTATTGCAACATTCATTGTTTGGCTAAGTTCTTTAGGGGTGGTTTTGGAAGGTCTTTCAACTTTGGCCAAATCCCGCATCGTAGGAAATTTTTTAACAGCGCTCTTTCCAAGTGTCCACAAAGAGCTGCTGCTTGAAGCTGTCCACATGCACATCTCCCTAACTGGTGTGTTCGTTTCACTACCTGGATTTTGTTTTCCTCTTCCTTCTATGAAATGACAAGCCTTCTTTCTGCACGCTACACACACCTTGTAGCAGTTTCAGTTTGAAGCATGTTGGTGCTCTCAAAACGCTGTGTAACCTAGGTACAGTGTGTCACTCTCCAGCACTGAATACACAACGTAGAGCTCCTTTTACCACAGACACGCAAAGACATCTTTTTTGAAAATCCTACTTCAGGTCACTTGTAAATGTAAGGGTTTCATCGAGAACATGAAGTCAATAATGCTTTTGCACTCTGCAACCAATAGAAATGTACTTTTGTACATACCCGTCTGAGTTTCACCGCAAAATGCCCTTCTTTTCTGGTTTGTTGAAAGTTCTCAACACATTAGGAGAAAGAGAGTGTTTGAGCAAGAGTGATGCAGTGTGCGTTCCTGGATTTCAAGTGATTTGGGAACATAGTCCCTATATTTCCACATTGTGTAAGAAACAACATGAGGCTTGCAAGAGATTGAAACAGTGCATCCCAAAACGTATTCCAGCAGTGAAAACACACGTTTCTACAAAGACTTTGAAGGAGCAAGCAAAAGCCTAGTGGCTGAGTGTTCTTTCAGAGAGAAACACATGCTTTTCATCCTTATGGAGTGAGTTTTGTGCCAGGAATTCATATGCATTTTGTACTGTGCAGAATGTAGCTACCTGCTCGGGAGTTGTGTCATAGAAGCACCTTTCCTGCAGGAGGTTATTGCAACATTCATTGTTTGGCTAAGTTCTTTAGGGGTGGTTTTGGAAGGTCTTTCAACTTTGGCCAAATCCCGCTTCGCACGAAGTTTTTTAACAGCGCTCTTTCCAAATGTCCACAAAGAGCTGCTGCTTGAAACTGTCCACATGCACATCTCCCTTACTGGTGTGTCCGTTTCACTACCTGGATTTTGGTTTCCTCTTCTTTCTTTGAACTGACAAGCCTTCTTTCTACATGCTACACACACCTTGTAGCAGTTTCAGTTTGAAGCATGTTGGTGCTCTCAAAACGCTGTGTAACCTAGGTAGAGTGTGTCACTCTCCAGCACTGAATACACAACTTAGAGCTCCTTTCACCACAGACACCCAAACACATCTTTTTGTGAAAGTCCTACTTCAGGTCACTTGGAAATGTAAGGGTTTCATCGAGAACATGAAGTCAATCATTCTTTTGCAATCTTCAGCCAATAGAAATGTAGTTTTGTACATACCCGTCTGAATTTCAGCGCAAAATGCCCTTCTTTTCTGGTTTGTTGAAAGTTCTCAACACATTAGGGGAAAGAGAGTGTTTGAGCAAGAGTGATGCAGTGTGCGTTTTCCTGGATTTCAAGTGATTTGGGAAACATACTCCTCGTTTTTCCACATGGTCTAAGAAACAACATGAGGCTTGCAAGAGATTGAAACAATGCATCCAAAAACGTATTCCAGCAGTGAAAACACACGTTTCTACAAAGACTTTGAAGGAGCAAGCAAAAGCCTAGTGGCTGAGTGTTCTCTCAGAGAGAAACACATGCTTTTCATCCTTATGGAGTGTGTTTTGAGCCAGGAATTCATATGCATTTTGTACTGTGCAGAATGTAGCTACCTGCTCGGGAGTTGTGTCATAGAAGCACCTTTGCTGCAGGAGCTTATTGCAACATTCATTGTTGGCTAAGTTCTTTAGGGGTAGTTTTGGAAGGTCTTTCAACTTTGGCCAAATCCCGCTTCGCACGAAGTTTTTTAACAGCGCTATTTCCAAGTGTCCACAAAGAGCTGCTGCTTGAAACTGTCCACATGCACATCTCCCATACTGGTGTGCTGGTTTCACTACCTGGTTTTCCCTTTCCTCTTCTTTCTTTGAAATGACAAGCCTTCTTTCTGCACGCTACACACACCTTGTAGCAGTTTCAGTTTGAAGCATGTTGGTGATCTCAAAACGCTGTGTAACCTAGGTAGAGTGTGTCACTCTCCAGCACTGAATACACAACGTAGAGCTCCTTTCAGCACAGACACGCAAAGACATCTTTTTTGAAAGTCCTACTTCAGGTCACTTGGAAATGTAAGGGTTTCATCGAGAACATGAAGTCAATCATGCTTTTGCAATCTGCAGCCAATAGAAATGTACTTTTGTACATACCCGTCTGAAATTCACCGCAAAATGCCCTTCTTTTCTGGTTTGTTGAAAGTTCTCAACACATTAGGAGAAAGAGCGTGTTTGAGCAAGAGTGATGCAGTGTGCGTTTTCCTGGATTTCAAGTGATTTGGGAAACAGAGTCCCTAGTTTTCCACATGGTCTAAGAAACAACATGAGGCTTGCAAGAGATTGAAACAGTGCATCCCAAAACGTATTCCAGCAGCGAAAAGACACGTTTCTACAAAGACTTTGAAGGAGCAAGCAAAAGACTAGTGGCTGAGTGTTCTTTCAGAGAGAAACACATGCTTTTCATCCTTATGCAGTGAGTTTTGTGCCAGGAATTCATATGCATTTTGTTCGGTGCAGAATGTAGCTCCCTGCTCGGGAGTTGTGTCATAGAAGCACCTTTCCTGAAGGAGCTTATTGCAACATTCATTGTTTGGCTAAGTTCTTTAGGGGTGGTTTTGGAAGGTCTTTCAACTTTGGCCAAATCCCGCTTCGTACGAAATGTTTTCACAGCGCTGTTTCCAAGTGTCCACAAAATGCTGCTGCTTGAAACTGTCCACATGCACATCTCCCTTACTGGTTTGTTCGTTTCACTACCTGGATTTTGGTTTCCTCTTCTTTCTTTGAAATGACAAGCCTTCTTTCTGCACGCTACACACACCTTGTAGCAGTTTCAGTTGGAAGCATGTTGGTGCTATCAAAACGCTGTGTAACCTAGGTAGAGTGTGTCATTCTCCAGCACTGAATACACAACGTAGAGCTCCTTTTAGCACAGACACGCAAACACATCTTTTTGTGAAAGTCCTGCTTCAGGTCACTTGGAAATGTAAGGGTTTCATCGAGAACATGAAGTCAATCATGCTTTTGCACTCTGCAAGCAATAGAAATGTACTTTTGTACATAGCCGTCTGAATTTCACCGCAAAATGCCCTTCTTTTCTGGTTTGTTGAAAGTTCTCAACATATTAGGAGAAAGAGCGTGTTTGAGCAGGAGTGATGCTGTGCGTTTTCCTGGATTTCAATTGATTTGGGAAACATACTCCTTATTTTTCCGCATGGTCTAAGAAAGAACATGAGGCTTGCAAGAGATTGAAACAATGCATCCCAAAACGTATTCCAGTAGCGAAAACACACGTTTCTACAAAGACTTTGAAGGAGCAAGCAAAAGCCTAGTGGCTGAGTGTTCTTTCAGAGAGAAACACATGCTTTTCATCCTTATGGAGTGAGTTTTGTGCCAGGAATTCATATGCATTTTGTACTGTGCAGAATGTAGCTACCTGCTCGGGAGTTGTGTCATAGAAGCACCTTTCCTGCAGGAGCTTATTGCAACATTCATTGTTTGGCTAAGTTCTTTAGGGGTGGTTTTGGAAGGTCTTTCAACTTTGGCCAAATCCCGCTTCGCACGAAGTTTTTTAACAGCGCTCTTTCCAAGTGTCCACAAAGAGCTGCTGCTTGAAACTGTCCACATGAACATCTCCCTTACTGGTGTGTTCGTTTCACTACCTGGATTTTGGTTTCCTCTTCCTTCTTTGAAATGACAAGCCTTCTTTCTGCACGCTACACACACCTTGTAGCAGTTTCAGTTTGAAGCATTTTGGTGCTCTCAAAACGCTGTGTAACCTAGGTAGAGTGTGTCACTCGCCAGTACTGAATACACAACGTAGAGTCCTTTCACCACAGTCACGCAAACACATCTTTTTGAGAAAGTCCTACTTCAGGTCACTTGGAAATGTAAGGGTTTCATCGAGAACATGAAGTCAATCATGCTTTTGCACTCTGCATCCAATAGAAATGTACTTTTGTACATATCCGTCTGAATTTCACCGCAAAATGCCCTTCTTTTCTGGTTTGTTGAATGTTCTCAACACATTAGGAGAAAGAGCGTGTTTGAGCAAGAGTGATGCAGTGTGCGTTTTCCTGGATTTCAAGTGATTTGGGAAACAGAGTCCCTAGTTTTCCACATGGTCTAAGAAACAACATGAGGCTTGCAAGAGATTGAAACAGTGCATCTCAAAACGTATTCCAGCAGCGAAAAGACACGTTTCTACAAAGACTTTGAAGAAGCAAGCCAAAGACTAGTGGCTGAGTGTTCTTTCAGAGAGAAACACATGCTTTTCATCCTTATGCAGTGAGTTTTGTGCCAGGAATTCATATGCATTTTGTTCGGTGCAGAATGTAGCTCCCTGCTCGGGAGTTGTGTCATAGAAGCACCTTTCCTGAAGGAGCTTATTGCAACATTCATTGTTTGGCTAAGTTCTTTAGGGGTGGTTTTGGAAGGTCTTTCAACTTTGGCCAAATCCCGCTTCGTACGAAATGTTTTCACAGCGCTGTTTCCAAGTGTCCACAAAATGCTGCTGCTTGAAACTGTCCACATGCACATCTCCCTTACTGGTTTGTTCGTTTCACTACCTGGATTTTGGTTTCCTCTTCCTTCTTTGAAATGACAAGCCTTCTTTCTGCACGCTACACACACCTTGTAGCAGTTTCAGTTTGAAGCATTTTGGTGCTCTCAAAACGCTGTGTAACCTAGGTAGAGTGTGTCACTCGCCAGTACTGAATACACAACGTAGAGTCCTTTCACCACAGTCACGCAAACACATCTTTTTGAGAAAGTCCTACTTCAGGTCACTTGGAAATGTAAGGGTTTCATCGAGAACATGAAGTCAATCATGCTTTTGCACTCTGCATCCAATAGAAATGTACTTTTGTACATATCCGTCTGAATTTCACCGCAAAATGCCCTTCTTTTCTGGTTTGTTGAATGTTCTCAACACATTAGGAGAAAGAGCGTGTTTGAGCAAGAGTGATGCAGAGTGCGTTTTCCTGGATTTCAAGTGATTTGGGAAACAGAGTCCCTAGTTTTCCACATGGTCTAAGAAACAACATGAGGCTTGCAAGAGATTGAAACAGTGCATCCCAAAACGTATTCCAGCAGCGAAAAGACACGTTTCTACAAAGACTTTGAAGGAGCAAGCAAAAGACTAGTGGCTGAGTGTTCTTTCAGAGAGAAACACATGCTTTTCATCCTTATGCAGTGAGTTTTGTGCCAGGAATTCATATGCATTTTGTTCGGTGCAGAATGTAGCTCCCTGCTCGGGAGTTGTGTCATAGAAGCACCTTTCCTGAAGGAGCTTATTGCAACATTCATTGTTTGGCTAAGTTTTTTAGGGGTGGTTTTGGAAGGTCTTTCAACTTTGGCCAAATCCCGCTTCGTACGAAATGTTTTCACAGCGCTGTTTCCAAGTGTCCACAAAATGCTGCTGCTTGAAACTGTCCACATGCACATCTCCCTTACTGGTTTGTTCGTTTCACTACCTGGATTTTGGTTTCCTCTTCTTTCTTTGAAATGACAAGCCTTCTTTCTGCACGCTACACACACCTTGTAGCAGTTTCAGTTGGAAGCATGTTGGTGCTATCAAAACGCTGTGTAACCTAGGTAGAGTGTGTCACTCTCCAGCACTGAATACACAACGTAGAGCTCCTTTTAGCACAGACACGCAAACACATCTTTTTGTGAAAGTCCTACTTCAGGTCACTTGGAAATGTAAGGGTTTCATCGAGAACATTAAGTCAATCATGCTTTTGCAATCTGCAGCCAATAGGAATGTACTTTTGTACATACCCGTCTGAATTTCACCGCAAAATGCCCTTCTTTTCTGGTTTGTTGAAAGTTCTCAACACATTAGGAGAAAGAGCGTGTTTGAGCAAGAGTGATGCAGTGTGCGTTTTCCTGGATTTCAAGTGATTTGGGAAACATACTCCTTATTTTTCCACATTGCGTAAGAAGCAACATGAGGCTTGCAAGAGATTGAAACAATGCATCCCATAACGTATTCCAGCAGCGAAAACACACGTTTCTACAAAGACTTTGAAGGAGCAAGCAAAAGCCTAGTGGCTGAGTGTTCTTTCAGAGAGAAACACATGCTTCTCATCCTTATGGAGTGAGTTTTGTGCAAGGAATTCATATGCATTTTGTACTGTGCAGAATGTAGCTACCTGCTCGGGAGTTGTGTCATAGAGGCACCTTTGCTGCAGGAGCTTATTGCAACATTCATTGTTTGGCTAAGTTCTTTAGGGGTGGTTTTGGAAGGTCTTTCAACTTTGGCCAAATCCCGCATCGTAGGAAATTTTTTAACAGCGCTCTTTCCAAGTGTCCACAAAGAGCTGCTGCTTGAAGCTGTCCACATGCACATCTCCCTAACTGGTGTGTTCGTTTCACTACCTGGATTTTGTTTTCCTCTTCCTTCTATGAAATGACAAGCCTTCTTTCTGCACGCTACACACACCTTGTAGCAGTTTCAGTTTGAAGCATGTTGGTGCTCTCAAAACGCTGTGTAACCTAGGTAGAGTGTGTCACTCTCCAGCACTGAATACACAACGTAGAGCTCCTTTTACCACAGACACGCAAAGACATCTTTTTTGAAAATCCTACTTCAGGTCACTTGTAAATGTAAGGGTTTCATCGAGAACATGAAGTCAATAATGCTTTTGCACTCTGCAACCAATAGAAATGTACTTTTGTACATACCCGTCTGAGTTTCACCGCAAAATGCCCTTCTTTTCTGGTTTGTTGAAAGTTCTCAACACATTAGGAGAAAGAGAGTGTTTGAGCAAGAGTGATGCAGTGTGCGTTCCTGGATTTCAAGTGATTTGGGAAACATAGTCCCTATATTTCCACATTGTGTAAGAAACAACATGAGGCTTGCAAGAGATTGAAACAGTGCATCCCAAAACGTATTCCAGCAGTGAAAACACACGTTTCTACAAAGACTTTGAAGGAGCAAGCAAAAGCCTAGTGGCTGAGTGTTCTTTCAGAGAGAAACACATGCTTTTCATCCTTATGGAGTGAGTTTTGTGCCAGGAATTCATATGCATTTTGTACTGTGCAGAATGTAGCTACCTGCTCGGGAGTTGTGTCATAGAAGCACCTTTCCTGCAGGAGGTTATTGCAACATTCATTGTTTGGCTAAGTTCTTTAGGGGTGGTTTTGGAAGGTCTTTCAACTTTGGCCAAATCCCGCTTCGCACGAAGTTTTTTAACAGCGCTCTTTCCAAATGTCCACAAAGAGCTGCTGCTTGAAACTGTCCACATGCACATCTCCCTTACTGGTGTGTCCGTTTCACTACCTGGATTTTGGTTTCCTCTTCTTTCTATGAACTGACAAGCCTTCTTTCTACATGCTACACACACCTTGTAGCAGTTTCAGTTTGAAGCATGTTGGTGCTCTCAAAACGCTGTGTAACCTAAGTAGAGTGTGTCACTCTCCAGCACTGAATACACAACTTAGAGCTCCTTTCACCACAGACACCCAAACACATCTTTTTGTGAAAGTCCTACTTCAGGTCACTTGGAAATGTAAGGGTTTCATCGAGAACATGAAGTCAATCATTCTTTTGCAATCTTCAGCCAATAGAAATGTAGTTTTGTACATACCCGTCTGAATTTCAGCGCAAAATGCCCTTCTTTTCTGGTTTGTTGAAAGTTCTCAACACATTAGGGGAAAGAGAGTGTTTGAGCAAGAGTGATGCAGTGTGCGTTTTCCTGGATTTCAAGTGATTTGGGAAACATACTCCTCGTTTTTCCACATGGTGTAAGAAACAACATGAGGCTTGCAAGAGATTGAAACAATGCATCCAAAAACGTATTCCAGCAGTGAAAACACACGTTTCTACAAAGACTTTGAAGGAGCAAGCAAAAGCCTAGTGGCTGAGTGTTCTCTCAGAGAGAAACACATGCTTTTCATCCTTATGGAGTGTGTTTTGAGCCAGGAATTCATATGCATTTTGTACTGTGCAGAATGTAGCTACCTGCTCGGGAGTTGTGTCATAGAAGCACCTTTGCTGCAGGAGCTTATTGCAACATTCATTGTTGGCTAAGTTCTTTAGGGGTGGTTTTGGAAGGTCTTTCAACTTTGGCCAAATCCCGCTTCGCACGAAGTTTTTTAACAGCGCTCTTTCCAAGTGTCCACAAAGAGCTGCTGCTTGAAACTGTAAACATGAACATCTCCCATACTGGTGTGCTGGTTTCACTACCTGGATTTCGCTTTCCTCTTCTTTCTTTGAAATGACAAGCCTTCTTTCTGCACGCTACACACACCTTGTAGCAGTTTCAGTTTGAAGCATGTTGGTGATCTCAAAACGCTGTGTAACCTAGGTAGAGTGTGTCACTCTCCAGCACTGAATACACAACGTAGAGCTCCTTTCAGCACAGACACGCAAAGACATCTTTTTTGAAAGTCCTACTTCAGGTCACTTGGAAATGTAAGGGTTTCATCGAGAACATGAAGTCAATCATGCTTTTGCAATCTGCAGCCAATAGAAATGTACTTTTGTACATACCCGTCTGAATTTCACCGCAAAATGCCCTTCTTTTCTGGTTTGTTGAAAGTTCTCAACACATTAGGAGAAAGAGCGTGTTTGAGCAAGAGTGATGCAGTGTGCGTTTTCCTGGATTTCAAGTGATTTGGGAAACAGAGTCCCTATTTTTCAACATGGTCTAAGAAACAACATGAGGCTTGCAAGAGATTGAAACAGTGCATCCCAAAACGTATTCCAGCAGCGAAAAGACACGTTTCTACAAAGACTTTGAAGGAGCAAGCAAAAGACTAGTGGCTGAGTGTTCTTTCAGAGAGAAACACATGCTTTTCATCCTTATGCAGTGAATTTTGTGCCAGGAATTCATATGCATTTTGTTCGGTGCAGAATGTAGCTCCCTGCTCGGGAGTTGTGTCATAGAAGCACCTTTCCTGAAGGAGCTTATTGCAACATTCATTGTTTGGCTAAGTTCTTTAGGGGTGGTTTTGGAAGGTCTTTCAACTTTGGCCAAATCCCGCTTCGTACGAAATGTTTTCACAGCGCTGTTTCCAAGTGTCCACAAAATGCTGCTGCTTGAAACTGTCCACATGCACATCTCCCTTACTGGTTTGTTCGTTTCACTACCTGGATTTTGGTTTCCTCTTCTTTCTTTGAAATGACAAGCCTTCTTTCTGCACGCTACACACACCTTGTTGCAGTTTCAGTTGGAAGCATGTTGGTGCTATCAAAACGCTGTGTAACCTAGGTAGAGTGTGTCATTCTCCAGCACTGAATACACAACGTAGAGCTCCTTTTAGCACAGACACGCAAACACATCTTTTTGTGAAAGTCCTGCTTCAGGTCACTTGGAAATGTAAGGGTTTCATCGAGAACATGAAGTCAATCATGCTTTTGCACTCTGCAAGCAATAGAAATGTACTTTTGTACATAGCCGTCTGAATTTCACCGCAAAATGCCCTTCTTTTCTGGTTTGTTGAAAGTTCTCAACATATTAGGAGAAAGAGCGTGTTTGAGCAGGAGTGATGCTGTGCTTTTTCCTGGATTTCAATTGATTTGGGAAACATACTCCTTATTTTTCCGCATGGTCTAAGAAAGAACATGAGGCTTGCAAGAGATTGAAACAATGCATCCCAAAACGTATTCCAGTAGCGAAAACACACGTTTCTACAAAGACTTTGAAGGAGCAAGCAAAAGCCTAGTGGCTGAGTGTTCTTTCAGAGAGAAACACATGCTTTTCATCCTTATGGAGTGAGTTTTGTGCCAGGAATTCATATGCATTTTGTACTGTGCAGAATGTAGCTACCTGCTCGGGAGTTGTGTCATAGAAGCACCTTTCCTGCAGGAGCTTATTGCAACATTCATTGTTTGGCTAAGTTCTTTAGGGGTGGTTTTGGAAGGTCTTTCAACTTTGGCCAAATCCCGCTTCGCACGAAGTTTTTTAACAGCGCTCTTTCCAAGTGTCCACAAAGAGCTGCTGCTTGAAACTGTCCACATGAACATCTTCCTTACTGGTGTGTTCGTTTCACTACCTGGATTTTGGTTTCCTCTTCCTTCTTTGAAATGACAAGCCTTCTTTCTGCACGCTACACACACCTTGTAGCAGTTTCAGTTTGAAGCATTTTGGTGCTCTCAAAACGCTGTGTAACCTAGGTAGAGTGTGTCACTCGCCAGTACTGAATACACAACGTAGAGTCCTTTCACCACAGTCACGCAAACACATCTTTTTGAGAAAGTCCTACTTCAGGTCACTTGGAAATGTAAGGGTTTCATCGAGAACATGAAGTCAATCATGCTTTTGCACTCTGCATCCAATAGAAATGTACTTTTGTACATATCCGTCTGAATTTCACCGCAAAATGCCCTTCTTTTCTGGTTTGTTGAATGTTCTCAACACATTAGGAGAAAGAGCGTGTTTGAGCAAGAGTGATGCAGTGTGCGTTTTCCTGGATTTCAAGTGATTTGGGAAACAGAGTCCCTAGTTTTCCACATGGTCTAAGAAACAACATGAGGCTTGCAAGAGATTGAAACAATGCATCCCAAAACGTATTACAGCAGTGAAAACATACGTTTCTACAAAGACTTTGAAGCAGCAAGCAAAAGCCTAGTGGCTGAGTGTTCTCTCAGAGAGAAAAACATGCTTTTCATCCTTATGGAGTGATTTTTTAACCAGGAATTCATATGCATTTTGTAATGTGCAAAATGTAGCTATCTGCTCGGGAGTTGTGTCATAGAAGCACCTTTCCTGCAGGAGCTTATTGCAACATTCATTGTTTGGCTAAGTTCTTTAGGGGTGGTTTTGGAAGGTCTTTCAACTTTGGCGAAATCCCGCTTCGACGAAATGTTTTCACAGCGCTGTTTCCAAGTGTCCACAAAGAGCTGCTGATTGAAACTGTCCACATGCACATCTCCCATACTGGTGTGTTCGTTTCACTACCTGGATTTTGGTTTCCTCTTCTTTCTTTGAAATGACCAGCCTTCTTTCTGCACGCTACACACACCTTGTAGCAGTTTCAGTTTGAAGCATGTTGGTGCTCTAAAAACGCTGTGTAACCTAGGTAGAGTGTGTCACTCTCCAGCAATGAATACACAACTTAGAGCTCCTTTCACCACAGACACCCAAACACATCTTTTTGTGAAAGTCCTACTTCAGGTCACTTGGAAATGTAAGGGTTTCATCGAGAACATGAAGTCAATTATGCTTTTGCACTCTGCAACCAATAGAAATGTACTTTTGTACATACCCGTCTGAATTTCACCGCAAAATGCCCTTCTTTTCTGGTTGGTTGAAAGTTCTCAACACATTAGGAGAAAGAGCGTGTTTGAGCAAGAGTGATGCAGAGTGCGTTTTCCTGGATTTCAAGTGATTTGGGAAACATACTCCTTATTTTTCCACATTGTGAAAGAAGCAACATGAGGCTTGCAAGAGATTGAAACAATGCATCCAAAAACGTATTCCAGCAGTGAAAACACACGTTTCTACAAAGACTTTGAAGGAGCAAGCAAAAGCCTAGTGGCTGAGTGTTCTTTCAGAGAGAAACACATGCTTTTCATCCTTATGGAGTGAGTTTTGTGCCAAGAATTCATATGCATTTTGTACTGTGTGAATGTAGCTACCTGCTCGGGAGTTGTGTCATAGAAGCACCTTTCCTGCAGGAGCTTATTGCAACATTCATTGTTTGGCTAAGTTCTTTAGGGGTAGTTTTGGAAGGTCTTTCAACTTTGGACAAATCCCGCTTCGCACGAAGTTTTTTAACAGCGCTCTTTCCAAGTGTCCACAAAGAGCTGCTGCTTGAAACTGTCCACATGCACATCTCCCTTACTGGTGTGTTCGTTTCACTACCAGGATTTTGGTTTCCTCTTCTTTCTTTGAAATGACAAGCCTTCTTTCTGCACGCTACACACACCTTGTAGCAGTTTCAGTTGGAAGCATGTTGGTGCTATCAAAACGCTGTGTAACCTAGGTAGAGTGTGTCACTCTCCAGCACTGAATACACAACGTAGAGCTCCTTTCACCACAGACACGCAAACACATCTTTTTGTGAAAGTCCTACTTCAGGTCACTTGGAAATGTAAGGGTTTCATCGAGAACATGAAGTCAATTATGGTTTTGCACTCTGCAACCAATAGAAATGTATTTTTGTACATACCCGTCTGAATTTCACCGCAAAATGACCTTCTTTTCTGGTTTGTTGAAAGTTCTCAACACATTAGGAGAAAGAGCGTGTTTGAGCAAGAGTGATGCAGTGTGCGTTTTCCTGGATTTCAAGTGATTTGGGAATCATACTCCTCGTTTTTCCACATGGTCTAAGAAACAACATGAGGCTTGCAAGAGATTGAAACAATGCATCCCAAAACGTATTACAGCAGTGAAAACACACGTTTCTACAAAGACTTTGAAGGAGCAAGCAAAAGCCTAGTGGCTGAGTGTTCTCTCAGAGAGAAACACATGCTTTTCATCCTTATGGAGTGATTTTTTAACCAGGAATTCATATGCATTTTGTAATGTGCAAAATGTAGCTATCTGCTCGGGAGTTGTGTCATAGAAGCACCTTTCCTGCAGGAGCTTATTGCAACATTCATTGTTTGGCTAAGTTCTTTAGGGGTGGTTTTGGAAGGTCTTTCAACTTTGGCGAAATCCCGCTTCGACGAAATGTTTTCACAGCGCTGTTTCCAAATGTCCACAAAGAGCTGCTGTTTGAAACTGTCCACATGCACATCTCCCATACTGGTGTGTTCGTTTCACTACCTGGAGTTTGGTTTCCTCTTCTTTCTTTGAAATGACCAGCCTTCTTTCTGCACGCTACACACACCTTGTAGCAGTTTCAGTTTGAAGAATGTTGGTGCTCTCAAAACGCTGTGTAACCTAGGTAGAGTGTGTCACTCTCCAGCAATGAATACACAACTTAGAGCTCCTTTCACCACAGACACCCAAACACATCTTTTTGTGAAAGTCCTACTTCAGGTCACTTGGAAATGTAAGGGTTTCATCGAGAACATGAAGTCAATTATGCTTTTGCACTCTGCAACCAATAGAAATGTACTTTTGTACATACCCGTCTGAATTTCACCGCAAAATGCCCTTCTTTTCTGGTTTGTTGAAAGTTCTCAACACATTAGGAGAAAGAGCGTGTTTGAGCAAGAGTGATGCAGAGTGCGTTTTCCTGGATTTCAAGTGATTTGGGAAACATACTCCTTATTTTTCCACATTGTGAAAGAAGCAACATGAGGCTTGCAAGAGATTGAAACAATGCATCCCAAAACGTATTCCAGCACTGAAAACACACGTTTCTACAAAGACTTTGAAGGAGCAAGCAAAAGCCTAGTGGCTGAGTGTTCTTTCAGAGAGAAACACATGCTTTTCATCCTTATGCAGTGAGTATTGTGCCAGGAATTCATATGCATTTTGTACTGTGCAGAATGTAGCTACCTGCTCGGGAGTTGTGTCATAGAAGCACCTTTCCTGCAGGAGCTTATTGCAACATTCATTGTTTGGCTAAGTTCTTTAGGGGTAGTTTTGGAAGGTCTTTCAACTTTGGCCAAATCCCGCTTCGCACGAAGTTTTTTAACAGCGCTCTTTCCAAGTGTCCACAAAGAGCTGCTGCTTGAAACTGTCCACATGCACATCTCCCTTACTGCTGTGTTCGTTTCACTACCTGGATTTTGGTTCCTCTTCTTTCTTTGAAATGACAAGCCTTCTTTCTGCACGCTACACACACCTTGTAGCAGTTTCAGTTGGAAGCATGTTGGTGCTATCAAAACGCTGTGTAACCTAGGTAGAGTGTGTCACTCTCCAGCACTGAATACACAACTTAGAGCTCCTTTCACCACAGACACGCAAACACATCTTTTTGTGAAAGTCCTACTTCAGGTCACTTGGAAATGTAAGGGTTTCATCGAGAACATGAAGTCAATTATGGTTTTGCACTCTGCAACCAATAGAAATGTATTTTTGTACATTCCCGTCTGAATTTCACCGCAAAATGCCCTTCTTTTCTGGTTTGTTGAAAGTTCTCAACACATTAGGAGAAAGAGCGTGTTTGAGCAAGAGTGATGCAGTGTGCGTTTTCCTGGATTTCAAGTGATTTGGGAAACATACTCCTTATTTTTCCACATTGTGTAAGAAGCAACATGAGGCTCGCAAGAGATTGAAACAATGCATCCCATAACGTATTCCAGCAGCGAAAACACACGTTTCTACAAAGACTTTGAAGGAGCAAGCAAAAGCCTAGTGGCTGAGTGTTCTTTCAGAGAGAAACACATGCTTCTCATCCTTATGGAGTGAGTTTTGTGCAAGGAATTCATATGCATTTTGTACTGTGCAGAATGTAGCTACCTGCTCGGGAGTTGTGTCATAGAGGCACCTTTGCTGCAGGAGCTTATTGCAACATTCATTGTTTGGCTAAGTTCTTTAGGGGTGGTTTTGGAAGGTCTTTCAACTTTGGCCAAATCCCGCATCGTAGGAAATTTTTTAACAGCGCTCTTTCCAAGTGTCCACAAAGAGCTGCTGCTTGAAGCTGTCCACATGCACATCTCCCTAACTGGTGTGTTCGTTTCAATACCTGGATTTTGTTTTCCTCTTCCTTCTATGAAATGACAAGCCTTCTTTCTGCACGCTACACACACCTTGTAGCAGTTTCAGTTTGAAGCATGTTGGTGCTCTCAAAACGCTGTGTAACCTAGGTAGAGTGTGTCACTCTCCAGCACTGAATACACAACGTAGAGCTCCTTTTACCACAGACACGCAAAGACATCTTTTTTGAAAATCCTACTTCAGGTCACTTGTAAATGTAAGGGTTTCATCGAGAACATGAAGTCAATAATGCTTTTGCACTCTGCAACCAATAGAAATGTACTTTTGTACATACCCGTCTGAGTTTCACCGCAAAATGCCCTTCTTTTCTGGTTTGTTGAAAGTTCTCAACACATTAGGAGAAAGAGAGTGTTTGAGCAAGAGTGATGCAGTGTGCGTTCCTGGATTTCAAGTGATTTGGGAAACATAGTCCCTATATTTCCACATTGTGTAAGAAACAACATGAGGCTTGCAAGAGATTGAAACAGTGCATCCCAAAACGTATTCCAGCAGTGAAAACACACGTTTCTACAAAGACTTTGAAGGAGCAAGCAAAAGCCTCGTGGCTGAGTGTTCTTTCAGAGAGAAACACATGCTTTTCATCCTTATGCAGTGAGTTTTGTGCCAGGAATTCATATGCATTTTGTTCGGTGCAGAATGTAGCTCCCTGCTCGGGAGTTGTGTCATAGAAGCACCTTTCCTGAAGGAGCTTATTGCAACATTCATTGTTTGGCTAAGTTCTTTAGGGGTGGTTTTGGAAGGTCTTTCAACTTTGGCCAAATCCCGCTTCGTACGAAATGTTTTCACAGCGCTGTTTCCAAGTGTCCACAAAATGCTGCTGCTTGAAACTGTCCACATGCACATCTCCCTTACTGGTTTGTTCGTTTCACTACCTGGATTTTGGTTTCCTCTTCTTTCTTTGAAATGACAAGCCTTCTTTCTGCACGCTACACACACCTTGTAGCAGTTTCAGTTGGAAGCATGTTGGTGCTATCAAAACGCTGTGTAACCTAGGTAGAGTGTGTCATTCTCCAGCACTGAATACACAACGTAGAGCTCCTTTTAGCACAGACACGCAAACACATCTTTTTGTGAAAGTCCTGCTTCAGGTCACTTGGAAATGTAAGGGTTTCATCGAGAACATGAAGTCAATCATGCTTTTGCACTCTGCAAGCAATAGAAATGTACTTTTGTACATAGCCGTCTGAATTTCACCGCAAAATGCCCTTCTTTTCTGGTTTGTTGAAAGTTCTCAACATATTAGGAGAAAGAGCGTGTTTGAGCAGGAGTGATGCTGTGCGTTTTCCTGGATTTCAATTGATTTGGGAAACATACTCCTTATTTTTCCGCATGGTCTAAGAAAGAACATGAGGCTTGCAAGAGATTGAAACAATGCATCCCAAAACGTATTCCAGTAGCGAAAACACACGTTTCTACAAAGACTTTGAAGGAGCAAGCAAAAGCCTAGTGGCTGAGTGTTCTTTCAGAGAGAAACACATGCTTTTCATCCTTATGGAGTGAGTTTTGTGCCAGGAATTCATATGCATTTTGTACTGTGCAGAATGTAGCTACCTGCTCGGGAGTTCTGTCATAGAAGCACCTTTCCTGCAGGAGCTTATTGCAACATTCATTGTTTGGCTAAGTTCTTTAGGGGTGGTTTTGGAAGGTCTTTCAACTTTGGCCAAATCCCGCTTCGCACGAAGTTTTTTAACAGCGCTCTTTCCAAGTGTCCACAAAGAGCTGCTGCTTGAAACTGTCCACATGAACATCTCCCTTACTGGTGTGTTCGTTTCACTACCTGGATTTTGGTTTCTTCTTCCTTCTTTGAAATGACAAGCCTTCTTTCTGCACGCTACACACACCTTGTAGCAGTTTCAGTTTGAAGCATTTTGGTGCTCTCAAAACGCTGTGTAACCTAGGTAGAATGTGTCACTCGCCAGTACTGAATACACAACGTAGAGTCCTTTCACCACAGTCACGCAAACACATCTTTTTGAGAAAGTCCTACTTCAGGTCACTTGGAAATGTAAGGGTTTCATCGAGAACATGAAGTCAATCATGCTTTTGCAATCTTCAGCCAATAGAAATGTAGTTTGGTACATACCCGTCTGAATTTCAGCGCAAAATGCCCTTCTTTTCTGGTTTGTTGAAAGTTCTCAACACATTAGGGGAAAGAGAGTGTTTGAGCAAGAGTGATGCAGTGTGCGTTTTCCTGGATTTCAAGTGATTTGGGAAACATACTCCTCGTTTTTCCACATGGTCTAAGAAACAACATGAGGCTTGCAAGAGATTGAAACAATGCATCCAAAAACGTATTCCAGCAGTGAAAACACACGTTTCTACAAAGACTTTGAAGGAGCAAGCAAAAGCCTAGTGGCTGAGTGTTCTCTCAGAGAGAAACACATGCTTTTCATCCTTATGGAGTGTGTTTTGAGCCAGGAATTCATATGCATTTTGTACTGTGCAGAATGTAGCTACCTGCTCGGGAGTTGTGTCATAGAAGCACCTTTGCTGCAGGAGCTTATTGCAACATTCATTGTTGGCTAAGTTCTTTAGGGGTGGTTTTGGAAGGTCTTTCAACTTTGGCCAAATCCCGCTTCGCACGAAGTTTTTTAACAGCGCTATTTCCAAGTGTCCACAAAGAGCTGCTGCTTGAAACTGTCCACATGCACATCTCCCATACTGGTGTGCTGGTTTCACTACCTGGATTTCCCTTTCCTCTTCTTTCTTTGAAATGACAAGCCTTCTTTCTGCACGCTACACACACCTTGTAGCAGTTTCAGTTTGAAGCATGTTGGTGATCTCAAAACGCTGTGTAACCTAGGTAGAGTGTGTCACTCTCCAGCACTGAATACACAACGTAGAGCTCCTTTCAGCACAGACACGCAAAGACATCTTTTTTGAAAGTCCTACTTCAGGTCACTTGGAAATGTAAGGGTTTCATCGAGAACATGAAGTCAATCATGCTTTTGCACTCTGCATCCAATAGAAATGTAATTTTGTACATATCCGTCTGAATTTCACCGCAAAATGCCCTTCTTTTCTGGTTTGTTGAATGTTCTCAACACATTAGGAGAAAGAGCGTGTTTGAGCAAGAGTGATGCAGTGTGCGTTTTCCTGGATTTCAAGTGATTTGGGAAACAGAGTCCCTAGTTTTCCACATGGTCTAAGAAACAACATGAGGCTTGCAAGAGATTGAAACAGTGCATCCCAAAACGTAATCCAGCAGCGAAAAGACACGTTTCTACAAAGACTTTGAAGAAGCAAGCCAAAGACTAGTGGCTGAGTGTTCTTTCAGAGAGAAACACATGCTTTTCATCCTTATGCAGTGAGTTTTGTGCCAGGAATTCATATGCATTTTGTTCGGTGCAGAATGTAGCTCCCTGCTCAGGAGTTGTGTCATAGAAGCACCTTTCCTGAAGGAGCTTATTGCAACATTCATTGTTTGGCTAAGTTCTTTAGGGGTGGTTTTGGAAGGTCTTTCAACTTTGGCCAAATCCCGCTTCGTACGAAATGTTTTCACAGCGCTGTTTCCAAGTGTCCACAAAATGCTGCTGCTTGAAACTGTCCACATGCACATCTCCCTTACTGGTTTGTTCGTTTCACTACCTGGATTTTGGTTTCCTCTTCTTTCTTTGAAATGACAAGCCTTCTTTCTGCACGCTACACACACCTTGTAGCAGTTTCAGTTGGAAGCATGTTGGTGCTATCAAAACGCTGTGTAACCTAGGTAGAGTGTGTCATTCTCCAGCACTGAATACACAACGTAGAGCTCCTTTTAGCACAGACAGGCAAACACATCTTTTTGTGAAAGTCCTGCTTCAGGTCACTTGGAAATGTAAGGGTTTCATCGAGAACATGAAGTCAATCATGCTTTTGCACTCTGCAAGCAATAGAAATGTACTTTTGTACATAGCCGTCTGAATTTCACCGCAAAATGCCCTTCTTTTCTGGTTTGTTGAATGTTCTCAACACATTAGGAGAAAGAGCGTGTTTGAGCAAGAGTGATGCAGTGTGCGTTTTCCTGGATTTCAAGTGATTTGGGAAACAGAGTCCCTAGTTTTCCACATGGTCTAAGAAACAACATGAGGCTTGCAAGAGATTGAAACAGTGCATCCCAAAACGTATTCCAGCAGCGAAAAGACACGTTTCTACAAAGACTTTGAAGGAGCAAGCAAAAGACTAGTGGCTGAGTGTTCTTTCAGAGAGAAACACATGCTTTTCATCCTTATGCAGTGAGTTTTGTGCCAGGAATTCATATGCATTTTGTTCGGTGCAGAATGTAGCTCCCTGCTCGGGAGTTGTGTCATAGAAGCACCTTTCCTGAAGGAGCTTATTGCAACATTCATTGTTTGGCTAAGTTCTTTAGGGGTGGTTTTGGAAGGTCTTTCAACTTTGGCCAAATCCCGCTTCGTACGAAATGTTTTCACAGCGCTGTTTCCAAGTGTCCACAAAATGCTGCTGCTTGAAACTGTCCACATGCACATCTCCCTTACTGGTTTGTTCGTTTCACTACCTGGATTTTGGTTTCCTCTTCTTTCTTTGAAATGACAAGCCTTCTTTCTGCACGCTACACACACCTTGTAGCAGTTTCAGTTGGAAGCATGTTGGTGCTATCAAAACGCTGTGTAACCTAGGTAGAGTGTGTCACTCTCCAGCACTGAATACACAACGTAGAGCTCCTTTTAGCACAGACACGCAAACACATCTTTTTGTGAAAGTCCTACTTCAGGTCACTTGGAAATGTAAGGGTTTCATCGAGAACATTAAGTCAATCATGCTTTTGCAATCTGCAGCCAATAGGAATGTACTTTTGTACATACCCGTCTGAATTTCACCGCAAAATGCCCTTCTTTTCTGGTTTGTTGAAAGTTCTCAACACATTAGGAGAAAGAGCGTGTTTGAGCAAGAGTGATGCAGAGTGCGTTTTCCTGGATTTCAAGTGATTTGGGAAACATACTCCTTATTTTTCCACATTGTGAAAGAAGCAACATGAGGCTTGCAAGAGATTGAAACAATGCATCCAAAAACGTATTCCAGCAGTGAAAACACACGTTTCTACAAAGACTTTGAAGGAGCAAGCAAAAGCCTAGTGGCTGAGTGTTCTTTCAGAGAGAAACACATGCTTTTCATCCTTATGGAGTGAGTTTTGTGCCAGGAATTCATATGCATTTTGTACTGTGCAGAATGTAGCTACCTGCTCGGGAGTTGTGTCATAGAAGCACCTTTCCTGCAGGAGCTTATTGCAACATTCATTGTTTGGCTAAGTTCTTTAGGGGTAGTTTTGGAAGGTCTTTCAACTTTGGCCAAATCCCGCTTCGCACGAAGTTTTTTAACAGCGCTCTTTCCAAGTGTCCACAAAGAGCTGCTGCTTGAAACTGTCCACATGCACATCTCCCTTACTGGTGTGTTCGTTTCACTACCTGGATTTTGGTTCCTCTTCTTTCTTTGAAATGACAAGCCTTCTTTCTGCACGCTACACACACCTTGTAGCAGTTTCAGTTGGAAGCATGTTGGTGCTATCAAAACGCTGTGTAACCTAGGTAGAGTGTGTCACTCTCCAGCACTGAATACACAACTTAGAGCTCCTTTCACCACAGACACGCAAACACATCTTTTTGTGAAAGTCCTACTTCAGGTCACTTGGAAATGTAAGGGTTTCATCGAGAACATGAAGTCAATTATGGTTTTGCACTCTGCAACCAATAGAAATGTATTTTTGTACATTCCCGTCTGAATTTCACCGCAAAATGCCCTTCTTTTCTGGTTTGTTGAAAGTTCTCAACACATTAGGAGAAAGAGCGTGTTTGAGCAAGAGTGATGCAGTGTGCGTTTTCCTGGATTTCAAGTGATTTGGGAAACATACTCCTTATTTTTCCACATTGTGTAAGAAGCAACATGAGGCTTGCAAGAGATTGAAACAATGCATCCCATAACGTATTCCAGCAGCGAAAACACACGTTTCTACAAAGACTTTGAAGGAGCAAGCAAAAGCCTAGTGGCTGAGTGTTCTTTCAGAGAGAAACACATGCTTCTCATCCTTATGGAGTGAGTTTTGTGCAAGGAATTCATATGCATTTTGTACTGTGCAGAATGTAGCTACCTGCTCGGGAGTTGTGTCATAGAGGCACCTTTGCTGCAGGAGCTTATTGCAACATTCATTGTTTGGCTAAGTTCTTTAGGGGTGGTTTTGGAAGGTCTTTCAACTTTGGCCAAATCCCGCATCGTAGGAAATTTTTTAACAGCGCTCTTTCCAAGTGTCCACAAAGAGCTGCTGCTTGAAGCTGTCCACATGCACATCTCCCTAACTGGTGTGTTCGTTTCAATACCTGGATTTTGTTTTCCTCTTCCTTCTATGAAATGACAAGCCTTCTTTCTGCACGCTACACACACCTTGTAGCAGTTTCAGTTTGAAGCATGTTGGTGCTCTCAAAACGCTGTGTAACCTAGGTAGAGTGTGTCACTCTCCAGCACTGAATACACAACGTAGAGCTCCTTTTACCACAGACACGCAAAGACATCTTTTTTGAAAATCCTACTTCAGGTCACTTGTAAATGTAAGGGTTTCATCGAGAACATGAAGTCAATAATGCTTTTGCACTCTGCAACCAATAGAAATGTACTTTTGTACATACCCGTCTGAGTTTCACCGCAAAATGCCCTTCTTTTCTGGTTTGTTGAAAGTTCTCAACACATTAGGAGAAAGAGAGTGTTTGAGCAAGAGTGATGCAGTGTGCGTTCCTGGATTTCAAGTGATTTGGGAAACATAGTCCCTATATTTCCACATTGTGTAAGAAACAACATGAGGCTTGCAAGAGATTGAAACAGTGCATCCCAAAACGTATTCCAGCAGTGAAAACACACGTTTCTACAAAGACTTTGAAGGAGCAAGCAAAAGCCTAGTGGCTGAGTGTTCTTTCAGAGAGAAACACAAGCTTTTCATCCTTATGGAGTGAGTTTTGTGCCAGGAATTCATATGCATTTTGTACTGTGCAGAATGTAGCTACCTGCTCGGGAGTTGTGTCATAGAAGCACCTTTCCTGCAGGAGGTTATTGCAACATTCATTGTTTGGCTAAGTTCTTTAGGGGTGGTTTTGGAAGGTCTTTCAACTTTGGCCAAATCCCGCTTCGCACGAAGTTTTTTAACAGCGCTCTTTCCAAATGTCCACAAAGAGCTGCTGCTTGAAACTGTCCACATGCACATCTCCCTTACTGGTGTGTCCGTTTCACTACCTGGATTTTGGTTTCCTCTTCTTTCTTTGAACTGACAAGCCTTCTTTCTACATGCTACACACACCTTGTAGCAGTTTCAGTTTGAAGCATGTTGGTGCTCTCAAAACGCTGTGTAACCTAGGTAGAGTGTGTCACTCTCCAGCACTGAATACACAACTTAGAGCTCCTTTCACCACAGACACCCAAACACATCTTTTTGTGAAAGTCCTACTTCAGGTCACTTGGAAATGTAAGGGTTTCATCGAGAACATGAAGTCAATCATTCTTTTGCAATCTTCAGCCAATAGAAATGTAGTTTTGTACATACCCGTCTGAATTTCAGCGCAAAATGCCCTTCTTTTCTGGTTTGTTGAAAGTTCTCAACACATTAGGGGAAAGAGAGTGTTTGAGCAAGAGTGATGCAGTGTGCGTTTTCCTGGATTTCAAGTGATTTGGGAAACATACTCCTCGTTTTTCCACATGGTCTAAGAAACAACATGAGGCTTGCAAGAGATTGAAACAATGCATCCAAAAACGTATTCCAGCAGTGAAAACACACGTTTCTACAAAGACTTTGAAGGAGCAAGCAAAAGCCTAGTGGCTGAGTGTTCTCTCAGAGAGAAACACATGCTTTTCATCCTTATGGAGTGTGTTTTGAGCCAGGAATTCATATGCATTTTGTACTGTGCAGAATGTAGCTACCTGCTCGGGAGTTGTGTCATAGAAGCACCTTTGCTGCAGGAGCTTATTGCAACATTCATTGTTGGCTAAGTTCTTTAGGGGTGGTTTTGGAAGGTCTTTCAACTTTGGCCAAATCCCGCTTCGCACGAAGTTTTTTAACAGCGCTATTTCCAAGTGTCCACAAAGAGCTGCTGCTTGAAACTGTCCACATGCACATCTCCCATACTGGTGTGCTGGTTTCACTACCTGGATTTCCCTTTCCTCTTCTTTCTTTGAAATGACAAGCCTTCTTTCTGCACGCTACACACACCTTGTAGCAGTTTCAGTTTGAAGCATGTTGGTGATCTCAAAACGCTGTGTAACCTAGGTAGAGTGTGTCACTCTCCAGCACTGAATACACAACGTAGAGCTCCTTTCAGCACAGACACGCAAAGACATCTTTTTTGAAAGTCCTACTTCAGGTCACTTGGAAATGTAAGGGTTTCATCGAGAACATGAAGTCAATCATGCTTTTGCAATCTGCAGCCAATAGAAATGTACTTTTGTACATACCCGTCTGAATTTCACCGCAAAATGCCCTTCTTTTCTGGTTTGTTGAAAGTTCTCAACACATTAGGAGAAAGAGCGTGTTTGAGCAAGAGTGATGCAGTGTGCGTTTTCCTGGATTTCAAGTGATTTGGGAAACAGAGTCCCTATTTTTCCACATGGTCTAAGAAACAACATGAGGCTTGCAAGAGATTGAAACAGTGCATCCCAAAACGTATTCCAGCAGCGAAAAGACACGTTTCTACAAAGACTTTGAAGGAGCAAGCAAAAGACTAGTGGCTGAGTGTTCTTTCAGAGAGAAACACATGCTTTTCATCCTTATGCAGTGAGTTTTGTGCCAGGAATTCATATGCATTTTGTTCGGTGCAGAATGTAGCTCCCTGCTCGGGAGTTGTGTCATAGAAGCACCTTTCCTGAAGGAGCTTATTGCAACATTCATTGTTTGGCTAAGTTCTTTAGGGGTGGTTTTGGAAGGTCTTTCAACTTTGGCCAAATCCCGCTTCGTACGAAATGTTTTCACAGCGCTGTTTCCAAGTGTCCACAAAATGCTGCTGCTTGAAACTGTCCACATGCACATCTCCCTTACTGGTTTGTTCGTTTCACTACCTGGATTTTGGTTTCCTCTTCTTTCTTTGAAATGACAAGCCTTCTTTCTGCACGCTACACACACCTTGTAGCAGTTTCAGTTGGAAGCATGTTGGTGCTATCAAAACGCTGTGTAACCTAGGTAGAGTGTGTCATTCTCCAGCACTGAATACACAACGTAGAGCTCCTTTTAGCACAGACACGCAAACACAACTTTTTGTGAAAGTCCTGCTTCAGGTCACTTGGAAATGTAAGGGTTTCATCGAGAACATGAAGTCAATCATGCTTTTGCACTCTGCAAGCAATAGAAATGTACTTTTGTACATAGCCGTCTGAATTTCACCGCAAAATGCCCTTCTTTTCTGGTTTGTTGAAAGTTCTCAACATATTAGGAGAAAGAGCGTGTTTGAGCAGGAGTGATGCTGTGCGTTTTCCTGGATTTCAATTGATTTGGGAAACATACTCCTTATTTTTCCGCATGATCTAAGAAAGAACATGAGGCTTGCAAGAGATTGAAACAATGCATCCCAAAACGTATTCCAGTAGCGAAAACACACGTTTCTACAAAGACTTTGAAGGAGCAAGCAAAAGCCTAGTGGCTGAGTGTTCTTTCAGAGAGAAACACATGCTTTTCATCCTTATGGAGTGAGTTTTGTGCCAGGAATTCATATGCATTTTGTACTGTGCAGAATGTAGCTACCTACTCGGGAGTTGTGTCATAGAAGCACCTTTCCTGCAGGAGCTTATTGCAACATTCATTGTTTGGCTAAGTTCTTTAGGGGTGGTTTTGGAAGGTCTTTCAACTTTGGCCAAATCCCGCTTCGCACGAAGTTTTTTAACAGCGCTCTTTCCAAGTGTCCACAAAGAGCTGCTGCTTGAAACTGTCCACATGAACATCTCCCTTACTGGTGTGTTCGTTTCACTACCTGGATATTGGTTTCCTCTTCCTTCTTTGAAATGACAAGCCTTCTTTCTGCACGCTACACACACCTTGTCGCAGTTTCAGTTTGAAGCATTTTGGTGCTCTCAAAACGCTGTGTAACCTAGGTAGAGTGTGTCACTCGCCAGTACTGAATACACAACGTAGAGTCCTTTCACCACAGTCACGCAAACACATCTTTTTGAGAAAGTCCTACTTCAGGTCACTTGGAAATGTAAGGGTTTCATCGAGAACATGAAGTCAATCATGCTTTTGCACTCTGCATCCAATAGAAATGTACTTTTGTACATATCCGTCTGAATTTCACCGCAAAATGCCCTTCTTTTCTGGTTTGTTGAATGTTCTCAACGCATTAGGAGAAAGAGCGTGTTTGAGCAAGAGTGATGCAGTGTGCGTTTTCCTGGATTTCAAGTGATTTGGGAAACAGAGTCCCTAGTTTTCCACATGGTCTAAGAAACAACATGAGGCTTGCAAGAGATTGAAACAGTGCATCCCAAAACGTATTCCAGCAGCGAAAAGACACGTTTCTACAAAGACTTTGAAGAAGCAAGCCAAAGACTAGTGGCTGAGTGTTCTTTCAGAGAGAAACACATGCTTTTCATCCTTATGCAGTGAGTTTTGTGCCAGGAATTCATATGCATTTTGTTCGGTGCAGAATGTAGCTCCCTGCTCGGGAGTTGTGTCATAGAAGCACCTTTCCTGAAGGAGCTTATTGCAACATTCATTGTTTGGCTAAGTTCTTTAGGGGTGGTTTTGGAAGGTCTTTCAACTTTGGCCAAATCCCGCCTCGTACGAAATGTTTTCACAGCGCTGTTTCCAAGTGTCCACAAAATGCTGCTGCTTGAAACTGTCCACATGCACATCTCCCTTACTGGTTTGTTCGTTTCACTACCTGGATTTTGGTTTCCTCTTCCTTCTTTGAAATGACAAGCCTTCTTTCTGCACGCTACACACACCTTGTAGCAGTTTCAGTTTGAAGCATTTTGGTGCTCTCAAAACGCTGTGTAACCTAGGTAGAGTGTGTCACTCGCCAGTACTGAATACACAACGTAGAGTCCTTTCACCAC
Organism: Miniopterus schreibersii; assembly: GCF_964146895.1. Classification (NCBI taxonomy): domain Eukaryota; kingdom Metazoa; phylum Chordata; class Mammalia; order Chiroptera; family Miniopteridae; genus Miniopterus; species Miniopterus schreibersii. The sequence continues at coordinate 93,570 of NW_027669825.1, read as the reverse complement.
AGTCACGCAAACACATCTTTTTGAGAAAGTCCTACTTCAGGTCACTTGGAAATGTAAGGGTTTCATCGAGAACATGAAGTCAATCATGCTTTTGCACTCTGCATCCAATAGAAATGTACTTTTGTACATATCCGTCTGAATTTCACCGCAAAATGCCCTTCTTTTCTGGTTTGTTGAATGTTCTCAACACATTAGGAGAAAGAGCGTGTTTGAGCAAGAGTGATGCAGAGTGCGTTTTCCTGGATTTCAAGTGATTTGGGAAACAGAGTCCCTAGTTTTCCACATGGTCTAAGAAACAACATGAGGCTTGCAAGAGATTGAAACAGTGCATCCCAAAACGTATTCCAGCAGCGAAAAGACACGTTTCTACAAAGACTTTGAAGGAGCAAGCAAAAGACTAGTGGCTGAGTGTTCTTTCAGAGAGAAACACATGCTTTTCATCCTTATGCAGTGAGTTTTGTGCAAGGAATTCATATGCATTTTGTTCGGTGCAGAATGTAGCTCCCTGCTCGGGAGTTGTGTCATAGAAGCACCTTTCCTGAAGGAGCTTATTGCAACATTCATTGTTTGGCTAAGTTCTTTAGGGGTGGTTTTGGAAGGTCTTTCAACTTTGGCCAAATCCCGCTTCGTACGAAATGTTTTCACAGCCCTGTTTCCAAGTGTCCACAAAATGCTGCTGCTTGAAACTGTCCACATGCACATCTCCCTTACTGGTGTGTTCGTTTCACTACCTGGATTTTGGTTTCCTCTTCTTTCTTTGAAATGACAAGCCTTCTTTCTGCACGCTACACACACCTTGTAGCAGTTTCAGTTGGAAGCATGTTGGTGCTATCAAAACGCTGTGTAACCTAGGTAGAGTGTGTCACTCTCCAGCACTGAATACACAACGTAGAGCTCCTTTTAGCACAGACACGCAAACACATCTTTTTGTGAAAGTCCTACTTCAGGTCACTTGGAAATGTAAGGGTTTCATCGAGAACATTAAGTCAATCATGCTTTTGCAATCTGCAGCCAATAGGAATGTACTTTTGCACATACCCGTCTGAATTTCACCGCAAAATGCCCTTCTTTTCTGGTTTGTTGAAAGTTCTCAACACATTAGGAGAAAGAGCGTGTTTGAGCAAGAGTGATGCAGAGTGCGTTTTCCTGGATTTCAAGTGATTTGGGAAACATACTCCTTATTTTTCCACATTGTGAAAGAAGCAACATGAGGCTTGCAAGAGATTGAAACAATGCATCCAAAAACGTATTCCAGCAGTGAAAACACACGTTTCTACAAAGACTTTGAAGGAGCAAGCAAAAGCCTAGTGGCTGAGTGTTCTTTCAGAGAGAAACACATGCTTTTCATCCTTATGGAGTGAGTTTTGTGCCAGGAATTCATATGCATTTTGTACTGTGCAGAATGTAGCTACCTGCTCGGGAGTTGTGTCATAGAAGCACCTTTCCTGCAGGAGCTTATTGCAACATTCATTGTTTGGCTAAGTTCTTTAGGGGTAGTTTTGGAAGGTCTTTCAACTTTGGCCAAATCCCGCTTCGCACGAAGTTTTTTAACAGCGCTCTTTCCAAGTGTCCACAAAGAGCTGCTGCTTGAAACTGTCCACATGCACATCTCCCTTACTGGTGTGTTCGTTTCACTACCTGGATTTTGGTTCCTCTTCTTTCTTTGAAATGACAAGCCTTCTTTCTGCACGCTACACACACCTTGTAGCAGTTTCAGTTGGAAGCATGTTGGTGCTATCAAAACGCTGTGTAACCTAGGTAGAGTGTGTCACTCTCCAGCACTGAATACACAACTTAGAGCTCCTTTCACCACAGACACGCAAACACATCTTTTTGTGAAAGTCCTACTTCAGGTCACTTGGAAATGTAAGGGTTTCATCGAGAACATGAAGTCAATTATGGTTTTGCACTCTGCAACCAATAGAAATGTATTTTTGTACATTCCCGTCTGAATTTCACCGCAAAATGCCCTTCTTTTCTGGTTTGTTGAAAGTTCTCAACACATTAGGAGAAAGAGCGTGTTTGAGCAAGAGTGATGCAGTGTGCGTTTTCCTGGATTTCAAGTGATTTGGGAAACATACTCCTTATTTTTCCACATTGTGTAAGAAGCAACATGAGGCTTGCAGGAGATTGAAACAATGCATCCAATAACGTATTCCAGCAGCGAAAACACACGTTTCTACAAAGACTTTGAAGGAGCAAGCAAAAGCCTAGTGGCTGAGTGTTCTTTCAGAGAGAAACACATGCTTCTCATCCTTATGGAGTGAGTTTTGTGCAAGGAATTCATATGCATTTTGTACTGTGCAGAATGTAGCTACCTGCTCGGGAGTTGTGTCATAGAGGCACCTTTGCTGCAGGAGCTTATTGCAACATTCATTGTTTGGCTAAGTTCTTTAGGGGTGGTTTTGGAAGGTCTTTCAACTTTGGCCAAATCCCGCATCGTAGGAAATTTTTTAACAGCGCTCTTTCCAAGTGTCCACAAAGAGCTGCTCCTTGAAGCTGTCCACATGCACATCTCCCTAACTGGTGTGTTCGTTTCACTACCTGGATTTTGTTTTCCTCTTCCTTCTATGAAATGACAAGCCTTCTTTCTGCACGCTACACACACCTTGTAGCAGTTTCAGTTTGAAGCATGTTGGTGCTCTCAAAACGCTGTGTAACCTAGGTAGAGTGTGTCACTCTCCAGCACTGAATACACAACGTAGAGCTCCTTTTACCACAGACACGCAAAGACATCTTTTTTGAAAATCCTACTTCAGGTCACTTGTAAATGTAAGGGTTTCATCGAGAACATGAAGTCAATAATGCTTTTGCACTCTGCAACCAATAGAAATGTACTTTTGTACATACCCGTCTGAGTTTCACCGCAAAATGCCCTTCTTTTCTGGTTTGTTGAAAGTTCTCAACACATTAGGAGAAAGAGAGTGTTTGAGCAAGAGTGATGCAGTGTGCGTTCCTGGATTTCAAGTGATTTGGGAAACATAGTCCCTATATTTCCACATTGTGTAAGAAACAACATGAGGCTTGCAAGAGATTGAAACAGTGCATCCCAAAACGTATTCCAGCAGTGAAAACACACGTTTCTACAAAGACTTTGAAGGAGCAAGCAAAAGCCTAGTGGCTGAGTGTTCTTTCAGAGAGAAACACATGCTTTTCATCCTTATGGAGTGAGTTTTGTGCCAGGAATTCATATGCATTTTGTACTGTGCAGAATGTAGCTACCTGCTCGGGAGTTGTGTCATAGAAGCACCTTTCCTGCAGGAGGTTATTGCAACATTCATTGTTTGGCTAAGTTCTTTAGGGGTGGTTTTGGAAGGTCTTTCAACTTTGGCCAAATCCCGCTTCGCACGAAGTTTTTTAACAGCGCTCTTTCCAAATGTCCACAAAGAGCTGCTGCTTGAAACTGTCCACATGCACATCTCCCTTACTGGTGTGTCCGTTTCACTACCTGGATTTTGGTTTCCTCTTCTTTCTTTGAACTGACAAGCCTTCTTTCTACATACTACACACACCTTGTAGCAGTTTCAGTTTGAAGCATGTTGGTGCTCTCAAAACGCTGTGTAACCTAAGTAGAGTGTGTCACTCTCCAGCACTGAATACACAACTTAGAGCTCCTTTCACCACAGACACCCAAACACATCTTTTTGTGAAAGTCCTACTTCAGGTCACTTGGAAATGTGAGGGTTTCATCGAGAACATGAAGTCAATCATTCTTTTGCAATCTTCAGCCAATAGAAATGTAGTTTTGTACATACCCGTCTGAATTTCAGCGCAAAATGCCCTTCTTTTCTGGTTTGTTGAAAGTTCTCAACACATTAGGGGAAAGAGAGTGTTTGAGCAAGAGTGATGCAGTGTGCGTTTTCCTGGATTTCAAGTGATTTGGGAAACATACTCCTCGTTTTTCCACATGGTCTAAGAAACAACATGAGGCTTGCAAGAGATTGAAACAATGCATCCAAAAACGTATTCCAGCAGTGAAAACACACGTTTCTACAAAGACTTTGAAGGAGCAAGCAAAAGCCTAGTGGCTGAGTGTTCTCTCAGAGAGAAACACATGCTTTTCATCCTTATGGAGTGTGTTTTGAGCCAGGAATTCATATGCATTTTGTACTGTGCAGAATGTAGCTACCTGCTCGGGAGTTGTGTCATAGAAGCACCTTTGCTGCAGGAGCTTATTGCAACATTCATTGTTGGCTAAGTTCTTTAGGGGTGGTTTTGGAAGGTCTTTCAACTTTGGCCAAATCCCGCTTCGCACGAAGTTTTTTAACAGCGCTATTTCCAAGTGTCCACAAAGAGCTGCTGCTTGAAACTGTCCACATGCACATCTCCCATACTGGTGTGCTGGTTTCACTACCTGGATTTCCCTTTCCTCTTCTTTCTTTGAAATGACAAGCCTTCTTTCTGCACGCTACACACACCTTGTAGCAGTTTCAGTTTGAAGCATGTTGGTGATCTCAAAACGCTGTGTAACCTAGGTAGAGTGTGTCACTCTCCAGCACTGAATACACAACGTAGAGCTCCTTTCAGCACAGACACGCAAAGACATCTTTTTTGAAAGTCCTACTTCAGGTCACTTGGAAATGTAAGGGTTTCATCGAGAACATGAAGTCAATCATGCTTTTGCAATCTGCAGCCAATAGAAATGTACTTTTGTACATACCCGTCTGAATTTCACCGCAAAATGCCCTTCTTTTCTGGTTTGTTGAAAGTTCTCAACACATTAGGAGAAAGAGCGTGTTTGAGCAAGAGTGATGCAGTGTGCGTTTTCCTGGATTTCAAGTGATTTGGGAAACAGAGTCCCTATTTTTCCACATGGTCTAAGAAACAACATGAGGCTTGCAAGAGATTGAAACAGTGCATCCCAAAACGTATTCCAGCAGCGAAAAGACACGTTTCTACAAAGACTTTGAAGGAGCAAGCAAAAGACTAGTGGCTGAGTGTTCTTTCAGAGAGAAACACATGCTTTTCATCCTTATGCAGTGAGTTTTGTGCCAGGAATTCATATGCATTTTGTTCGGTGCAGAATGTAGCTCCCTGCTCGGGAGTTGTGTCATAGAAGCACCTTTCCTGAAGGAGCTTATTGCAACATTCATTGTTTGGCTAAGTTCTTTAGGGGTGGTTTTGGAAGGTCTTTCAACTTTGGCCAAATCCCGCTTCGTACGAAATGTTTTCACAGCGCTGTTTCCAAGTGTCCACAAAATGCTGCTGCTTGAAACTGTCCACATGCACATCTCCCTTACTGGTTTGTTCGTTTCACTACCTGGATTTTGGTTTCCTCTTCTTTCTTTGAAATGACAAGCCTTCTTTCTGCACGCTACACACACCTTGTAGCAGTTTCAGTTGGAAGCATGTTGGTGCTATCAAAACGCTGTGTAACCTAGGTAGAGTGTGTCATTCTCCAGCACTGAATACACAACGTAGAGCTCCTTTTAGCACAGACACGCAAACACATCTTTTTGTGAAAGTCCTGCTTCAGGTCACTTGGAAATGTAAGGGTTTCATCGAGAACATGAAGTCAATCATGCTTTTGCACTCTGCAAGCAATAGAAATGTACTTTTGTACATAGCCGTCTGAATTTCACCACAAAATGCCCTTCTTTTCTGGTTTGTTGAAAGTTCTCAACATATTAGGAGAAAGAGCGTGTTTGAGCAGGAGTGATGCTGTGCGTTTTCCTGGATTTCAATTGATTTGGGAAACATACTCCTTATTTTTCCGCATGGTCTAAGAAAGAACATGAGGCTTGCAAGAGATTGAAACAATGCATCCCAAAACGTATTCCAGTAGCGAAAACACACGTTTCTACAAAGACTTTGAAGGAGCAAGCAAAAGCCTAGTGGCTGAGTGTTCTTTCAGAGAGAAACACATGCTTTTCATCCTTATGGAGTGAGTTTTGTGCCAGGAATTCATATGCAATTTGTACTGTGCAGAATGTAGCTACCTGCTCGGGAGTTGTGTCATAGAAGCACCTTTCCTGAAGGAGCTTATTGCAACATTCATTGTTTGGCTAAGTTCTTTAGGGGTGGTTTTGGAAGGTCTTTCAACTTTGGCCAAATCCCGCTTCGCACGAAGTTTTTTAACAGCGCTCTTTCCAAGTGTCCACAAAGAGCTGCTGCTTGAAACTGTCCACATGAACATCTCCCTTACTGGTGTGTTCGTTTCACTACCTGGATTTTGGTTTCCTCTTCTTTCTTTGAAATGACAAGCCTTCTTTCTGCACGCTACACACACCTTGTAGCAGTTTCAGTTGGAAGCATGTTGGTGCTATCAAAACGCTGTGTAACCTAGGTAGAGTGTGTCATTCTCCAGCACTGAATACACAATGTAGAGCTCCTTTTAGCACAGACACGCAAACACATCTTTTTGTGAAAGTCCTGCTTCAGGTCACTTGGAAATGTAAGGGTTTCATCGAGAACATGAAGTCAATCATGCTTTTGCACTCTGCAAGCAATAGAAATGTACTTTTGTACATAGCCGTCTGAATTTCACCGCAAAATGCCCTTCTTTTCTGGTTTGTTGAAAGTTCTCAACACATTAGGAGAAAGAGCGTGTTTGAGCAAGAGTGATGCAGAGTGCGTTTTCCTGGATTTCAAGTGATTTGGGAAACATACTCCTTATTTTTCCACATTGTGAAAGAAGCAACATGAGGCTTGCAAGAGATTGAAACAATGCATCCAAAAACGTATTCCAGCAGTGAAAACACACGTTTCTACAAAGACTTTGAAGGAGCAAGCAAAAGCCTAGTGGCTGAGTGTTCTTTCAGAGAGAAACACATGCTTTTCATCCTTATGGAGTGAGTTTTGTGCCAGGAATTCATATGCATTTTGTACTGTGCAGAATGTAGCTACCTGCTCGGGAGTTGTGTCATAGAAGCACCTTTCCTGCAGGAGCTTATTGCAACATTCATTGTTTGGCTAAGTTCTTTAGGGGTAGTTTTGGAAGGTCTTTCAACTTTGGCCAAATCCCGCTTCGCACGAAGTTTTTTAACAGCGCTCTTTCCAAGTGTCCACAAAGAGCTGCTGCTTGAAACGGTCCACATGCACATCTCCCTTACTGGTGTGTTCGTTTCACTACCTGGATTTTGGTTCCTCTTCTTTCTTTGAAATGACAAGCCTTCTTTCTGCACGCTACACACACCTTGTAGCAGTTTCAGTTGGAAGCATATTGGTGCTATCAAAACGCTGTGTAACCTAGGTAGAGTGTGTCACTCTCCAGCACTGAATACACAACTTAGAGCTCCTTTCACCACAGACACGCAAACACATCTTTTTGTGAAAGTCCTACTTCAGGTCACTTGGAAATGTAAGGGTTTCATCGAGAACATGAAGTCAATTATGGTTTTGCACTCTGCAACCAATAGAAATGTATTTTTGTACATTCCCGTCTGAATTTCACCGCAAAATGCCCTTCTTTTCTGGTTTGTTGAAAGTTCTCAACACATTAGGAGAAAGAGCGTGTTTGAGCAAGAGTGATGCAGTGTGCGTTTTCCTGGATTTCAAGTGATTTGGGAAACATACTCCTTATTTTTCCACATTGTGTAAGAAGCAACATGAGGCTTGCAAGAGATTGAAACAATGCATCCCATAACGTATTCCAGCAGCGAAAACACACGTTTCTACAAAGACTTTGAAGGAGCAAGCAAAAGCCTAGTGGCTGAGTGTTCTTTCAGAGAGAAACACATGCTTCTCATCCTTATGGAGTGAGTTTTGTGCAAGGAATTCATATGCATTTTGTACTGTGCAGAATGTAGCTACCTGCTCGGGAGTTGTGTCATAGAGGCACCTTTGCTGCAGGAGCTTATTGCAACATTCATTGTTTGGCTAAGTTCTTTAGGGGTGGTTTTGGAAGGTCTTTCAACTTTGGCCAAATCCCGCATCGTAGGAAATTTTTTAACAGCGCTCTTTCCAAGTGTCCACAAAGAGCTGCTGCTTGAAGCTGTCCACATGCAGATCTCCCTAACTGGTGTGTTCGTTTCACTACCTGGATTTTGTTTTCCTCTTCCTTCTATGAAATGACAAGCCTTCTTTCTGCACGCTACACACACCTTGTAGCAGTTTCAGTTTGAAGCATGTTGGTGCTCTCAAAACGCTGTGTAACCTAGGTAGAGTGTGTCACTCTCCAGCACTGAATACACAACGTAGAGCTCCTTTTACCACAGACACGCAAAGACATCTTTTTTGAAAATCCTACTTCAGGTCACTTGTAAATGTAAGGGTTTCATCGAGAACATGAAGTCAATAATGCTTTTGCACTCTGCAACCAATAGAAATGTACTTTTGTACATACCCGTCTGAGTTTCACCGCAAAATGCCCTTCTTTTCTGGTTTGTTGAAAGTTCTCAACACATTAGGAGAAAGAGAGTGTTTGAGCAAGAGTGATGCAGTGTGCGTTCCTGGATTTCAAGTGATTTGGGAAACATAGTCCCTATATTTCCACATTGTGTAAGAAACAACATGAGGCTTGCAAGAGATTGAAACAGTGCATCCCAAAACGTATTCCAGCAGTGAAAACACACGTTTCTACAAAGACTTTGAAGGAGCAAGCAAAAGCCTAGTGGCTGAGTGTTCTTTCAGAGAGAAACACATGCTTTTCATCCTTATGGAGTGAGTTTTGTGCCAGGAATTCATATGCATTTTGTACTGTGCAGAATGTAGCTACCTGCTCGGGAGTTGTGTCATAGAAGCACCTTTCCTGCAGGAGGTTATTGCAACATTCATTGTTTGGCTAAGTTCTTTAGGGGTGGTTTTGGAAGGTCTTTCAACTTTGGCCAAATCCCGCTTCGCACGAAGTTTTTTAACAGCGCTCTTTCCAAATGTCCACAAAGAGCTGCTGCTTGAAACTGTCCACATGCACATCTCCCTTACTGGTGTGTCCGTTTCACTACCTGGATTTTGGTTTCCTCTTCTTTCTTTGAACTGACAAGCCTTCTTTCTACATGCTACACACACCTTGTAGCAGTTTCAGTTTGAAGCATGTTGGTGCTCTCAAAACGCTGTGTAACCTAGGTAGAGTGTGTCACTCTCCAGCACTGAATACACAACTTAGAGCTCCTTTCACCACAGACACCCAAACACATCTTTTTGAGAAAGTCCTACTTCAGGTCACTTGGAAATGTAAGGGTTTCATCGAGAACATGAAGTCAATCATTCTTTTGCAATCTTCAGCCAATAGAAATGTAGTTTTGTACATACCCGTCTGAATTTCAGCGCAAAATGCCCTTCTTTTCTGGTTTGTTGAAAGTTCTCAACACATTAGGGGAAAGAGAGTGTTTGAGCAAGAGTGATGCAGTGTGCGTTTTCCTGGATTTCAAGTGATTTGGGAAACATACTCCTCGTTTTTCCACATGGTCTAAGAAACAACATGAGGCTTGCAAGAGATTGAAACAATGCATCCAAAAACGTATTCCAGCAGTGAAAACACACGTTTCTACAAAGACTTTGAAGGAGCAAGCAAAAGCCTAGTGGCTGAGTGTTCTCTCAGAGAGAAACACATGCTTTTCATCCTTATGGAGTGTGTTTTGAGCCAGGAATTCATATGCATTTTGTACTGTGCAGAATGTAGCTACCTGCTCGGGAGTTGTGTCATAGAAGCACCTTTGCTGCAGGAGCTTATTGCAACATTCATTGTTGGCTAAGTTCTTTAGGGGTGGTTTTGGAAGGTCTTTCAACTTTGGCCAAATCCCGCTTCGCACGAAGTTTTTTAACAGCGCTATTTCCAAGTGTCCACAAAGAGCTGCTGCTTGAAACTGTCCACATGCACATCTCCCATACTGGTGTGCTGGTTTCACTACCTGGATTTCCCTTTCCTCTTCTTTCTTTGAAATGACAAGCCTTCTTTCTGCACGCTACACACACCTTGTAGCAGTTTCAGTTTGAAGCATGTTGGTGCTCTCAAAACGCTGTGTAACCTAGGTAGAGTGTGTCACTCTCCAGCACTGAATACACAACGTAGAGCTCCTTTCAGCACAGACACGCAAAGACATCTTTTTTGAAAGTCCTACTTCAGGTCACTTGGAAATGTAAGGGTTTCATCGAGAACATGAAGTCAATCATGCTTTTGCAATCTGCAGCCAATAGAAATGTACTTTTGTACATACCCGTCTGAATTTCACCGCAAAATGCCCTTCTTTTCTGGTTTGTTGAAAGTTCTCAACACATTAGGAGAAAGAGCGTGTTTGAGCAAGAGTGATGCAGTGTGCGTTTTCCTGGATTTCAAGTGATTTGGGAAACAGAGTCCCTATTTTTCCACATGGTCTAAGAAACAACATGAGGCTTGCAAGAGATTGAAACAGTGCATCCCAAAACGTATTCCAGCAGCGAAAAGACACGTTTCTACAAAGACTTTGAAGGAGCAAGCAAAAGACTAGTGGCTGAGTGTTCTTTCAGAGAGAAACACATGCTTTTCATCCTTATGCAGTGAGTTTTGTGCCAGGAATTCATATGCATTTTGTTCGGTGCAGAATGTAGCTCCCTGCTCGGGAGTTGTGTCATAGAAGCACCTTTCCTGAAGGAGCTTATTGCAACATTCATTGTTTGGCTAAGTTCTTTAGGGGTGGTTTTGGAAGGTCTTTCAACTTTGGCCAAATCCCGCTTCGTACGAAATGTTTTCACAGCGCTGTTTCCAAGTGTCCACAAAATGCTGCTGCTTGAAACTGTCCACATGCACATCTCCCTTACTGGTGTGTTCGTTTCACTACCAGGATTTTGGTTTCCTCTTCTTTCTTTGAAATGACAAGCCTTCTTTCTGCACGCTACACACACCTTGTAGCAGTTTCAGTTGGAAGCATGTTGGTGCTATCAAAACGCTGTGTAACCTAGGTAGAGTGTGTCATTCTCCAGCACTGAATACACAACGTAGAGCTCCTTTTAGCACAGACACGCAAACACATCTTTTTGTGAAAGTCCTGCTTCAGGTCACTTGGAAATGTAAGGGTTTCATCGAGAACATGAAGTCAATCATGCTTTTGCACTCTGCAAGCAATAGAAATGTACTTTTGTACATACCCGTCTGAATTTCACCGAAAAATGCACTTCTTTTCTGGTTTGTTGAAAGTTCTCAACATATTAGGAGAAAGAGCGTGTTTGAGCAGGAGTGATGCTGTGCTTTTTCCTGGATTTCAATTGATTTGGGAAACATACTCCTTATTTTTCCGCATGGTCTAAGAAAGAACATGAGGCTTGCAAGAGATTGAAACAATGCATCCCAAAACGTATTCCAGTAGCGAAAACACACGTTTCTACAAAGACTTTGAAGGAGCAAGCAAAAGCCTAGTGGCTGAGTGTTCTTTCAGAGAGAAACACATGCTTTTCATCCTTATGGAGTGAGTTTTGTGCCAGGAATTCATATGCATTTTGTACTGTGCAGAATGTAGCTACCTGCTCGGGAGTTGTGTCATAGAAGCACCTTTCCTGCAGGAGCTTATTGCAACATTCATTGTTTGGCTAAGTTCTTTAGGGGTGGTTTTGGAAGGTCTTTCAACTTTGGCCAAATCCCGCTTCGCACGAAGTTTTTTAACAGCGCTCTTTCCAAGTGTCCACAAAGAGCTGCTGCTTGAAACTGTCCACATGAACATCTTCCTTACTGGTGTGTTCGTTTCACTACCTGGATTTTGGTTTCCTCTTCCTTCTTTGAAATGACAAGCCTTCTTTCTGCACGCTACACACACCTTGTAGCAGTTTCAGTTTGAAGCATTTTGGTGCTCTCAAAACGCTGTGTAACCTAGGTAGAGTGTGTCACTCGCCAGTACTGAATTCACAACGTAGAGTCCTTTCATAACAGTCACGCAAACACATCTTTTTGAGAAAGTCCTACTTCAGGTCACTTGGAAATGTAAGGGTTTCATCGAGAACATGAAGTCAATCATGCTTTTGCACTCTGCATCCAATAGAAATGTACTTTTGTACATATCCGTCTGAATTTCACCGCAAAATGCCCTTCTTTTCTGGTTTGTTGAATGTTCTCAACACATTAGGAGAAAGAGCGTGTTTGAGCAAGAGTGATGCAGTGTGCGTTTTCCTGGATTTCAAGTGATTTGGGAAACAGAGTCCCTAGTTTTCCACATGGTCTAAGAAACAACATGAGGCTTGCAAGAGATTGAAACAATGCATCCCAAAACGTATTACAGCAGTGAAAACACACGTTTCTACAAAGACTTTGAAGGAGCAAGCAAAAGCCTAGTGGCTGAGTGTTCTCTCAGAGAGAAAAACATGCTTTTCATCCTTATGGAGTGATTTTTTTACCAGGAATTCATATGCATTTTGTAATGTGCAAAATGTATCTATCTGCTCGGGAGTTGTGTCATAGAAGCACCTTTCCTGCAGGAGCTTATTGCAACATTCATTATTTGGCTAAGTTCTTTAGGGGTGGTTTTGGAAGGTCTTTCAACTTTGGCGAAATCCCGCTTCGACGAAATATTTTCACAGCGCTGTTTCCAAGTGTCCACAAAGAGCTGCTGATTGAAACTGTCCACATGCACATCTCCCATACTGGTGTGTTCGTTTCACTACCTGGATTTTGGTTTCCTCTTCTTTCTTTGAAATGACCAGCCTTCTTTCTGCACGCTACACACACCTTGTAGCAGTTTCAGTTTGAAGCATGTTGGTGCTCTAAAAACGCTGTGTAACCTAGGTAGAGTGTGTCACTCTCCAGCAATGAATACACAACTTAGAGCTCCTTTCACCACAGACACCCAAACACATCTTTTTGTGAAAGTCCTACTTCAGGTCACTTGGAAATGTAAGGGTTTCATCGAGAACATGAAGTCAATTATGCTTTTGCACTCTGCAACCAATAGAAATGTACTTTTGTACATACCCGTCTGAATTTCACCGCAAAATGCCCTTCTTTTCTGGTTTGTTGAAAGTTCTCAACACATTAGGAGAAAGAGCGTGTTTGAGCAAGAGTGATGCAGAGTGCGTTTTCCTGGATTTCAAGTGATTTGGGAAACATACTCCTTATTTTTCCACATTGTGAAAGAAGCAACATGAGGCTTGCAAGAGATTGAAACAATGCATCCAAAAACGTATTCCAGCAGTGAAAACACACGTTTCTACAAAGACTTTGAAGGAGCAAGCAAAAGCCTAGTGGCTGAGTGTTCTTTCAGAGAGAAACACATGCTTTTCATCCTTATGGAGTGAGTTTTGTGCCAGGAATTCATATGCATTTTGTACTGTGCAGAATGTAGCTACCTGCTCGGGAGTTGTGTCATAGAAGCACCTTTCCTGCAGGAGCTTATTGCAACATTCATTGTTTGGCTAAGTTCTTTAGGGGTAGTTTTGGAAGGTCTTTCAACTTTGGCCAAATCCCGCTTCGCACGAAGTTTTTTAACAGCGCTCTTTCCAAGTGTCCACAAAGAGCTGCTGCTTGAAACTGTCCACATGCACATCTCCCTTACTGGTGTGTTCGTTTCACTACCAGGATTTTGGTTTCCTCTTCTTTCTTTGAAATGACAAGCCTTCTTTCTGCACGCTACACACACCTTGTAGCAGTTTCAGTTGGAAGCATGTTGGTGCTATCAAAACGCTGTGTAACCTAGGTAGAGTGTGTCACTCTCCAGCACTGAATACACAACGTAGAGCTCCTTTCACCACAGACACGCAAACACATCTTTTTGTGAAAGTCCTACTTCAGGTCACTTGGAAATGTAAGGGTTTCATCGAGAACATGAAGTCAATTATGGTTTTGCACTCTGCAACCAATAGAAATGTATTTTTGTACATACCTGTCTGAATTTCACCGCAAAATGCCCTTCTTTTCTGGTTTGTTGAAAGTTCTCAAGACATTAGGAGAAAGAGCGTGTTTGAGCAAGAGTGATGCAGTGTGCGTTTTCCTGGATTTCAAGTGATTTGGGAATCATACTCCTCGTTTTTCCACATGGTCTAAGAAACAACATGAGGCTTGCAAGAGATTGAAACAATGCATCCCAAAACGTATTACAGCAGTGAAAACACACGTTTCTACAAAGACTTTGAAGGAGCAAGCAAAAGCCTAGTGGCTGAGTGTTCTCTCAGAGAGAAACACATGCTTTTCATCCTTATGGAGTGATTTTTTAACCAGGGATTCATATGCATTTTGTAATGTGCAAAATGTAGCTATCTGCTCGGGAGTTGTGTCATAGAAGCACCTTTCCTGCAGGAGCTTATTGCAACATTCATTGTTTGGCTAAGTTCTTTAGGGGTGGTTTTGGAAGGTCTTTCAACTTTGGCGAAATCCCGCTTCGACGAAATGTTTTCACAGCGCTGTTTCCAAGTGTCCACAAAGAGCTGCTGTTTGAAACTGTCCACATGCACATCTCCCATACTGGTGTGTTCGTTTCACTACCTGGATTTTGGTTTCCTCTTCTTTCTTTGAAATGACCAGGCTTCTTTCTGCACGCTACACACACCTTGTAGCAGTTTCAGTTTGAAGAATGTTGGTGCTCTCAAAACGCTGTGTAACCTAGGTAGAGTGTGTCACTCTCCAGCAATGAATACACAACTTAGAGCTCCTTTCACCACAGACACCCAAACACATCTTTTTGTGAAAGTCCTACTTCAGGTCACTTGGAAATGTAAGGGTTTCATCGAGAACATGAAGTCAATTATGCTTTTGCACTCTGCAACCAATAGAAATGTACTTTTGTACATACCCGTCTGAATTTCACCGCAAAATGCCCTTCTTTTCTGGTTTGTTGAAAGTTCTCAACACATTAGGAGAAAGAGCGTGTTTGAGCAAGAGTGATGCAGAGTGCGTTTTCCTGGATTTCAAGTGATTTGGGAAACATACTCCTTATTTTTCCACATTGTGAAAGAAGCAACATGAGGCTTGCAAGAGATTGAAACAATGCATCCCAAAACGTATTCCAGCAGTGAAAACACACGTTTCTACAAAGACTTTGAAGGAGCAAGCAAAAGCCTAGTGGCTGAGTGTTCTTTCAGAGAGAAACACATGCTTTTCATCCTTATGCAGTGAGTATTGTGCCAGGAATTCATATGCATTTTGTACTGTGCAGAATGTAGCTACCTGCTCGGGAGTTGTGTCATAGAAGCACCTTTCCTGCAGGAGGTTATTGCAACATTCATTGTTTGGCTAAGTTCTTTAGGGGTGGTTTTGGAAGGTCTTTCAACTTTGGCCAAATCCCGCTTCGCACGAAGTTTTTTAACAGCGCTCTTTCCAAATGTCCACAAAGAGCTGCTGCTTGAAACTGTCCACATGCACATCTCCCTTACTGGTGTGTCCGTTTCACTACCTGGATTTTGGTTTCCTCTTCTTTCTTTGAACTGACAAGCCTTCTTTCTACATGCTACACACACCTTGTAGCAGTTTCAGTTTGAAGCATGTTGGTGCTCTCAAAACGCTGTGTAACCTAGGTAGAGTGTGTCACTCTCCAGCACTGAATACACAACTTAGAGCTCCTTTCACCACAGACACCCAAACACATCTTTTTGAGAAAGTCCTACTTCAGGTCACTTGGAAATGTAAGGGTTTCATCGAGAACATGAAGTCAATCATGCTTTTGCACTCTGCATCCAATAGAAATGTACTTTTGTACATACCCGTCTGAGTTTCACCGCAAAATGCCCTTCTTTTCTGGTTTGTTGAAAGTTCTCAACACATTAGGAGAAAGAGAGTGTTTGAGCAAGAGTGATGCAGTGTGCGTTCCTGGATTTCAAGTGATTTGGGAAACATAGTCCCTATATTTCCACATTGTGTAAGAAACAACATGAGGCTTGCAAGAGATTGAAACAGTGCATCCCAAAACGTATTCCAGCAGTGAAAACACACGTTTCTACAAAGATTTTGAAGGAGCAAGCAAAAGCCTAGTGGCTGAGTGTTCTTTCAGAGAGAAACACATGCTTTTCATCCTTATGCAGTGAGTATTGTGCCAGGAATTCATATGCATTTTGTACTGTGCAGAATGTAGCTACCTGCTCGGGAGTTGTGTCATAGAAGCACCTTTCCTGCAGGAGGTTATTGCAACATTCATTGTTTGGCTAAATTCTTTAGGGGTGGTTTTGGAAGGTCTTTCAACTTTGGCCAAATCCCGCTTCGCACGAAGTTTTTTAACAGCGCTCTTTCCAAATGTCCACAAAGAGCTGCTGCTTGAAACTGTCCACATGCACATCTCCCTTACTGGTGTGTCCGTTTCACTACCTGGATTTTGGTTTCCTCTTCTTTCTTTGAACTGACAAGCCTTCTTTCTACATGCTACACACACCTTGTAGCAGTTTCAGTTTGAAGCATGTTGGTGCTCTCAAAACGCTGTGTAACCTAGGTAGAGTGTGTCACTCTCCAGCACTGAATACACAACTTAGAGCTCCTTTCACCACAGACACCCAAACACATCTTTTTGTGAAAGTCCTACTTCAGGTCACTTGGAAATGTAAGGGTTTCATCGAGAACATGAAGTCAATCATTCTTTTGCAATCTTCAGCCAATAGAAATGTAGTTTTGTACATACCCGTCTGAATTTCAGCGCAAAATGCCCTTCTTTTCTGGTTTGTTGAAAGTTCTCAACACATTAGGGGAAAGAGAGTGTTTGAGCAAGAGTGATGCAGTGTGCGTTTTCCTGGATTTCAAGTGATTTGGGAAACATACTCCTCGTTTTTCCACATGGTCTAAGAAACAACATGAGGCTTGCAAGAGATTGAAACAATGCATCCAAAAACGTATTCCAGCAGTGAAAACACACGTTTCTACAAACTTTGAAGGAGCAAACAAAAGCCTAGTGGCTGAGTGTTCTCTCAGAGAGAAACACATGCTTTTCATCCTTATGGAGTGTGTTTTGAGCCAGGAATTCATATGCATTTTGTACTGTGCAGAATGTAGCTACCTGCTCGGGAGTTGTGTCATAGAAGCACCTTTGCTGCAGGAGCTTATTGCAACATTCATTGTTGGCTAAGTTCTTTAGGGGTGGTTTTGGAAGGTCTTTCAACTTTGGCCAAATCCCGGTTCGCACGAAGTTTTTTAACAGCGCTATTTCCAAGTGTCCACAAAGAGCTGCTGCTTGAAACTGTCCACATGCACATCTCCCATACTGGTGTGCTGGTTTCACTACCTGGATTTCCCTTTCCTCTTCTTTCTTTGAAATGACAAGCCTTCTTTCTGCACGCTACACACACCTTGTAGCAGTTTCAGTTGGAAGCATGTTGGTGATCTCAAAACGCTGTGTAACCTAGGTAGAGTGTGTCACTCTCCAGCACTGAATACACAACGTAGAGCTCCTTTCAGCACAGACACCCAAACACATCTTTTTTGAAAGTCCTACTTCAGGTCACTTGGAAATGTAAGGGTTTCATCGAGAACATGAAGTCAATCATGCTTTTGCAATCTGCAGCCAATAGAAATGTACTTTTGTACATACCCGTCTGAATTTCACCGCAAAATGCCCTTCTTTTCTGGTTTGTTGAAAGTTCTCAACACATTAGGAGAAAGAGCGTGTTTGAGCAAGAGTGATGCAGTGTGCGTTTTCCTGGATTTCAAGTGATTTGGGAAACAGAGTCCCTATTTTTCCACATGGTCTAAGAAACAACATGAGGCTTGCAAGAGATTGAAACAGTGCATCCCAAAACGTATTCCAGCAGCGAAAAGACACGTTTCTACAAAGACTTTGAAGGAGCAAGCAAAAGACTAGTGGCTGAGTGTTCTTTCAGAGAGAAACACATGCTTTTCATCCTTATGCAGTGAGTTTTGTGCCAGGAATTCATATGCATTTTGTTCGGTGCAGAATGTAGCTCCCTGCTCGGGAGTTGTGTCATAGAAGCACCTTTCCTGAAGGAGCTTATTGCAACATTCATTGTTTGGCTAAGTTCTTTAGGGGTGGTTTTGGAAGGTCTTTCAACTTTGGCCAAATCCCGCTTCGTACGAAATGTTTTCACAGCGCTGTTTCCAAGTGTCCACAAAATGCTGCTGCTTGAAACTGTCCACATGCACATCTCCCTTACTGGTTTGTTCGTTTCACTACCTGGATTTTGGTTTCCTCTTCTTTCTTTGAAATGACAAGCCTTCTTTCTGCACGCTACACACACCTTGTAGCAGTTTCAGTTGGAAGCATGTTGGTGCTATCAAAACGCTGTGTAACCTAGGTAGAGTGTGTCACTCTCCAGCACTGAATACACAACGTAGAGCTCCTTTTAGCACAGACACGCAAACACATCTTTTTGTGAAAGTCCTGCTTCAGGTCACTTGGAAATGTAAGGGTTTCATCGAGAACATGAAGTCAATCATGCTTTTGCACTCTGCAAGCAATAGAAATGTACTTTTGTACATAGCCGTCTGAATTTCACCGCAAAATGCCCTTCTTTTCTGGTTTGTTGAAAGTTCTCAACATATTAGGAGAAAGAGCGTGTTTGAGCAGGAGTGATGCTGTGCGTTTTCCTGGATTTCAATTGATTTGGGAAACATACTCCTTATTTTTCCGAATGGTCTAAGAAAGAACATGAGGCTTGCAAGAGATTGAAACAATGCATCCCAAAACGTATTCCAGTAGCGAAAACACACGTTTCTACAAAGACTTTGAAGGAGCAAGCAAAAGCCTAGTGGCTGAGTGTTCTCTCAGAGAGAAACACATGCTTTTCATCCTTATGGAGTGAGTTTTGTGCCAGGAATTCATATGCATTTTGTACTGTGCAGAATGTAGCTACCTGCTCGGGAGTTGTGTCATAGAAGCGCCTTTCCTGCAGGAGCTTATTGCAACATTCATTGTTTGGCTAAGTTCTTTAGGGGTGGTTTTGGAAGGTCTTTCAACTTTGGCCAAATCCCGCTTCGCACGAAGTTTTTTAACAGCGCTCTTTCCAAGTGTCCACAAAGAGCTGCTGCTTGAAACTGTCCACATGAACATCTCCCTTACTGGTGTGTTCGTTTCACTACCTGGATTTTGGTTTCCTCTTCCTTCTTTGAAATGACAAGCCTTCTTTCTGCACGCTACACACACCTTGTAGCAGTTTCAGTTTGAAGCATTTTGGTGCTCTCAAAACGCTGTTTAACCTAGGTAGAGTGTGTCACTCGCCAGTACTGAATACACAACGTAGAGTCCTTTCACCACAGTCACGCAAACACATCTTTTTGAGAAAGTCCTACTTCAGGTCACTTGGAAATGTAAGGGTTTCATCGAGAACATGAAGTCAATCATGCTTTTGCACTCTGCATCCAATAGAAATGTACTTTTGTACATATCCGTCTGAATTTCACCGCAAAATGCCCTTCTTTTCTGGTTTGTTGAATGTTCTCAACACATTAGGAGAAAGAGCGTGTTTGAGCAAGAGTGATGCAGTGTGCGTTTTCCTGGATTTCAAGTGATTTGGGAAACAGAGTCCCTAGTTTTCCACATGGTCTAAGAAAGAACATGAGGCTTGCAAGAGATTGAAACAATGCATCCCAAAACGTATTACAGCAGTGAAAACACACGTTTCTACAAAGACTTTGAAGGAGCAAGCAAAAGCCTAGTGGCTGAGTGTTCTCTCAGAGAGAAAAACATGCTTTTCATCCTTATGGAGTGATTTTTTAACCAGGAATTCATATGCATTTTGTAATGTGCAAAATGTAGCTATCTGCTCGGGAGTTGTGTCATAGAAGCACCTTTCCTGCAGGAGCTTATTGCAACATTCATTGTTTGGCTAAGTTCTTTAGGGGTGGTTTTGGAAGGTCTTTCAACTTTGGCGAAATCCCGCTTCGACGAAATGTTTTCACAGCGCTGTTTCCTAGTGTCCACAAAGAGCTGCTGATTGAAACTGTCCACATGCACATCTCCCATACTGGTGTGTTCGTTTCACTACCTGGATTTTGGTTTCCTCTTCTTTCTTTGAAATGACCAGCCTTCTTTCTGCACGCTACACACACCTTGTAGCAGTTTCAGTTTGAAGCATGTTGGTGCTCTAAAAACGCTGTGTAACCTAGGTAGAGTGTGTCACTCTCCAGCAATGAATACACACCTTAGAGCTCCTTTCACCACAGACACCCAAACACATCTTTTTGTGAAAGTCCTACTTCAGGTCACTTGGAAATGTAAGGGTTTCATCGAGAACATGAAGTCAATTATGCTTTTGCACTCTGCAACCAATAGAAATGTACTTTTGTACATACCCGTCTGAATTTCACCGCAAAATGCCCTTCTTTTCTGCTTGGATGAAAGTTCTCAACACATTAGGAGAAAGAGCGTGTTTGAGCAAGAGTGATGCAGAGTGCGTTTTCCTGGATTTCAAGTGATTTGGGAAACATACTCCTTATTTTTCCACATTGTGAAAGAAGCAACATGAGGCTTGCAAGAGATTGAAACAATGCATCCAAAAACGTATTCCAGCAGAGAAAACACACGTTTCTACAAAGACTTTGAAGGAGCAAGCAAAAGCCTAGTGGCTGAGTGTTCTTTCAGAGAGAAACACATGCTTTTCATCCTTATGGAGTGAGTTTTGTGCCAGGAATTCATATGCATTTTGTACTGTGCAGAATGTAGCTACCTGCTCGGGAGTTGTGTCATAGAAGCACCTTTCCTGCAGGAGCTTACTGCAACATTCATTGTTTGGCTAAGTTCTTTAGGGGTAGTTTTGGAAGGTCTTTCAACTTTGGCCAAATCCCGCTTCGCACGAAGTTTTTTAACAGCGCTCTTTCCAAGTGTCCACAAAGAGCTGCTGCTTGAAACTGTCCACATGCACATCTCCCTTACTGGTGTGTTCGTTTCACTACCAGGATTTTGGTTTCCTCTTCTTTCTTTGAAATGACAAGCCTTCTTTCTGCACGCTACACACACCTTGTAGCAGTTTCAGTTGGAAGCATGTTGGTGCTATCAAAACGCTGTGTAACCTAGGTAGAGTGTGTCACTCTCCAGCACTGAATACACAACTTAGAGCTCCTTTCACCACAGACACGCAAACACATCTTTTTGTGAACGTCCTACTTCAGGTCACTTGGAAATGTAAGGGTTTCATCGAGAACATGAAGTCAATTATGGTTTTGCACTCTGCAACCAATAGAAATGTATTTTTGTACATACCCGTCTGAATTTCACCGCAAAATGCCCTTCTTTTCTGGTTTGTTGAAAGTTCTCAACACATTAGGAGAAAGAGCGTGTTTGAGCAAGAGTGATGCAGTGTGCGTTTTCCTGGATTTCAAGTGATTTGGGAATCATACTCCTCGTTTTTCCACATGGTCTAAGAAACAACATGAGGCTTGCAAGAGATTGAAACAATGCATCCCAAAACGTATTACAGCAGTGAAAACACACGTTTCTACAAAGACTTTGAAGGAGCAAGCAAAAGCCTAGTGGCTGAGTGTTCTCTCAGAGAGAAACACATGCTTTTCATCCTTATGGAGTGATTTTTTAACCAGGAATTCATATGCATTTTGTAATGTGCAAAATGTAGCTATCTGCTCGGGAGTTGTGTCATAGAAGCACCTTTCCTGCAGGAGCTTATTGCAACATTCATTGTTTGGCTAAGTTCTTTAGGGGTGGTTTTGGAAGGTCTTTCAACTTTGGCGAAATCCCGCTTCGACGAAATGTTTTCACAGCGCTGTTTCCAAGTGTCCACAAAGAGCTGCTGTTTGAAACAGTCCACATGCACATCTCCCATACTGGTGTGTTCGTTTCACTACCTGGATTTTGGTTTCCTCTTCTTTCTTTGAAATGACCAGCCTTCTTTCTGCACGCTACACACACCTTGTAGCAGTTTCAGTTTGAAGCATGTTGGTGCTCTCAAAACGCTGTGTAACCTAGGTAGAGTGTGTCACTCTCCAGCAATGAATACACAACTTAGAGCTCCTTTCACCACAGACACCCAAACACATCTTTTTGTGAAAGTCCTACTTCAGGTCACTTGGAAATGTAAGGGTTTCATCGAGAACATGAAGTCAATTATGCTTTTGCACTCTGCAACCAATAGAAATGTACTTTTGTACATACCCGTCTGAATTTCACCGCAAAATGCCCTTCTTTTCTGGTTTGTTGAAAGTTCTCAACACATTAGGAGAAAGAGCGTGTTTGAGCAAGAGTGATGTAGAGTGCGTTTTCCTGGATTTCAAGTGATTTGGGAAACATACTCCTTATTTTTCCACATTGTGAAAGAAGCAACATGAGGCTTGCAAGAGATTGAAACAATGCATCCAAAAACGTATTCCAGCAGTGAAAACACACGTTTCTACAAAGACTTTGAAGGAGCAAGCAAAAGCCTAGTGGCTGAGTGTTCTTTCAGAGAGAAACACATGCTTTTCATCCTTATGCAGTGAGTATTGTGCCAGGAATTCATATGCATTTTGTACTGTGCAGAATGTAGCTACCTGCTCGGGAGTTGTGTCATAGAAGCACCTTTCCTGCAGGAGGTTATTGCAACATTCATTGTTTGGCTAAGTTCTTTAGGGGTGGTTTTGGAAGGTCTTTCAACTTTGGCCAAATCCCGCTTCGCACGAAGTTTTTTAACAGCGCTCTTTCCAAATGTCCACAAAGAGCTGCTGCTTGAAACTGTCCACATGCACATCTCCCTTACTGGTGTGTCCGTTTCACTACCTGGATTTTGGTTTCCTCTTCTTTCTTTGAACTGACAAGCCTTCTTTCTACATGCTACACACACCTTGTAGCAGTTTCAGTTTGAAGCATGTTGGTGCTCTCAAAACGCTGTGTAACCTAGGTAGAGTGTGTCACTCTCCAGCACTGAATACACAACTTAGAGCTCCTTTCACCACAGACACCCAAACACATCTTTTTGAGAAAGTCCTACTTCAGGTCACTTGGAAATGTAAGGGTTTCATCGAGAACATGAAGTCAATCATGCTTTTGCACTCTGCATCCAATAGAAATGTACTTTTGTACATATCCGTCTGAATTTCACCGCAAAATGCCCTTCTTTTCTGGTTTGTTGAATGTTCTCAACACATTAGGAGAAAGAGCGTGTTTGAGCAAGAGTGATGCAGTGTGCGTTTTCCTGGATTTAAAGTGATTTGGGAATCATACTCCTCGTTTTTCCACATGGTCTAAGAAACAACATGAGGCTTGCAAGAGATTGAAACAATGCATCCCAAAACGTATTCCAGCAGCGAAAACACACGTTTCTACAAAGACTTTGAAGGAGCAAGCAAAAGCCTAGTGGCTGAGTGTTCTTTCAGAGAGAAACACATGCTTTTCATCCTTATGGAGTGAGTTTTGTGCCAGGAATTCATATGCATTTTGTACTGTGCAGAATGTAGCTACCTGCTCGGGAGTTGTGTCATAGAAGCACCTTTCCTGCAGGAGCTTATTGCAACATTCATTGTTTGGCTAAGTTCTTTAGGGGTGGTTTTGGAAGGTCTTTCAACTTTGGCCAAATCCCGCTTTGTACGAAATTTTTTCACAGCGCTGTTTCCAAGTGTCCACAAAGAGCTCCTGCTTGAAACTGTCCACATGCACATCTCCCATACTGGTGTGCTCGTTTCACTACCTGGATTTTGGTTTCCTCTTCTTTCATTGAAATGACAAGCCTTTTTTCTGCGCGTTACACACACCTTGTAGCAGTTTCAGTTTGAAGCATGTTGGTGCTCTCAAAACGCTGTGTAACCTAGGTAGAGTGTGTCACTCTCCAGCACTGAATACACAACTTAGAGCTCCTTTCACCACAGACACGCAAAGACATCTTTTTGTGAAAGTCCTACTTCAGGTCACTTGGAAATGTAAGGGTTTCATCAAGAACATGAAGTCAATCATGCTTTTGCACTCTGAAACCAATAGAAATGTACTTTTGTACATACCGTCTGAATTTCACCGGAAACTGCCCTTCTTTTCTGGTTTGTTGAAAGTTCTCAACACATTAGGAGAAAGAGCGTGTTTGAGCAAGAGTGATGCAGTGTGCGTTTTCCTGGATTTCAAGTGATTTGGGAAACATACTCCTCGTTTTTCCACATGGTCTAAGAAACAACATGAGGCTTGCAAGAGATTAAAACAATGCATCCCAAAACGTATTCCACAGAGAAAACACACGTTTCTACAAACTTTGAAGGAGCAATCAAAAGCCTAGTGGCTGAGTGTTCTTTCAGAGAGAAACACATGCTTTTCATCCTTATGGAGTGAGTTTTGTGCCAGGAATTCATATGCATTTTGTACTGTGCAGAATGTAGCTACCTGCTCGGGAGTTGTGTCATAGAAGCACCTTTCCTGCAGGAGCTTATTGCAACATTCATTGTTTGGCTAAGTTCTTTAGGGGTGGTTTTGGAAGGTCTTTCAACTTTGGCCAAATCCCGCTTTGTACGAAATTTTTTCACAGCGCTGTTTCCAAGTGTCCACAAAGAGCTGCTGCTTGAAACTGTCCACATGCACATCTCCCATACTGGTGTGTTCGTTTCACTACCTGGATTTTGGTTTCCTCTTCTTTCTTTGAAATGACAAGCCTTCTTTCTGCACGCTACACACACCTTGTAGCAGTTTCAGTTTGAAGCATGTTGGTGCTCTCAAAACGCTGTGTAACCTAGGTAGAGTGTGTCACTCTCCAGCACTGAATACACAACGTAGAGCTCCTTTCACCACAGACACGCAAAGACATCTTTTTGCGAAAGTCCTACATCAGGTCACTTGGAAATGTAAGGGTTTCATCGAGAACATGAAGTCAATCATGCTTTTGCACTCTGCAAGCAATAGAAATGTACTTTTGTACATAGCCGTCTGAATTTCACCGCAAAATGCCCTTCTTTTCTGGTTTGTTGAAAGTTCTCAACATATTAGGAGAAAGAGCGTGTTTGAGCAGGAGTGATGCTGTGCGTTTTCCTGGATTTCAATTGATTTGGGAAACATACTCCTTATTTTTCCGAATGGTCTAAGAAAGAACATGAGGCTTGCAAGAGATTGAAACAATGCATCCCAAAACGTATTCCAGTAGCGAAAACACACGTTTCTACAAAGACTTTGAAGGAGCAAGCAAAAGCCTAGTGGCTGAGTGTTCTCTCAGAGAGAAACACATGCTTTTCATCCTTATGGAGTGAGTTTTGTGCCAGGAATTCATATGCATTTTGTACTGTGCAGAATGTAGCTACCTGCTCGGAAGTTGTGTCATAGAAGCGCCTTTCCTGCAGGAGCTTATTGCAACATTCATTGTTTGGCTAAGTTCTTTAGGGGTGGTTTTGGAAGGTCTTTCAACTTTGGCCAAATCCCGCTTCGCACGAAGTT
This sequence comes from Miniopterus schreibersii, assembly GCF_964146895.1. Lineage (NCBI taxonomy): Eukaryota > Metazoa > Chordata > Mammalia > Chiroptera > Miniopteridae > Miniopterus > Miniopterus schreibersii. The sequence goes on along the minus strand of NW_027669825.1, from coordinate 68,479 downwards.
TTTTAACAGCGCTCTTTCCAAGTGTCCACAAAGAGCTGCTGCTTGAAACTGTCCACATGAACATCTCCCTTACTGGTGTGTTCGTTTCACTACCTGGATTTTGGTTTCCTCTTCCTTCTTTGAAATGACAAGCCTTCTTTCTGCACGCTACACACACCTTGTAGCAGTTTCAGTTTGAAGCATTTTGGTGCTCTCAAAACGCTGTTTAACCTAGGTAGAGTGTGTCACTCGCCAGTACTGAATACACAACGTAGAGTCCTTTCACCACAGTCACGCAAACACATCTTTTTGAGAAAGTCCTACTTCAGGTCACTTGGAAATGTAAGGGTTTCATCGAGAACATGAAGTCAATCATGCTTTTGCACTCTGCATCCAATAGAAATGTACTTTTGTACATATCCGTCTGAATTTCACCGCAAAATGCCCTTCTTTTCTGGTTTGTTGAATGTTCTCAACACATTAGGAGAAAGAGCGTGTTTGAGCAAGAGTGATGCAGTGTGCGTTTTCCTGGATTTCAAGTGATTTGGGAAACAGAGTCCCTAGTTTTCCACATGGTCTAAGAAAGAACATGAGGCTTGCAAGAGATTGAAACAATGCATCCCAAAACGTATTACAGCAGTGAAAACACACGTTTCTACAAAGACTTTGAAGGAGCAAGCAAAAGCCTAGTGGCTGAGTGTTCTCTCAGAGAGAAAAACATGCTTTTCATCCTTATGGAGTGATTTTTTAACCAGGAATTCATATGCATTTTGTAATGTGCAAAATGTAGCTATCTACTCGGGAGTTGTGTCATAGAAGCACCTTTCCTGCAGGAGCTTATTGCAACATTCATTGTTTGGCTAAGTTCTTTAGGGGTGGTTTTGGAAGGTCTTTCAACTTTGGCGAAATCCCGCTTCGACGAAATGTTTTCACAGCGCTGTTTCCTAGTGTCCACAAAGAGCTGCTGATTGAAACTGTCCACATGCACATCTCCCATACTGGTGTGTTCGTTTCACTACCTGGATTTTGGTTTCCTCTTCTTTCTTTGAAATGACCAGCCTTCTTTCTGCACGCTACACACACCTTGTAGCAGTTTCAGTTTGAAGCATGTTGGTGCTCTAAAAACGCTGTGTAACCTAGGTAGAGTGTGTCACTCTCCAGCAATGAATACACAACTTAGAGCTCCTTTCACCACAGACACCCAAACACATCTTTTTGTGAAAGTCCTACTTCAGGTCACTTGGAAATGTAAGGGTTTCATCGAGAACATGAAGTCAATTATGCTTTTGCACTCTGCAACCAATAGAAATGTACTTTTGTACATACCCGTCTGAATTTCACCGCAAAATGCCCTTCTTTTCTGCTTGGATGAAAGTTCTCAACACATTAGGAGAAAGAGCGTGTTTGAGCAAGAGTGATGCAGAGTGCGTTTTCCTGGATTTCAAGTGATTTGGGAAACATACTCCTTATTTTTCCACATTGTGAAAGAAGCAACATGAGGCTTGCAAGAGATTGAAACAATGCATCCAAAAACGTATTCCAGCAGTGAAAACACACGTTTCTACAAAGACTTTGAAGGAGCAAGCAAAAGCCTAGTGGCTGAGTGTTCTTTCAGAGAGAAACACATGCTTTTCATCCTTATGGAGTGAGTTTTGTGCCAGGAATTCATATGCATTTTGTACTGTGCAGAATGTAGCTACCTGCTCGGGAGTTGTGTCATAGAAGCACCTTTCCTGCAGGAGCTTACTGCAACATTCATTGTTTGGCTAAGTTCTTTAGGGGTAGTTTTGGAAGGTCTTTCAACTTTGGCCAAATCCCGCTTCGCACGAAGTTTTTTAACAGCGCTCTTTCCAAGTGTCCACAAAGAGCTGCTGCTTGAAACTGTCCACATGCACATCTCCCTTACTGGTGTGTTCGTTTCACTACCAGGATTTTGGTTTCCTCTTCTTTCTTTGAAATGACAAGCCTTCTTTCTGCACGCTACACACACCTTGTAGCAGTTTCAGTTGGAAGCATGTTGGTGCTATCAAAACGCTGTGTAACCTAGGTAGAGTGTGTCACTCTCCAGCACTGAATACACAACTTAGAGCTCCTTTCACCACAGACACGCAAACACATCTTTTTGTGAACGTCCTACTTCAGGTCACTTGGAAATGTAAGGGTTTCATCGAGAACATGAAGTCAATTATGGTTTTGCACTCTGCAACCAATAGAAATGTATTTTTGTACATACCCGTCTGAATTTCACCGCAAAATGCCCTTCTTTTCTGGTTTGTTGAAAGTTCTCAACACATTAGGAGAAAGAGCGTGTTTGAGCAAGAGTGATGCAGTGTGCGTTTTCCTGGATTTCAAGTGATTTGGGAATCATACTCCTCGTTTTTCCACATGGTCTAAGAAACAACATGAGGCTTGCAAGAGATTGAAACAATGCATCCCAAAACGTATTACAGCAGTGAAAACACACGTTTCTACAAAGACTTTGAAGGAGCAAGCAAAAGCCTAGTGGCTGAGTGTTCTCTCAGAGAGAAACACATGCTTTTCATCCTTATGGAGTGATTTTTTAACCAGGAATTCATATGCATTTTGTAATGTGCAAAATGTAGCTATCTGCTCGGGAGTTGTGTCATAGAAGCACCTTTCCTGCAGGAGCTTATTGCAACATTCATTGTTTGGCTAAGTTCTTTAGGGGTGGTTTTGGAAGGTCTTTCAACTTTGGCGAAATCCCGCTTCGACGAAATTTTTTCACAGCGCTGTTTCCAAGTGTCCACAAAGAGCTGCTGTTTGAAACAGTCCACATGCACATCTCCCATACTGGTGTGTTCGTTTCACTACCTGGATTTTGGTTTCCTCTTCTTTCTTTGAAATGACCAGCCTTCTTTCTGCACGCTACACACACCTTGTAGCAGTTTCAGTTTGAAGCATGTTGGTGCTCTCAAAACGCTGTGTAACCTAGGTAGAGTGTGTCACTCTCCAGCAATGAATACACAACTTAGAGCTCCTTTCACCACAGACACCCAAACACATCTTTTTGTGAAAGTCCTACTTCAGGTCACTTGGAAATGTAAGGGTTTCATCGAGAACATGAAGTCAATTATGCTTTTGCACTCTGCAACCAATAGAAATGTACTTTTGTACATACCCGTCTGAATTTCACCGCAAAATGCCCTTCTTTTCTGGTTTGTTGAAAGTTCTCAACACATTAGGAGAAAGAGCGTGTTTGAGCAAGAGTGATGTAGAGTGCGTTTTCCTGGATTTCAAGTGATTTGGGAAACATACTCCTTATTTTTCCACATTGTGAAAGAAGCAACATGAGGCTTGCAAGAGATTGAAACAATGCATCCCAAAACGTATTCCAGCAGTGAAAACACACGTTTCTACAAAGACTTTGAAGGAGCAAGCAAAAGCCTAGTGGCTGAGTGTTCTTTCAGAGAGAAACACATGCTTTTCATCCTTATGCAGTGAGTATTGTGCCAGGAATTCATATGCATTTTGTACTGTGCAGAATGTAGCTACCTGCTCGGGAGTTGTGTCATAGAAGCACCTTTCCTGCAGGAGGTTATTGCAACATTCATTGTTTGGCTAAGTTCTTTAGGGGTGGTTTTGGAAGGTCTTTCAACTTTGGCCAAATCCCGCTTCGCACGAAGTTTTTTAACAGCGCTCTTTCCAAATGTCCACAAAGAGCTGCTGCTTGAAACTGTCCACATGCACATCTCCCTTACTGGTGTGTCCGTTTCACTACCTGGATTTTGGTTTCCTCTTCTTTCTTTGAACTGACAAGCCTTCTTTCTACATGCTACACACACCTTGTAGCAGTTTCAGTTTGAAGCATGTTGGTGCTCTCAAAACGCTGTGTAACCTAGGTAGAGTGTGTCACTCTCCAGCACTGAATACACAACTTAGAGCTCCTTTCACCACAGACACCCAAACACATCTTTTTGAGAAAGTCCTACTTCAGGTCACTTGGAAATGTAAGGGTTTCATCGAGAACATGAAGTCAATCATGCTTTTGCACTCTGCATCCAATAGAAATGTACTTTTGTACATATCCGTCTGAAGTTCACCGCAAAATGCCCTTCTTTTCTGGTTTGTTGAATGTTCTCAACACATTAGGAGAAAGAGCGTGTTTGAGCAAGAGTGATGCAGTGTGCGTTTTCCTGGATTTCAAGTGATTTGGGAAACATACTCCTCGTTTTTCCACATGGTCTAAGAAACAACATGAGGCTTGCAAGAGATTAAAACAATGCATCCCAAAACGTATTCCACAGAGAAAACACACGTTTCTACAAACTTTGAAGGAGCAATCAAAAGCCTAGTGGCTGAGTGTTCTTTCAGAGAGAAACACATGCTTTTCATCCTTATGGAGTGAGTTTTGTGCCAGGAATTCATATGCATTTTGTACTGTGCAGAATGTAGCTACCTGCTCGGGAGTTGTGTCATAGAAGCACCTTTCCTGCAGGAGCTTATTGCAACATTCATTGTTTGGCTAAGTTCTTTAGGGGTGGTTTTGGAAGGTCTTTCAACTTTGGCCAAATCCCGCTTTGTACGAAATTTTTTCACAGCGCTGTTTCCAAGTGTCCACAAAGAGCTGCTGCTTGAAACTGTCCACATGCACATCTCCCATACTGGTGTGTTCGTTTCACTACCTGGATTTTGGTTTCCTCTTCTTTCTTTGAAATGACAAGCCTTCTTTCTGCACGCTACACACACCTTGTAGCAGTTTCAGTTTGAAGCATGTTGGTGCTCTCAAAACGCTGTGTAACCTAGGTAGAGTGTGTCACTCTCCAGCACTGAATACACAACGTAGAGCTCCTTTCACCACAGACACGCAAAGACATCTTTTTGCGAAAGTCCTACATCAGGTCACTTGGAAATGTAAGGGTTTCATCGAGAACATGAAGTCAATCATGCTTTTGCACTCTGCAACCAATAGAAATGTACTTTTGTACATACCCGTCTGAATTTCACCGCAAAATGCCTTTCTTTTCTGGTTTGTTGAAAGTTCTCAACACATTAGGAGAAAGAGCGTGTTTGAGCCAGAGTGATGCAGTGTGCGTTTTCCTGGATTTCAAGTGATTTGGGACACATAATCCTCGTTTTTTCACATGGTCTAAGAAACAACATGAGGCTTGCAAGAGATTGAAACAATGCATCCCAAAACGTATTCCAGCAGCGAAAACACACGTTTCTACAAAGACTTTGAAGGAGCAAGCAAAAGCCTAGTGGCTGAGTGTTCTTTCAGAGAGAAACACATGCTTTTCATCCGTATGGAGTGAGTTGTGTGCCAGGAATTCATATGCATTTTGTACTGTGCAGAATGTAGTTACCTGCTCGGGAGTTGTGTCATAGAAGCACCTTTCCTGCAGGAGCTTATTGCAACATTCATTGTTTGGCTAAGTTCTTTAGGGGTGGTTTTGGAGGTCTTTCAACTTTGGCCAAATCCAGCTTCGTACGAAATGTTTTCACAGCGCTGTTTCCAAGTGTCCACAAAGAGCTGCTGCTTGAAACTCTCCACATGCACATCTCCCATACTGGTGTGTTCGTTTCACTACCTGGATTTTGGTTTCCTCTTCTTTCTTTGAAATGACAAGCCTTCTTTCTGCACGCTACACACACCTTGTAGCAGTTTCAGTTTGAAGCATGTTGGTGCTCTCAAAACGCTGTGTAACCTAGGTAGAGTGTGTCACTCTCCAGCTTGAATACACAACGTAGAGCTCCTTTCACCACAGACACGCAAAGACATCTTTTTGTGAAAGTCCTACTTCAGGTCACTTGGAAATGTAAGGGTTTCACCGAGAACATGAAGTCAATTATGGTTTTGCACTCTGCAACCAATAGAAATGTACTTTTGTACATACCCGTCTGAATTTCACCGCAAAATGCCCTTCTTTTCTGGTTTGTTGAAAGTTCTCAACACATTAGGAGAAAGAGCGTGTTTGAGCAAGAGTGATGCAGTGTGCGTTTTCCTGGATTTCAAGTGATTTGGGAAACATACTCCTTATTTTTCCACATTGTGTAAGAAGCAACATGAGGCTTGCAAGAGATTGAAACAATGCATCCCAAAACGTATTCCAGCAGCGAAAACACACGTTTCTACAAAGACTTTGAAGGAGCAAGCAAAAGCCTAGTGGCTGAGTGTTCTTTCAGAGAGAAACACATGCTTCTCATCCTTATGGAGTGAGTTTTGTGCCAGGAATTCATATGCATTTTGTACTGTGCAGAATGTAGCTACCTGCTCGGGAGTTGTGTCATAGAAGCACCTTTCCTGCAGGAGCTTATTGCAACATTCATTGTTTGGCTAAGTTCTTTAGGGGTGGTTTTGGAAGGTCTTTCAACTTTGGCCAAATCCCGCTTTGTACGAAATTTTTTCACAGCGCTGTTTCCAAGTGTCCACAAAGAGTTGCTGCTTGAAACTGTCCACATGCACATCTCCCTTACTGGTTACTTGGTTTAACTACCTGGATATTGGTTTCCTCTTCTTTCTTTGAAATGACAAGCCTTCTTTCTGCACGCTACACACACCTTGTAGCAGTTTCAGTTTGAAGCATGTTGGTTCTATCAAAACGCTGTGTAACCTAGGTAGAGTGTGTCACTCTCCAGCAATGAATACACAACGTAGAGCTCCTTTCACCACAGACACGCAAACACAGCTTTTTGAGAAAGTCCTACTTCAGGTCACTTGGAAATGTAAGGGTTTCATCGAGAACATGAAGTCAATCATGCTTTTGCACTCTGCAAGCAATACAAATGTACTTTTGTACATACCCGTCAGATTTTCACCGCAAAATGCCCTTCTTTTCTGGTTTGTTGAAAGTTCTCAACATATTAGGAGAAAGAGCGTGTTTGAGCAGGAGTGATGCTGTGCGTTTTCCTGGATTTCAATTGATTTGGGAAACATACTCCTTATTTTTCCGCATGGTCTAAGAAACAACATGAGGCTTGCAAGAGATTGAAACAATGCATCCCAAAACGTATTCCAGCAGCGAAAACACACGTTTCTACAAAGACTTTGAAGGAGCAAGCAAAAGCCTATTGGCTGAGTGTTCTTTCAGAGAGAAACACATGCTTTTCATCCTTATGGAGTGAGTTTTGTGCCAGGAATTCATATGCATTTTGTACTGTGCAGAATGTAGCTACCTGCTCGGGAGTTGTGTCATAGAAGCACCTTTCCTGCAGGAGCTTATTGCAACATTCATTGTTTGGCTAAGTTCTTTAGGGGTGGTTTTGGAAGGTCTTTCAACTTTGGCCAAATCCCGCTTTGTACGAAATTTTTTCACAGCTCTGTTTCCAAGTGTCCACAAAGAGCTGCTGCTTGAAACTGTCCACATGCACATCTCCCATACTGGTGTGTTCGTTTCACTACCTGGATTGTGGTTTCCTCTTCTTTCTTTGAAATGACAAGCCTTCTTTCTGCACGCTACACACACCTTGTAGCAGTTTCAGTTTGAAGCATGTTGGTGCTCTCAAAAAGCTGTGTAACCTAGGTAGAGTGTGTCACTCTCCAGCACTGAATACACAACGTAGAGTCCTTTCACCACAGACACGCAAACACATTTTTTTGAGAAAGTCCTACTTAAGGTCACTTGGAAATGTAAGGGTTTCACCGAGAACATGAAGTCAATCATGCTTTTGTACTCTGCAACCAATAGAAATGTACTTTTGTACATACCCGTCTGAATTTCACCGAAAAATGCCCTTCTTTTCTGGTTTGTTGAAAGTTCTCAACACATTAGGAGAAAGAGCGTGTTTGAGCCAGAGTGATGCACTGTGCGTTTTCCTGGATTTCAAGTGATTTGGGAAACATACTCCTCGTTTTTTCACATGGTCTAAGAAACAACATGAGGCTTGCAAGAGATTGAAACAATGCATCCCAAAACGTATTCCAGCAGCGAAAACACACGTTTCTACAAAGACTTTGAAGGAGCAAGCAAAAGCCTAGTGGCTGAGTGTTCTTTCAGAGAGAAACACATGCTTTTCATCCTTATGGAGTGAGTTTTGTGCCAGGAATTCATATGCATTTTGTACTGTGCAGAATGTAGCTACCTGCTCGGGAGTTGTGTCATAGAAGCACCTTTCCTGCAGGAGCTTATTGCAACATTCATTGTTTGGCTAAGTTCTTTAGGGGTGGTTTTGGAAGGTCTTTCAACTTTGGCCAAATCCCGCTTTGTACGAAATTTTTTCACAGCGCTGTTTCCAAGTGTCCACAAAGAGCTCCTGCTTGAAACTGTCCACATGCACATCTCCCATACTGGTGTGCTCGTTTCACTACCTGGATTTTGGTTTCCTCTTCTTTCATTGAAATGACAAGCCTTTTTTCTGCGCGTTACACACACCTTGTAGCAGTTTCAGTTTGAAGCATGTTGGTGCTCTCAAAACGCTGTGTAACCTAGGTAGAGTGTGTCACTCTCCAGCACTGAATACACAACTTAGAGCTCCTTTCACCACAGACACGCAAAGACATCTTTTTGTGAAAGTCCTACTTCAGGTCACTTGGAAATGTAAGGGTTTCATCAAGAACATGAAGTCAATCATGCTTTTGCACTCTGAAACCAATAGAAATGTACTTTTGTACATACCGTCTGAATTTCACCGGAAACTGCCCTTCTTTTCTGGTTTGTTGAAAGTTATCAACACATTAGGAGAAAGAGCGTGTTTGAGCAAGAGTGATGCAGTGTGCGTTTTCCTGGATTTCAAGTGATTTGGGAAACATACTCCTCGTTTTTCCACATGGTCTAAGAAACAACATGAGGCTTGCAAGAGATTAAAACAATGCATCCCAAAACGTATTCCACAGAGAAAACACACGTTTCTACAAACTTTGAAGGAGCAATCAAAAGCCTAGTGGCTGAGTGTTCTTTCAGAGAGAAACACATGCTTTTCATCCTTATGGAGTGAGTTTTGTGCCAGGAATTCATATGCATTTTGTACTGTGCAGAATGTAGCTACCTGCTCGGGAGTTGTGTCATAGAAGCACCTTTCCTGCAGGAGCTTATTGCAACATTCATTGTTTGGCTAAGTTCTTTAGGGGTGGTTTTGGAAGGTCTTTCAACTTTGGCCAAATCCCGCTTTGTACGAAATTTTTTCACAGCTCTGTTTCCAAGTGTCCACAAAGAGCTGCTGCTTGAAACTGTCCACATGCACATCTCCCATACTGGTGTGTTCGTTTCACTACCTGGATTGTGGTTTCCTCTTCTTTCTTTGAAATGACAAGCCTTCTTTCTGCACGCTACACACACCTTGTAGCAGTTTCAGTTTGAAGCATGTTGGTGCTCTCAAAACGCTGTGTAACCTAGGTAGAGTGTGTCACTCTCCAGCACTGAATACACAACGTAGAGTCCTTTCACCACAGACACGCAAACACATCTTTTTGAGAAAGTCCTACTTAAGGTCACTTGGAAATGTAAGGGTTTCACCGAGAACATGAAGTCAATCATGCTTTTGTACTCTGCAACCAATAGAAATGTACTTTTGTACATACCCGTCTGAATTTCACCGAAAAATGCACTTCTTTTCTGGTTTGTTGAAAGTTCTCAACACATTAGGAGAAAGAGCGTGTTTGAGCCAGAGTGATGCACTGTGCGTTTTCCTGGATTTCAAGTGATTTGGGAAACATACTCCTCGTTTTTTCACATGGTCTAAGAAACAACATGAGGCTTGCAAGAGATTGAAACAATGCATCCCAAAACGTATTCTAGCAGCGAAAACACACGTTTCTACAAAGACTTTGAAGGAGCAAGCAAAAGCCTAGTGGCTGAGTGTTCTTTCAGAGAGAAACACATGCTTTTCATCCTTATGGAGTGAGTTTTGTGCCAGGAATTCATATGCATTTTGTACTGTGCAGAATGTAGCTACCTGCTCGGGAGTTGTGTCATAGAAGCACCTTTCCTGCAGGAGCTTATTGCAACATTCATTGTTTGGCTAAGTTCTTTAGGGGTGGTTTTGGAGGTCTTTCAACTTTGGCCAAATCCAGCTTCGTACGAAATGTTTTCACAGCGCTGTTTCCAAGTGTCCACAAAGAGCTGCTGCTTGAAACTCTCCACATGCACATCTCCCATACTGGTGTGTTCGTTTCACTACCTGGATTGTGGTTTCCTCTTCTTTCTTTGAAATGACAAGCCTTCTTTCTGCACGCTACACACACCTTGTAGCAGTTTCAGTTTGAAGCATGTTGGTGATCTCAAAACGCTGTGTAACCTAGGTAGAGTGTGTCACTCTCCAGCACTGAATACACAACGTAGAGCTCCTTTCTCCACAGACACGCAAAGACATCTTTTTGTGAAAGTCCTACTTCAGGTCACTTGGAAATGTAAGGGTTTCATCGAGAACATGAAGTCAATCATGCTTTTGCACTCTGCAACCAATAGAAATGTACTTTTGTACATACCCGTCTGAATTTCACCGCAAAATGCCCTTCTCTTCTGGTTTTTTGAAAGTTCTCAACACATTAGGAGAAAGAGGGTAATTGAGCAAGAGTGATGCAGTGTGCGTTTTCCTGGATTTCAAGTGATTTGGGAAACATACTCCTCCTTTTTCCACATGGTCTAAGAAACAACATGAGGCTTGCAAGAGGTTGAAACAATGCATCCCAAAACGTATTCCAGCAGCGAAAACACACGTTTCTACAAAGACTTTGAAGGAGCAAGCAAAAGCCTAGTGGCTGAGTGTTCTTTCAGAGAGAAACACATGCTTTTCATCCTTATGGAGTGAGTTTTGTGCCAGGAATTCATATGCATTTTGTACTGTGCAGAATGTAGCTACCTGCCTGGAGTTGTGTCATAGAAGCACCTTTCCTGCAGGAGCTTATTGCAACATTCATTGTTTGGCTAAGTTCTTTAGGGGTGGTTTTGGAAGGTCTTTCAACTTTGGCCAAATCCCGCTTCGTACGAAATTTTTTCACAGCGCTGTTTCCAAGTGTCCAAAAAGAGCTGCTGCTTGAAACTGTCCACATGCACATCTCCCATACTGGTGTGTTCGTTTCACTACCTGGATTTTGGTTTCTTCTTCTTTGTTTGAAATGACAAGCCTTCTTTCTGCACGCTACACACACCTTGTAGCAGTTTCAGTTTGAAGCATGTTGGTGCTCTCAAAACGCTGTGCAATCTAGCTAGAGTGTGTCACTCTCCAGCACTGCATACACTACGTAGAGCTCCTTTCACCACAGACACGCAAAGACATCTTTTTGTGAAAGTCCTACTTCAGGTCACTTGGAAATGTAAGGGTTTCATCGAGAACATGAAGTCAATCATGCTTTTGCACTCTGCAACCAATAGAAATGTACTTTTGTACATACCCGTCTGAATTTCACCGCAAAATGACCGTCTTTTCTGGTTTGTTGAAAGTTCTCAACACATTAGGAGAAAGAGGGTATTTGAGCAAGAGTGATGCAGTGTGCGTTTTCCTGGATTTCAAGTGATTTGGGAAACATACTCCTCGTTTTTCCACATGGTCTAAGAAACAACATGAGGCTTGCAAGAGGTTGAAACAATGCATCCCAAAACGTATTCCAGCAGCGAAAACACAAGTTTCTACAAAGACTTTGAAGGAGCAAGCAAAAGCCTAGTGGCTGAGTGTTCTTTCAGAGAGAAACACATGCTTTGCATCCTTATGGAGTGAGTTTTGTGCCAGGAATTCATATGCATTTTGTACTGTGCAGAATGTAGCTACCTGCTCGGGAGTTGTGTCATAGAGGCACCTTTGCTGCAGGAGCTTATTGCAACATTCATTGTTTGGCTAAGTTCTTTAGGGGTGGTTTTGGAAGGTCTTTCAACTTTGGCCAAATCCCGCTTCGTACGAAATTTTTTCACAGCGCTGTTTCCTAGTGTCCACAAAGAGCTGCTGCTTGAAACTGTCCAAATGCACATCTCCCATACTGGTGTGTTCGTTTCACTACCTGGATTTTGGTTTCCTCTTCTTTCTTTGAAATGACAAGCCTTCTTTCTGCACGCTACACACACCTTGTAGCAGTTTCAGTTTGAAGCATGTTGGTGCTCTCAAAACGCTGTGTAACCTAGGTAGAGTGTGTCACTCTCCAGCACTGAATACACAACGTAGAGCTCCTTTTAGCATAGACACGCAAAGACATCTTTTTTGAAAGTCCTACTTCAGGTCACTTGGAAATGTAAGGGTTTCATCGAGAACATGAAGTCAATCATGCTTTTGCACTCTGCAACCAATAGAAATGTACTTTTGTACATACCCGTCTGAATTTCAGCGCAAAATGCCCTTCTTTTCTGGTTTGTTGAAAGTTCTCAACACATTAGGAGAAAGAGAGTGTTTGAGCAAGAGTGATGCAGTGTGCGTTTTCCTGGATTTCAAGTGATTTGGGAAACAGAGTCCCTATTTTTCCACATTGTGTAAGAAACAACATGAGGCTTGCAAGAGATTGAAACAGTGCATCCCAAAACGTATTCCAGCAGCAAAAACACACGTTTCTACACAGACTTTGAAGGAGCAAGCAAAAGCCTAGTGGCTGAGTGTTCTTTCAGAGAGAAACACATGCTTTTCATCCTTATGGAGTGAGTTTTGTGACAGGAATTCATATGCATTTTGTAATGTGCAGAATGTAGCTACCTGCTCGGGAGTTGTGTCATAGAAGCACCTTTCCTGCAGGAGCTTATTGCAACATTCATTGTTTGGCTAAGTTCTTTAGGGGTGGTTTTGGAAGGTCTTTCAACTTTGGCCTAATCCCGCTTCGTACGAAATTTTTTCACGGCACTGTTTCCAAGTGTCCACAAAGAGCTGCTGCTTGAAACTGTCCACATGCACATCTCCCATACTGGTGTGTTCGTTTCACTACCTGGATTTTGGTTTCCTCTTCTTTCTTTGAAATGACAAGCCTTCTTTCTGCACGCTACACACACCTTGTAGCAGTTTCAGTTTGAAGCATGTTGGTGCTCTCAAAACGCTGTGTAACCTAGGTAGAGTGTGTCACTCTCCAGCACTGAATACACAACGTAGAGCTCCTTTCACCACAGACACGCAAAGACATCTTTTTGTGAAAGTCCTACTTCAGGTCACTTGGAAATGTAAGGGTTTCATCGAGAACATGAAGTCAATCATGCTTTTGCACTCTGCAACCAATAGAAATGTACTTTTGTACATACCCGTCTGAATTTCACCGCAAAATGCCCTTCTTTTCTGGTTTGTTGAAAGTTCTCAACACATTAGGAGAAAGAGAGTGTTTGAGCAAGAGTGATGCAGTGTGCGTTTTCCTGGATTTCAAGTGATTTGGGAAACAGAGTCCCTATTTTTCCACATTGTGTAAGAAACAACATGAGGCTTGCAAGAGATTGAAACAGTGCATCCCAAAACGTATTCCAGCAGCAAAAACACACGTTTCTACACAGACTTTGAAGGAGCAAGCAAAAGCCTAGTGGCTGAGTGTTCTTTCAGAGAGAAACACATGCTTTTCATCCTTATGGAGTGAGTTTTGTGCCAGGAATTCATATGCATTTTGTAATGTGCAGAATGTAGCTACCTGCTCGGGAGTTGTGTCATAGAAGCACCTTTCCTGCAGGAGTTTATTGCAACATTCATTGTTTGGCTAAGTTCTTTAGGGGTGGTTTTGGAAGGTCTTTCAACTTTGGCCAAATCCCGCTTCGTACGAAATTTTTTCACAGCGCTGTTTCCAAGTGTCCACAAAGAGCTGCTGCTTGAAACTGTCCACATGCACATCTCCCTTACTGGTGTGTTCGTTTCACTACCTGGATTTTGGTTTCCTCTTCTTTCTTTGAAATGACAAGCCTTCTTTCTGCACGCTACACACACCTTGTAGCAGTTTCAGTTTGAAGCATGTTGGTGCTCTCAAAACGCTGTGTAACCTAGGTAGAGTGTGTCACTCTCCAGCACTGAATACACAACGTAGAGCTCCTTTCACCACAGACACGCAAAGACATCTTTTTGTGAAAGTCCTACTTCAGGTCACTTGGAAATGTAAGGGTTTCATCGAGAACATGAAGTCAATCATGCTTTTGCACTCTGCAACCAATAGAAATGTACTTTTGTACATACCCGTCTGAATTTCACCGCAAAATGCCCTTCTTTTCTGGTTTGTTGAAAGTTCTCAACACATTAGGAGAAAGAGCGTGTTTGAGCAAGAGTGATGTAGTGTGCATTTTCCTGGATTTCAAGTGATTGGGAAAATATACTCCTTATATTTCCACATTGTGTAAGAAACAACATGAGGCTTGCAAGAGATTGAAACAATGCATCCCAAAACGTATTACAGCAGCGAAAACACACGTTTCTACAAAGACTTTGAAGGAGCAAGCAAAAGCCTAGTGGCTGAGTGTTCTTTCAGAGAGAAACACATGCTTTTCATCCTGATGGAGTGAGTTTTGTGCCAGGAATTCATATGCATTTTGTACTGTGCAGAATGTAGCTACCTGCTCGGGAGTTGTGTCGTAGAAGCACCATTCCTGCAGGAGCTTATTGCAACATTCTTTGTTTGGCTAAGTTCTTTAGGGGTGGTTTTGGAAGGTCTTTCAACTTTGGCCAAATCCCGCTTCTTACGAAATGTTTTCACAGCGCTGTTTCCAAGTGTCCACAAAGAGCTGCTGCTTGAAACTGTCCACATGCACATCTCCCATACTGGTGTGTTCGTTTCACTACCTGGAATTTGGTTTCCTCTTCTTTCTTTGAAATGACAAGCCTTCTTTCTGCACGCTACACACACCTTGTAGCAGTTTCAGTTTGAAGCATGTTGGTGCTCTCAAAACGCTGTGTAACCTAGGTAGAGTGTGTCACTCTCCAGCACTGAATACACAACGTAGAGCTCCTTTCACCACAGACACGCAAAGACATCTTTTTGTGAAAGTCCTACTTCAGGTCACTTGGAAATGTAAGGGTTTCATCGAGAACATGAAGTCAATTATGCTTTTGCACTCTGCAACCAATAGAAATGTACTTTTGTACATACCCGTCTGAATTTCACCGCAAAATGCCCTTCTTTTCTGGTTTGTTGAAAGTTCTCAACACATTAGGAGAAAGAGCGTGTTTGAGCAAGAGTGATGCAGAGTGCGTTTTCCTGGATTTCAAGTGATTTGGGAAACATACTCCTTATTTTTCCACATTGTGAAAGAAGCAACATGAGGCTTGCAAGAGATTGAAACAATGCATCCCAAAACGTATTCCAGCAGTGAAAACACACGTTTCTACAAAGACTTTGAAGGAGCAAGCAAAAGCCTAGTGGCTGAGTGTTCTTTCAGAGAGAAACACATGCTTTTCATCCTTATGCAGTGAGTATTGTGCCAGGAATTCATATGCATTTTGTACTGTGCAGAATGTAGCTACCTGCTCGGGAGTTGTGTCATAGAAGCACCTTTCCTGCAGGAGGTTATTGCAACATTCATTGTTTGGCTAAGTTCTTTAGGGGTGGTTTTGGAAGGTCTTTCAACTTTGGCCAAATCCCGCTTCGCACGAAGTTTTTTAACAGCGCTCTTTCCAAATGTCCACAAAGAGCTGCTGCTTGAAACTGTCCACATGCACATCTCCCTTACTGGTGTGTCCGTTTCACTACCTGGATTTTGGTTTCCTCTTCTTTCTTTGAACTGACAAGCCTTCTTTCTACATGCTACACACACCTTGTAGCAGTTTCAGTTTGAAGCATGTTGGTGCTCTCAAAACGCTGTGTAACCTAGGTAGAGTGTGTCACTCTCCAGCACTGAATACACAACTTAGAGCTCCTTTCACCACAGACACCCAAACACATCTTTTTGAGAAAGTCCTACTTCAGGTCACTTGGAAATGTAAGGGTTTCATCGAGAACATGAAGTCAATCATGCTTTTGCACTCTGCATCCAATAGAAATGTACTTTTGTACATACCCGTCTGAGTTTCACCGCAAAATGCCCTTCTTTTCTGGTTTGTTGAAAGTTCTCAACACATTAGGAGAAAGAGAGTGTTTGAGCAAGAGTGATGCAGTGTGCGTTCCTGGATTTCAAGTGATTTGGGAAACATAGTCCCTATATTTCCACATTGTGTAAGAAACAACATGAGGCTTGCAAGAGATTGAAACAGTGCATCCCAAAACGTATTCCAGCAGTGAAAACACACGTTTCTACAAAGATTTTGAAGGAGCAAGCAAAAGCCTAGTGGCTGAGTGTTCTTTCAGAGAGAAACACATGCTTTTCATCCTTATGCAGTGAGTATTGTGCCAGGAATTCATATGCATTTTGTACTGTGCAGAATGTAGCTACCTGCTCGGGAGTTGTGTCATAGAAGCACCTTTCCTGCAGGAGGTTATTGCAACATTCATTGTTTGGCTAAATTCTTTAGGGGTGGTTTTGGAAGGTCTTTCAACTTTGGCCAAATCCCGCTTCGCACGAAGTTTTTTAACAGCGCTCTTTCCAAATGTCCACAAAGAGCTGCTGCTTGAAACTGTCCACATGCACATCTCCCTTACTGGTGTGTCCGTTTCACTACCTGGATTTTGGTTTCCTCTTCTTTCTTTGAACTGACAAGCCTTCTTTCTACATGCTACACACACCTTGTAGCAGTTTCAGTTTGAAGCATGTTGGTGCTCTCAAAACGCTGTGTAACCTAGGTAGAGTGTGTCACTCTCCAGCACTGAATACACAACTTAGAGCTCCTTTCACCACAGACACCCAAACACATCTTTTTGTGAAAGTCCTACTTCAGGTCACTTGGAAATGTAAGGGTTTCATCGAGAACATGAAGTCAATCATTCTTTTGCAATCTTCAGCCAATAGAAATGTAGTTTTGTACATACCCGTCTGAATTTCAGCGCAAAATGCCCTTCTTTTCTGGTTTGTTGAAAGTTCTCAACACATTAGGGGAAAGAGAGTGTTTGAGCAAGAGTGATGCAGTGTGCGTTTTCCTGGATTTCAAGTGATTTGGGAAACATACTCCTCGTTTTTCCACATGGTCTAAGAAACAACATGAGGCTTGCAAGAGATTGAAACAATGCATCCAAAAACGTATTCCAGCAGTGAAAACACACGTTTCTACAAACTTTGAAGGAGCAAACAAAAGCCTAGTGGCTGAGTGTTCTCTCAGAGAGAAACACATGCTTTTCATCCTTATGGAGTGTGTTTTGAGCCAGGAATTCATATGCATTTTGTACTGTGCAGAATGTAGCTACCTGCTCGGGAGTTGTGTCATAGAAGCACCTTTGCTGCAGGAGCTTATTGCAACATTCATTGTTGGCTAAGTTCTTTAGGGGTGGTTTTGGAAGGTCTTTCAACTTTGGCCAAATCCCGGTTCGCACGAAGTTTTTTAACAGCGCTATTTCCAAGTGTCCACAAAGAGCTGCTGCTTGAAACTGTCCACATGCACATCTCCCATACTGGTGTGCTGGTTTCACTACCTGGATTTCCCTTTCCTCTTCTTTCTTTGAAATGACAAGCCTTCTTTCTGCACGCTACACACACCTTGTAGCAGTTTCAGTTGGAAGCATGTTGGTGATCTCAAAACGCTGTGTAACCTAGGTAGAGTGTGTCACTCTCCAGCACTGAATACACAACGTAGAGCTCCTTTCAGCACAGACACCCAAACACATCTTTTTTGAAAGTCCTACTTCAGGTCACTTGGAAATGTAAGGGTTTCATCGAGAACATGAAGTCAATCATGCTTTTGCAATCTGCAGCCAATAGAAATGTACTTTTGTACATACCCGTCTGAATTTCACCGCAAAATGCCCTTCTTTTCTGGTTTGTTGAAAGTTCTCAACACATTAGGAGAAAGAGCGTGTTTGAGCAAGAGTGATGCAGTGTGCGTTTTCCTGGATTTCAAGTGATTTGGGAAACAGAGTCCCTATTTTTCCACATGGTCTAAGAAACAACATGAGGCTTGCAAGAGATTGAAACAGTGCATCCCAAAACGTATTCCAGCAGCGAAAAGACACGTTTCTACAAAGACTTTGAAGGAGCAAGCAAAAGACTAGTGGCTGAGTGTTCTTTCAGAGAGAAACACATGCTTTTCATCCTTATGCAGTGAGTTTTGTGCCAGGAATTCATATGCATTTTGTTCGGTGCAGAATGTAGCTCCCTGCTCGGGAGTTGTGTCATAGAAGCACCTTTCCTGAAGGAGCTTATTGCAACATTCATTGTTTGGCTAAGTTCTTTAGGGGTGGTTTTGGAAGGTCTTTCAACTTTGGCCAAATCCCGCTTCGTACGAAATGTTTTCACAGCGCTGTTTCCAAGTGTCCACAAAATGCTGCTGCTTGAAACTGTCCACATGCACATCTCCCTTACTGGTTTGTTCGTTTCACTACCTGGATTTTGGTTTCCTCTTCTTTCTTTGAAATGACAAGCCTTCTTTCTGCACGCTACACACACCTTGTAGCAGTTTCAGTTGGAAGCATGTTGGTGCTATCAAAACGCTGTGTAACCTAGGTAGAGTGTGTCACTCTCCAGCACTGAATACACAACGTAGAGCTCCTTTTAGCACAGACACGCAAACACATCTTTTTGTGAAAGTCCTGCTTCAGGTCACTTGGAAATGTAAGGGTTTCATCGAGAACATGAAGTCAATCATGCTTTTGCACTCTGCAAGCAATAGAAATGTACTTTTGTACATAGCCGTCTGAATTTCACCGCAAAATGCCCTTCTTTTCTGGTTTGTTGAAAGTTCTCAACATATTAGGAGAAAGAGCGTGTTTGAGCAGGAGTGATGCTGTGCGTTTTCCTGGATTTCAATTGATTTGGGAAACATACTCCTTATTTTTCCGAATGGTCTAAGAAAGAACATGAGGCTTGCAAGAGATTGAAACAATGCATCCCAAAACGTATTCCAGTAGCGAAAACACACGTTTCTACAAAGACTTTGAAGGAGCAAGCAAAAGCCTAGTGGCTGAGTGTTCTCTCAGAGAGAAACACATGCTTTTCATCCTTATGGAGTGAGTTTTGTGCCAGGAATTCATATGCATTTTGTACTGTGCAGAATGTAGCTACCTGCTCGGGAGTTGTGTCATAGAAGCGCCTTTCCTGCAGGAGCTTATTGCAACATTCATTGTTTGGCTAAGTTCTTTAGGGGTGGTTTTGGAAGGTCTTTCAACTTTGGCCAAATCCCGCTTCGCACGAAGTTTTTTAACAGCGCTCTTTCCAAGTGTCCACAAAGAGCTGCTGCTTGAAACTGTCCACATGAACATCTCCCTTACTGGTGTGTTCGTTTCACTACCTGGATTTTGGTTTCCTCTTCCTTCTTTGAAATGACAAGCCTTCTTTCTGCACGCTACACACACCTTGTAGCAGTTTCAGTTTGAAGCATTTTGGTGCTCTCAAAACGCTGTTTAACCTAGGTAGAGTGTGTCACTCGCCAGTACTGAATACACAACGTAGAGTCCTTTCACCACAGTCACGCAAACACATCTTTTTGAGAAAGTCCTACTTCAGGTCACTTGGAAATGTAAGGGTTTCATCGAGAACATGAAGTCAATCATGCTTTTGCACTCTGCATCCAATAGAAATGTACTTTTGTACATATCCGTCTGAATTTCACCGCAAAATGCCCTTCTTTTCTGGTTTGTTGAATGTTCTCAACACATTAGGAGAAAGAGCGTGTTTGAGCAAGAGTGATGCAGTGTGCGTTTTCCTGGATTTCAAGTGATTTGGGAAACAGAGTCCCTAGTTTTCCACATGGTCTAAGAAAGAACATGAGGCTTGCAAGAGATTGAAACAATGCATCCCAAAACGTATTACAGCAGTGAAAACACACGTTTCTACAAAGACTTTGAAGGAGCAAGCAAAAGCCTAGTGGCTGAGTGTTCTCTCAGAGAGAAAAACATGCTTTTCATCCTTATGGAGTGATTTTTTAACCAGGAATTCATATGCATTTTGTAATGTGCAAAATGTAGCTATCTGCTCGGGAGTTGTGTCATAGAAGCACCTTTCCTGCAGGAGCTTATTGCAACATTCATTGTTTGGCTAAGTTCTTTAGGGGTGGTTTTGGAAGGTCTTTCAACTTTGGCGAAATCCCGCTTCGACGAAATGTTTTCACAGCGCTGTTTCCTAGTGTCCACAAAGAGCTGCTGATTGAAACTGTCCACATGCACATCTCCCATACTGGTGTGTTCGTTTCACTACCTGGATTTTGGTTTCCTCTTCTTTCTTTGAAATGACCAGCCTTCTTTCTGCACGCTACACACACCTTGTAGCAGTTTCAGTTTGAAGCATGTTGGTGCTCTAAAAACGCTGTGTAACCTAGGTAGAGTGTGTCACTCTCCAGCAATGAATACACACCTTAGAGCTCCTTTCACCACAGACACCCAAACACATCTTTTTGTGAAAGTCCTACTTCAGGTCACTTGGAAATGTAAGGGTTTCATCGAGAACATGAAGTCAATTATGCTTTTGCACTCTGCAACCAATAGAAATGTACTTTTGTACATACCCGTCTGAATTTCACCGCAAAATGCCCTTCTTTTCTGCTTGGATGAAAGTTCTCAACACATTAGGAGAAAGAGCGTGTTTGAGCAAGAGTGATGCAGAGTGCGTTTTCCTGGATTTCAAGTGATTTGGGAAACATACTCCTTATTTTTCCACATTGTGAAAGAAGCAACATGAGGCTTGCAAGAGATTGAAACAATGCATCCAAAAACGTATTCCAGCAGAGAAAACACACGTTTCTACAAAGACTTTGAAGGAGCAAGCAAAAGCCTAGTGGCTGAGTGTTCTTTCAGAGAGAAACACATGCTTTTCATCCTTATGGAGTGAGTTTTGTGCCAGGAATTCATATGCATTTTGTACTGTGCAGAATGTAGCTACCTGCTCGGGAGTTGTGTCATAGAAGCACCTTTCCTGCAGGAGCTTACTGCAACATTCATTGTTTGGCTAAGTTCTTTAGGGGTAGTTTTGGAAGGTCTTTCAACTTTGGCCAAATCCCGCTTCGCACGAAGTTTTTTAACAGCGCTCTTTCCAAGTGTCCACAAAGAGCTGCTGCTTGAAACTGTCCACATGCACATCTCCCTTACTGGTGTGTTCGTTTCACTACCAGGATTTTGGTTTCCTCTTCTTTCTTTGAAATGACAAGCCTTCTTTCTGCACGCTACACACACCTTGTAGCAGTTTCAGTTGGAAGCATGTTGGTGCTATCAAAACGCTGTGTAACCTAGGTAGAGTGTGTCACTCTCCAGCACTGAATACACAACTTAGAGCTCCTTTCACCACAGACACGCAAACACATCTTTTTGTGAACGTCCTACTTCAGGTCACTTGGAAATGTAAGGGTTTCATCGAGAACATGAAGTCAATTATGGTTTTGCACTCTGCAACCAATAGAAATGTATTTTTGTACATACCCGTCTGAATTTCACCGCAAAATGCCCTTCTTTTCTGGTTTGTTGAAAGTTCTCAACACATTAGGAGAAAGAGCGTGTTTGAGCAAGAGTGATGCAGTGTGCGTTTTCCTGGATTTCAAGTGATTTGGGAATCATACTCCTCGTTTTTCCACATGGTCTAAGAAACAACATGAGGCTTGCAAGAGATTGAAACAATGCATCCCAAAACGTATTACAGCAGTGAAAACACACGTTTCTACAAAGACTTTGAAGGAGCAAGCAAAAGCCTAGTGGCTGAGTGTTCTCTCAGAGAGAAACACATGCTTTTCATCCTTATGGAGTGATTTTTTAACCAGGAATTCATATGCATTTTGTAATGTGCAAAATGTAGCTATCTGCTCGGGAGTTGTGTCATAGAAGCACCTTTCCTGCAGGAGCTTATTGCAACATTCATTGTTTGGCTAAGTTCTTTAGGGGTGGTTTTGGAAGGTCTTTCAACTTTGGCGAAATCCCGCTTCGACGAAATGTTTTCACAGCGCTGTTTCCAAGTGTCCACAAAGAGCTGCTGTTTGAAACAGTCCACATGCACATCTCCCATACTGGTGTGTACGTTTCACTACCTGGATTTTGGTTTCCTCTTCTTTCTTTGAAATGACCAGCCTTCTTTCTGCACGCTACACACACCTTGTAGCAGTTTCAGTTTGAAGCATGTTGGTGCTCTCAAAACGCTGTGTAACCTAGGTAGAGTGTGTCACTCTCCAGCAATGAATACACAACTTAGAGCTCCTTTCACCACAGACACCCAAACACATCTTTTTGTGAAAGTCCTACTTCAGGTCACTTGGAAATGTAAGGGTTTCATCGAGAACATGAAGTCAATTATGCTTTTGCACTCTGCAACCAATAGAAATGTACTTTTGTACATACCCGTCTGAATTTCACCGCAAAATGCCCTTCTTTTCTGGTTTGTTGAAAGTTCTCAACACATTAGGAGAAAGAGCGTGTTTGAGCAAGAGTGATGTAGAGTGCGTTTTCCTGGATTTCAAGTGATTTGGGAAACATACTCCTTATTTTTCCACATTGTGAAAGAAGCAACATGAGGCTTGCAAGAGATTGAAACAATGCATCCCAAAACGTATTCCAGCAGTGAAAACACACGTTTCTACAAAGACTTTGAAGGAGCAAGCAAAAGCCTAGTGGCTGAGTGTTCTTTCAGAGAGAAACACATGCTTTTCATCCTTATGCAGTGAGTATTGTGCCAGGAATTCATATGCATTTTGTACTGTGCAGAATGTAGCTACCTGCTCGGGAGTTGTGTCATAGAAGCACCTTTCCTGCAGGAGGTTATTGCAACATTCATTGTTTGGCTAAGTTCTTTAGGGGTGGTTTTGGAAGGTCTTTCAACTTTGGCCAAATCCCGCTTCGCACGAAGTTTTTTAACAGCGCTCTTTCCAAATGTCCACAAAGAGCTGCTGCTTGAAACTGTCCACATGCACATCTCCCTTACTGGTGTGTCCGTTTCACTACCTGGATTTTGGTTTCCTCTTCTTTCTTTGAACTGACAAGCCTTCTTTCTACATGCTACACACACCTTGTAGCAGTTTCAGTTTGAAGCATGTTGGTGCTCTCAAAACGCTGTGTAACCTAGGTAGAGTGTGTCACTCTCCAGCACTGAATACACAACTTAGAGCTCCTTTCACCACAGACACCCAAACACATCTTTTTGAGAAAGTCCTACTTCAGGTCACTTGGAAATGTAAGGGTTTCATCGAGAACATGAAGTCAATCATGCTTTTGCACTCTGCTTCCAATAGAAATGTACTTTTGTACATATCCGTCTGAATTTCACCGCAAAATGCCCTTCTTTTCTGGTTTGTTGAATGTTCTCAACACATTAGGAGAAAGAGCGTGTTTGAGCAAGAGTGATGCAGTGTGCGTTTTCCTGGATTTAAAGTGATTTGGGAATCATACTCCTCGTTTTTCCACATGGTCTAAGAAACAACATGAGGCTTGCAAGAGATTGAAACAATGCATCCCAAAACGTATTCCAGCAGCGAAAACACACGTTTCTACAAAGACTTTGAAGGAGCAAGCAAAAGCCTAGTGGCTGAGTGTTCTTTCAGAGAGAAACACATGCTTTTCATCCTTATGGAGTGAGTTTTGTGCCAGGAATTCATATGCATTTTGTACTGTGCAGAATGTAGCTACCTGCTCGGGAGTTGTGTCATAGAAGCACCTTTCCTGCAGGAGCTTATTGCAACATTCATTGTTTGGCTAAGTTCTTTAGGGGTGGTTTTGGAAGGTCTTTCAACTTTGGCCAAATCCCGCTTTGTACGAAATTTTTTCACAGCGCTGTTTCCAAGTGTCCACAAAGAGCTCCTGCTTGAAACTGTCCACATGCACATCTCCCATACTGGTGTGCTCGTTTCACTACCTGGATTTTGGTTTCCTCTTCTTTCATTGAAATGACAAGCCTTTTTTCTGCGCGTTACACACACCTTGTAGCAGTTTCAGTTTGAAGCATGTTGGTGCTCTCAAAACGCTGTGTAACCTAGGTAGAGTGTGTCACTCTCCAGCACTGAATACACAACTTAGAGCTCCTTTCACCACAGACACGCAAAGACATCTTTTTGTGAAAGTCCTACTTCAGGTCACTTGGAAATGTAAGGGTTTCATCAAGAACATGAAGTCAATCATGCTTTTGCACTCTGAAACCAATAGAAATGTACTTTTGTACATACCGTCTGAATTTCACCGGAAACTGCCCTTCTTTTCTGGTTTGTTGAAAGTTCTCAACACATTAGGAGAAAGAGCGTGTTTGAGCAAGAGTGATGCAGTGTGCGTTTTCCTGGATTTCAAGTGATTTGGGAAACATACTCCTCGTTTTTCCACATGGTCTAAGAAACAACATGAGGCTTGCAAGAGATTAAAACAATGCATCCCAAAACGTATTCCACAGAGAAAACACACGTTTCTACAAACTTTGAAGGAGCAATCAAAAGCCTAGTGGCTGAGTGTTCTTTCAGAGAGAAACACATGCTTTTCATCCTTATGGAGTGAGTTTTGTGCCAGGAATTCATATGCATTTTGTACTGTGCAGAATGTAGCTACCTGCTCGGGAGTTGTGTCATAGAAGCACCTTTCCTGCAGGAGCTTATTGCAACATTCATTGTTTGGCTAAGTTCTTTAGGGGTGGTTTTGGAAGGTCTTTCAACTTTGGCCAAATCCCGCTTTGTACGAAATTTTTTCACAGCGCTGTTTCCAAGTGTCCACAAAGAGCTGCTGCTTGAAACTGTCCACATGCACATCTCCCATACTGGTGTGTTCGTTTCACTACCTGGATTTTGGTTTCCTCTTCTTTCTTTGAAATGACAAGCCTTCTTTCTGCACGCTACACACACCTTGTAGCAGTTTCAGTTTGAAGCATGTTGGTGCTCTCAAAACGCTGTGTAACCTAGGTAGAGTGTGTCACTCTCCAGCACTGAATACACAACGTAGAGCTCCTTTCACCACAGACACGCAAAGACATCTTTTTGCGAAAGTCCTACATCAGGTCACTTGGAAATGTAAGGGTTTCATCGAGAACATGAAGTCAATCATGCTTTTGCACTCTGCAAGCAATAGAAATGTACTTTTGTACATAGCCGTCTGAATTTCACCGCAAAATGCCCTTCTTTTCTGGTTTGTTGAAAGTTCTCAACATATTAGGAGAAAGAGCGTGTTTGAGCAGGAGTGATGCTGTGCGTTTTCCTGGATTTCAATTGATTTGGGAAACATACTCCTTATTTTTCCGAATGGTCTAAGAAAGAACATGAGGCTTGCAAGAGATTGAAACAATGCATCCCAAAACGTATTCCAGTAGCGAAAACACACGTTTCTACAAAGACTTTGAAGGAGCAAGCAAAAGCCTAGTGGCTGAGTGTTCTCTCAGAGAGAAACACATGCTTTTCATCCTTATGGAGTGAGTTTTGTGCCAGGAATTCATATGCATTTTGTACTGTGCAGAATGTAGCTACCTGCTCGGGAGTTGTGTCATAGAAGCGCCTTTCCTGCAGGAGCTTATTGCAACATTCATTGTTTGGCTAAGTTCTTTAGGGGTGGTTTTGGAAGGTCTTTCAACTTTGGCCAAATCCCGCTTCGCACGAAGTTTTTTAACAGCGCTCTTTCCAAGTGTCCACAAAGAGCTGCTGCTTGAAACTGTCCACATGAACATCTCCCTTACTGGTGTGTTCGTTTCACTACCTGGATTTTGGTTTCCTCTTCCTTCTTTGAAATGACAAGCCTTCTTTCTGCACGCTACACACACCTTGTAGCAGTTTCAGTTTGAAGCATTTTGGTGCTCTCAAAACGCTGTTTAACCTAGGTAGAGTGTGTCACTCGCCAGTACTGAATACACAACGTAGAGTCCTTTCACCACAGTCACGCAAACACATCTTTTTGAGAAAGTCCTACTTCAGGTCACTTGGAAATGTAAGGGTTTCATCGAGAACATGAAGTCAATCATGCTTTTGCACTCTGCATCCAATAGAAATGTACTTTTGTACATATCCGTCTGAATTTCACCGCAAAATGCCCTTCTTTTCTGGTTTGTTGAATGTTCTCAACACATTAGGAGAAAGAGCGTGTTTGAGCAAGAGTGATGCAGTGTGCGTTTTCCTGGATTTCAAGTGATTTGGGAAACAGAGTCCCTAGTTTTCCACATGGTCTAAGAAAGAACATGAGGCTTGCAAGAGATTGAAACAATGCATCCCAAAACGTATTACAGCAGTGAAAACACACGTTTCTACAAAGACTTTGAAGGAGCAAGCAAAAGCCTAGTGGCTGAGTGTTCTCTCAGAGAGAAAAACATGCTTTTCATCCTTATGGAGTGATTTTTTAACCAGGAATTCATATGCATTTTGTAATGTGCAAAATGTAGCTATCTACTCGGGAGTTGTGTCATAGAAGCACCTTTCCTGCAGGAGCTTATTGCAACATTCATTGTTTGGCTAAGTTCTTTAGGGGTGGTTTTGGAAGGTCTTTCAACTTTGGCGAAATCCCGCTTCGACGAAATGTTTTCACAGCGCTGTTTCCTAGTGTCCACAAAGAGCTGCTGATTGAAACTGTCCACATGCACATCTCCCATACTGGTGTGTTCGTTTCACTACCTGGATTTTGGTTTCCTCTTCTTTCTTTGAAATGACCAGCCTTCTTTCTGCACGCTACACACACCTTGTAGCAGTTTCAGTTTGAAGCATGTTGGTGCTCTAAAAACGCTGTGTAACCTAGGTAGAGTGTGTCACTCTCCAGCAATGAATACACAACTTAGAGCTCCTTTCACCACAGACACCCAAACACATCTTTTTGTGAAAGTCCTACTTCAGGTCACTTGGAAATGTAAGGGTTTCATCGAGAACATGAAGTCAATTATGCTTTTGCACTCTGCAACCAATAGAAATGTACTTTTGTACATACCCGTCTGAATTTCACCGCAAAATGCCCTTCTTTTCTGCTTGGATGAAAGTTCTCAACACATTAGGAGAAAGAGCGTGTTTGAGCAAGAGTGATGCAGAGTGCGTTTTCCTGGATTTCAAGTGATTTGGGAAACATACTCCTTATTTTTCCACATTGTGAAAGAAGCAACATGAGGCTTGCAAGAGATTGAAACAATGCATCCAAAAACGTATTCCAGCAGTGAAAACACACGTTTCTACAAAGACTTTGAAGGAGCAAGCAAAAGCCTAGTGGCTGAGTGTTCTTTCAGAGAGAAACACATGCTTTTCATCCTTATGGAGTGAGTTTTGTGCCAGGAATTCATATGCATTTTGTACTGTGCAGAATGTAGCTACCTGCTCGGGAGTTGTGTCATAGAAGCACCTTTCCTGCAGGAGCTTACTGCAACATTCATTGTTTGGCTAAGTTCTTTAGGGGTAGTTTTGGAAGGTCTTTCAACTTTGGCCAAATCCCGCTTCGCACGAAGTTTTTTAACAGCGCTCTTTCCAAGTGTCCACAAAGAGCTGCTGCTTGAAACTGTCCACATGCACATCTCCCTTACTGGTGTGTTCGTTTCACTACCAGGATTTTGGTTTCCTCTTCTTTCTTTGAAATGACAAGCCTTCTTTCTGCACGCTACACACACCTTGTAGCAGTTTCAGTTGGAAGCATGTTGGTGCTATCAAAACGCTGTGTAACCTAGGTAGAGTGTGTCACTCTCCAGCACTGAATACACAACTTAGAGCTCCTTTCACCACAGACACGCAAACACATCTTTTTGTGAACGTCCTACTTCAGGTCACTTGGAAATGTAAGGGTTTCATCGAGAACATGAAGTCAATTATGGTTTTGCACTCTGCAACCAATAGAAATGTATTTTTGTACATACCCGTCTGAATTTCACCGCAAAATGCCCTTCTTTTCTGGTTTGTTGAAAGTTCTCAACACATTAGGAGAAAGAGCGTGTTTGAGCAAGAGTGATGCAGTGTGCGTTTTCCTGGATTTCAAGTGATTTGGGAATCATACTCCTCGTTTTTCCACATGGTCTAAGAAACAACATGAGGCTTGCAAGAGATTGAAACAATGCATCCCAAAACGTATTACAGCAGTGAAAACACACGTTTCTACAAAGACTTTGAAGGAGCAAGCAAAAGCCTAGTGGCTGAGTGTTCTCTCAGAGAGAAACACATGCTTTTCATCCTTATGGAGTGATTTTTTAACCAGGAATTCATATGCATTTTGTAATGTGCAAAATGTAGCTATCTGCTCGGGAGTTGTGTCATAGAAGCACCTTTCCTGCAGGAGCTTATTGCAACATTCATTGTTTGGCTAAGTTCTTTAGGGGTGGTTTTGGAAGGTCTTTCAACTTTGGCGAAATCCCGCTTCGACGAAATTTTTTCACAGCGCTGTTTCCAAGTGTCCACAAAGAGCTGCTGTTTGAAACAGTCCACATGCACATCTCCCATACTGGTGTGTTCGTTTCACTACCTGGATTTTGGTTTCCTCTTCTTTCTTTGAAATGACCAGCCTTCTTTCTGCACGCTACACACACCTTGTAGCAGTTTCAGTTTGAAGCATGTTGGTGCTCTCAAAACGCTGTGTAACCTAGGTAGAGTGTGTCACTCTCCAGCAATGAATACACAACTTAGAGCTCCTTTCACCACAGACACCCAAACACATCTTTTTGTGAAAGTCCTACTTCAGGTCACTTGGAAATGTAAGGGTTTCATCGAGAACATGAAGTCAATTATGCTTTTGCACTCTGCAACCAATAGAAATGTACTTTTGTACATACCCGTCTGAATTTCACCGCAAAATGCCCTTCTTTTCTGGTTTGTTGAAAGTTCTCAACACATTAGGAGAAAGAGCGTGTTTGAGCAAGAGTGATGTAGAGTGCGTTTTCCTGGATTTCAAGTGATTTGGGAAACATACTCCTTATTTTTCCACATTGTGAAAGAAGCAACATGAGGCTTGCAAGAGATTGAAACAATGCATCCCAAAACGTATTCCAGCAGTGAAAACACACGTTTCTACAAAGACTTTGAAGGAGCAAGCAAAAGCCTAGTGGCTGAGTGTTCTTTCAGAGAGAAACACATGCTTTTCATCCTTATGCAGTGAGTATTGTGCCAGGAATTCATATGCATTTTGTACTGTGCAGAATGTAGCTACCTGCTCGGGAGTTGTGTCATAGAAGCACCTTTCCTGCAGGAGGTTATTGCAACATTCATTGTTTGGCTAAGTTCTTTAGGGGTGGTTTTGGAAGGTCTTTCAACTTTGGCCAAATCCCGCTTCGCACGAAGTTTTTTAACAGCGCTCTTTCCAAATGTCCACAAAGAGCTGCTGCTTGAAACTGTCCACATGCACATCTCCCTTACTGGTGTGTCCGTTTCACTACCTGGATTTTGGTTTCCTCTTCTTTCTTTGAACTGACAAGCCTTCTTTCTACATGCTACACACACCTTGTAGCAGTTTCAGTTTGAAGCATGTTGGTGCTCTCAAAACGCTGTGTAACCTAGGTAGAGTGTGTCACTCTCCAGCACTGAATACACAACTTAGAGCTCCTTTCACCACAGACACCCAAACACATCTTTTTGAGAAAGTCCTACTTCAGGTCACTTGGAAATGTAAGGGTTTCATCGAGAACATGAAGTCAATCATGCTTTTGCACTCTGCATCCAATAGAAATGTACTTTTGTACATATCCGTCTGAAGTTCACCGCAAAATGCCCTTCTTTTCTGGTTTGTTGAATGTTCTCAACACATTAGGAGAAAGAGCGTGTTTGAGCAAGAGTGATGCAGTGTGCGTTTTCCTGGATTTCAAGTGATTTGGGAAACATACTCCTCGTTTTTCCACATGGTCTAAGAAACAACATGAGGCTTGCAAGAGATTAAAACAATGCATCCCAAAACGTATTCCACAGAGAAAACACACGTTTCTACAAACTTTGAAGGAGCAATCAAAAGCCTAGTGGCTGAGTGTTCTTTCAGAGAGAAACACATGCTTTTCATCCTTATGGAGTGAGTTTTGTGCCAGGAATTCATATGCATTTTGTACTGTGCAGAATGTAGCTACCTGCTCGGGAGTTGTGTCATAGAAGCACCTTTCCTGCAGGAGCTTATTGCAACATTCATTGTTTGGCTAAGTTCTTTAGGGGTGGTTTTGGAAGGTCTTTCAACTTTGGCCAAATCCCGCTTTGTACGAAATTTTTTCACAGCGCTGTTTCCAAGTGTCCACAAAGAGCTGCTGCTTGAAACTGTCCACATGCACATCTCCCATACTGGTGTGTTCGTTTCACTACCTGGATTTTGGTTTCCTCTTCTTTCTTTGAAATGACAAGCCTTCTTTCTGCACGCTACACACACCTTGTAGCAGTTTCAGTTTGAAGCATGTTGGTGCTCTCAAAACGCTGTGTAACCTAGGTAGAGTGTGTCACTCTCCAGCACTGAATACACAACGTAGAGCTCCTTTCACCACAGACACGCAAAGACATCTTTTTGCGAAAGTCCTACATCAGGTCACTTGGAAATGTAAGGGTTTCATCGAGAACATGAAGTCAATCATGCTTTTGCACTCTGCAACCAATAGAAATGTACTTTTGTACATACCCGTCTGAATTTCACCGCAAAATGCCTTTCTTTTCTGGTTTGTTGAAAGTTCTCAACACATTAGGAGAAAGAGCGTGTTTGAGCCAGAGTGATGCAGTGTGCGTTTTCCTGGATTTCAAGTGATTTGGGACACATAATCCTCGTTTTTTCACATGGTCTAAGAAACAACATGAGGCTTGCAAGAGATTGAAACAATGCATCCCAAAACGTATTCCAGCAGCGAAAACACACGTTTCTACAAAGACTTTGAAGGAGCAAGCAAAAGCCTAGTGGCTGAGTGTTCTTTCAGAGAGAAACACATGCTTTTCATCCGTATGGAGTGAGTTGTGTGCCAGGAATTCATATGCATTTTGTACTGTGCAGAATGTAGTTACCTGCTCGGGAGTTGTGTCATAGAAGCACCTTTCCTGCAGGAGCTTATTGCAACATTCATTGTTTGGCTAAGTTCTTTAGGGGTGGTTTTGGAGGTCTTTCAACTTTGGCCAAATCCAGCTTCGTACGAAATGTTTTCACAGCGCTGTTTCCAAGTGTCCACAAAGAGCTGCTGCTTGAAACTCTCCACATGCACATCTCCCATACTGGTGTGTTCGTTTCACTACCTGGATTTTGGTTTCCTCTTCTTTCTTTGAAATGACAAGCCTTCTTTCTGCACGCTACACACACCTTGTAGCAGTTTCAGTTTGAAGCATGTTGGTGCTCTCAAAACGCTGTGTAACCTAGGTAGAGTGTGTCACTCTCCAGCTTGAATACACAACGTAGAGCTCCTTTCACCACAGACACGCAAAGACATCTTTTTGTGAAAGTCCTACTTCAGGTCACTTGGAAATGTAAGGGTTTCACCGAGAACATGAAGTCAATTATGGTTTTGCACTCTGCAACCAATAGAAATGTACTTTTGTACATACCCGTCTGAATTTCACCGCAAAATGCCCTTCTTTTCTGGTTTGTTGAAAGTTCTCAACACATTAGGAGAAAGAGCGTGTTTGAGCAAGAGTGATGCAGTGTGCGTTTTCCTGGATTTCAAGTGATTTGGGAAACATACTCCTTATTTTTCCACATTGTGTAAGAAGCAACATGAGGCTTGCAAGAGATTGAAACAATGCATCCCAAAACGTATTCCAGCAGCGAAAACACACGTTTCTACAAAGACTTTGAAGGAGCAAGCAAAAGCCTAGTGGCTGAGTGTTCTTTCAGAGAGAAACACATGCTTCTCATCCTTATGGAGTGAGTTTTGTGCCAGGAATTCATATGCATTTTGTACTGTGCAGAATGTAGCTACCTGCTCGGGAGTTGTGTCATAGAAGCACCTTTCCTGCAGGAGCTTATTGCAACATTCATTGTTTGGCTAAGTTCTTTAGGGGTGGTTTTGGAAGGTCTTTCAACTTTGGCCAAATCCCGCTTTGTACGAAATTTTTTCACAGCGCTGTTTCCAAGTGTCCACAAAGAGTTGCTGCTTGAAACTGTCCACATGCACATCTCCCTTACTGGTTACTTGGTTTAACTACCTGGATATTGGTTTCCTCTTCTTTCTTTGAAATGACAAGCCTTCTTTCTGCACGCTACACACACCTTGTAGCAGTTTCAGTTTGAAGCATGTTGGTTCTATCAAAACGCTGTGTAACCTAGGTAGAGTGTGTCACTCTCCAGCAATGAATACACAACGTAGAGCTCCTTTCACCACAGACACGCAAACACAGCTTTTTGAGAAAGTCCTACTTCAGGTCACTTGGAAATGTAAGGGTTTCATCGAGAACATGAAGTCAATCATGCTTTTGCACTCTGCAAGCAATACAAATGTACTTTTGTACATACCCGTCAGATTTTCACCGCAAAATGCCCTTCTTTTCTGGTTTGTTGAAAGTTCTCAACATATTAGGAGAAAGAGCGTGTTTGAGCAGGAGTGATGCTGTGCGTTTTCCTGGATTTCAATTGATTTGGGAAACATACTCCTTATTTTTCCGCATGGTCTAAGAAACAACATGAGGCTTGCAAGAGATTGAAACAATGCATCCCAAAACGTATTCCAGCAGCGAAAACACACGTTTCTACAAAGACTTTGAAGGAGCAAGCAAAAGCCTATTGGCTGAGTGTTCTTTCAGAGAGAAACACATGCTTTTCATCCTTATGGAGTGAGTTTTGTGCCAGGAATTCATATGCATTTTGTACTGTGCAGAATGTAGCTACCTGCTCGGGAGTTGTGTCATAGAAGCACCTTTCCTGCAGGAGCTTATTGCAACATTCATTGTTTGGCTAAGTTCTTTAGGGGTGGTTTTGGAAGGTCTTTCAACTTTGGCCAAATCCCGCTTTGTACGAAATTTTTTCACAGCTCTGTTTCCAAGTGTCCACAAAGAGCTGCTGCTTGAAACTGTCCACATGCACATCTCCCATACTGGTGTGTTCGTTTCACTACCTGGATTGTGGTTTCCTCTTCTTTCTTTGAAATGACAAGCCTTCTTTCTGCACGCTACACACACCTTGTAGCAGTTTCAGTTTGAAGCATGTT
The DNA here is from genome assembly GCF_964146895.1 of Miniopterus schreibersii. NCBI lineage: Eukaryota > Metazoa > Chordata > Mammalia > Chiroptera > Miniopteridae > Miniopterus > Miniopterus schreibersii. The sequence continues at coordinate 35,687 of NW_027669825.1, read as the reverse complement.
GGTGCTCTCAAAAAGCTGTGTAACCTAGGTAGAGTGTGTCACTCTCCAGCACTGAATACACAACGTAGAGTCCTTTCACCACAGACACGCAAACACATTTTTTTGAGAAAGTCCTACTTAAGGTCACTTGGAAATGTAAGGGTTTCACCGAGAACATGAAGTCAATCATGCTTTTGTACTCTGCAACCAATAGAAATGTACTTTTGTACATACCCGTCTGAATTTCACCGAAAAATGCACTTCTTTTCTGGTTTGTTGAAAGTTCTCAACACATTAGGAGAAAGAGCGTGTTTGAGCCAGAGTGATGCACTGTGCGTTTTCCTGGATTTCAAGTGATTTGGGAAACATACTCCTCGTTTTTTCACATGGTCTAAGAAACAACATGAGGCTTGCAAGAGATTGAAACAATGCATCCCAAAACGTATTCCAGCAGCGAAAACACACGTTTCTACAAAGACTTTGAAGGAGCAAGCAAAAGCCTAGTGGCTGAGTGTTCTTTCAGAGAGAAACACATGCTTTTCATCCTTATGGAGTGAGTTTTGTGCCAGGAATTCATATGCATTTTGTACTGTGCAGAATGTAGCTACCTGCTCGGGAGTTGTGTCATAGAAGCACCTTTCCTGCAGGAGCTTATTGCAACATTCATTGTTTGGCTAAGTTCTTTAGGGGTGGTTTTGGAAGGTCTTTCAACTTTGGCCAAATCCCGCTTTGTACGAAATTTTTTCACAGCGCTGTTTCCAAGTGTCCACAAAGAGCTCCTGCTTGAAACTGTCCACATGCACATCTCCCATACTGGTGTGCTCGTTTCACTACCTGGATTTTGGTTTCCTCTTCTTTCATTGAAATGACAAGCCTTTTTTCTGCGCGTTACACACACCTTGTAGCAGTTTCAGTTTGAAGCATGTTGGTGCTCTCAAAACGCTGTGTAACCTAGGTAGAGTGTGTCACTCTCCAGCACTGAATACACAACTTAGAGCTCCTTTCACCACAGACACGCAAAGACATCTTTTTGTGAAAGTCCTACTTCAGGTCACTTGGAAATGTAAGGGTTTCATCAAGAACATGAAGTCAATCATGCTTTTGCACTCTGAAACCAATAGAAATGTACTTTTGTACATACCGTCTGAATTTCACCGGAAACTGCCCTTCTTTTCTGGTTTGTTGAAAGTTATCAACACATTAGGAGAAAGAGCGTGTTTGAGCAAGAGTGATGCAGTGTGCGTTTTCCTGGATTTCAAGTGATTTGGGAAACATACTCCTCGTTTTTCCACATGGTCTAAGAAACAACATGAGGCTTGCAAGAGATTAAAACAATGCATCCCAAAACGTATTCCACAGAGAAAACACACGTTTCTACAAACTTTGAAGGAGCAATCAAAAGCCTAGTGGCTGAGTGTTCTTTCAGAGAGAAACACATGCTTTTCATCCTTATGGAGTGAGTTTTGTGCCAGGAATTCATATGCATTTTGTACTGTGCAGAATGTAGCTACCTGCTCGGGAGTTGTGTCATAGAAGCACCTTTCCTGCAGGAGCTTATTGCAACATTCATTGTTTGGCTAAGTTCTTTAGGGGTGGTTTTGGAAGGTCTTTCAACTTTGGCCAAATCCCGCTTTGTACGAAATTTTTTCACAGCTCTGTTTCCAAGTGTCCACAAAGAGCTGCTGCTTGAAACTGTCCACATGCACATCTCCCATACTGGTGTGTTCGTTTCACTACCTGGATTGTGGTTTCCTCTTCTTTCTTTGAAATGACAAGCCTTCTTTCTGCACGCTACACACACCTTGTAGCAGTTTCAGTTTGAAGCATGTTGGTGCTCTCAAAACGCTGTGTAACCTAGGTAGAGTGTGTCACTCTCCAGCACTGAATACACAACGTAGAGTCCTTTCACCACAGACACGCAAACACATCTTTTTGAGAAAGTCCTACTTAAGGTCACTTGGAAATGTAAGGGTTTCACCGAGAACATGAAGTCAATCATGCTTTTGTACTCTGCAACCAATAGAAATGTACTTTTGTACATACCCGTCTGAATTTCACCGAAAAATGCACTTCTTTTCTGGTTTGTTGAAAGTTCTCAACACATTAGGAGAAAGAGCGTGTTTGAGCCAGAGTGATGCACTGTGCGTTTTCCTGGATTTCAAGTGATTTGGGAAACATACTCCTCGTTTTTTCACATGGTCTAAGAAACAACATGAGGCTTGCAAGAGATTGAAACAATGCATCCCAAAACGTATTCTAGCAGCGAAAACACACGTTTCTACAAAGACTTTGAAGGAGCAAGCAAAAGCCTAGTGGCTGAGTGTTCTTTCAGAGAGAAACACATGCTTTTCATCCTTATGGAGTGAGTTTTGTGCCAGGAATTCATATGCATTTTGTACTGTGCAGAATGTAGCTACCTGCTCGGGAGTTGTGTCATAGAAGCACCTTTCCTGCAGGAGCTTATTGCAACATTCATTGTTTGGCTAAGTTCTTTAGGGGTGGTTTTGGAGGTCTTTCAACTTTGGCCAAATCCAGCTTCGTACGAAATGTTTTCACAGCGCTGTTTCCAAGTGTCCACAAAGAGCTGCTGCTTGAAACTCTCCACATGCACATCTCCCATACTGGTGTGTTCGTTTCACTACCTGGATTGTGGTTTCCTCTTCTTTCTTTGAAATGACAAGCCTTCTTTCTGCACGCTACACACACCTTGTAGCAGTTTCAGTTTGAAGCATGTTGGTGCTCTCAAAAAGCTGTGTAACCTAGGTAGAGTGTGTCACTCTCCAGCACTGAATACACAACGTAGAGTCCTTTCACCACAGACACGCAAACACATTTTTTTGAGAAAGTCCTACTTAAGGTCACTTGGAAATGTAAGGGTTTCACCGAGAACATGAAGTCAATCATGCTTTTGTACTCTGCAACCAATAGAAATGTACTTTTGTACATACCCGTCTGAATTTCACCGAAAAATGCACTTCTTTTCTGGTTTGTTGAAAGTTCTCAACACATTAGGAGAAAGAGCGTGTTTGAGCCAGAGTGATGCAGTGTGCGTTTTCCTGGATTTCAAGTGATTTGGGAAACATACTCCTCGTTTTTCCACATGGTCTAAGAAACAACATGAGGCTTGCAAGAGATTAAAACAATGCATCCCAAAACGTATTCCACAGAGAAAACACACGTTTCTACAAACTTTGAAGGAGCAATCAAAAGCCTAGTGGCTGAGTGTTCTTTCAGAGAGAAACACATGCTTTTCATCCTTATGGAGTGAGTTTTGTGCCAGGAATTCATATGCATTTTGTACTGTGCAGAATGTAGCTACCTGCTCGGGAGTTGTGTCATAGAAGCACCTTTCCTGCAGGAGCTTATTGCAACATTCATTGTTTGGCTAAGTTCTTTAGGGGTGGTTTTGGAGGTCTTTCAACCTTGGCCAAATCTAGCTTCGTACGAAATGTTTTCACAGCGCTGTTTCCAAGTGTCCACAAAGAGCTGCTGCTTGAAACTGTCCACATGCACATCTCCCATACTGGTGTGTTCGTTTCACTACCTGGATTTTGGTTTCCTCTTCTTTCTTTGAAATGACAAGCCTTCTTTCTGCACGCTACACACACCTTGTAGCAGTTTCAGTTTGAAGCATGTTGGTGCTCTCAAAACGCTGTGTAACCTAGGTAGAGTGTGTCACTCTCCAGCTTGAATACACAACGTAGAGCTCCTTTCACCACAGACACGCAAAGACATCTTTTTGTGAAAGTCCTACTTCAGGTCACTTGGAAATGTAAGGGTTTCATCGAGAACATGAAGTCAATTATGGTTTTGCACTCTGCAACCAAGAGAAATGTACTTTTGTACATACCCGTCTGAATTTCACCGCAAAATGCCCTTCTTTTCTGGTTTGTTGAAAGTTCTCAACACATTAGGAGAAAGAGCGTGTTTGAGCAAGAGTGATGCAGTGTGCGTTTTCCTGGATTTCAAGTGATTTGGGAAACATACTCCTTATTTTTCCACATTGTGTAAGAAGCAACATGAGGCTTGCAAGAGATTGAAACAATGCATCCCAAAACGTATTCCAGCAGCGAAAACACACGTTTCTACAAAGACTTTGAAGGAGCAAGCAAAAGCCTAGTGGCTGAGTGTTCTTTCAGAGAGAAACACATGCTTCTCATCCTTATAGAGTGAGTTTTGTGCCAGGAATTCATATGCATTTTGTACTGTGCAGAATGTAGCTACCTGCTCGGGAGTTGTGTCATAGAAGCACCTTTCCTGCAGGAGCTTATTGCAACATTCATTGTTTGGCTAAGTTCTTTAGGGGTGGTTTTGGAAGGTCTTTCAACTTTGGCCAAATCCCGCTTTGTACGAAATTTTTTCACAGCGCTGTTTCCAAGTGTCCACAAAGAGCTGCTGCTTGAAACTGTCAACATGCACATCTCCCATACTTGGGTGTTCGTTTCACTACCTGGATTGTGGTTTCCTCTTCTTTCTTTGAAATGACAAGCCTTCTTTCGGCACGCTACACACACCTTGTAGTAGTTTCAGTTTGAAGCATGTTGGTGCTCTCAAAACGCTGTGTAACCTAGGTAGAGTGTGTCACTCTCCAGCACTGAATACACAACGTAGAGTCCTTTCACCGCAGACACGCAAACACATCTTTTTGAGAAAGTCCTACTTAAGGTCACTTGGAAATGGAAGGGTTTCACCGAGAACATGAAGTCAATCATGCTTTTGCACTCTGCAAGCAATAAAAATGTACTTTTGTACATACCCGTCTGAATTTCACCGCAAAATGCACTTCTTTTCTGGTTTGTTGAAAGTTCTCAACACATTAGGAGAAAGAGCGTGTTTGAGCAGCAGTGATGCTGTGCGTTTTCCTGGATTTCAATTGATTTGGGAAACATACTCCTTATTTTTCCGCATGGTCTAAGAAACAACATGAGGCTTGCAAGAGATTGAAACAATGCATCCCAAAACGTATTCCAGCAGCGAAAACACACGTTTCTACAAAGACTTTGAAGGAGCAAGCAAAAGCCTAGTGTCTGAGTGTTCTTTCAGAGAGAAACACATGCTTTTCATCCTTATGGAGTGAGTTTTGTGCCAGGAATTCATATGCATTTTGTACTGTGCAGAATGTAGCTACCTGCTCGGGAGTTGTGTCATAGAAGCACCTTTCCTGCAGGAGCTTATTGCAACATTCATTGTTTGGCTAAGTTCTTTAGGGGTGGTTTTGGAAGGTCTTTCAACTTTGGCCAAATCCCGCTTCGTACGAAATTTTTTCACAGCGCTGTTTCCAAGTGTCCACAAAGAGCTGCTGCTTGAAACTGTCCACATGCACATCTCCCATACTGGTGTGTTCGTTTCACTACCTGGATTGTGGTTTCCTCTTCTTTCTTTGAAATGACAAGCCTTCTTTCTGCACGCTACACACACCTTGTAGCAGTTTCAGTTTGAAGCGTGTTGGTGCTCTCAAAACGCTGTGTAACCTAGGTAGAGTGTGTCACTCTCCAGCACTGAATACACAACGTAGAGTCCTTTCACCACAGACACGCAAACACATCTTTTTGAGAAAGTCCTACTTAAGGTCACTTGGAAATGTAAGGGTTTCACCGAGAACATGAAGTCAATCATGCTTTTGCACTCTGCAACCAATAGAAATGTACTTTTGTACATACCCGTCTGAATTTCACCGAAAAATGCACTTCTTTTCTGGTTTGTTGAAAGTTCTCAACACATTAGGAGAAAGAGCGTGTTTGAGCCAGAGTGAAGCACTGTGCGTTTTCCTGGATTTCAAGTGATTTGGGAAACATACTCCTCGTTTTTTCACATGGTCTAAGAAACAACATGAGGCTTGCAAGAGATTGAAACAATGCATCCCAAACGTATTCCAACAGCGAAAACACACGTTTCTACAAAGACTTTGAAGGAGCAAGCAAAAGCCTAGTGGCTGAGTGTTCTTTCAGAGAGAAACACATGCTTTTCATCCTAATGGAGTGAGTTTTGTGCCAGGAATTCATATGCATTTTGTACTGTGCAGAATGTAGCTACATGCTCGGGAGTTGTGTCATAGAAGCACCTTTCCTGCAGGAGCTTATTGCAACATTCATTGTTTGGCTAAGTTCTTTAGGGGTGGTTTTGGAAGGTCTTTCAACTTTGGCCAAATCCCGCTTCGTACGAAATGTTTTCACAGCGCTGTTTCCAAGTGTCCACAAAGAGCTCCTGCTTGAAACTGTCCACATGCACATCTCCCATACTGGTGTGTTCGTTTCACTACCTGGATTTTGGTTTCCTCTTCTTTCATTGAAATGACAAGCCTTTTTTCTGCGCACTACACACACCTTGTAGCAGTTTCAGTTTGAAGCATGTTGGTGCTCTCAAAACGCTGTGTAACCTAGGTAGAGTGTGTCACTCTCCAGCACTGAATACACAACTTAGAGCTCCTTTCACCACAGACACGCAAAGACATCTTTTTGTGAAAGTCCTACTTCAGGTCACTTGGAAATGTAAGGGTTTCATCAAGAACATGAAGTCAATCATGCTTTTGCACTCTGAAACCAATAGAAATGTACTTTTGTACATACCGTCTGAATTTCACCGGAAACTGCCCTTCTTTTCTGGTTTGTTGAAAGTTATCAACACATTAGGAGAAAGAGCGTGTTTGAGCAAGAGTGATGCAGTGTGCGTTTTAGTGGATTTCAAGTGATTTGGGAAACATACTCCTCGTTTTTCCACATGGTCTAAGAAACAACATGAGGCTTGCAAGAGATTAAAACAATGCATCCCAAAACGTATTCCACAGTGAAAACACACGTTTCTACAAACTTTGAAGGAGCAAGCAAAAGCCTAGTGGCTGAGTGTTCTTTCAGAGAGAAACACATGCTTTTCATCCTTATGGAGTGAGTTTTGTGCCAGGAATTCATATGCATTTTGTACTGTGCAGAATGTAGCTACCTGCTCGGGAGTTGTGTCATAGAAGCACCTTTCCTGCAGGAGCTTATTGCAACATTCATTGTTTGGCTAAGTTCTTTTGGGTTGGTTTTGGAAGGTCTTTCAACTTTGGCCAAATCCCCCTTCGTACGAAATTTTTTCACAGCGCTGTTTCCAAGTGTCCACAAAGAGCTGCTGCTTGAAACTGTCCACATGCACATCTCCCATAATGGTGTGTTCGTTTCACTACCTGGATTTTGGTTCCTCTTCTTTCTTTGAAATGACAAGCCTTCTTTCTGCACGCTACACACACCTTGTAGCAGTTTCAGTTTGAAGCATGTTGGTGCTCTCAAAACGCTGTGTAATCTAGCTAGAGTGTGTCACTCTCCAGCACTGAATACACAACTTAGAGCTCCTTTCACCACAGACACGCAAAGACATCTTTTTGTGAAAGTCCTACTTCGGGTCACTTGGAAATGTAAGGGTTTCATCGAGAACATGAAGTCAATCATGCCTTTGCACTCTGCAACCAATAGAAATGTACTTTTGTACATACCCGTCTTAATTTCACCGCAAAATGCCCGTCTTTTCTGGTTTGTTGAAAGTTCTCAACACATTAGGAGAAAGAGCGTGTTTGAGCAAGAGTGATGCAGTGTGCGTTTTCCTGGATTTCAAGTGATTTGGGAAATATACTCCTCCTTTTTCCACATGGTCTAAGAAAGAACATGAGGCTTGCAAGAGATTGAAACAATGCATCCCAAAACATATTCCAGCAGCGAAAACACACGTTTCTACAAAGACTTTGAAGGAGCAAGCAAAAGCCCAGTGGCTGAGTGTTCTTTCAGAGAGAAACACATGCTTTTCATCCTGATGGAGTGAGTTTTGTGCCAGGAATTCATATGCATTTTGTACTGTGCAGAATGTAGCTACCTGCTCGGGAGTTGTGTCGTAGAAGCACCATTCCTGCAGGAGCTTATTGCAACATTCATTGTTTGGCTAAGTTCTTGAGGGGTGGTTTTGGAAGGTCGTTCAACTTTGGCCAAATCCCGCTTCTTACGAAATGTTTTCACAGCGCTGTTTCCAAGTGTCCACAAAGAGCTGCTGCTTGAAACTGTCCACATGCACATCTCCCATACTGGTGTGTTCGTTTCACTACCTGGAATTTGGTTTACTCTTCTTTCTTTGAAATGACAAGCCTTCTTTCTGCACGCTACACACACCTTGTAGCAGTTTCAGTTTGAAGCATGTTGGTGATCTCAAAACGCTGTGTAACCTAGGTAGAGTGTGTCACTCTCCAGCACTGAATACACAACGTAGAGCTCCTTTCACCACAGACACGCAAAGACATCTTTTTGTGAAAGTCCTACTTCAGGTCACTTGGAAATGTAAGGGTTTCATCGAGAGCATGAAGTCAATCATGCTTTTGCACTCTGCAACCAATAGAAATGTACTTTTGTACATACCCGTCTGAATTTCACCGCAAAATGCCCTTCTTTTCTGGTTTGTTGAAAGTTCTCAACACATTAGGAGAAAGAGGGTATTTGAGCAAGAGTGATGCAGTGTGCGTTTTCCTGGATTTCAAGTGATTTGGGAAACATACTCCTCGTTTTTCCACATGGTCTAAGAAACAACATGAGGCTTGCAAGAGGTTGAAACAATGCATCCCAAAACGTATTCCAGCAGCGAAAACACAAGTTTCTACAAAGACTTTGAAGGCGCAAGCAAAAGCCTAGTGGCTGAGTGTTCTTTCAGAGAGAAACACATGCTTTTCATCCTGATGAAGTGAGTTGTATGCCAGGAATTCATATGCATTTTGTACTGTGCAGAATGTAGCCTCCTGCCTGGAGATGTTTCATAGAAGCACCTTTCCTGCAGGAGCTTATTGCAACATTCATTGTTTGGCTAAGTTCTTTAGGGGTGGTTTTGGAAGGTCTTTCAACTTTGGCCAAATCCCGCTTCGTACGAAATTTTTTCACAGCGCTGTTTCCAAGTGTCCACAAAGAGCTGCTACTTGAAACTTTCCACATGCACATCTCCCATACTGGTGTGTTCGTTTCACTACCTTGATTTTGGTTCCTCTTCTTTCTTTGAAATGACAAGCCTTCTTTCTGCACGCTACACACACCTTGTAGCAGTTTCAGTTTGAAGCATGTTGGTGCTCTCAAAATGCTGTGCAATCTAGCTAGAGTGTGTCACTCTCCAGCACTGAATACACAACGTAGAGCTCCTTTCACCACAGACACGCAAAGACATCTTTTTGTGAAAGTCCTACTTCAGGTCACTTGGAAATGTAAGGGTTTCATCGAGAACATGAAGTCAATCATGCTTTTGCACTCTGCAACCAATAGAAATGTACTTTTGTACATACCCGTCTGAATTTCACCGCAAAATGCCCGTCTTTTCTGGTTTGTTGAAAGTTCTCAACACATTAGGAGAAAGAGCGTGTTTGAGCAAGAGTGATGCAGTGTGCGTTTTCCTGGATTTCAAGTGATTTGGGAAATATACTCCTTATATTTCCACATTGTGTAAGAAACAACATGAGGCTTGCAAGAGATTGAAACAATGCATCCCAAAACGTATTACAGCAGCGAAAACACACGTTTCTACAAAGACTTTGAAGGAGCAAGCAAAAGCCCAGTGGCTGAGTGTTCTTTCAGAGAGAAACACATGCTTTTCATCCTGATGGAGTGAGTTTTGTGCCAGGAATTCATATGCATTTTGTACTGTGCAGAATGTAGCTACCTGCTCGGGAGTTGTGTCGTAGAAGCACCATTCCTGCAGGAGCTTATTGCAACATTCATTGTTTGGCTAAGTTCTTTAGGGGTGGTTTTGGAAGGTCTTTCAACTTTGGCCAAATCCCGCTTCTTACGAAATGTTTTCACAGCGCTGTTTCCAAGTGTCCACAAAAAGCTGCTGCTTGAAACTGTCCACATGCACATCTCCCATACTGGTGTGTTCGTTTCACTACCTGGAATTTGGTTTACTCTTCTTTCTTTGAAATGCCAAGCCTTCTTTCTGCACGCTACACACACCTTGTAGCAGTTTCAGTTTGAAGCATGTTGGTGATCTCAAAACGCTGTGTAACCTAGGTAGAGTGTGTCACTCTCCAGCACTGAATACACAACGTAGAGCTCCTTTCTCCACAGACACGCAAAGACATCTTTTTGTGAAAGTCCTACTTCAGGTCACTTGGAAATGTAAGGGTTTCATCGAGAACATGAAGTCAATCATGCTTTTGCACTCTGCAACCAATAGAAATGTACTTTTGTACATACCCGTCTGAATTTCACCGCAAAATGCCCTTCTCTTCTGGTTTTTTGAAAGTTCTCAACACATTAGGAGAAAGAGGGTAATTGAGCAAGAGTGATGCAGTGTGCGTTTTCCTGGATTTCAAGTGATTTGGGAAACATACTCCTCCTTTTTCCACATGGTCTAAGAAACAACATGAGGCTTGCAAGAGGTTGAAACAATGCATCCCAAAACGTATTCCAGCAGCGAAAACACACGTTTCTACAAAGACTTTGAAGGAGCAAGCAAAAGCCTAGTGGCTGAGTGTTCTTTCAGAGAGAAACACATGCTTTTCATCCTTATGGAGTGAGTTTTGTGCCAGGAATTCATATGCATTTTGTACTGTGCAGAATGTAGCTACCTGCCTGGAGTTGTGTCATAGAAGCACCTTTCCTGCAGGAGCTTATTGCAACATTCATTGTTTGGCTAAGTTCTTTAGGGGTGGTTTTGGAAGGTCTTTCAACTTTGGCCAAATCCCGCTTCGTACGAAATTTTTTCACAGCGCTGTTTCCAAGTGTCCAAAAAGAGCTGCTGCTTGAAACTGTCCACATGCACATCTCCCATACTGGTGTGTTCGTTTCACTACCTGGATTTTGGTTTCTTCTTCTTTGTTTGAAATGACAAGCCTTCTTTCTGCACGCTACACACACCTTGTAGCAGTTTCAGTTTGAAGCATGTTGGTGCTCTCAAAACGCTGTGCAATCTAGCTAGAGTGTGTCACTCTCCAGCACTGCATACACTACGTAGAGCTCCTTTCACCACAGACACGCAAAGACATCTTTTTGTGAAAGTCCTACTTCAGGTCACTTGGAAATGTAAGGGTTTCATCGAGAACATGAAGTCAATCATGCTTTTGCACTCTGCAACCAATAGAAATGTACTTTTGTACATACCCGTCTGAATTTCACCGCAAAATGACCGTCTTTTCTGGTTTGTTGAAAGTTCTCAACACATTAGGAGAAAGAGGGTATTTGAGCAAGAGTGATGCAGTGTGCGTTTTCCTGGATTTCAAGTGATTTGGGAAACATACTCCTCGTTTTTCCACATGGTCTAAGAAACAACATGAGGCTTGCAAGAGGTTGAAACAATGCATCCCAAAACGTATTCCAGCAGCGAAAACACAAGTTTCTACAAAGACTTTGAAGGAGCAAGCAAAAGCCTAGTGGCTGAGTGTTCTTTCAGAGAGAAACACATGCTTTGCATCCTTATGGAGTGAGTTTTGTGCCAGGAATTCATATGCATTTTGTACTGTGCAGAATGTAGCTACCTGCTCGGGAGTTGTGTCATAGAGGCACCTTTGCTGCAGGAGCTTATTGCAACATTCATTGTTTGGCTAAGTTCTTTAGGGGTGGTTTTGGAAGGTCTTTCAACTTTGGCCAAATCCCGCTTCGTACGAAATTTTTTCACAGCGCTGTTTCCTAGTGTCCACAAAGAGCTGCTGCTTGAAACTGTCCAAATGCACATCTCCCATACTGGTGTGTTCGTTTCACTACCTGGATTTTGGTTTCCTCTTCTTTCTTTGAAATGACAAGCCTTCTTTCTGCACGCTACACACACCTTGTAGCAGTTTCAGTTTGAAGCATGTTGGTGCTCTCAAAACGCTGTGTAACCTAGGTAGAGTGTGTCACTCTCCAGCACTGAATACACAACGTAGAGCTCCTTTTAGCATAGACACGCAAAGACATCTTTTTTGAAAGTCCTACTTCAGGTCACTTGGAAATGTAAGGGTTTCATCGAGAACATGAAGTCAATCATGCTTTTGCACTCTGCAACCAATAGAAATGTACTTTTGTACATACCCGTCTGAATTTCAGCGCAAAATGCCCTTCTTTTCTGGTTTGTTGAAAGTTCTCAACACATTAGGAGAAAGAGAGTGTTTGAGCAAGAGTGATGCAGTGTGCGTTTTCCTGGATTTCAAGTGATTTGGGAAACAGAGTCCCTATTTTTCCACATTGTGTAAGAAACAACATGAGGCTTGCAAGAGATTGAAACAGTGCATCCCAAAACGTATTCCAGCAGCAAAAACACACGTTTCTACACAGACTTTGAAGGAGCAAGCAAAAGCCTAGTGGCTGAGTGTTCTTTCAGAGAGAAACACATGCTTTTCATCCTTATGGAGTGAGTTTTGTGACAGGAATTCATATGCATTTTGTAATGTGCAGAATGTAGCTACCTGCTCGGGAGTTGTGTCATAGAAGCACCTTTCCTGCAGGAGCTTATTGCAACATTCATTGTTTGGCTAAGTTCTTTAGGGGTGGTTTTGGAAGGTCTTTCAACTTTGGCCTAATCCCGCTTCGTACGAAATTTTTTCACGGCACTGTTTCCAAGTGTCCACAAAGAGCTGCTGCTTGAAACTGTCCACATGCACATCTCCCATACTGGTGTGTTCGTTTCACTACCTGGATTTTGGTTTCCTCTTCTTTCTTTGAAATGACAAGCCTTCTTTCTGCACGCTACACACACCTTGTAGCAGTTTCAGTTTGAAGCATGTTGGTGCTCTCAAAACGCTGTGTAACCTAGGTAGAGTGTGTCACTCTCCAGCACTGAATACACAACGTAGAGCTCCTTTCACCACAGACACGCAAAGACATCTTTTTGTGAAAGTCCTACTTCAGGTCACTTGGAAATGTAAGGGTTTCATCGAGAACATGAAGTCAATCATGCTTTTGCACTCTGCAACCAATAGAAATGTACTTTTGTACATACCCGTCTGAATTTCACCGCAAAATGCCCTTCTTTTCTGGTTTGTTGAAAGTTCTCAACACATTAGGAGAAAGAGAGTGTTTGAGCAAGAGTGATGCAGTGTGCGTTTTCCTGGATTTCAAGTGATTTGGGAAACAGAGTCCCTATTTTTCCACATTGTGTAAGAAACAACATGAGGCTTGCAAGAGATTGAAACAGTGCATCCCAAAACGTATTCCAGCAGCAAAAACACACGTTTCTACACAGACTTTGAAGGAGCAAGCAAAAGCCTAGTGGCTGAGTGTTCTTTCAGAGAGAAACACATGCTTTTCATCCTTATGGAGTGAGTTTTGTGCCAGGAATTCATATGCATTTTGTAATGTGCAGAATGTAGCTACCTGCTCGGGAGTTGTGTCATAGAAGCACCTTTCCTGCAGGAGTTTATTGCAACATTCATTGTTTGGCTAAGTTCTTTAGGGGTGGTTTTGGAAGGTCTTTCAACTTTGGCCAAATCCCGCTTCGTACGAAATTTTTTCACAGCGCTGTTTCCAAGTGTCCACAAAGAGCTGCTGCTTGAAACTGTCCACATGCACATCTCCCTTACTGGTGTGTTCGTTTCACTACCTGGATTTTGGTTTCCTCTTCTTTCTTTGAAATGACAAGCCTTCTTTCTGCACGCTACACACACCTTGTAGCAGTTTCAGTTTGAAGCATGTTGGTGCTCTCAAAACGCTGTGTAACCTAGGTAGAGTGTGTCACTCTCCAGCACTGAATACACAACGTAGAGCTCCTTTCACCACAGACACGCAAAGACATCTTTTTGTGAAAGTCCTACTTCAGGTCACTTGGAAATGTAAGGGTTTCATCGAGAACATGAAGTCAATCATGCTTTTGCACTCTGCAACCAATAGAAATGTACTTTTGTACATACCCGTCTGAATTTCACCGCAAAATGCCCTTCTTTTCTGGTTTGTTGAAAGTTCTCAACACATTAGGAGAAAGAGCGTGTTTGAGCAAGAGTGATGTAGTGTGCATTTTCCTGGATTTCAAGTGATTGGGAAAATATACTCCTTATATTTCCACATTGTGTAAGAAACAACATGAGGCTTGCAAGAGATTGAAACAATGCATCCCAAAACGTATTACAGCAGCGAAAACACACGTTTCTACAAAGACTTTGAAGGAGCAAGCAAAAGCCTAGTGGCTGAGTGTTCTTTCAGAGAGAAACACATGCTTTTCATCCTGATGGAGTGAGTTTTGTGCCAGGAATTCATATGCATTTTGTACTGTGCAGAATGTAGCTACCTGCTCGGGAGTTGTGTCGTAGAAGCACCATTCCTGCAGGAGCTTATTGCAACATTCTTTGTTTGGCTAAGTTCTTTAGGGGTGGTTTTGGAAGGTCTTTCAACTTTGGCCAAATCCCGCTTCTTACGAAATGTTTTCACAGCGCTGTTTCCAAGTGTCCACAAAGAGCTGCTGCTTGAAACTGTCCACATGCACATCTCCCATACTGGTGTGTTCGTTTCACTACCTGGAATTTGGTTTCCTCTTCTTTCTTTGAAATGACAAGCCTTCTTTCTGCACGCTACACACACCTTGTAGCAGTTTCAGTTTGAAGCATGTTGGTGCTCTCAAAACGCTGTGTAACCTAGGTAGAGTGTGTCACTCTCCAGCACTGAATACACAACGTAGAGCTCCTTTCACCACAGACACGCAAAGACATCTTTTTGTGAAAGTCCTACTTCAGGTCACTTGGAAATGTAAGGGTTTCATCGAGAACATGAAGTCAATCATGCTTTTGCACTCTGCAACCAATAGAAATGTACTTTTGTATATACCCGTCTGAATTTCACCGCAAAATGCCCTTCTTTTCTGGTTTGTTGAAAGTTCTCAACACATTAGGAGAAAGAGCGTGTTTGAGCAAGAGTGATGCAGTGTGCATTTTCCTGGATTTCAAGTGATTGGGAAAATATACTCCTTATATTTCCACATTGTGTAAGAAACAACATGAGGCTTGCAAGAGATTGAAACAATGCATCCCAAAACTTATTACAGTAGCGAAAACACACGTTTCTACAAAGACTTTGAAGGAGCAAGCAAAAGCCTAGTGGCTGAGTGTTCTTTCAGAGAGAAACACATGCTTTTCATCCTGATGGAGTGAGTTTTGTGCCAGGAATTCATATGCATTTTGTACTGTGCAGAATGTAGCTACCTGCTCGGGAGTTGTGTCGTAGAAGCACCATTCCTGCAGGAGCTTATTGCAACATTCTTTGTTTGGCTAAGTTCTTTAGGGGTGGTTTTGGAAGGTCTTTCAACTTTGGCCAAATCCCGCTTCTTACGAAATGTTTTCACAGCGCTGTTTCCAAGTGTCCACAAAGAGCTGCTGCTTGAAACTGTCCACATGCACATCTCCCATACTGGTGTGTTCGTTTCACTACCTGGAATTTGGTTTCCTCTTCTTTCTTTGAAATGACAAGCCTTCTTTCTGCACGCTACACACACCTTGTAGCAGTTTCAGTTTGAAGCATGTTGGTGCTCTCAAAACGCTGTGTAACCTAGGTAGAGTGTGTCACTCTCCAGCACTGAATACACAACGTAGAGCTCCTTTCACCACAGACACGCAAAGACATCTTTTTGTGAAAGTCCTACTTCAGGTCACTTGGAAATGTAAGGGTTTCATCGAGAGCATGAAGTCAATCATGCTTTTGCACTCTGCAACCAATAGAAATGTACTTTTGTACATACCCGTCTGAATTTCACCGCAAAATGCCCTTCTTTTCTGGTTTTTTGAAAGTTCTCAACACATTAGGAGAAAGAGGGTATTTGAGCAAGAGTGATGCAGTGTGCGTTTTCCTGGATTTCAAGTGATTTGGGAAACATACTCCTCGTTTTTCCACATGGTCTAAGAAACAACATGAGGCTTGCAAGAGGTTGAAACAATGCATCCCAAAACGTATTCCAGCAGCGAAAACACAAGTTTCTACAAAGACTTTGAAGGAGCAAGCAAAAGCCTAGTGGCTGAGTGTTCTTTCAGAGAGAAACACATGCTTTTCATCCTTATGGAGTGAGTTTTGTGCCAGGAATTCATATGCATTTTGTACTGTGCAGAATGTAGCTACCTGCTCAGGAGTTGTGTCAAAGAAGCACCTTTCCTGCAGGAGCTTATTGCAACATTCATTGTTTGGCTAAGTTCTTTAGGGGTGGTTTTGGAAGGTCTTTCAACTTTGGCCAAATCCCGCTTCGCACGAAGTTTTTTAACAGCGCTCTTTCCAAGTGTCCACAAAGAGCTGCTGCTTGAAACTGTCCACATGCACATCTCCCATACTGGTGTGCTGGTTTCACTACGTGGATTTTGGTTTCCTCTTCTTTCTTTGAAATGACAAGCCTTCTTTCTGCACCCTACACACACCTTGTAGCAGTTTCAGTGTGAAGCATGTTGGTGCTCTCAAAACGCTGTGTAACCTAGGTAGAGTGTGTCACTCTCCAGCACTGAATACACAACTTAGAGCTCCTTTCACCACAGACACGCAAACACATCTTTTTGAGAAAGACCTACTTCAGGTCACTTGTAAATGTAAGGGTTTCATCGAGAACATGAAGTCAATCATGCTTTTCCACTCTGCAACCAATAGAAATGTACTTTTGTACATACCCGTCTGAATTTCACCGCAAAATGCCCTTCTTTTCTGGTTTGTTGAAAGTTCTCAACACATTAGGAGAAAGAGCGTGTTTGAGCAAGAGTGATGCTGTGCGTTTTCCTGGATTTCAATTGATTTGGGAAACATACTCCTTATTTTTCCGCATGGTCTAAGAAACAACATGAGGCTTGCAAGAGATTGAAACAATGCATCCCAAAACGTATTCCAGCAGCGAAAACAAAAGATTCTACAAAGACTTTGAAGGAGCAAGCAAAAGCCTAGTGGCTGAGTGTTCTTTCAGAGAGAAACACATGCTTTTCATCCTTATGGAGTGAGTTTTGTGCCAGGAATTCATATGCATTTTGTACTGTGCAGAATGTAGCTACCTGCTCGGGAGTTGTGTCATAGAAGCACCTTTCCTGCAGGAGGTTATTGCAACATTCATTGTTTGGCTAAGTTCTTTAGGGGTGGTTTTGGAAGGTCTTTCAACTTTGGCCAAATCCCGCTTCGTACGAAATTTTTTCACAGCGCTGTTTCCAAGTGTCCACAAAGAGCTGCTGCTTGAAACTGTCCACATGCACATCTCCCTTACTGGTGTGCTCGTTTCACTACCTGGATTTTGGTTTCCTCTTCTTTCTTTGAAATGACAAGCCTTCTTTCTGCACGCTACACACACCTTGTAGCAGTTTCAGTTTGAAGCATGTTGGTGCTCTCAAAACGCTGTGTAACCTAGGTAGAGTGTGTCACTCTCCAGCACTGAATACAGAACGTAGAGCTCCTTTCACCACAGACACGAAAAGACATCTTTTTGTGAAAGTCCTACTTCAGGTCACTTGGAAATGTAAGGGTTTCATCGAGAACATGAAGTCAATTATGCTTTTGCACTCTGCAACCAATAGAAATGTACTTTTGTACATACCCGTCTGAATTTCACCGCAAAATGCCATTCTTTTCTGGTTTGTTGAAAGTTCTCAACACATTAGGAGAAAGAGCGTGTTTGAGCAAGAGTGATGCAGTGTGCGTTTTCCTGGAATTCAAATGATTTAGGAAACATAATCCTCGTATTTCCACATGGTCTAAGAAACAACATGAGGCTTGCAAGAGATTGAAACAATGCATCCCCAAACGTATTCCAGCAGCGAAAACACACGTTTCTACAAAGACTTTGAAGGAGCAAGCAAAAGCCTAGTGGCTGAGTGTTCTTTCAGAGAGAAACACATGCTTTTCATCCTTATGGAATGAGTTGTGTGCCAGGAATTCATATGCATTTTGTATTTTGCAGAATGTAGCTACCTGCTCGGAGTTGTGTCATAGAAGCACCTTTCCTGCAGGAGGTTATTGCAACATTCATTGTTTGGCTAAGTTCTTTAGGGGTGGTTTTGGAAGGTCTTTCAACTTTGGCCAAATCCCGCTTCGTACGAAATTTTTTCACAGCGCTGTTTCCAAGTGTCCACAAAGAGCTGCTGCTTGAAACTGTCCACATGCACATCTCCCTTACTGGTGTGCTCGTTTCACTACCTGTATTTTGGTTTCCTCTTCTTTCTTTGAAATGACAAGCCTTCTTTCTGCACGCTACACACACCTTGTAGCAGTTTCAGTTTGAAGCATGTTGGTGCTCTCAAAACGCTGTGTAACCTAGGTAGAGTGTGTCACTCTCCAGCACTGAATACACAACGTAGAGCTCCTTTCACCACAGACACGCAAAGACATCTTTTTGTGAAAGTCCTACTTCAGGTCACTTGGAAATGTAAGGGTTTCATCGAGAACATGAAGTCAATTATGCTTTTGCACTCTGCAACCAATAGGAATGTACTTTTGTACATACCCGTCTGAATTTCACCGCAAAATGCCCTTCTTTTCTGGTTTGTTGAAAGTTCTCAACACATTAGGAGAAAGAGCGTGTTTGAGCAAGAGTGATGCAGTGTGCGTTTTCCTGGATTTCAAGTGATTTGGGAAACATACTCCTCGTATTTCCACATGGTCTAAGAAACAACATGAGGCTTGCAAGAGATTGAAACAATGCATCCCCAAACGTATTCCAGCAGCGAAAACACACGTTTCTACAAAGACTTTGAAGGAGCAAGCAAAAGCCTAGTGCCTGAGTGTTCTTTCAGAGAGAAACACATGCTTTTCATCCTTATCGAGTGAGTTTTGTGCCAGGAATTCATATGCATTTTGTACTGTGCAGAATGTAGCTACCTGCTCGGGAGTTGTGTCATAGAAGCACCTTTCCTGCAGGAGGTTATTGCAACATTCATTGTTTGGCTAAGTTCTTTAGGGGTGGTTTTGGAAGGTCTTTCAACTTTGGCCAAATCCCGCTTCGTACGAAATTTTTTCACAGCGCTGTTTCCAAGTGTCCACAAAGAGCTGCTGCTTGAAACTGTCCACATGCACATCTCCCTTACTGGTGTGCTCGTTTCACTACCTGGATTTTGGTTTCCTCTTCTTTCTTTGAAATGACAAGCCTTCTTTCTGCACGCTACACACACCTTGTAGCAGTTTCAGTTTGAAGCATGTTGGTGCTCTCAAAACGCTGTGTAACCTAGGTAGAGTGTGTCACTCTCCAGCACTGAATACACAACGTAGAGCTCCTTTCACCACAGACACGCAAAGACATCTTTTTGTGAAAGTCCTACTTCAGGTCACTTGGAAATGTAAGGGTTTCATCGAGAACATGAAGTCAATTATGCTTTTGCACTCTGCAACCAATAGGAATGTACTTTTGTACATACCCGTCTGAATTTCACCGCAAAATGCCCTTCTTTTCTGGTTTGTTATAAGTTCTCAACACATTAGGAGAAAGAGCGTGTTTGAGCAAGAGTGATGCAGTGTGCGTTTTCCTGGATTTCAAGTGATTTGGGAAACATACTCCTCGTATTTCCACATGGTCTAAGAAACAACATGAGGCTTGCAAGAGATTGAAACAATGCATCCCCAAACGTATTCCAGCAGCGAAAACACACGTTTCTACAAAGACTTTGAAGGAGCAAGCAAAACCCTAGTGGCTGAGTGTTCTTTCAGAGAGAAACACATGCTTTTCATCCTTATCGAGTGAGTTTTGTGCCAGGAATTCATATGCATTTTGTACTGTGCAGAATGTAGCTACCTGCTCGGGAGTTGTGTCATAGAAGCACCTTTCCTGCAGGAGGTTATTGCAACATTCATTGTTTGGCTAAGTTCTTTAGGGGTGGTTTTGGAAGGTCTTTCAACTTTGGCCAAATCCCGCTTCGTACGAAATTTTTTCACAGCGCTGTTTCCAAGTGTCCACAAAGAGCTGCTGCTTGAAACTGTCCACATGCACATCTCCCTTACTGGTGTGCTCGTTTCACTACCTGGATTTTGGTTTCCTCTTCTTTCTTTGAAATGACAAGCCTTCTTTCTGCACGCTACACACACCTTGTAGCAGTTTAAGTTTGAAGCATGTTGGTGCTCTCAAAACGCTGTGTAACCTAGGTAGAGTGTGTCACTCTCCAGCACTGAATACACAACTTAGAGCTCCTTTCACCACAGACACGCAAAGACATCTTTTTGTGAAAGTCCTACTTCAGGTCACTTGGAAATGTAAGGGTTTCATCGAGAACATGAAGTCAATTATGCTTTTGCACTCTGCAACCAATAGGAATGTACTTTTGTACATACCCGTCTGAATTTCACCGCAAAATGCCCTTCTTTTCTGGTTTGTTGAAAGTTCTCAACACATTAGGAGAAAGAGCGTGTTTGAGCAAGAGTGATGCAGTGTGCGTTTTCCTGGATTTCAAGTGATTTGGGAAACATACTCCTCGTATTTCCACATGGTCTAAGAAACAACATGAGGCTTGCAAGAGATTGAAACAATGCATCCCCAAACGTATTCCAGCAGCGAAAACACACGTTTCTACAAAGACTTTGAAGGAGCAAGCAAAACCCTAGTGGCTGAGTGTTCTTTCAGAGAGAAACACATGCTTTTCATCCTTATCGAGTGAGTTTTGTGCCAGGAATTCATATGCATTTTGTACTGTGCAGAATGTAGCTACCTGCTCGGGAGTTGTGTCATAGAAGCACCTTTCCTGCAGGAGGTTATTGCAACATTCATTGTTTGGCTAAGTTCTTTAGGGGTGGTTTTGGAAGGTCTTTCAACTTTGGCCAAATCCCGCTTCGTACGAAATTTTTTCACAGCGCTGTTTCCAAGTGTCCACAAAGAGCTGCTGCTTGAAACTGTCCACATGCACATCTCCCTTACTGGTGTGCTCGTTTCACTACCTGGATTTTGGTTTCCTCTTCTTTCTTTGAAATGACAAGCCTTCTTTCTGCACGCTACACACACCTTGTAGCAGTTTCAGTTTGAAGCATGTTGGTGCTCTCAAAACGCTGTGTAACCTAGGTAGAGTGTGTCACTCTCCAGCACTGAATACACAACGTAGAGCTCCTTTCACCACAGACACGCAAAGACATCTTTTTGTGAAAGTCCTACTTCAGGTCACTTGGAAATGTAAGGGTTTCATCGAGAACATGAAGTCAATTATGCTTTTGCACTCTGCAACCAATAGAAATGTACTTTTTTAAATACCCGTCTGAATTTCACCGCAAAATGCCCTTCTTTTCTGGTTTGTTGAAAGTTCTCAACACATTAGGAGAAAGAGCGTGTTTGAGCAAGAGTGATGCAGTGTGCGTTTTCCTGGAATTCAAATGATTTAGGAAACATAATCCTCGTATTTCCACATGGCCTAAGAAACAACATGAGGCTTGCAAGCGATTGAAACAATGCATCCCCAAACGTATTCCAGCAGCGAAAACACACGTTTCTACAAAGACTTTGAAGGAGCAAGCAAAAGCCTAGTGGCTGAGTGTTCTTTCAGAGAGAAACACATGCTTTTCATCCTTACGGAATGAGTTGTGTGCCAGGAATTCATATGCATTTTGTATTTTGCAGAATGTAGCTACCTGCTCGGGAGTTGTGTCATAGAAGCACCTTTCCTGCAGGAGCTTATTGCAACATTCATTGTTTGGCTAAGTTCTTTAGGGGTGGTTTTGGAAGGTCTTTCAACTTTGGCCAAATCCCGCTTCGTACGAAATTTTTTCACAGCGCTGTTTCCAAGTGTCCACAAAGAGCTGCTGCTTGAAACTGTCCACATGCACATCTCCCTTACTGGTGTGCTCGTTTCACTACCTGTATTTTGGTTTCCTCTTCTTTCTTTGAAATGACAAGCCTTCTTTCTGCACGCTACACACACCTTGTAGCAGTTTCAGTTTGAAGCATGTTGGTGCTCTCAAAACGCTGTGTAACCTAGGTAGAGTGTGTCACTCTCCAGCACTGAATACACAACGTAGAGCTCCTTTCACCACAGACACGCAAAGACATCTTTTTGTGAAAGTCCTACTTCAGGTCACTTGGAAATGTAAGGGTTTCATCGAGAACATGAAGTCAATCATGCTTTTGCACTCTGCAACCAATAGAAATGTACTTTTGTACATACCCGTCTGAATTTCACCGCAAAATGCCCTTCTTTTCTGGTTTGTTGAAAGTTCTCAACACATTAGGAGAAAGAGCGTGTTTGAGCAAGAGTGATGCTGTGCGTTTTCCTGGATTTCAATTGATTTGGGAAACATACTCCTTATTTTTCCGCATGGTCTAAGAAACAACATGAGGCTTGCAAGAGATTGAAACAATGCATCCCAAAACGTATTCCAGCAGCGAAAACAAAAGATTCTACAAAGACTTTGAAGGAGCAAGCAAAAGCCTAGTGGCTGAGTGTTCTTTCAGAGAGAAACACATGCTTTTCATCCTTATGGAGTGAGTTTTGTGCCAGGAATTCATATGCATTTTGTACTGTGCAGAATGTAGCTACCTGCTCGGGAGTTGTGTCATAGAAGCACCTTTCCTGCAGGAGGTTATTGCAACATTCATTGTTTGGCTAAGTTCTTTAGGGGTGGTTTTGGAAGGTCTTTCAACTTTGGCCAAATCCCGCTTCGTACGAAATTTTTTCACAGCGCTGTTTCCAAGTGTCCACAAAGAGCTGCTGCTTGAAACTGTCCACATGCACATCTCCCTTACTGGTGTGCTCGTTTCACTACCTGGATTTTGGTTTCCTCTTCTTTCTTTGAAATGACAAGCCTTCTTTCTGCACGCTACACACACCTTGTAGCAGTTTCAGTTTGAAGCATGTTGGTGCTCTCAAAACGCTGTGTAACCTAGGTAGAGTGTGTCACTCTCCAGCACTGAATACAGAACGTAGAGCTCCTTTCACCACAGACACGAAAAGACATCTTTTTGTGAAAGTCCTACTTCAGGTCACTTGGAAATGTAAGGGTTTCATCGAGAACATGAAGTCAATTATGCTTTTGCACTCTGCAACCAATAGAAATGTACTTTTGTACATACCCGTCTGAATTTCACCGCAAAATGCCATTCTTTTCTGGTTTGTTGAAAGTTCTCAACACATTAGGAGAAAGAGCGTGTTTGAGCAAGAGTGATGCAGTGTGCGTTTTCCTGGAATTCAAATGATTTAGGAAACATAATCCTCGTATTTCCACATGGTCTAAGAAACAACATGAGGCTTGCAAGAGATTGAAACAATGCATCCCCAAACGTATTCCAGCAGCGAAAACACACGTTTCTACAAAGACTTTGAAGGAGCAAGCAAAAGCCTAGTGGCTGAGTGTTCTTTCAGAGAGAAACACATGCTTTTCATCCTTATGGAATGAGTTGTGTGCCAGGAATTCATATGCATTTTGTATTTTGCAGAATGTAGCTACCTGCTCGGAGTTGTGTCATAGAAGCACCTTTCCTGCAGGAGGTTATTGCAACATTCATTGTTTGGCTAAGTTCTTTAGGGGTGGTTTTGGAAGGTCTTTCAACTTTGGCCAAATCCCGCTTCGTACGAAATTTTTTCACAGCGCTGTTTCCAAGTGTCCACAAAGAGCTGCTGCTTGAAACTGTCCACATGCACATCTCCCTTACTGGTGTGCTCGTTTCACTACCTGTATTTTGGTTTCCTCTTCTTTCTTTGAAATGACAAGCCTTCTTTCTGCACGCTACACACACCTTGTAGCAGTTTCAGTTTGAAGCATGTTGGTGCTCTCAAAACGCTGTGTAACCTAGGTAGAGTGTGTCACTCTCCAGCACTGAATACACAACGTAGAGCTCCTTTCACCACAGACACGCAAAGACATCTTTTTGTGAAAGTCCTACTTCAGGTCACTTGGAAATGTAAGGGTTTCATCGAGAACATGAAGTCAATTATGCTTTTGCACTCTGCAACCAATAGGAATGTACTTTTGTACATACCCGTCTGAATTTCACCGCAAAATGCCCTTCTTTTCTGGTTTGTTGAAAGTTCTCAACACATTAGGAGAAAGAGCGTGTTTGAGCAAGAGTGATGCAGTGTGCGTTTTCCTGGATTTCAAGTGATTTGGGAAACATACTCCTCGTATTTCCACATGGTCTAAGAAACAACATGAGGCTTGCAAGAGATTGAAACAATGCATCCCCAAACGTATTCCAGCAGCGAAAACACACGTTTCTACAAAGACTTTGAAGGAGCAAGCAAAAGCCTAGTGCCTGAGTGTTCTTTCAGAGAGAAACACATGCTTTTCATCCTTATCGAGTGAGTTTTGTGCCAGGAATTCATATGCATTTTGTACTGTGCAGAATGTAGCTACCTGCTCGGGAGTTGTGTCATAGAAGCACCTTTCCTGCAGGAGGTTATTGCAACATTCATTGTTTGGCTAAGTTCTTTAGGGGTGGTTTTGGAAGGTCTTTCAACTTTGGCCAAATCCCGCTTCGTACGAAATTTTTTCACAGCGCTGTTTCCAAGTGTCCACAAAGAGCTGCTGCTTGAAACTGTCCACATGCACATCTCCCTTACTGGTGTGCTCGTTTCACTACCTGGATTTTGGTTTCCTCTTCTTTCTTTGAAATGACAAGCCTTCTTTCTGCACGCTACACACACCTTGTAGCAGTTTCAGTTTGAAGCATGTTGGTGCTCTCAAAACGCTGTGTAACCTAGGTAGAGTGTGTCACTCTCCAGCACTGAATACACAACGTAGAGCTCCTTTCACCACAGACACGCAAAGACATCTTTTTGTGAAAGTCCTACTTCAGGTCACTTGGAAATGTAAGGGTTTCATCGAGAACATGAAGTCAATTATGCTTTTGCACTCTGCAACCAATAGGAATGTACTTTTGTACATACCCGTCTGAATTTCACCGCAAAATGCCCTTCTTTTCTGGTTTGTTGAAAGTTCTCAACACATTAGGAGAAAGAGCGTGTTTGAGCAAGAGTGATGCAGTGTGCGTTTTCCTGGATTTCAAGTGATTTGGGAAACATACTCCTCGTATTTCCACATGGTCTAAGAAACAACATGAGGCTTGCAAGAGATTGAAACAATGCATCCCCAAACGTATTCCAGCAGCGAAAACACACGTTTCTACAAAGACTTTGAAGGAGCAAGCAAAAGCCTAGTGCCTGAGTGTTCTTTCAGAGAGAAACACATGCTTTTCATCCTTATCGAGTGAGTTTTGTGCCAGGAATTCATATGCATTTTGTACTGTGCAGAATGTAGCTACCTGCTCGGGAGTTGTGTCATAGAAGCACCTTTCCTGCAGGAGGTTATTGCAACATTCATTGTTTGGCTAAGTTCTTTAGGGGTGGTTTTGGAAGGTCTTTCAACTTTGGCCAAATCCCGCTTCGTACGAAATTTTTTCACAGCGCTGTTTCCAAGTGTCCACAAAGAGCTGCTGCTTGAAACTGTCCACATGCACATCTCCCTTACTGGTGTGCTCGTTTCACTACCTGGATTTTGGTTTCCTCTTCTTTCTTTGAAATGACAAGCCTTCTTTCTGCACGCTACACACACCTTGTAGCAGTTTCAGTTTGAAGCATGTTGGTGCTCTCAAAACGCTGTGTAACCTAGGTAGAGTGTGTCACTCTCCAGCACTGAATACACAACGTAGAGCTCCTTTCACCACAGACACGCAAAGACATCTTTTTGTGAAAGTCCTACTTCAGGTCACTTGGAAATGTAAGGGTTTCATCGAGAACATGAAGTCAATTATGCTTTTGCACTCTGCAACCAATAGGAATGTACTTTTGTACATACCCGTCTGAATTTCACCGCAAAATGCCCTTCTTTTCTGGTTTGTTATAAGTTCTCAACACATTAGGAGAAAGAGCGTGTTTGAGCAAGAGTGATGCAGTGTGCGTTTTCCTGGATTTCAAGTGATTTGGGAAACATACTCCTCGTATTTCCACATGGTCTAAGAAACAACATGAGGCTTGCAAGAGATTGAAACAATGCATCCCCAAACGTATTCCAGCAGCGAAAACACACGTTTCTACAAAGACTTTGAAGGAGCAAGCAAAACCCTAGTGGCTGAGTGTTCTTTCAGAGAGAAACACATGCTTTTCATCCTTATCGAGTGAGTTTTGTGCCAGGAATTCATATGCATTTTGTACTGTGCAGAATGTAGCTACCTGCTCGGGAGTTGTGTCATAGAAGCACCTTTCCTGCAGGAGGTTATTGCAACATTCATTGTTTGGCTAAGTTCTTTAGGGGTGGTTTTGGAAGGTCTTTCAACTTTGGCCAAATCCCGCTTCGTACGAAATTTTTTCACAGCGCTGTTTCCAAGTGTCCACAAAGAGCTGCTGCTTGAAACTGTCCACATGCACATCTCCCTTACTGGTGTGCTCGTTTCACTACCTGGATTTTGGTTTCCTCTTCTTTCTTTGAAATGACAAGCCTTCTTTCTGCACGCTACACACACCTTGTAGCAGTTTAAGTTTGAAGCATGTTGGTGCTCTCAAAACGCTGTGTAACCTAGGTAGAGTGTGTCACTCTCCAGCACTGAATACACAACTTAGAGCTCCTTTCACCACAGACACGCAAAGACATCTTTTTGTGAAAGTCCTACTTCAGGTCACTTGGAAATGTAAGGGTTTCATCGAGAACATGAAGTCAATTATGCTTTTGCACTCTGCAACCAATAGGAATGTACTTTTGTACATACCCGTCTGAATTTCACCGCAAAATGCCCTTCTTTTCTGGTTTGTTGAAAGTTCTCAACACATTAGGAGAAAGAGCGTGTTTGAGCAAGAGTGATGCAGGGTGCGTTTTCCTGGATTTCAAGTGATTTGGGAAACATACTCCTCGTATTTCCACATGGTCTAAGAAACAACATGAGGCTTGCAAGAGATTGAAACAATGCATCCCCAAACGTATTCCAGCAGCGAAAACACACGTTTCTACAAAGACTTTGAAGGAGCAAGCAAAACCCTAGTGGCTGAGTGTTCTTTCAGAGAGAAACACATGCTTTTCATCCTTATCGAGTGAGTTTTGTGCCAGGAATTCATATGCATTTTGTACTGTGCAGAATGTAGCTACCTGCTCGGGAGTTGTGTCATAGAAGCACCTTTCCTGCAGGAGGTTATTGCAACATTCATTGTTTGGCTAAGTTCTTTAGGGGTGGTTTTGGAAGGTCTTTCAACTTTGGCCAAATCCCGCTTCGTACGAAATTTTTTCACAGCGCTGTTTCCAAGTGTCCACAAAGAGCTGCTGCTTGAAACTGTCCACATGCACATCTCCCTTACTGGTGTGCTCGTTTCACTACCTGGATTTTGGTTTCCTCTTCTTTCTTTGAAATGACAAGCCTTCTTTCTGCACGCTACACACACCTTGTAGCAGTTTCAGTTTGAAGCATGTTGGTGCTCTCAAAACGCTGTGTAACCTAGGTAGAGTGTGTCACTCTCCAGCACTGAATACACAACGTAGAGCTCCTTTCACCACAGACACGCAAAGACATCTTTTTGTGAAAGTCCTACTTCAGGTCACTTGGAAATGTAAGGGTTTCATCGAGAACATGAAGTCAATTATGCTTTTGCACTCTGCAACCAATAGAAATGTACTTTTTTAAATACCCGTCTGAATTTCACCGCAAAATGCCCTTCTTTTCTGGTTTGTTGAAAGTTCTCAACACATTAGGAGAAAGAGCGTGTTTGAGCAAGAGTGATGCAGTGTGCGTTTTCCTGGAATTCAAATGATTTAGGAAACATAATCCTCGTATTTCCACATGGCCTAAGAAACAACATGAGGCTTGCAAGCGATTGAAACAATGCATCCCCAAACGTATTCCAGCAGCGAAAACACACGTTTCTACAAAGACTTTGAAGGAGCAAGCAAAAGCCTAGTGGCTGAGTGTTCTTTCAGAGAGAAACACATGCTTTTCATCCTTACGGAATGAGTTGTGTGCCAGGAATTCATATGCATTTTGTATTTTGCAGAATGTAGCTACCTGCTCGGGAGTTGTGTCATAGAAGCACCTTTCCTGCAGGAGCTTATTGCAACATTCATTGTTTGGCTAAGTTCTTTAGGGGTGGTTTTGGAAGGTCTTTCAACTTTGGCCAAATCCCGCTTCGTACGAAATTTTTTCACAGCGCTGTTTCCAAGTGTCCACAAAGAGCTGCTGCTTGAAACTGTCCACATGCACATCTCCCTTACTGGTGTGCTCGTTTCACTACCTGTATTTTGGTTTCCTCTTCTTTCTTTGAAATGACAAGCCTTCTTTCTGCACGCTACACACACCTTGTAGCAGTTTCAGTTTGAAGCATGTTGGTGCTCTCAAAACGCTGTGTAACCTAGGTAGAGTGTGTCACTCTCCAGCACTGAATACACAACGTAGAGCTCCTTTCACCACAGACACGCAAAGACATCTTTTTGTGAAAGTCCTACTTCAGGTCACTTGGAAATGTAAGGGTTTCATCGAGAACATGAAGTCAATCATGCTTTTGCACTCTGCAACCAATAGAAATGTACTTTTGTACATACCCGTCTGAATTTCACCGCAAAATGCCCTTCTTTTCTGGTTTGTTGAAAGTTCTCAACACATTAGGAGAAAGAGCGTGTTTGAGCAAGAGTGATGCTGTGCGTTTTCCTGGATTTCAATTGATTTGGGAAACATACTCCTTATTTTTCCGCATGGTCTAAGAAACAACATGAGGCTTGCAAGAGATTGAAACAATGCATCCCAAAACGTATTCCAGCAGCGAAAACAAAAGATTCTACAAAGACTTTGAAGGAGCAAGCAAAAGCCTAGTGGCTGAGTGTTCTTTCAGAGAGAAACACATGCTTTTCATCCTTATGGAGTGAGTTTTGTGCCAGGAATTCATATGCATTTTGTACTGTGCAGAATGTAGCTACCTGCTCGGGAGTTGTGTCATAGAAGCACCTTTCCTGCAGGAGGTTATTGCAACATTCATTGTTTGGCTAAGTTCTTTAGGGGTGGTTTTGGAAGGTCTTTCAACTTTGGCCAAATCCCGCTTCGTACGAAATTTTTTCACAGCGCTGTTTCCAAGTGTCCACAAAGAGCTGCTGCTTGAAACTGTCCACATGCACATCTCCCTTACTGGTGTGCTCGTTTCACTACCTGGATTTTGGTTTCCTCTTCTTTCTTTGAAATGACAAGCCTTCTTTCTGCACGCTACACACACCTTGTAGCAGTTTCAGTTTGAAGCATGTTGGTGCTCTCAAAACGCTGTGTAACCTAGGTAGAGTGTGTCACTCTCCAGCACTGAATACAGAACGTAGAGCTCCTTTCACCACAGACACGAAAAGACATCTTTTTGTGAAAGTCCTACTTCAGGTCACTTGGAAATGTAAGGGTTTCATCGAGAACATGAAGTCAATTATGCTTTTGCACTCTGCAACCAATAGAAATGTACTTTTGTACATACCCGTCTGAATTTCACCGCAAAATGCCATTCTTTTCTGGTTTGTTGAAAGTTCTCAACACATTAGGAGAAAGAGCGTGTTTGAGCAAGAGTGATGCAGTGTGCGTTTTCCTGGAATTCAAATGATTTAGGAAACATAATCCTCGTATTTCCACATGGTCTAAGAAACAACATGAGGCTTGCAAGAGATTGAAACAATGCATCCCCAAACGTATTCCAGCAGCGAAAACACACGTTTCTACAAAGACTTTGAAGGAGCAAGCAAAAGCCTAGTGGCTGAGTGTTCTTTCAGAGAGAAACACATGCTTTTCATCCTTATGGAATGAGTTGTGTGCCAGGAATTCATATGCATTTTGTATTTTGCAGAATGTAGCTACCTGCTCGGAGTTGTGTCATAGAAGCACCTTTCCTGCAGGAGGTTATTGCAACATTCATTGTTTGGCTAAGTTCTTTAGGGGTGGTTTTGGAAGGTCTTTCAACTTTGGCCAAATCCCGCTTCGTACGAAATTTTTTCACAGCGCTGTTTCCAAGTGTCCACAAAGAGCTGCTGCTTGAAACTGTCCACATGCACATCTCCCTTACTGGTGTGCTCGTTTCACTACCTGTATTTTGGTTTCCTCTTCTTTCTTTGAAATGACAAGCCTTCTTTCTGCACGCTACACACACCTTGTAGCAGTTTCAGTTTGAAGCATGTTGGTGCTCTCAAAACGCTGTGTAACCTAGGTAGAGTGTGTCACTCTCCAGCACTGAATACACAACGTAGAGCTCCTTTCACCACAGACACGCAAAGACATCTTTTTGTGAAAGTCCTACTTCAGGTCACTTGGAAATGTAAGGGTTTCATCGAGAACATGAAGTCAATTATGCTTTTGCACTCTGCAACCAATAGGAATGTACTTTTGTACATACCCGTCTGAATTTCACCGCAAAATGCCCTTCTTTTCTGGTTTGTTGAAAGTTCTCAACACATTAGGAGAAAGAGCGTGTTTGAGCAAGAGTGATGCAGTGTGCGTTTTCCTGGATTTCAAGTGATTTGGGAAACATACTCCTCGTATTTCCACATGGTCTAAGAAACAACATGAGGCTTGCAAGAGATTGAAACAATGCATCCCCAAACGTATTCCAGCAGCGAAAACACACGTTTCTACAAAGACTTTGAAGGAGCAAGCAAAAGCCTAGTGCCTGAGTGTTCTTTCAGAGAGAAACACATGCTTTTCATCCTTATCGAGTGAGTTTTGTGCCAGGAATTCATATGCATTTTGTACTGTGCAGAATGTAGCTACCTGCTCGGGAGTTGTGTCATAGAAGCACCTTTCCTGCAGGAGGTTATTGCAACATTCATTGTTTGGCTAAGTTCTTTAGGGGTGGTTTTGGAAGGTCTTTCAACTTTGGCCAAATCCCGCTTCGTACGAAATTTTTTCACAGCGCTGTTTCCAAGTGTCCACAAAGAGCTGCTGCTTGAAACTGTCCACATGCACATCTCCCTTACTGGTGTGCTCGTTTCACTACCTGGATTTTGGTTTCCTCTTCTTTCTTTGAAATGACAAGCCTTCTTTCTGCACGCTACACACACCTTGTAGCAGTTTCAGTTTGAAGCATGTTGGTGCTCTCAAAACGCTGTGTAACCTAGGTAGAGTGTGTCACTCTCCAGCACTGAATACACAACGTAGAGCTCCTTTCACCACAGACACGCAAAGACATCTTTTTGTGAAAGTCCTACTTCAGGTCACTTGGAAATGTAAGGGTTTCATCGAGAACATGAAGTCAATTATGCTTTTGCACTCTGCAACCAATAGGAATGTACTTTTGTACATACCCGTCTGAATTTCACCGCAAAATGCCCTTCTTTTCTGGTTTGTTATAAGTTCTCAACACATTAGGAGAAAGAGCGTGTTTGAGCAAGAGTGATGCAGTGTGCGTTTTCCTGGATTTCAAGTGATTTGGGAAACATACTCCTCGTATTTCCACATGGTCTAAGAAACAACATGAGGCTTGCAAGAGATTGAAACAATGCATCCCCAAACGTATTCCAGCAGCGAAAACACACGTTTCTACAAAGACTTTGAAGGAGCAAGCAAAACCCTAGTGGCTGAGTGTTCTTTCAGAGAGAAACACATGCTTTTCATCCTTATCGAGTGAGTTTTGTGCCAGGAATTCATATGCATTTTGTACTGTGCAGAATGTAGCTACCTGCTCGGGAGTTGTGTCATAGAAGCACCTTTCCTGCAGGAGGTTATTGCAACATTCATTGTTTGGCTAAGTTCTTTAGGGGTGGTTTTGGAAGGTCTTTCAACTTTGGCCAAATCCCGCTTCGTACGAAATTTTTTCACAGCGCTGTTTCCAAGTGTCCACAAAGAGCTGCTGCTTGAAACTGTCCAC
Organism: Miniopterus schreibersii; assembly: GCF_964146895.1. NCBI lineage: Eukaryota > Metazoa > Chordata > Mammalia > Chiroptera > Miniopteridae > Miniopterus > Miniopterus schreibersii. The sequence goes on along the minus strand of NW_027669825.1, from coordinate 4,108 downwards.
ATGCACATCTCCCTTACTGGTGTGCTCGTTTCACTACCTGGATTTTGGTTTCCTCTTCTTTCTTTGAAATGACAAGCCTTCTTTCTGCACGCTACACACACCTTGTAGCAGTTTAAGTTTGAAGCATGTTGGTGCTCTCAAAACGCTGTGTAACCTAGGTAGAGTGTGTCACTCTCCAGCACTGAATACACAACTTAGAGCTCCTTTCACCACAGACACGCAAAGACATCTTTTTGTGAAAGTCCTACTTCAGGTCACTTGGAAATGTAAGGGTTTCATCGAGAACATGAAGTCAATTATGCTTTTGCACTCTGCAACCAATAGGAATGTACTTTTGTACATACCCGTCTGAATTTCACCGCAAAATGCCCTTCTTTTCTGGTTTGTTGAAAGTTCTCAACACATTAGGAGAAAGAGCGTGTTTGAGCAAGAGTGATGCAGTGTGCGTTTTCCTGGATTTCAAGTGATTTGGGAAACATACTCCTCGTATTTCCACATGGTCTAAGAAACAACATGAGGCTTGCAAGAGATTGAAACAATGCATCCCCAAACGTATTCCAGCAGCGAAAACACACGTTTCTACAAAGACTTTGAAGGAGCAAGCAAAACCCTAGTGGCTGAGTGTTCTTTCAGAGAGAAACACATGCTTTTCATCCTTATCGAGTGAGTTTTGTGCCAGGAATTCATATGCATTTTGTACTGTGCAGAATGTAGCTACCTGCTCGGGAGTTGTGTCATAGAAGCACCTTTCCTGCAGGAGGTTATTGCAACATTCATTGTTTGGCTAAGTTCTTTAGGGGTGGTTTTGGAAGGTCTTTCAACTTTGGCCAAATCCCGCTTCGTACGAAATTTTTTCACAGCGCTGTTTCCAAGTGTCCACAAAGAGCTGCTGCTTGAAACTGTCCACATGCACATCTCCCTTACTGGTGTGCTCGTTTCACTACCTGGATTTTGGTTTCCTCTTCTTTCTTTGAAATGACAAGCCTTCTTTCTGCACGCTACACACACCTTGTAGCAGTTTCAGTTTGAAGCATGTTGGTGCTCTCAAAACGCTGTGTAACCTAGGTAGAGTGTGTCACTCTCCAGCACTGAATACACAACGTAGAGCTCCTTTCACCACAGACACGCAAAGACATCTTTTTGTGAAAGTCCTACTTCAGGTCACTTGGAAATGTAAGGGTTTCATCGAGAACATGAAGTCAATTATGCTTTTGCACTCTGCAACCAATAGAAATGTACTTTTTTAAATACCCGTCTGAATTTCACCGCAAAATGCCCTTCTTTTCTGGTTTGTTGAAAGTTCTCAACACATTAGGAGAAAGAGCGTGTTTGAGCAAGAGTGATGCAGTGTGCGTTTTCCTGGAATTCAAATGATTTAGGAAACATAATCCTCGTATTTCCACATGGCCTAAGAAACAACATGAGGCTTGCAAGCGATTGAAACAATGCATCCCCAAACGTATTCCAGCAGCGAAAACACACGTTTCTACAAAGACTTTGAAGGAGCAAGCAAAAGCCTAGTGGCTGAGTGTTCTTTCAGAGAGAAACACATGCTTTTCATCCTTACGGAATGAGTTGTGTGCCAGGAATTCATATGCATTTTGTATTTTGCAGAATGTAGCTACCTGCTCGGGAGTTGTGTCATAGAAGCACCTTTCCTGCAGGAGCTTATTGCAACATTCATTGTTTGGCTAAGTTCTTTAGGGGTGGTTTTGGAAGGTCTTTCAACTTTGGCCAAATCCCGCTTCGTACGAAATTTTTTCACAGCGCTGTTTCCAAGTGTCCACAAAGAGCTGCTGCTTGAAACTGTCCACATGCACATCTCCCTTACTGGTGTGCTCGTTTCACTACCTGTATTTTGGTTTCCTCTTCTTTCTTTGAAATGACAAGCCTTCTTTCTGCACGCTACACACACCTTGTAGCAGTTTCAGTTTGAAGCATGTTGGTGCTCTCAAAACGCTGTGTAACCTAGGTAGAGTGTGTCACTCTCCAGCACTGAATACACAACGTAGAGCTCCTTTCACCACAGACACGCAAAGACATCTTTTTGTGAAAGTCCTACTTCAGGTCACTTGGAAATGTAAGGGTTTCATCGAGAACATGAAGTCAATCATGCTTTTGCACTCTGCAACCAATAGAAATGTACTTTTGTACATACCCGTCTGAATTTCACCGCAAAATGCCCTTCTTTTCTGGTTTGTTGAAAGTTCTCAACACATTAGGAGAAAGAGCGTGTTTGAGCAAGAGTGATGCTGTGCGTTTTCCTGGATTTCAATTGATTTGGGAAACATACTCCTTATTTTTCCGCATGGTCTAAGAAACAACATGAGGCTTGCAAGAGATTGAAACAATGCATCCCAAAACGTATTCCAGCAGCGAAAACAAAAGATTCTACAAAGACTTTGAAGGAGCAAGCAAAAGCCTAGTGGCTGAGTGTTCTTTCAGAGAGAAACACATGCTTTTCATCCTTATGGAGTGAGTTTTGTGCCAGGAATTCATATGCATTTTGTACTGTGCAGAATGTAGCTACCTGCTCGGGAGTTGTGTCATAGAAGCACCTTTCCTGCAGGAGGTTATTGCAACATTCATTGTTTGGCTAAGTTCTTTAGGGGTGGTTTTGGAAGGTCTTTCAACTTTGGCCAAATCCCGCTTCGTACGAAATTTTTTCACAGCGCTGTTTCCAAGTGTCCACAAAGAGCTGCTGCTTGAAACTGTCCACATGCACATCTCCCTTACTGGTGTGCTCGTTTCACTACCTGGATTTTGGTTTCCTCTTCTTTCTTTGAAATGACAAGCCTTCTTTCTGCACGCTACACACACCTTGTAGCAGTTTCAGTTTGAAGCATGTTGGTGCTCTCAAAACGCTGTGTAACCTAGGTAGAGTGTGTCACTCTCCAGCACTGAATACAGAACGTAGAGCTCCTTTCACCACAGACACGAAAAGACATCTTTTTGTGAAAGTCCTACTTCAGGTCACTTGGAAATGTAAGGGTTTCATCGAGAACATGAAGTCAATTATGCTTTTGCACTCTGCAACCAATAGAAATGTACTTTTGTACATACCCGTCTGAATTTCACCGCAAAATGCCATTCTTTTCTGGTTTGTTGAAAGTTCTCAACACATTAGGAGAAAGAGCGTGTTTGAGCAAGAGTGATGCAGTGTGCGTTTTCCTGGAATTCAAATGATTTAGGAAACATAATCCTCGTATTTCCACATGGTCTAAGAAACAACATGAGGCTTGCAAGAGATTGAAACAATGCATCCCCAAACGTATTCCAGCAGCGAAAACACACGTTTCTACAAAGACTTTGAAGGAGCAAGCAAAAGCCTAGTGGCTGAGTGTTCTTTCAGAGAGAAACACATGCTTTTCATCCTTATGGAATGAGTTGTGTGCCAGGAATTCATATGCATTTTGTATTTTGCAGAATGTAGCTACCTGCTCGGAGTTGTGTCATAGAAGCACCTTTCCTGCAGGAGGTTATTGCAACATTCATTGTTTGGCTAAGTTCTTTAGGGGTGGTTTTGGAAGGTCTTTCAACTTTGGCCAAATCCCGCTTCGTACGAAATTTTTTCACAGCGCTGTTTCCAAGTGTCCACAAAGAGCTGCTGCTTGAAACTGTCCACATGCACATCTCCCTTACTGGTGTGCTCGTTTCACTACCTGTATTTTGGTTTCCTCTTCTTTCTTTGAAATGACAAGCCTTCTTTCTGCACGCTACACACACCTTGTAGCAGTTTCAGTTTGAAGCATGTTGGTGCTCTCAAAACGCTGTGTAACCTAGGTAGAGTGTGTCACTCTCCAGCACTGAATACACAACGTAGAGCTCCTTTCACCACAGACACGCAAAGACATCTTTTTGTGAAAGTCCTACTTCAGGTCACTTGGAAATGTAAGGGTTTCATCGAGAACATGAAGTCAATTATGCTTTTGCACTCTGCAACCAATAGGAATGTACTTTTGTACATACCCGTCTGAATTTCACCGCAAAATGCCCTTCTTTTCTGGTTTGTTGAAAGTTCTCAACACATTAGGAGAAAGAGCGTGTTTGAGCAAGAGTGATGCAGTGTGCGTTTTCCTGGATTTCAAGTGATTTGGGAAACATACTC